>NC_140431.1:9377500-10002500 GCF_965140295.1 Lepidochelys olivacea | reverse complement strand
TGATAGCTGCTTTCAACTACCTGAGAGGTGGTTCCAGAGAGGATGGTTCTAGACTATTCTCAGTGGTAGAAGAGAACAGGACAAGGAGTAATGGTCTCAAGTTGCAGTGGGGGAGGTTTAGGTTGGATATTAGGAAAAACTTTTTCACTAGGAGGGTGGAGAAGCACTGGAATGCATTACCTAGGGAGGTGGTAGAATCTCCTTCCTTAGAAGTTTTTAAGGTCAGGCTTGACAAAGCCCTGGCTGGGATGATTTAATTGGGGATCGGTCTTGCTTTTGAGCAGGGGGTTGGACTAGATGACCTCCTGAGGTCCCTTCCAACCCTGATATTCTATGATTCTATGATTATGAATCTGGCTTGCAAATAGAGAGACATGCTGCAAAGAGGGGGAGAATTATTCTCATTAGTTAACAATGAGGAGCCAAGGAATAAGGGAGTTAAAATGGAACAAGGCTATATATTGGCTTAAAGGGCTGGCAGGTTTTTTAGCAGTAAGATGAACTCCGGGTTGGAACCATGGCATGCAGGGAACAGCAGGGCCACAGTCCCTCCATGTCCCGGGCTGGAGCAACCCTCCTGGAGATAGTCTAGGGGAGGGAGTGGGTCTAATGACTAGACCCCAGGGCTAGGAATTTAGGGGTCCTAGCTCAGCCACTGACACCATGTGACTGTCACTCCTCTGAGCCTCCATTCTCCCAGTTTTAAAGCAAAGTTAATGGACCCTTGCAGGGTTGGTTGTGCAGCTTATTTAACTAGTGTTTGTAAAGGCTGGGATTTCCAAAGGTGCAGAATGCCAGCTTCCCTGAAGGGTAGAAGGGTGCCTAACCCTCTTAGGTTCCTTTGGGAAATGTCAGCCAAAGGTCTTTGGGGGCCTCTGCTGATAGGTTTCAGAGCCCTAGCCCTGACAGAACATCTACCCGTCACTTCAGCTGAGTATCTGCCCATCCTTGTTCTTCCCCCTCTGCCACCACTTTTCCTTCTATTATTAGGGAGCCATACAAAACTCATTCAGTGGGAACTGATTACCTGGGGGAGGGGGCGAGAACAGGAAGGGTTGAGGGAGGGCTGCTTCTGATGACTAAATGATTGAGTTGCCTTTTAACTGCAGCCAGTTCGTTCATCAGCTGGCATGGGCTAAAGATCCTCCTCATGAATGAGAAGTGTTTAATGAGCGCTGTGTGCCTCTGGGGCATGGCAGGAGACAGCTTGATGGAGGAGCCTGGCCACCCAAGCAGGGGGAACATATGCGGTGGGGCTGTAAATCAGGTTAGTTAGATTGGGCCTGCCACCCCACTGTGAGGTGCCCTGCAGGCCTGATCCACTGCCCAGGGGAGCTCTTGGTAAGGCTCCTTGATTTCAGTGGGCACTGGCTCAGCCTGAGCAGGTGTGCTTCTTGGAAGGCAGAAAGGATCATCTGCAGCACAACTGGCCCCTAGCCAGGCAAAAAAGCCAAAGGAGATGGGAATGAAGGCTGATTGGAGGAGGGGGGGTATAGATCTGCGCTGGGGAATAGTCTGGGTGGGGGTTCGGGAGCAGGATCTAGGATGTACTAAGAGGTTGCATGTACATTGAGGATGCTGCTTGTAGTGTTGCCTCCTAGCTTGTGATCCCTCCAGCCTACCTCTGCCCAGGAGTTGGGGGAGGTATAAGCTATCGCTTGGCACCCATAAGATGGGGATGCTGTGACCTCTTCAGAGGGCTGGGAGGGAATATTTAGGGGCTATGGGATGAGATTAAGACTGGAGATATGCTTAGTGCCAAGTCTGTGCTCCCAAGCTTCCAGCATCGCATTTTCCCAGCGACAGATATTGGGGGGCTGGAAGGGCTCCCCCATCATCTCAAAGATGATCTGGAAGCCCCATCACTTAGAAAACCTGAATAATGCACTGTAGGAGCAATCCTCCGCTGGTCCCCACCAGGAACAGGACTAAATCAGCTGTCAGTAGGTCTCTTCCTCCTTTTGATTTGTCAACATGTGATTAAAGGACCCCAGCAATGGCATACTGAACCTTGTCCGCTAATGACCAATGCGTCAGAAGGGATGAGCCTTTCACGAGGGCCAGAAGCTTTTGTTTTGAGTGAGCAACCGCAAGCCTGGCTAGGCATCTCAACCCTGCAAGCTCCCTGGGTCTGGCAGTTGTGCGAGAGATGGACTTGTTATGCTGTAGCATTCTGACACTTCAGCTGGACCCTGGCGGAGGTGCATGTGCAGGAGGAAAAACTGAACTGAATACAGACCTGCTATTTCAAACATCACAGAACATTAGGGTTGAGTTGGGAAGGGTCCTAATTTCATCCACACTGGTGCACCCATGTCTATTAACATTTCCTCCCTGTTGCCTTGATCCTGGGCGGGGCTTGTGTCCCACTGATCTCTAGCTTTGAGTACTCCATGTTCTAAGGCCCAGCTCTTATTTCCAGAGGAGCCAGGCAGTCTCAGCCCTCACTGACTTTGCTGGGAGTTGTGAGTGCTTAGAGCATGTCAGGATCTGAGCTGAGCAAACAGATTTTTCTGTTTGCTGACAATTCCAGAAAAAAAAAATCATTTTGGGATGACCAGAAACTGAAATTTTGAAAAGTTTCATTTGCTATCGCGCAAAAAGTTTTGTTTCAATTTCCAGCATTTCTTAAACTATTTATATACTCTTGTGGAAAATTTAGAAAGTCCTTCTGAATAAAATAAAAAAAAATCAAATGTTTCACTTCAAAAATGTCAGAACTAAATCTTCTGACATTTTTTTGGAAGTTGGGGTAGGGGCACTTTCCGTGCAACCAATTCAGTGAACCTGACATGAATTTGTGAAACGTTTCGGTGTGGCCGAATCTGCGTTCTTTGCCTAAGAAAAGGTTCGTTGGAAATTTTTTTCCCAGCTCCATGGTGGTGCCCTGATCTATCAGCTGCTGCCCCTTGCTGGTTGTAGGTGCAGTTGGCTGTGCCTCTCTAGCACCCCCTGGGGAGAAAGTGGGCACTGTTCTTGTCCCACACATCTGCCCCCTTCTGAGGGGAGTCAAAGCAGTCCAATCAAAACAATCAATAGGCTTCCTCAGCCCACGATAAGCAGAGCCCCAGGACTTTAGGAAGCCAAAGATGGGTGGGAGGCGGGGAAGGGAAAGAAGAAAATACATGCCTTTCTCCTGTCTGACGGGGCTTGGGCAGTCAAGGCTGTCAAGCCATTTCCCAAGGCAGCAGCCCCTTCCTCCAGGGGCTAGGGAGTTCATAAGGGTGGATGCTCTCCTTTAAGGACCTGTCCATTGCCAGTCCTGACAGGCCTTGCAGGTGCACCAGGTTGGAGCTGATTGTGCCACTGTGGAGGGTAAAATGTATAACTGGGTGAAAAAAATTAGATAAATTGATGGAGGATAGGTCCATCAGTGGCTATTAGCCAGCATGATCAGGGATTTAATTGCATCCCGTCGTTGTCCCTAAATCTGTGACTGCCAGAAGTATCTTGCACTGGCCGCTGTCAGATGACAGGATACTGGGCTAGATGGACCAGTGATCTGACCCAGTCTGGGCATTCTTATGTTCTTATGATTTCAATGTGGTCATTTATCTGGAAAAGATCCTACTCGGGGAGGGAGTGTTGTATCTTGTTTTGACCTCCCTTCCCCACCCCCACCCCCACCTCCACCCCCCACCTTCTGCTTCACCAAAAAAAGAAAGAAATAGGAAAGAATTAAATTCCATCAGCAACTTTTTAAAAACCAGCTAAAAACAGACTTTATTAAATTATGGCCTGATTGATTTAGCAGCCATCTGAAAGGGGACTGATTGAGAACTTAAACAGATGCATGGTTGGGCCAGCGGTTCAATTAATGCACATAAATAGGCAACAGAGAAGCAATTTTCGGAGCAAGTCAAGCACAAGATAATCCCATTTTGTCATCCAGGCCGAAATGGCTCATGTATTATTTGTTCCTTTGCAAAAGGAGCAGCGTTGACAGTAATCTACTCTGCTAATGGCAGGTTTCAGAGTAGCAGTCGTGTTAGTCTGTATTCGCAAAAAGAACAGGAGTACTTGTGGCACCTTAGAGACTAACAAATTTATTTTCCACTGAATGCATCCGATGAAGTGAGCTGTAGCTCACAAAAGTTTATGCTCAAATAAATTTGTTAGTCTCTAAGGTGCCACAAGTACTCCTTTTCTTTTTACTCTGCTAATGAAACCGATGGCAGACCGAGTCTGCTCCTCAGGGCCCCAGGAGGTGGAATGTGGGCAGTACGTATGGGGAACTTGCTTCCCTTGGAGCAGTTGGTACTAGCCACTGTAATAGATGGAGCACTGGGCTAGATAGACACCGAGGGTGAGGGGAGGATTCTTGAGTGGTGTAAATTGTCATAGCTTCATTGAACTTCCATGGAGAGATGACAGTTTATTTCAGCGGAGGATCTGCCTTCAGGTCTGAGGATTTGTGTTCCAATGAACTTTTTTCTGTCCTGAAATACGGCTCTGAATGGAGTCAAGTTCACATGCATTTGGATTCTGGGGTCTGGTACATTCCGGTACAGGAGAGATCCCAGCTGAGATCAGGGTACCATTGTACTGGACACTGCACATCTATATAGAGACACGCCTGCTCCTATATCTAGATAGACAAGGTGGACAAAACATAGGAGAAGGGAGTATTTGCTCCATTTATGGGTGGGGAATTGAGGCACAGAGAGAGTGTCTTACACAAGGTCTGTGGCAGACCCAAGAACAGCACCCAGTTCTGAGTTCCAGTCTAGCATCTTGTGTGCAAGAATCCTTTTCTCCCAAATGCATGGAAGCTGGGCGATGAAAGAGGGCCATGAATAGTGGTTACGGTGAGGGCCTCCCACCCTTCTCTCCCCACCTCCCGTCCGCCTCTGCCTACAAAGTATCTCACCCTATAATCGTGCTGCCAGCACAAAATGAGAAAAGCAGAGAGGAGATGGATAGTTACGAATATCTCTTCCCCCCCTTCTCATCTCTATTGTGTAATAATTTTAAAAGAAGATAAATTATTAAATGGCTGAAATATTCTTCAAACTCTAATAAGAAAAGCATCTTTAATTGAAATGGTAAAAAAAAAAAAATTAAATGTGGGACCCAACCACTGATTATTTTTTTTTTTTTAACACTCATGTTTCTTTTTTACTTGGGAATGGCCATGCATTAATATATCCATGTCCCTAGCCATTGGCAAGAATGATTTCAGCAGAGGAAATTCATAGATTCCAAGGCCAGAAGGGAGCATTATGATCATCTAGTCTGATCTCCTGTATAGTACAGGTCAGAGAACTTCCCCACAATAATTCCTAGAACAAATCATTTAGAAAACCATCCAATCTTGATTGAAAAATTGTCAGTGATGGAGAACCCACCATGACCCTTGGTAAATTGTTTCAATGACCAATTATTCTGACCATTAAAAATTTGTGCCTTATTTCCAGTCTGAATTTATCTAGCTTCAACTTCCAGCCATGGATCATGTTAGACCTTTCTCTGCAAACTGAAGAGCCCATTATTAAATATTTGTTCCCCATGCAAGTACTTGTAGACTGTAATCTACTCACCCTTTAACCTTTTTATTAAGATAAATAGATTGAGCTCCTTCCGTCCATTACTATAAGGCATGCTTTCTAATACTTTACTCATTCTCATGGCTCTTCTCTGAACCCTCTCCAATTTTTCAACATCCTTCTTGAATTGTGGACACAAGAACTGGATGCACTGTTCCAGAAGTCATCACACCAGTTCCAAAGAGGTAAAATAACCTCTCTAACCTATTTGAGAACCCTCTATTTATGCAGCCAAGGATTATATTTGCTCTTTTGGACACAGAATTGCACTGAGAACTCGTATTCATCTGATTATTCACCATGACCACCAAATCTTTTTCAGAGTCACTGCTTCCCAAAATAGTCCCCAATCCTGTAAGTATGGCCTACATTGTTTGTTCCTAGATGTACACATTTACATTTAGATGTGTTAAAATGCATATTGTTTTCTTGTGCCCAGTTTACCAAGTGATCTAGATTGCTCTGTATTAACTATCTGTCCTCTTCATTATTTACCGCAAATGAATGGTCCTGTTTTAAACTGAGAGCTGGTCAGTAGTGAAGAATTTTTAATAAGTCCTTTCATCAGAAAAGAGATTATCAAGTTTGCAAAATCTTCTCCAGGCTTTGGAGCCAGTATTCTATAGCAGTGGGTTATTTTGCCCCTGGTAATACAATCTGTAATTTGATGCAATTCTGTGCTAATAAAGTAATACATTTTTTAAAAATCAAATAGGCACAGTGGGTAATGAAAGGGCTGTTATTACACGGAGCTCTCTGGATGTGTAATGTGGGGATTTCAGACCCTGGATTACTGGAAGGTTTTCTGCCTGGTAATACTGGCAAATTGTGTAAGCAGTTGTGTAAACTGTATTGTGGCCTAATGAATAAGCATAGGTCTGGGTTCCAGGAGACCTTGTTTCTGTTCCTGACTTTGCCTGGTTGGTGACCTTTGGCTAGTCACTTATCATCTCTGTCCCAGATCCTCAAAGGTATTTAAGCTCCTAATGTCCATGCCTCAGTTTCCCATCTATAAAATGAGGACAGTAGCACTTTCTTACCTCACAGTGGTATTTAAAGATTGTGAACTGCTTTGAGATCTACCAATGATAAGTGATATATTATTTGAGCAGTTTAGAGTAGCATCCGTGTTAGTCTGTATTCGCAAAAAGAAAAGGAGTACTTGTGGCACCTTAGAGACTAACCAATTTATTTGAGCATAAGCTTTGGTGAAGTGAGCTGTAGCTCACAAAAACTTATGCTCAAATAAATTGGTTAGACTCTAAAGTGCCACAAGTACTCCTTTTTATTATTTAAGCACTAAGCATTATTGTTACTTCACCACACTGTGTCTCAGTTTTCGCATCTGTAAAATGGGAATAATGCTACTGACCTCCTTTATAAAGTGCCTTGAGTTCTATGGTTGGAGAACCAGCAGGGAGAGGAAGATCCATTTAATTTTTCAATGGAGGATTTGGGAGGTGAATTTGCTATGCAGGGAAAACAATGGCATGGTCCTCTGCCAGTGCACCTCAGTCATGTCCTGCCGCAACTCTGCTACTCTACTCCTATACTTGCCCACGATTTTTTGCCAGTGCACCTCAGTCCTGCACTGCTATTCCAATCCTGGGAGGTCCCTGCCAATGCACCTCTGTCCAGGCCTGTAGCACCCTGCGGGTTTTCAGCGCTATTTCCCCCTATGCAGCACTGCCAAGGCATCTCAGTCATGATCTGCCACAGTTCCTTCTTTTTCCATCCTGGGTCGCGGCATGTCTATGCCAGGACATCTCAGTCCTGATCTGCTGAGCTCTTGCTGGGTCCCCACACTGCTTTGTCAATGCCCCTCCATCATGATCTACACCAGCCCTGCATTTTCAAACTCATGTTCCCTAGATCATTGTACCCCAGTTCTGACCTGGGATGGCCCTGGTGCTAGCTGTATCAGTGCATCTTATCCCTGACATGCCGCATACCTCTTCTCCAGCACCAGTCCGAAACTACCTCCCAGATTGGCCAATACTCCTTAGTCCTGACCTGCACTAGCCCCTGCTATTCCATTATGGGCTCCTGACTCCCTTAGCTCTGCCAGAGCCTCTCAACCCTTACCTGACACCCTTCCCATTGCAGTCCTGAGCCTTCCCTCAGATATTGACCCACGTCAGATGTTGTGGCATGTCTATATGGAGGTCTAATAGGAACCAGAGTGAAATGAGTGAGACTCATTTCACTTGAGCCCAGGCCTTTTGCTTTGAGAGATTAGTGTCTTTCTGCACCAGCCATGAGCTCTGTGGAAAGCCTCCCCTGGACAAGGGGAAGGAGACTGGTCCTGAGGCACAGCTGCTCCATGCATGCTGGGAACAGCCACCAGAGCCACTGAGCGTGAAATTAACTTTCCTGTTGTGGCTTGTAGAACGGGTGCAAATACCAATATTGTTTGGCTTTGCAATGATGGATGCCACTCAGGACATGCTGCTGGCTTCCTGGAGATAATGACCGGAGCCCTGCTTGCACACACTGTGTCAGCAGGTGAGGCTGAAGGACCCACTGTATAACAGTGCGTGGAATCCTGACCCCTTCCAGTCCCTGGCCCCCAGTGGAGCAATCTCCAGCACTGGCTGAAATCAGTCCCTCTCACTCACCCTACTGCTTTATGAAATGCCAGGTCCCTCCAAAATTCCTTCCTACCAACCGCAACATGTGAAGTCTTGGCTTGCTCCCATCACCATGCGGAACGAAGCCCTGCGTCCTGCTGGTTAAGTCTGGGGCTTGTATCATGTTTACAAGCTTTTTTTTTTAAAGCTATGAGGGCTAGAAACTTAGGCTCGTCTATGAGAACAATTAGACAGCGGGAAGCTGGGGTGTGAATCTACCCCACACTAGCCTACCGCAGACTGTCTGGGTGTGCCCTGCCGATGCGTGGTAACACTTTCTTCCAGAGCTTTGAGCTAGTACCATTTCAAAGAGGACTAGCTCAAAGTGCTCAAATGAACTATTAACACGTGTCAGCTGCATTCCCATGGATAGTAAGTCTGCAGCAGGTGCGTGCAGGGAAGATACGCGCCCTAGCTTGCTGTAGTCTAATTGTTCTTATAGACAAGCCCTTAGTTTAAAAAAAAGAAAGCTTAGATCCTCATCTCATCCCATGTCTCCAGGAGCTGAGACTTTAAGAACAGGAGATATCATGAGAGTTGGCAACATTGTCTGTTTTCCTGGTCCAATGGGCTCTGAACCAGCACACCCCTATGATTAACCCTTTGCGCTCTTAACACAAGAATGTCTTCTGCAACAGAATAAGTGGGCAGTGGGGCGGGCCCTGCTGCTGCTGAGTTTCTGTGGTCAAGTTAGGCTCAGAAGTTGAGAACGCTGGTGCTGCTGGCTTTAAAAACTGCCATTATTCCTCACATACTACTGCACGAGATAGCAGGCCTGCCATTCAACGCCTGTGCCCTAGAGAAGCAGTGGCATGTAGAGGAAAGGCTATTCAGGAGTTGGCTATCAGACGGGTGAATGAAGGCCCCAAGCAGGAGATGGGGCGTAAGAGAGAATCGGCCTTGAGGGTGGACTCTCCCTTGGCGTGCAGTCTTCTGTGGGCATTCAGGTGATCTCAGATGATTCTTAAATGACAGAGAATCAGACCCACTTCCTTTCCGATGGGAAAATCCACAGAAGTTCATCTGGAGAATCATCATGGGCCTTGTAGGATTGTAAATTTCAGGGGGAAAAGAGAGATTTATAGGTATAAGTGGGTTTTTATTTGCATTTGAAATCACACTTTTCTGCTTAGCTAATGGACCCCCTATTTCTAGATGACTCCAACATAAAGTGACTGCTAATTACTACAATTAATATAGTGTTCAAGGCTTGCCAGCCAACTCCATTGCAACTTGTATCGCCTACTCATTTTCAATTAAGGCACATTGACAAGTAAAATACGCAGTTATTAAGAGCAGAGCTCTGTTGTGTAATTACATTTTGCTAAGGTCATTAATCTACTGCAATATAAAGCTTTCTGCACCAAATTCAGTGTGTGTGTGGGGGGGAATATTTTTGGGCAACAACCACATAGAATGAGGACTTCAGTATTTACCATGCCAGGGGCAAAAGGGTGGTGTCCAGGTGGGATATTTCCATCAGTTTTACATCATGCCATAAAGCAGTGTTCTCTTCTTTTGGACACTTTCTGGAACCATCCCTCCATTTCACCTGAGTTCAATGATCCCATGATCCATGGCTGAAAATGATGAGGAGCTTGGTAATGTATATTCCATATGTGCAGTGATTGCCTAGACCAGTGGCGCTCAACCTTTCCAGACTTGCGTACCCCTTTCAGGAGTCTGATTTGTCTTGCGTCCCTTCAAGTTGCAGCTTACATAAAAACTACTTGCTTACAAAATCAGACATAAACATACAAAAGTGTCATAGGACACTGGTACTGAAAAATTGCTTATTTCTCGTTTTTGCCATATAAACATAAAACAAATCAATTGGAATATAACTAATGTATTTACATTTCAGTGTATAGTATACAGAGTAATATAAACAAGTCATGAAATTTTAGTTTGGACTGACTTCACTAGTGCGTTTTACGTAGCCTGTTGTAAAACTAGACAAATATCTGGATGAGTTGATGTATCCCCTGGAAGAGCTCTGCATATCCCCAGTGGTACGCGTACCCCTGGTTGAGAACCACTGGCCTAGACTGCCCCACAGAGATGCTAAGGAAGTTATTCTACTAGCTGAAGTTTCTTTTTAGCTCAGCTTGTAAGGATTTATCTTTTTTCAGTGGTAGGACCCAGGGTGCAAATCCTGCCTCCCTACGTATGTGTGGGGTTGTTTGTTGCCTGCAGAGCATGTTTCTTCACAGCACTGCGTTAGCCTCCAGGCTGTATGGATATGAGCAGTTTTGTCCCAACTTTTGTTTCTTTAACTGAAAAGCTGTGCCTACTCTATCATGATGACTTTGACTAGCTTTCACTGGTGCTAGAGGTTTGGTGGCTGGAGTGATCCACTCCTATATCTAACCTTGTGGCAGGCGTTGTAAGGCTTGATACATTTATTTAAGGAGGTAATGTGGCCTAGTGGGTAGTGAACTGACTGGCCCTTGGGAGACCTGGTTTCTGTTCTTGACTCTGTCATTGGTCTGCTGGGTGAGCTTGGGTAAGTCATTTCTGCACTCTGTGCCTCAGTTTCTCCATCTGTAAAATGAGGATAATGTTACTGTATTATTCTGTAAACAGCTTTGAGATCCTTGGATAGGAGATGCAATATAGGCACTAAATATTCTTATTGCATGGGATTTTTCAAGGAGTCTTGAGGCTTCCAATGTGAGTTGGGCACCTAACTCCTTTTGACTGCTTTGAAAATCCCACTGTTATCTACAGAGCTCTGTGGAGGCATCTAGCAGGACAGTGTATGGAGTAAAGCAGCAATTAAGTGATCAACATAAAACTGTCATTGTCTGCACAGTGATGCTGTGAAACTGACCTTGGATGGGATTCCACATTTGTCACCTGTCAGTAATTTCTACATCAAATGTTCACAAGCTACAAGAGTGAAGATAATTTTTCTACCCACTGGCCCTTCAGATTCAACCTGAGATCTGAGCGCTAAGGTGGACTCTTTCTTTCTCTGGCATTATCTCCAATAATGGAAGTTTGACAGGTGAAATTAACGCCATCGCCGTCACCATCCCCCCCCCCCCCCCCCGGCACCAACACCTGTGCAAGCCTGTTATGGTCGGTGAGTCCGCATGGGCGTAACTGATTGGAACTCGTTGAACAGTTCTGTGGCAGGGACCCAGTGTGGGGTCCCAACTCTCAGGCTCCAGCCCGAATGTCTACACCACAATTTTACAGTCCTATGAGCTCGAGTCAGCTGACACAGGCCAGCCATAGAGGTTTCATTTACAATTTAGACATGGCCTGAATGCACACCAGGAGCTGATCTGATGTGTAAAAGGGATGCTGTTAGTCACTTCTCTGAGCATAGCTAAGCTTTAATGTGAAATCTGAGTGTATTAATTGAAGCTTTCCACTGGCCTGGGCCACAGCCTTCTTGCCTCTTTACTTGGATGCACATGAATATGGACCTGATACCTTTGCACTCTTGCATGTGTGTTTTGCTGGTGTCAGCTACCCATCTACTAAAGACACCCACAGCTCAGACCGAAACTATATGACTAGGGTAGACGCAGCTATCAGAAAAGTTGGGGGCGAATAAATAAAGAGGAGAAGCTAGTTTGAAAGGTGGCTTAGAAACAAACCTCCATCCATCCAAAGTAGAGATGGAGCAGTGACTCCCAAGTGCCTGGAGCAGCAGTTGGTGAAATCAGATGCGAAATATGACAGCATTAGGGCACAAGTGGTGACAAGATGCAGTGATGTGATTCTAATAAAGATAGACATCGGTCTTTAACACGGCCAAGCTGATGCTTTGACTGTTTGCAGCGCAGCACTGGGGATGTGGCTGGAGTCTGCTGATTGCCAGAGTCTGACTGATCCGGGGTCAGACTCTAAAAATCACTCTGTCCTCTAGCTGCTGGATGTCTAACTTTGCAGAACCATAGAAGCAATCTGCACAATGCACAAGGCCCAGAAAGTAACCCTTCTGCCTGTACAGTGCCCACTCCTGTTCAGCTCCAGAGGGGTCTGATTTAAAAACTTTCTTTCACAAAATAGGTATGGTTGCGGCTTTCTAGTGTCCATTTCTGAACCTACTGAAATAAAGTCCTTGGTTTACCAAGTTCAGCATTAAGGAAAGGTGGGTAGAGCTCACTGGCTCAAGGGGGTTAGTAATGATGATGATGATCTCTAGCTTTTTTTCTAGGTGGTATTTTTCATCCATTGATCTCAAAGCACATCACAAAGCAGGTCAGTATCATTATCCCCATTTTACAGATGGGGAAAGTGAGGCACAGAGCGGTGAAGTGGGTTCCCTAAGGTCACCTAGGAAACCAGGGGAAAAGCCAAGTATAGAGTCCAGGTCCACTGCGCTATCCACGAGGTCACCCTGCCTCCCTGAGAGGAGAAACAGAGAGGTCACTGGCTGCTACAGGTCGACCGCCAGTTATTACAGATGGAATCTAACCTGGGGCCTTGTAGTGAAGGCCATTGACTCATGTGAGTTCTGTGAGGGGAGATAAATGACAGTTGATGAGGGGCTTGGGCACTGCAATGATAAGAGCCGTCGAAATACCTCAGCAGTGAGGCACCCCAAATCAATGGTCTCTCAAAAGGTCAGACCTAGCAGAGCAAGCACTCAGGTCAGCTGGTTTCTGTCCCCAACTCTACCATTCACATAATATGGGCCTGACTTTCAGAGGCACCTGCTGATGGCCTTGGCTTCAGTTGAGTTGAGTGTTCAGCACTTCTGAAAACCAATCCCTGTGCTATCTTGGGCAGATCGTTTAAGCTTCCTGGGTCTTGGCTCCCCTAATGAGGAATGGGTATAATAATCCTGAAGCCCCTTTGACAAAGGCTTTGTGCTCTATGGGTCAAGGAGGGGGTTGGATTAGGACAAAGTATTCTTAGGGCAAGGACAGAGCTTATCTTTCTTGCTTAGCTTTACCCAGGCAAATCTCCCACTGAAGCCAGTCAGACTAAGTCCTAGCTCTTTACCACAGTCATTGCACATTATCTCTTCAATCCTTACTCAGACAGAACTCCCATTAGCCCCAGGAGAAACCAAGTAAGGCCCTCAGGATTTGAATCATCATTATCAGTAAGGCTGCCCAAGAAGGCTGAGAATCGCCTGTACACAAGGTCCTGGCTAATAAGCCCTCAATATCATGTCTCTGCTCCTGAAATAAAATATCAAACTCGTATCCTCAGATGGTAGTTCCTTGAGACTTGCAGCACCCCTTTCAGGAGAGGATTGTCCCTGCTTTGTATGGGGAAACGGGGGTACATAGAGGTTCAGTGTCTTGCCCCAGGTCACCCAGCAATTGTCTGAAAGAGCTGGGAATAGACTCCAGAAGCCCTGGCTCCAAGCACTGTGTGCTTACCTGACAGCCCTTTATTCTTCAGTAGGAAGCAGAGGAGAAATTGTGCCAGGCATGTGAAAATGAAGTTGCAATGAAACCCTTCCCTTCCCCAAGTCCCATACGGTGGGGTATGACGCCCAAGCTGAGAAATCATGTTCTCTTCTGCTGTAATATCCTTTAACCATCAGCAGATGAATTTTACTGTTTAAACCTTCGTTTAAATATTAAGCAGAAAAGCTTTTCTGTCTCCTGGTGGTTAAAGCAGGATGGTAGCCCCCCTGTGAACTCCCGTCCTGGGCCTGGGGCTCTTCCCATTGTCCTGTAGAACAAATAAGTTGCTCCATCCTGGAGAGGTTAGTGGTGCGTGGTCCTCCCAGTCAGAGAATAGGTGCTCTTGCTTTCCCCTCTTTGGCTTCCCCCAGGGACCTTCACCATTTAGCTTGGTGGTTCTTCAGTGTATCACTTGGTTCTGGCGCCACCTCCTGTGACAGCTCATTGGCTTCAAGTATTAACTGGAGAGAGTACGCTCTGTCATCTTAACCCCCTGGGTGGTGGAGAAGGATGCATGGAAATTCTCCAGCTTCTCTGCAATGTCCTTATCTTCCATAATTGCCCCTTTGCCTCCACACTTTCTCTCCCCCGCTCCAGAAGATCCACTGATTGTTTTGCCTAGTTCCTGCCTCTGATATAGGAAATAGTATTTGTTTTTCTTGTCTTAATTCCCTATCAAACTCCCTCTTACCTCTCCTAACTTCCAGCTGATGTCTGACCTGCTGTTAGTAGTGTATGCTCCCTGCTTCCTTCATTTTCTGTGCATTGAAGGATTCCTGTCTGGATCAGGCAAACTCTTGTACCTGGCCGTTTAATCAGACTATTTTTCCTCTTGTGTGTATGGGGGTATGCAGCCTTCTGGGACTCTGCTATAGGGTGTTTAATCAGCCTCCTTGCTGAATGTAAGGCATTAATTTCCCTCCTTGCCACTACTAGCTTTCCCTTGTTTCCTTCCTTCCCCCCCCTCCCCCCACTGTTCCTCAGACGTTCTTGTTAAACCCTGGATTTGTGCTGGAAATGGCCCTCCTTGATTATCATACACATTGTAAGGAGAGTGATCGCTTTAGATAAGCTATTACCAGCAGGAGAGTGGGGTGGGGGGAGAGAAAACCTTTTGTAGTGATAAACACCCATTTTTTCATGGTCTGTATATATAAAAACATCTTCTGTGTTTTCCACAGTATCCATCCGATGAAGTGAGCTGTAGCTCACGAAAGCTTATGCTCAAATTGGCTAGTCTCTAAGGTGCCACAAGTCCTCCTTTTCTTTTTGCGAATACAGACTAACACGGCTGCTACTCTGAAAGCTTTCACACTGTTTTCAAGTCCCTCCCCTTCTGAAAGTTAGTGTCATGGTGCTAGAGGTTCCTTGCGTTGGAATGTTTGAATTTGAGTGTATAGTGGTCATGGTGACTTACTGGCTCAGCTGTAGTTACTTCTTGAATCAACTCTTTGGCATTACTTAGTCTAAGTGGCAAATATCCACTTCTGTGCTCTACAACCAGCCCAAGAAACAATTGTTTGAAGCATCTGGGAATTCTTTCTTTCTCTAAGCCTTGTGGTGTTTGAGATGCTTGACCAGTTTATATGTGGAGTGCTAAGTCCCATATTATTACCCTGCCATTAGACTTAGGGCTTGTCGATGCATGAAAGCTATTCTGGAATAAGATGGGGTCTGAAGTTAGAGAGTAACAGCAGTTTTGGAATAAGAGTGTCCGTACTTGGAGCTGTTCCAGGAGAACTCCATGTGTAGGCAAGCCCTTAGCTGCTGCTTCGAGCTGTCTCACTTCTGCATGCTGAGTCTCCTTTTCCTGATTTGCACATGGCTCTGGATTTGTATCCATACACTGTGTGGTCCTCTCTGCGCAGAAACTGTGTCCTATTAGATTCCATGGAACCTTGCTGGTACTCTTCACTACCTCTGTGACCTGTCCTGTCCTTCCGGTATTGCTTATATCCAGGTGTAACAGTATCTCGTTGCTTTTTTTTATCATTCTACCATAAGTAAGGTTAAGCACCAGATGTAGCGTGCTACACTGAGTAGTAGTAAGTCTCCAGTTCCTTGAATGACTGACTGAGTGCAGCAGGGGAGAGATGGGGGCATGACCAAAGAATAGCCATGGCTGAGGAGCTATACTTGTAAGAATGACCCTCTGCGCTTAGTAGCAGGAGTAACCTGTTAGTATCTTATTAATGCAGGATTGGGAGCTCACCTGTAAACCTCTCTTACTATGTGTGGGTCCTTGTCTCCCTTTAGCAGCTGGCCACAGAAGAGGTGTATGGGTCTTTATATGCCTATAATGTCCTTTAGCTCAAGGGGCAGCAGCTCATGCTTTTGGGATCAAACCCCCCTTTTGGACCAAGCAGGGTTATGTGCATATTCCCCATCCTGCTCAATGCTGTTCAGCTCATACTTACATGCCTAGCACCCTGCACTGGCAGGGTGCAGGGTCAAACCCCAAAGAGTGAAGGCTAGAATAAAATGGCTCAACCGGAGATTAGGGGAGAGCCTTCTAGTTAGTGAGCTCTTTGGCACATGGGCTGTCTCTTCTATATGTTTGTACAGCACCTGGCTCACAGGTGCCTTCAGGGCTACTATAATACAAGTAACAGAATATTAGGGGGAGTGCATGAGAGGTAGGAGGGACTCAGACATGTGCTTAGCAGGATTGTACCTATACTGTAAGCACTTTGGGGCAGGGACCCTCTCTTTGTTATGTGTACAGCACCTAGCACAATAGAGCCTTGATCCTTGGGTGCATGACTCCAGGTGCTACTCTCTAAGACCCAGGATGGAATTTTCAATAAAAGCCTGAGGTCGTTGGGCACTCGAAACTCATTGAAATCCAGTCGGAGTTGGGCACTAAACTCACTCGCACGCCTTTTGAAAATCCCACCCATCATCAAAATTGCTCCCCAGCCTTCCTAATGCTGTCATGCCCCTTTATCTTATTGTGGTAGCAAGTCTGCAGCTCCTGACATGTCCCCTATGGTGGAGGGGTGGGAAGCTGGAGAGTCTGGACGCAGAAAGGCTGTCCCCACCTAGAGTGCATTCTAATTGCGTGCATTGCCTACTAGAGGCGGCCATGAATTATGGATTAGCCAAGGAGTGGAAGGAAGCAGGTCTGGGATTGATTTCCTTGGCATTCTTCCTCCTGCAGTAATCCCTTAACTCCCTGCTGTTTTTTTACACACCACACACACCACACAGAGAGAGAGCTGTACAGGCTGCAGCAGCCACAGCTCTAGAGTGAACCTGCTGCACAAACCCAGCTTTTAATTAGGCAAAGGGGAGGGAGGGATCCAGAGACAAGCCATAGGGAAAGAGAAATTTGTTAGCTCTGGTTCTCTCCATTATGAAACCATTTGATTCAGAGTCTGGAGAAGAGGGGTGGTTGAATGGGGGAAATAATCCAGCACTAATCTATGAACCCGCCCTTCCCAATGGTGAAATAAATCAAACCACAGAGCCAAACACCCAGCCACAAAACAGACTGGCAAGGAAGGGGTGAAGCTCAGGGCAGTGCTGGTACTGAGGGTCATCTGGATTCTCCATTCACAACAGGTGATGCTGTAAATTGGCTACTCTAAAGTGGTGCTTTGTCCTAATTTGGTTTAATTAAGTTAATACTAAGATTTTTAAAAATGATTTTGGGTACCCAAGGTGAGAGGTCTGATTTTTCTTTTCAGAAGGCAGGTGCTCAGTGTGGCCTGAAAACCAGATTGCCACACGTCTCCCCCACATGCCTCAAGTTGGGCACCCAAAATGTGAAGGACCCAAAATCAGACAATCTCAATTAGATGAGATCAGACCATTTTGTGGGAATGTGTCAATTTCATTGCAACTTCTGTTGGAAACCCAACTGGTTTCCTGCCAGCTCACCTGCCTTGTGGGCTGCCGAAGAGCCAAGATCCTGGGAGCCCAGCTGGAGTCAGGGCTCTTGGGTTTCTAGGCTCTCCGCTCCATGTGAAGGAGTCTGGCAGCTGTGAAAGCCTCCCACGCAGCTGAGGTCTAGAGCAGTGGCTCTCAACCTTTCCAGACTGCTGTACCCCTCTCAGCAGTCTGATTTGTCTAGTGTACCTCCAAGTTCCACCCACCTCACTTTAAAATGATTAGGGGACTGGAACACATGAGTTATAAGGAGAGGCTGAGGGAACTGGGGATGTTTAGTCTACGGAAGAGAAGAATGAGGGGGGATTTGATAGCTGCTTTCAACTACCTGAAAGGAGGTTCCAAAGAGGATGGATCTAGACTGTTCTCAGTGGTAGTAGATGACAGAACAAGGAGTAATGGTCTCAAGTTTCAGTGGGGGAGATTTAGGTTGGATATTAAGAAAATCTTTTTCACTAGGAGGGTGGTGAAGCACTGGAATGCGTTACCTAGGAAGGTGGTAGAATCTCCTTCCTTAGAAGTTTTTAAGGCCAGGCTTGACAAAGCCCTAGCTGGGATGATTTAATTGGGGATCGGTCCTGCTTTGAGCAGGGGGTTGGACTAGATGACCTCCTGAGGTCCCTTCCAACCCTGATATTCTATGATTCTGTGATGAAAACTACTTCCTTACAAAATCGGACCTAAAAATACAAAAGTATCACGGCACGCTAGCACTGAAATATTGCTGACTCTCATTTTTATCATATAATTATAAAATAAATCAATTGCAATATAAATATTGTAATTACATTTCAGTGTATAATATCCAGAGCGGTGTAAACAAGTCATTGTATGAAATTTTAGTTCATAAGGACTTTGCTTGTGCTTTTTCTGTAGTCTGTTGTAAAACTAGGCCAATATCTAGATGAGTTGATGTACCCTCTGAAAGACCTCTGCGAACCCCCAGAGATATGCTGACGTTTGGTTGAGAAACAGTGGTCTAGTGGCTAGAGCCAAGGGCTGAAAGTCTGGAGATCTGGTTTTATTCCTGGCGGGGTCATCAACTCGTGGCATGCCCTGGGGCAAGACACGTTAAGTCGTCAAGTTCAAACCTGGCAACCTAGAGTCAGTACTGGGTTTATAGTGGCGCCATGGAGCCAGGCCCATGCTCAGAAGGGGGGGCTTGGCTGGGCCCCTCCAGGCAACTAGTATCGGGCCTACAAAAGGTTAATCGGGCCCTGCCTAGAGTTAAACACCTCAATCCATGTTCAGATGGCTTGATTCTTCGAGGGGCTGAAAAACAGGCCACTAAATGGAGATTTAGAGACCTAAGTTTGAAAGTCTTGGCCCACATCTCTCTGAAAATACTTTGCCATGAGAGAGCACTTTTCATCCATAGATCCTGAACCACTTTGCAAAGAAAAAAGGTCTCTCTCCCTCTCCCTCCCTGCTTTGCTTTGGGGAAACAGGCACAGAGTGGATGTGATGTGCCCAAAGTCGCACAAAATCCGTGACTAAGCTGGGATCAGAACTCAGGGCTCTAACCCATAATAGGCCAATGCCCTACCCATTGTATCATACTACTTGAGTTCCTCTGAGTCAGGCTCATTCTGTACTGTGCTGGCTGGCTCCTCATGGTGCTCGAGCCCTGCTGCTGACTGTCACTGACTGTTTCGTAACGTTTGCCTTCAGGTAAAATCATGGGGCCACATCTTCAGCTGATGCAGATGGGTGTAGCAGTGACTTGAATGGAGCTATGTTGATTTACACTGGCTGAAACTCCAATCTAGAGACAGGACCCATCCTCCCACCTTCTCCAGTGCAACCTCTGCTCATCCAGGATTATTTTCTACACAGCATTCCAGGGAACGCTGTGTAGCTTGAACTTGAAGAATCTCAGAGATTCCACTTCAACAGTAGCTGTGTGGGGAAGGGGGACAGGACAGGACAGGAGGTCTCCTACTGACCCTAAGTCAGCAATCAGTTTATGCCCTGAATCGTGAGGGTGGAAACCCCATTGTCTGCCCTGGCAGTGTCGCTGCAAATGCTATCCAGAAATATTGCTCACTCTTGGAATTGTAGTTCTTCTCCCCTTTACTCACAGCGACACCAATGGGGTTGCCTGAGAGAGGAACCGCTCGCCAATGCAAGCGAGGGAGTGATCTGGCTCTAGGTGAGCAAGTGTCCAGCCTTCCTGCAATCTGTTTTCATTCTCCTCCTCCCCTCAACAATCAGGATGCTGTTACTTCATTTCTGCTGCACCCCCCTACTCCATCGGGAGCAGTGAGATGATCCAGGGGTGTGCGCCTTTGGGAAGATTAATGTCCTGTTTCATGGGCGTTTGGGGGCTGGAGGAATCCACAGTGTTGGTGAGTGTGGTGCAGGCCAGTCTCTTCCCTTCACTGCCCCTGCAGGCTCACTCTCCTGGATGGCTTCATTTTTTTATTTTATTTGTTTGTTTGTTTGGTTTGTAGCAGTTGAGAATAAGATTTACAGTGCTTTCCTGGGAGGTTTCTAGGGAGAGATGCCTTTTGCCCACTAAATTACAAATCTCTCTCTCTCTCCCCCCAGGGCTCAGCTTCATGGCTTGATTGACACTAAAGCTTTCTGGGTTCTGAGACACTGAAGGGGATGAAATACCAATTTGCCAGGAAATTATACTCTTCCCCCCTCCCCCCCCACCAGTCACTTAACTGGGTAAATGAAGTGTGTGTTTAATTGTAGTGCTTATAAAGCAAACTCTCTCCTTCCACTCTGTCCAATCTCCCTTCTCCCCTCCTCCATCCACATTTCTTTCTCCTTCCCCCCCACCCTCCTTGCTTTTTCTAATATCTCTTTGAAATGGTGACAAGCTAAGAGCTGAAGTGACATTTCATTTCTTAAACCAGAGTCTCAGTTCACAAGTCCTTAAAGACTTTGGTGGTTCCCAGGAGGTGATAAATCTAGGATGAGGATATATGGGCTCACCCTGGTGGCAAACGCAGCAAAACATCCATTGCCAGATGTACCCTGTGTTTGGCAGTTTGATAATAGAACTCATGATGTGGGCCATAGTTTTGAAGGGACCTCCATTCTGACCTTTAGTTTTGTAACTAGAATTGTGTCCGTGTTCAGTTGGGGATTGAAATGGCAATGGGACCTACGCTGGCCCAGTGTGTGTATTGTGTCTTTCTATGGTGACTGGTCCTCAGAGGCTAAGAGAATTACTGCTATCAGCTATATACAATCGTAGAAATGTACAGCTGAGAGGGACCTTGAGGTCATTAAGTCCATCCCCCCATGCTCAGGTAGAATGAAGTACACCTACATGAGTTCTCTGTTCGCTCAAGTGGTGTGGATGCCCATGCTAGAAGTACTGGGTGCAAGCCATGCGAACTGGGGAAAAAAGGCTTTTCCACCAAAACAAAAATTGTCCTTTGAGTTGAAATTGCCCCCTTTTTTTGATAAACTGAAAAGTTTGTTTTTTCTGAAAACTTTTCAGTTTGCAGTAAAAAATAAATAAAAATAAAAATCTGGTTTTGAAAACTGACTTGTTTGGTTTCAGTTTTCCATTGAAAAACCAAGATATTTTTTCAGGAAATTGGGGGTGGGGTGGGGGAATCTCTCAAAAAATAGGCATTTTCAACCAGCTGTACTGTAGACATTCACCCTGTTGTGCCTGCGAATTAGATAGTTAGATGGCTATGTTTATATTTGCAATTCATGGAGCTGCCGTTGACTACAGGCACAAAACTAGAGTCCATCACAAATGTAACCCTAAATCTATTCTCACCGTTGATGTGGCTCAGATGGTAGCATGTCGTCCTCTTGACTAGAAGGCTGTATGTTCAGCCTCCCGTTGGGATTTGGGCTCCTATCTGTTACTGCGTAGTTCTGGGGGGAAGGAATGTTGTCCTTAATTCTCCTCTTCCTTTCTCTGGCTTCTGTAAAGGCACACAAGCAAGGTTCTGTGGTAGCTTTTCACGTGGAGTTGCGATATAACCACAGGCAACCGGCTAAGCTGCTCCTGATCAATAGTACAGGTTCTAATGACTGGCACTCTGAGCTATTATTGAGTGCATCGTGCCTGCTGTGTTAACAGTCATTGTACCGCCAGTTTCCATCTAAGGCATTGCTTTGTAAAGTGCTCCGGGAGCTGCTTAGGAAGGGAAAGACACCATATAAAACTGAATTGTGGGTGGTGTCTCTACAGTGATATCTTTCAGCAGTGCTATACAGTGCTTAGCGCACAGGTCCTCGACCAGAGGAAGGCGAGGAAGTTGCAAATAGGTTTCAGGCGGTGGCAAACACCCTGCCCTCCCCGTAACACTTGAGTGGGACCTAAATGGTGGAGAGGCCTGGGTGGGACTGAGAGTGGCACATGTAATGGTACATAGTGGGGCTGGCCTCTCTGCACATGGTTGGATTTCACTCTGTGCTCTCGCTGAGTTGCACCACATTACTCCTAGGTGGACTAGTGAAAACCGCTGACTGGCTGGGCCCTTGTAACCCCTCGGGGAGCTAATCTCGGTTAGCAATTCCCCCCACTCCCTCTCCAGCCATGTTCCAAGATGTTATTTAGGCGTGAGCCCCTGTAGCCTGCATCCAGGGTTCGTTTCTTCTCTCTAATGGGGCTCTCTTGTGGGTAGCAGCCGCTACAGAAGGGGCTTTGTGTTATCAGCATTTCTCGCCCATCTCACTGTCTTTGCCCACGTTGTTTTCTTTCGCTCTTTCTCTGCACGTGGGCAAATGCTGCACCAAGATGAAAGCTAGTCAGGAACCAGGCCCAGCACCTTTTGCATTTGTCCCTGTAAGCCTAAGGGAGTCTAAACTAAGAGATTCCTTAGATTGTCAGCTCTTGGGGCAGGGATCGTCCATATAGTGCCAAACACAAAGGGGTCCTGGTTGTAGGCTACGTCTACACAGCCCGCGGCAGCAAGCCTCTGGACACAGCTCGACAGACTTGGGCTTGCAAGGCTCATGCCACTGTGCTCAAAATAGCTCTGGAGACAGTGCTTTTAAGTAGCAGCTTGGGCTGGAGCTCGCTATGAAACCCACCCCGTTCCCCAGGCTCCAAGGCAGAGTTCCAGCCTAAGCCACAAGGTCTACACCACCATTTTAAATGCAGTAGCGGTAGCGTGCACCCGAGTTTGTCGCCCCGGGCTCGGAGGCCCGCTGATGTGGGTTGTGTAGATATACCCTTATCTGCTTCCACTGTACAAATCATCCCCTTGAGAGGACTCTAAGAAAGTGTATGTTATGCCATTTTAAGGTTCTTCGAGCCTTTCTTAGTTTCTCCTCTGAACTTGGTAGAGGATGTTTTCTGGGCCAGATCCTCAGCTGGTGGAAATCAGCATAGTTCTGTTGATTTAAACGGAGCTGAGGATCTGGCATAGTGGGTTTAAGTGGGCCTGGACTGGCACCTCCGATACCATCCCTTAGTCACAGCAATGTCATGCCTCTCCTCAGAGCTTTGCCACTGCCCATGGAGCATGTGTGACCCACCTCTTTTTCAGAGAAATTTTGCAGAGTGAAGTCTCGCAGCTTGTCAGTGTGGCCCCGCCAGCTAGCTAGCACTTGCTGGCAGCGGTGATTATTTCTGGCCAGATTCCCACTGGTGTAAATCAGCACAGTTCTGTTGATGATCATTGCCCATGGAGAGTGGTACCCTCGTGGCAATTTGCAAGAAGGCTGCAGAAGAGTCAGTGAGTGATCCCAGGAGGAGATGGGAGGCTCTCAGATGTTCTCCACATGCTGGCCAGAACTGAAAGATTCCTTTGGATGCCTCCCCCTCCCATTCGCGGGGGGCCTGGTCCCACTCTTCCTCCCCCACCATCATTGCCCAGCCCCTGTCTTCCTTCTGCCATTGCTCACCTCCCTGCTTCCCCTTCTTTTCCACCATCACCCATGGGCACCTGGCCTCCCAGCCCCTCCCTGATCAAGTAACTTCCCCATGACAGCTGCATGGAAAAGTTACAGTGCATTTTGTAGCCATCTTTAACGTGATGTAGCAAATTGGGAAATAAGGAGGCTGAGATCAGCCAGTGCTCTGACCAGCTGTGAGGGCCCGCAGATCACTGGTGGTCCCCGGGCCACGGCTCGAGATCCTCTGTAATACACCCATCCCCAGAATGAACGAAAGATCATTTAAAATGGTAACTGAAATCCAAATTTTCTTTGCAGTAAATACATAACCCAGTTAAAATAAATTGATTAGCAACGGATATCCTCTTAACACTCTTTAAACACTAACATCTGTGCGTAATAAATAATGTACACTGTAGATATTAATTAGAAGGCTTGGAGTGCTGTGGGAGGGCAGGCTGCTCAGAAATTCCACTGAGGGCCTGCTCTGCCAAGAAATTAGAGGTGAAGGATCATATGCCGATGCAGGCATATGAACATGGCCACACAAATGCACCCCCTCCATGCGCACAGTCATACACACACCCAGAGACACGCGTGCACATAGTCTCATGTAGGCACACAATTGCATGTACAGTCATTTGCTGCATGTATGATCACACATGTGCATAATCATGACCCATGTACAATCCTGACCTGTATGATCACACATGCAAGTATATACATGCATAATTATGACATGTAGAATTATAGACTGTCAAGGTTCCTCCCCCACTCTGAACTCTAGGGTACAGATGTGGGGACCTGCATGAAAACCTCCTAAGCTTACTTTTACTAGCTTAGGTTAAAACTTCCCCAAGGGTACAAATTAATTTTATCCTTTGCCCTTGGAATATCCACTGCCACCACCAAACTGTAACTGGGTTTACTGGGAAACGTAGTTTGGACACGTTTTTCCCCCCAAAATCCTCCCAACCCTTGCACCCCACTTCCTGGGAAAGGTTTGGTAAAAATCCTCACCAATTTGCATAGGTGACCACAGACCCAAACCCTTGGATCTGAGAACAATGAAAAAGCATTCAGTTTTCTTACAGGAAGACTTTTAATGGAAATAGAAGTGAAGGAATCACCTCTGTAAAATCAGGATGGTAGATACCTTACAGGGTAATTAGATTCAAAACATAGAGAATCCCTCTAGGCAAAACCTTAAGTTACAAAAAAGACACACAGACAGGAATAGTCATTCTATTCAGCACAGTTCTTTTCTCAGCCATTTAAAGAAATCATAATCTAACACATACCTAGCTAGATTACTTACTAAAAGTTCTAAGACTCCATTCCTGTTCTATCCCTGGCAAAAGCAGCATACCGACAGACACAGACCCTTTGTTTCTCTCCCTCCTCCCAGCTTTTGAAAGTATCTTGTCTTCTCATTGGTCATTTTGGTCAGGTGCCAGCGAGGTTACCTTTAGCTTCTTAACCCTTTAAGGTGAGAGGATTTTTCCTCTGGCCAGGAGGGATTTTAAAGGGGTTTACCCTTCCCTTTATATTTATGACATAGACATAAAACAGAATTGCATAAATATATGCACAAAAGTATAAATACACACAAAATCACATGCAAATACATGATCATGTGTATATATACATACACACATGATCAAGTACATACAATATACCCATAAGCACATACATGTACAGACACAACATAATGTACATGGAAATGCATAGCTGAGTAGTTGCATACATATATCCACTGCAGTTGCATATACAACATTATATACACAAAGTACATGTGCTGTGCTAAAGTACAGTCCCATATACTGTACAGTCACATACCCAATTACCTATGTCCAAAACATGTGTATAATCAAAAACACTCATGCGCACAATCAAATGCACACGCACTGATGTGTGCACAGAGACGCAGCCATATGCATCTGCGCAATCATATTAGACGATATGCATGCATGCATGTAGAAAGCTATAGCTGGTTAAACACACGTATACAACCATCTGCGCCCATGCATGATTACATTAAATATCCACACCAACGTAATAAATGACATAAATAAACAACACCCTTAGCAGCAATCAGTTGCTGTAAACACAAACAGCAATGCAATGCCCCTCTGCATGTACATTGGCCAAACCGGACAGTCTCCATGTAAAAGAATTAATGGACACAAATCTGACATCAGGAATCATAACATTCAAAAACCAGTAGGAGAACACTTCAGTCTCTCTGGTCACTCAATAACAGACCTCAAAGTGGCAATTCTTCAACAACAAAAACTTGAAAAACAGACTCCAACGTGAAGCTGCAGAACTGGAATTAATTTGCAAACTAGATACCATCAGATTAGGACTGGGAGTGGTTGGGTCATTACAAAACCTAAACTTAATTTCCCCAATACTAATTTCTCCCTACTGTTACTCACACCTTCTTGTCAACTGTCTGTAATGGGACACTCTCTTACCACTCGGTATCCTGCTGTTAATTGATTTATCTCATTAAACTGAGCTAACACTGGCTAAAGCAACCCACATCCTTTCATGTATTTATACCTGTTCCTGTATCTTTAACTTCATACATCTGATGAAGTGGTTCTAGCCCACGAAAGCTTATGCCCAAATAAATCTGTTAGTCTCTAAGGGCAGGTATTAACTACAAGCCGGATCGGGGATTGATTTATTGTGTCTCGTCTAGATGCGATAAATCGATCCCTGAACGTGCTCCTCGTCGACTCCGGAACTCCAGCTCGCGAGAGGCGGAAGTGGAGTCCACGGGGGAGCGGCAGCGGTTGACTCGCCGCCGTCCTCATGGTCAGGTAAGTCGACCTAAGATATGCTATTCGCGTAGCTGAAGTTGCGTACCTTAGATCGACCCCCAGTGTAGACCAGGGCAAAGGTGCCACAAGGACTCCTCATATTTTTGCTGATACAGACTAACACTGCTACCGCTGAAACATATAAAATGCTCTTAAATCAGCCTTTTTGACTGCCTGGCCCTGTTGCCCTGGTACCTGTGCTCGCAGATGTCTCTCCCTGAAACCACAGATGCAGCGTCTGAGTGTTTGTGGCCGAGGGCTGCTATCTTAGCGTCAGACTGCTCATCTCCTGGACTGTCGAGGGGTGAGGCTGCCTCTGTTCCAATCTCTCTCAATCCCTGGATCAGCCTGGATGCTGCTCATTATTTGAAAATCCAGCTACAGATACCCTGAACCGGCTGAGAGTTGCGCACTGCATATTAAAGTAAAGAGCAAAAGCCCTGGTTTAATTAGCCACCACGTGAGGGGATGTGATGCTCTCCCAGCTGTGGATCTAGGGTCCCTTTTGCCAGGTGGCTGGGTTCATTAGGACAGTAGCAGGGAGGAAGCACCAGCTGGCATTCCAAGCCCTTTCCCAGCATGCAGCAGGGCTGCATGTGTTGAATGTTTTGCTGGCTTTTTTTTTCTTCTAATTTTATCTCCCCCCCCCCCCCAACCACCACCCCCAAACCCCCCGAATAGTAGCAGTAGCTGGGCTTTCAGTCTGGAATGCATGGTGGGGCCACCAAAACCAGAAACATCTCCCTGATCACTCGGGACACCAGCTGGAGCCAAGTCAGGAGCTAAACGCCGTGATGGACCACAGGGAGGTGTGAGTGACTCTGCTGTTTCAGATGGGGGGGAAGGAAAGTGGGTGATCATAGACCCATCTGCCTGATGGTGGTCTTGCCTCATTCTTACTGTCCAATCTCTCCCAAAGGGTCAAACCCAACCATGGTGTGAGCAGGGTACCATCCTGAGGTCAGTAGCACCAACTTACATCCAGCCTGACTGCAGTTTGCACCAGAGCTGAATTCAGCTGCAATGCCATTTAAGCACAGTCCATAAATCCTTGCCCCTTCCCATATTCCACCGTGCCCCAGGATGTGAAGAAAACCAGGGAGATGAGTTTCAAGCCACAATCCAGTGTTAGGGGAGCAGTCCTCAGGCATGGGCTGTGTGGTATGGAGAACGGTGCTTTCAGTGAGGTTAGCTTTCGGTGACAGCCTGGCACTGGGTCGTGATTCTGAGGAAACTGGCCCTTGGTCAGAGGGCCTCCTTTTGTGCATGTGTGGCCTCCCTCATGTATGCACAGTCTTCCTTGCAGGCTGCCTTTCCCGGGTCCCCAGCAGCAGGTGGGATATTTTATTGTTCCTGTGAAATAGCAGCCAATGATGGCAGTGTTAGCCAGGCACTTTGTGGCCCTCGGTCAAGCAGTACAAATGAAACACTTTGCCTCCTGTATTCTTGCTACTCTTGCAGCTGCACCACTTTTTCTATAGGACCTGGGGCTGCCAACTTTTAGAATGAGGTTGATTCAGCCAGTCGCACCTGGAAGGGGTGGATCAGAGAACAGGGCTTTCCTGTCTTGAGGAGCCAAAACGGGGGCAAACGTTCTGCTATTTGGCTGGCTCGGCCCTGGGCGCTGGTGTTCTCCTCCAGGAAGTGATGGTGGCTGTACCCATTTGCTGACAGAGCCCTAGACCCAGCATGATGCTGCATCCATCCATTGTGCCAACTGACTTTCCGGTTCACGCCTTCCCAGCCCTACTTCTGTAAGGGGAAGAGCTGCGTCCCGTCTGTCAATGCTGCTTGGGAAAGGAGCCAAAGCCATGGCATTCAAGGCCCTTGCAGCACCCAGAGGAGCTCCATGGGTACATGGATGCTGTTGAGATCTGATGCCTGCCTGGGGGAGGTTGTCAGTATAGAAGGCCCGCACTTTGCACCGTGGAATGTTGTGACACCGACCGGAAATGGACTGTTCCGAACTGGCACCTCCAGCAGGCAGCATTTACATCGCTGGGAAACAAATTCCCAGCAATACAAGGAGAGCATTGACGATGAAGGGATCACCAAGGAAGGGAAGAGGACGGGACAAGTAGGCCTGCTCCAAATTCTGAGTACGTGCAAAGGGCTGGGTGAGCACCTACAAGACTAGCTGTGAAGCACACCAACCTCTGGGGTTTGCAGAACTGGCCTTGATATCTCAGAAGCTCATGGTCCTTCATGGAATTCTACATGCTTCCTACCTATGGGCTTGGGTGTACCATGAAGACAGCCTTTCCTGGGATGTTTTGGCTCTTCCACTTCTGCGTGCTAGGGGACTGGGGTACCTAGCAAAAACTGGGTTAAAAAAGTAAAATGGACTCCCCCAATCTGGGGGGCAGTTCAGCGGCAGGGTGCAGGGACCTGCAGGTCAGTGCTTGTGATACTCCATCCCTAGTTACTACTTTATTAATAATTAATAATAAAAACTGCAGCCTATTGCCTAGCCCCACTGCAGTTGGAGGTCAGGGGTCTGATTTCCATCCTCAGAACCAGTCCCCATGGCTTTGGTTCTGGGTCAGATCCCCCAAATGGGAGGGTCTATTTTCTGGTTCAGACGTGGCTGTGATCATACTAAAGCAGCCACTGAAGAGAGATTTTTGCTCAAGGTGGTAGAAATCTCCCCAGGTTTCTGCCACATGGGTCCAAAGCAACACAAGATTCCCCTCTGTTTGGGGCTGAAAGCATGAGAGCATCAGATCCAACCCCTATAACCCTGCTGCCCCCTCCAACCCACTCCCCAGTATATACTGGCCTAGTGGACCCCTCTGCCTGGGAGAGTGGTAATTCCACATGGCAAAAGGAAGGGAGCTTTCCGCTCCTAGGCCTGCCCAGAGGTTAACACATGGGAGAGCTACCACTGTGATCAGCCTCCCATGCCCCATCCTATTCATTAATCACCCACTCAGATCAGTGCCTGCAAAAGTAGGAAACCATTTTTCACTGCCACCCCTGCCCGCCCACCCCTTCTCCTGCAGGGCCTGCCCCTCCCAGCAGCCTAACTCCATGTGGTCCTCTGGTCCCCTGGCATTTGCAGGCCCCTCTGGAAGAAGATTTTGTGCTGCCTTCACCTTGCTGCCATTTTTTGCCTCCAGAGTCCCCTGGTGGAGGAAGACTGTCTCTCACAGCACCATATGGCACCATCCCAGCATATAATGGGAGGCAGAAGCCAGAGAGAGGTGTGTGAGGAGAACCGAGTTTTTCCTGCATGGAGCATGGAAACGGCTGTGGCATTTCTCTCTCTGCTGGAAGTCACAGCAAGGTGTATGCAGGCCCTTCTCCCACCCCAGGGTCCTGCTGCTCCATGAGGGAGAACTACAGAGCCCTCTTACCTGGGGAGCAGGCAGAGATGCCAGCATACTGCAGAAAGGAGACTCTTCCTGCTAACGTACGCCCTCAAAGGGGTACAGCGCAGTGAGGTCAGCTGCTCACCTCAGCTCTGGGGCTAGAGTCCTTCTCCAGCACTGCCCCTTGCCAATGGGCCATGCCCCGCAGCCACCTCTGTGAAAAGTGACAGCAGCTCTTTCTGTTCCATGCCTGCTACAGAGATTGCCACCACGGGGAGCCAATTAGTGCCAACTGCCATAGGGAAACTTTCCCACTAGGAGCTGGGCTGAGGCGACCAGCTCCCTTCATGAACGCCACCAGCAGCTATTTCTGAGCTGCAGTCCCTACTGCCCACGGCTGGCCTCAACATGGCCGTATAGCCACAATAAGCTCAGTAGCCTGTTCCCCCAGAGCCGCCCAGTCCCCAGGCAAAGCCTCCCCTTGGGATGTCATGCCCTTCCCCCTAGTGACTCCACACTGCCTTGATGCATTCTGTGACAGTGGCTGGGATGCAGCCATGGCTTGGCTTGCAGCACGGTCCATGGGAATGCTTTGTGGTAGGGGGAACAAGAGCTGCTCGTTAATTAGCCTTCCCTCGCTGGAGAGCATCTACTCAGGTGCTGCAACAACGCACAACTCCTGCCTTTTAATTTCCTGTGAGTAATTACTCAGTCACTATTAAAAAAGCAAACAACAAGCCCCTCACCCGGCTGTTCATACTCCTGGCTCTTAACCTGCTCCTCTATTCTAATTTGTCACTAGCAGCAGTTCCATAGCGAGAAGAGGAGTGGGATTGTGTTTACGGCACTGGGCTGGCAGTCATTGGGTCAATTCCCTGCTTTGCCCAAGATGCCTTGTGTGACCCTGGGAAAAATACTTCCATCTCTCCGTGCAGCTGATCCCTGTCTGTAAAATGGGGAGTCTGGCCCTTCCTTTCTGTCTTGTCCGTTTAGACTGTAAGCTCTTCGGGGCAGGGACTGTGTGTACATAGCACCTAGCACAATTGGGCCTTGATCTCACTTGTAGTGTCTATGTGCTGTTGGAGTGGCAGTCCATTAGAAACCTAATGAATTCAGTACGTACTTGTTTGCCCTGCGATAGTACCTAGAGGACCCAGTTGAGTGTGGGGCCCGTATGGGGATAGATGCTGGACAAACACCTATTGAAAAGACAGTCTCTGCCCCCAATGAGCTTACAACAGAAGTCAAATCTTGTCCGAGAAATCGTTTGCTGTGTTGGCCCAGCTTCACTAGTCCCTACAAGTTGGGCATTTTCTTTTCTTGTCATTTGCAAATCTCCAGCATCTTTAAACATTCTCTCCTGATGGAGAGCCTAGTGCATGAGCCTTGGATAAACCCACTGAGACTATGGGGCTTAACCATATGCTGAATGAATGTAATGTCCTTAAATGATTTGAGGCTGCTATGGTCTCAAACTCTCCATCTTTCTCAGGGATAAAGATTCATTTCTCTCTTCTTCCCTGTGTGTTTATTAATGATTTTCCAGGCCAGCCAAGTTATAAGGGTCAAGGCTGTTATTTCTGAAAAGATAGCTGTCAATCATCACCCTAGGGGCTTCCGCAATCCAGCCTGGTTTTCCTTCAGAAGGCCGAGAACTTGATCTTTTTGTGGTCTCCTGTAATGTCAATACTCAATGGGAACACCTTGCTGGTATAGGTCACAAGTGCCATGAGTTTGGAAGCTCTCTGAGAGGAGGCCCTAGATCATTAAACCACTGCGAAGTTTGGTAAAGTTGTCTGCCTCTTATTAAGTATTATTATCTGTAGTATTGTCATCCCTAGGAGCCCTAGTCATGGGCCAGCCCCACACTGTGCTAGGCGCTGTACAAACACAGAACAAAAAGATAGTCCCTGCCCCAAACAGCTGACAATCTCTGAGATGCTGTAGGGCAGGAGGGAGGTGCATTGGCAGAGCTGGGAAGGGGGCTGTGGGCTAGGAGTGGAAGGATGGGCTAGTGCACGAGCCTTGGGCATGGGTGCAGTTCTTTGCTCTGCTAGAGCCGCCCTGTGAGACCATGGGTAAGCCCCTCTGCGCTCTGTGTAAAATGGAGATAACGCTACATACCTCGCAGGCATGTGGTAAGGCACTCAGATATGATTGTAATGGGGGTCATACAACTACCATAGGTAGGGTAAGGTGCATTGCCAGAGTTGTGCAGACTCAGCACAACAGGGGGTGCTGCAAATCCAGAGTGATGTGCATTGGGCAACCCTGCGAGAGCCATGGTTGGCTTAGGAGGACAGCTCTGGTTCAGGGTTGAGGTGCATGAGGGGAGACAGTGCCGCAGCAGGGAGTGCTGTAGACCAGAAGGGAGGTGCGTTGCCCAATCAGCATTTTGGGCTGTGACCTTTGGTTTGTGGCACTGAGGTGAAATAAGAATAAAACCTCTGCAGGCTTGGGGGAGAGAGAGGCCAAGGAGGTTGAGGTGAGTGAGACCCAGCATTCAGGAGAGCTGGGGTTCGGCCATGAACTCACCTCTTCATCTGGACTTGCAAAACCAGAAACAATTTGCAAATGTTTTTAGGCTAAAGTTTGAAAAAAGACACAGTGGAAATCCCCCCTCCCCTCCAGCTCAAACCCCTTCAGCCAAGATGTCTCTGTCGGCCAGGGAAGGAAGAAATGTGACCAACAAGCCAAACTGTGGGTGACAGCTGCTGAACGTTCCACCTAGTAAAGCAGAGCATCCTCTTCCCCGCAGATATTCCAAACTACAATGCACAATGCTAGAACAATACCACACAGGGGTCCTGGTCCATGGCCGAGGCTCCTAGGCACTTCAGGATTACAAATAAATAGTAGGCTTCAGAGTAACAGCCATGTTAGTCTGTATTCGCAAAAAGAAAAGGAGTACTTGTGGCACCTTAGAGACTAACCAATTTATTTGAGCATAAGCTTTCGTGAGCTACAGCTCACTTCATCGATGAAGTGAGCTGTAGCTCACGAAAGCTTATGCTCAAATAAATTGGTTAGTCTCTAAGGTGCCACAAGTACTCCTTTTCTTTTTGCAAATAAATAGTATGTATTATAATAGCTTTATTCAGCACATGGACGTGTAAAATGCTTGTAAAGTGTGTGTACCTCCCCTTCTGGTGCTTAAAGTCCACTGAGGAGCTGAGGGTACTTGGGTCACCAGCTCCTAGTGAGTGTAAAGAACAGGTCAGCCGTCCCCTACAGGGAACATGACGGTGCGGTGGAATTCACAGCAAAATGACAAATCTGCATTTTTATAGCATGGCCTTTCCGGCCACGGAGCTTCACAAGCCTTAGCCTGCAAGGAACATTTAGTATTGTTATCGCCCTTTTACAGATGAGGAAACTGATACAGCAGGGAGGTGGAATGACAATACCAAGATCACACAGTAAACAAATGGCAGAGCCAGGTGTGGAACCCAGGAGTCCTGACCCCTGCTCTTTCTCCTCTAATGGCTAGAGCATAGTGAGTGTATTGTATTGTATTATAGGTTTCTAGCAGAGCCTGGGGAAGGCACCTGGGGGAAGACTCTATTGCTGAGGTAGCCAGACAAAGGCTGGCACCAAAATTCTTCGCTCCCATGCAGCCAACGTCAGGCCATGCCAGCTGGATCTTGGAGTCCAAATCCTAAATGAAACAAAGGAAATTCCCTGCTTAGTCAGTTCCCTGCACCAAGCCAAAGAATGGCTGCTGTAGTAGTGCTGGTGGAAGGTGCTGGCTGGACAGCCCTGGAAACTGGAGGTTTCTCTTTATCCCTAGAACATGTACACCATGGACATTGGCAAGGCAAGGTTCTCCTGTGCCATCCTGCTAATGGGCATAAACTGCTGCAGGCCTGCTCTGGAAAGCCCTGTACTATGTAGTGCTGGGATGTCGCACACAGAAGCAGCTGCTTCTTTACTGACTTTTTGGCCTCTGCTAATTCTTGCTGCCAGTGGAAGATTCCCCCCCCCCCTTGCCCATAATGCCTTTCTCAAGCAGTCCTTTAAATTTGGCAGAGCCCAGGACCCCTTAAGAGGCCATTTTGCAAATGGCTGCTGCTTGCTGAGTTTTATGCTCTTCCTGCTGGTGTGTTTTCTTTGCAGCCATCTCGGTTCTCTTTCTTATCCTAGAGGAGATGCTGGCTTATCCTCACAGGCCTGTCCCATCCCTGGTGCCTCTGTTAAGACTGACTGTGAGATGTCCATTTATGGAACAGGCTGGGTTTTGTGATGAGGACACCTGTCTACTAGGAATGGGGCTGAGACCCACCAACCTGCAGCCTCAAAGGGCCACCAAGCAGGAAGGAGGCAGAGGTGTGGAGAGAGGAGCCATTGAAGGGCTAGAGAGGAGAGATGGCTCCCGATGGCCAAAGGGGTAAGGCTGCTATAAGGCAAACAGTGATCATCTAGTCAAAGTTTAATGTATTGAACGTACAAGCATCATCCTTGGCCAGCAATGCTCTTGCATAGCCCAGTCATGATCCTTAGACTCTTGCTAGGGTGGAAAGGGAAAGGAGAGGCTGAGGAGCCCTGGAAAATGAGGAGGAAGAGAGGGATTTCTTTGTGATGAAGAGGAAAGAGAGCTTGAATTCCGATTGGAAGCTCTGTGGGGCACAGACTGTTTATTTGCTTTGTGTTTGTACAGCACTGGTACCATGGTGTCGTGGACCATGACTGGGGCTCCTAGGAGCTATTGCAATACATATAACAGGTGGGGGCTCGCCCTGCAACATGCTAGCTGCTACTCCTCTTCCCCCCCAAAAAATCCTCAAGTGGTCCCTGCTGCACAGATTGAATCACATCGGGACTTTTCTGCTCGAGAAAGATTCAACGCCCCGCCCACCAAAGGAAAGAGGAGATGAAATAACAGCACCAAAGTTCTTGCCTGGGGCAGGGAGGGGAAGCGAAGAGTTGTTGAGCTTCTGGCCCTATTCTGATTGGTCCAGAACTGGCTCCTCCTCACCCTGCTGCCGTTTCATATACCAATTCCGCCGGTGCAGGCTCGGTGGCCAACGCACCATGTTGATGAAACTAGGCAAGGTCACTCCGTTGCAGGGATGGCTTTAGCGGGCGTTCCTGAGTTCACCTGCGCCACAGAAATCTGAACAGTGCAACCCGGTGCACAGGGGGGCAGTGCCACTCAGATTTGTGCCGACGGCCCCTGATGGAGGGGCTGCTGGGCCACACCTGAGTGGGGCTGCGACCCCATGCACCAAGTTGAAATGCCCAGAGCGGGGAGCTGGGCCCAGCCTTGTGGAACCCACTTCTGCCTGGTGAATGCAGGGTACATTTGCTTTCTGGCCCTGCCCTTCCTCCCCTCCCCTCGGCGCTGGACCAAGATCAGGGTTGCGATACCAGGGTGGAGGGCGACCCCTTCTCATGTCTGAGAAGAGCTTAGCAGAGTGCACCCATTGCATGGGGAGGCTCTGCACTCATTTACCTCCGAGGGGTCCTTGGCAGGCTCTTGTTCATTCCTCCGCTTGTTCACTACCCACCACCCTTCCATGTTATTCCTTACCGTGCAGATCAGTTATTGGCATGGGATGCAACCGGCGGTTCCCAGTTGATTCCAAACAGCATCATTAGTGTGATAACATCCCCCTCTTAAAAGCCTTGAGATGGACCTTGGGGAGGTGCCATGGATAAAATAGTACAGGCAGCCTCAAAATTTTGTTCCTCGCCCTCAGCCTGGGGGGAATTGTGAAGGCAACTAGCAAAGCTGTGACATTTTCCAGAGATGGAGATAGTTGCTGCCCTGCTTTTAAAAATCCCTTGGGAAGTTGGAGTTGAAAGAATCTCATCTCTGGTTTGCCACCATCATAACAACTGACAACCCTGGTCCCCAACAATGAGATGCCGTTTGACAAAGAAAACAAGATCCCCAAAGACTCTGGATTTATTGTTTAAAATCTTTGACAAGTTCGTTAGTACGCCAGAGGCAGGAGCTTTACTGAGTTTGCAGCAGGGCCCGGGAGGGTAGGGGGTGTTTATGCTGCAGCTGTAAGTAAGCCTCCTAGCCTGGGGCTGTGGACTGGCACTAGCATGCTGAACCTTCCTGTGTGGACGTTGATTTGATGTTGCAGCTGGGGCTCAGTCTCAGTCTCTCAAGGCTGGGTACAGAGGGAGAGAGACCGTCACTGCTTTGAAGAGCTTACAATCTAACTAGACAAGACTGAGAAAGATTGGGAGGAGAAGTGACAGGGCCAAGGTCACACGCAGCTCAGTGTCAGAAATAGGGATAGAAGCCAGCCTCAGGGTTGCTTTAATTACACAGCTGTAGCAACATCCCCAGAGGGCAATTACGCCAGCAAGGGATTAATGGAGAGCAGCAGCATTCTGGCCATGTCCCCTGCCTTAGGCCCACCTTGATCACTCTGCTCCATGCCAAGGGAAAATGAGAGGGGTCATGTGGAGCCTGGTTATAGCAGTTTTACAGCGCTTTGCCCTGCTGGAGCACAGAGTCTAGCCTCATAGACAGCAGGCTATGGGTATTTGGGCTCCCATTGCTACAGCTCCGTGACCAACTCCGAGATCGTGCCACCCCCGAAGACGGGTCGTGGCTAGGAGCCCAGCAGCTGGGCTGTGAGTGGCAGATGGGTGATGGATATTGGCACTATCCCCACAGAACTACTGTTGTGTAAGCCACAGTAGCAGCTGAGTTAAGTCTATGAGAGCAGCACAGGGCTATGACCACTGATACCACTGCAGTCACAGCCGGCCGCTGGTCTCTAAGCCCCAGCCTCAAGATTGCAACTATCCACTCCCTAGCCATCGCTGCGTGTAGGTTACAGCTCTCTCAGCCCTCATCAATGTGGCACTGGGGACGGCGAAGGGTAGAGAGCTGTCGTAAAGAGAGAGGTCGGGCAGATGGCAATAGAGGGAGAGTTATAAAGAGATTGTTCCTAAAACCCTAGGGGAGAATGAGAGCATTTATCACCTGAATCAACCAGGGACAGGCTATCAAACAAAACTAAAAAGAGATTCTAATTTATGGTGCACAGTAAAAGTATCCTGGGAACTGGTTATGAAGAAGAATTCATTCTCCCTCTGTCTCTGTGTATCTTTAAAGATGATAAACTACATTACGGCTCTTCCTTCTACCCACGAAGGCAGGGAAATACACTCCCTCTTAGAACTCTCTCCATCAGCTTCCTTTCCTGCCCCTACAGAGGCTGCTGAAAAACAGACCTTTGAGCTTTCGCTGAAGAGATCAAGGTCTCTGCTGCTGGGAACCAGGGACCTCCAGGCATGGGGTGGAGTTACCTTGTTGCCCAGGAGTTGTCTGGGTGTCGTACAATATGGCTCAGTGGAAAGCGCATATATTCTGATGAACAGGTTAAATCAGTGCATCTTTGCAGGTGTTTTGCACCTGCCAACAAGCGGCCAGATTCTCTAGTCGGGCTTAGCCAAAGCAAGACTCTTCTCGGCAGTGGCTGCCGTTGCTGGCCTGAATTTTTAACAAGCGATTTTGGTGCCTAACTTGAGACACCTTAAAAGACACAGGCTTTTCAGAGGGCAGCTGCCCCTTTTGTCTCATGTCAGGCACCTAAGGTCACTTCTGAAGATTTAACTCTGTGTGATCAACTCACGCCTGCAGCTGAGACGCAATCTGGAAGTCTACCTCCATGCTAGGTAATTAGCTGTGCTGTATTAACGTAGCACCTCACCATCTTTAATACAGTTGCCCTGGTAACCCCACTGTGGGGAAGGGAAGCGCCTTTATCCCCACTTTACACACAGGGTACAAAAAGACTTGCCCAACCTCTCCCAGGAAGTCTGTGATAAAGCAGGTACTTGAACCCAGGGGTCTCCCACACCAAAGACTAGCACCCTAGTCACTGGGCCATCCTGCAGCCTTGTGAGTTTAAAGGTGTCCGCTCTGCCAAGCTGAGCAGATCCCTTCAATAAAATTCTGCTGCCACTGTCCTGCTAGGAACCCTGCTACACCTTACTCGGCTGCATGCTGCTGCGTTTTGTATGGACAGGGATTGGTTGCTGGTAGGAGGTGGAATCCAAGAGTCTTTAAGGAGCACAAAACCTAAATTCTATTTAAAAGTGCGAAGGCAGCCTTGGACTCACCCTCTCTCGTCCTCCTCCTTAGCCACAAAGCCACTCTGCCAAGGGTTTGGGCTTTGATGGGCCTCAAAGCACAGAATAAAAGGCCTAATTACATGCTGACAGGTGAGGGCAGCTATGCTGACAGCTGCAAGGTGCCTTCTGCCCAGCTCTTCGGAAGGAAAAGCTTCCCACAGAAGGAGCCGTTTCTGTTTCATGTGCACAGTCGGTGGCTCCTGCAAAGGCTTCTTTCAAGTGTGTGTACAGAGGCCCATGTGCAGCGGACCTCTTCACCTCCAGATATTTATAGTCCAGGGAGGTTTTCCCCTTGGCAGTGCACCTGCTCCTTTTCCCCTCTGCCACTTTATCTGTCTTTCTTCCTCCTTCCCTCTTGTTATTTCTAAAGGGGGTGAGCGAGAGAGGACGGACGGCTTGAGCAAGTTTATCATGCTGCCAGGCCTCTGCCAGCTATTTATGGCATGGCTGGGCACTAGGCACAATCCTGCCCATCGAGCTGGAGTCAGGTATTGCCTGCACGTGGCACAGGGCTTGGGAGATTCTCCAGCCCAAAGAGATGAGGGAGTCTCCATATTCCACTCTGCTAGAGCGCACACCATTTCAGTAGGGAAATCTCTCCATAAGGGAGGAGGGGGGCAGGCTGTAGGGAAGTATGGCCTTATGGTTAAGGCACTGGATTATGACTCAGAAGATCTAGGTTCTGGCTCTGTCAGATTCCCTGTGTGACCTTGTGCAAGTCACTTCCTTGCTCTGTGCCTCAGTTTCCCCATCTATAAAATGAGATAATAACCCTTTCTTTGGCTGTCTTGTCTATTTAGATTGCAAGCTTTTCAGTGCAGTGAGTGTCCCTTTGTGTGTGTGTGTGTGTTCACAGTGCCTAGCACAATGGGGCCCTGATCTTGATGATGCCTAGGGCCCCAAATGTAATGCAAATAATGACACAGAGTTAGAATGGACCTGCATAACTGAAGTCAGTGGGAGTTTTGCCACTGACTCCCATGGTGCAGGAGCCGTGAATTAATCTTTACCTCCCGAGAGCTGGGGTTCAACCCCTCATGTAGGGCTCAAGTGAAAAGGAGCTTGCCTGGTCCCTCCATGTACACATCACACAAACCCCTATGAGATTTGCCTGTGGCTGCGTGGGAGGCTCCCAAGCAGATGAGCAGGGTCAGGCCTGAGGAACAGTAACACAGCTGTGCATGGGGAGTCCAGGAGTGGAATACCATGGGAAGCAGCAGGGCAGGGCTGAGGGACATTGGCAAAGCTGTCCAGGAACTCAGGACGGGGATAGCTGGGGGTGCTGTAATGCCAAGGTGAGCAGAGCTGTGTGAGGGATGCTGCATTGGGCCAGACTCGAGCCAGTGCTGGCCATCCCTCACTTTCAGAGCACCAGCGCAGGGTAATGAAAGAATGCTATTAGCTGGAAGCTCTCTGGGGTAGGGGCCATCTTTTTGTTCTGTCTTTGTACAGCACCTGTGGCATGGCTGGGCACTAGGCACAACCCAGCCCATCAGAGCTGGAGTCAGGTATTGGAGGTGACTGGGGTCCCTAGGTGCTACTGCAGTGCAGATCATAATAATTATGGTGACAGACAGATCACAAAAGCAGCCTTTTTTTTTCTGACAGCCCCTTTCCCCCCTCCAATGCAGAGTTGAATTTTTATAGAAACTTTTTTCCCAGCATGCCTAGCTCAGGCTGGCCCTTTAAATTTGGCAGAGCCAAGCAGCCGTAGCCCGAATAGGGTTGTTTTGCAGCAGGCTGCACCTTTCTCTTCTCCAGGGGTAAATAGCTGCTGTATTTTCATTTCCTTGTGAGGTTTCCCTAGGATTGGGTTGGGGGTGCTGCTGGGCAGGGGCTCCTAACCTTGTAGACATTAAAACGTCTTGCAGCGTGTGGTGCTAATGCCGGCTGGAATTTTCCAAAGGGCCTAGCTGGGGCCAGGTTTTTGTAAGGGCTCAGTTCTCAGTCAGGCCCCTAAATAGGTGGCCAGATTTTTCCGAAGAGTCCGGCATGTCCAGGGTGCACGTCACTGTCACGGTGGAAGCTGCTGCGTGCTGAGTCCTCTGGGAGAGCTGGCTCCAGTTGTGGGGGCTTTGCTCTTTGGAAAATCTGGCCCCATTGTAGTGGAGGACAGGAGCTACCTCAAGCAAAGAAAGGATTTAAGCCAAGAGAGTTAGTAGGAAGAGAGCCGCACCTTTCAGCAGATGCTTGGGGGAGAACAGAGAGCCCTGGAGGAGAGGACATGGAGCAGCTTCAACTCTGGTTGAAGTCAGTGGGACCTAAGGAAACAGGAGGGGCTCCGCCCTGGGAGGGACAGTCTAGGAATGTGCAATTCTACTGGGGGAACAACATATCAGGCCCTGTCTCTGCACGACAGGTGAGATTTCAAGGCCCTTGGGTGTCCCATTTGAAAGTCTTCTCCAGCCCTGCACCTGGGATCCCCACCCCAAGCCTTCCCTCCCTGGCTCCAGGGAAATGGCATGTCAGGCATCAACCTGTGCCTGGAAATTAAAACCTGATAAGAGGCTGGGGCCCTGCCAGCCACCTGGGGCGTCCAGTTTTTCACCAAGACTTCATATTAGAACTGAGATAATGAGAGCTCCAAAGTATTGCAAAAGTCACCAGCTGTCTGATGCCAAGCGGCTGAGCCGTACTTCTTGGATGTTCCTGGATTGACTTGCTGTAATGCCTTGTTTGTCAGGACATCTGGAAAATTCCCAGCCGTTTCCCAGCCTGTTGACAATGCAGCAGCCGCGATGGCTTGTGACAAGCCATATAAAGATCTCATCATCAGCCCTTCTTTTCTCTCCCTTTTCAGACTGCAGTTAAAATCCTACTGCTTGCACATGTGTCCTCCTCCATGCCTACAACACCCCACCCTACTTTCTGGGTACCCTGCACCCACACCCTACCTGCTGGCCCAGGGGCTTGTCCAAAGCGGATGATCACTCAGACTCAAATCCTGCCCCCCTCCCATCCCCACCACAGGGGGCTTCTTTTCATTGGAGCATTAACTGCTGGTTTCACTCAATTGTTCCTGCTCCGTTGTCCCCTGTCCACGCACAAAACCCCCTCCCTCATGTGCAGTAGGGCTAGTGCCATGACTTGGCTGGCATGGCGGGAGATATAGGCTAAAGCCTCCATGGAACCCAGGGGTGACTGTGTGTTACAGGTCCCCCTCTGCACCCATCTGCAGGGGACAGGTGGTGGTACAGCCCCCAGCTTTGGGGCCAGGGCACTTCAGCTCAAGCAGCAGCAGCTCATTCTTTTAGCTCTGCTGGGCCTCGGGTCAGTCCCCAGTGCGGCCGCTGAAAGGCTGGTTGTCCACTAACTCAACCCATCTGTAGCATGTATGCAGGCTAGTACTGCTACACAGCTCTTGAGAGCCGCCGGTCCTCCAGTGTCTTCCCACAATCCCTCCTGGGCCGTCATGTCTTGCCATTCAAGGTCCAGAGGGCACTGGAACCAGTTGGGTTATGTGGGGTGTACAGGGGCAGGCCATGGCAAGTCCGTGAGTGTTGAAGCCAAAGTCGGTATGGGGAGGGGCACAGCCAGCTGATCCATACCTGTAGGCAACCACCTGCTCAGAGCTCAGCCAGCGTGGGTTGGGGTGGAGGATTGACTCTGTCCCCGCCCCAACCCTGGTAGAAGTCTCTTGTTGATACTGGGAAGAGGGGTTTGTTCTCTGTTGTGGTGCCAAGCGCTTCTCTTGGAGAGAGCGCAGTGATTTGTATCAGGAGCCCAACTCCGCCGAGGCCTTGTCTCTCTGACATGGCCCTGTTGAGACTCATTGTCTCTTTCCAGTGACAGTATGTTATGCTGGGCAAGGCAGTTACGAGTTCCTGGCTAGCTGTAGCGTTCTCTGCAGCGATGGTGGGAATGGCATTTTGGACCATATTAGCCTGTTGGTGCTGCTGCTAAAAGGGTCTTTTTCGGACTGGAGTTGTCACTGCTCTCACCCTTTCCCTTGGACGCTGTGTGGATTGGACAGTTAAAAATGCTGAATGCAACACAGACACGCGTGCACTCACGCATGTATGGTCACACGCATGCAGCCGGGCACACATTCAGAAGCATGCATTGCACCCACGCGCGCAGTCAGACCTGTCTGGTCATGCATGCGCTCACACACATTTGTTGCCCACGCGTTGCTCACCGTGTGTGCGCTCAGTCTCGACTTTCACATATAAAGAGAGACTCATTGACATGCATGGACTGCACACCACACATACATCCGTGTGCACGCCTTTGTGCAGGCGCGCACACACAGATTCACACATGTTGAACTGCACACTCTCACATTCGGTCGTGTACAACTGAACAACTTGAAGCAAACATTGACAGGAGTGAAGGGACTGTGGGGCAGGATTCCCTTCTGTCAGCATGCATACACCCACTTTGTAGGGGTGTAAAATGACCCCTCAAGATGCCAGGAAGAGGAGAATTGGGCCCCAATCTGTTTGTTTTTTTTATTTCTGATCTGAAGCGGCACATTATTAACACACCTCATCAAGGGTACATCTTCTGGAGCAGGAGCATTTTCTTGAGCGCTTTGGGGGCCCAAGGCTATGAAGGAAAGCTGAATCCTTGAAGCGCTAAGGTTAACAAACATAAGATTTTTGTTTTTCCCGCAGTTACTGATCAAGGAATGTTGTTTTGTTTTTTAAATGGAAGGAGAGAACATTCCTGGCGGAGATTTTTGGAGCTGAACAACAGAGGATAAGCCAGCCAGCATGGGACCAACAGCATTGTAAGAGCAGCATGAGAAGATCTGTGTGGCAGATCAAACTGACTTGGAGCACAAAGGAGGTCGCGATGTAATGTAAGTACATAGGCACTGGTATCTCCACTCTGCTGCATTCTTACAGCGAGAAGCCTGCTATGCAGAGTGAGTCTGTCACCCTAAGGATACAAAATGTGACGCTCTTTATTAGGCAGGAGATGCTGAAATGTGTCCAATTAATGAGACATTAACAAATGGTGCAGCAGAAATAGAAGCTACTGACACTGAAGATATTAACTTCATCTTCCCTTCAAGCACTTTGATTAGCTGTGGCCTAAATGATCAGCCAGGCGGGGTCTGGTTCCCCTTTGCGCAGGCGTCTGTAAAATGTGAGCTTACAAAATGAAGCCGCAGGCGCTGATCAGTGTATTTACACCTCTGCCTCATTGGTTTGCACATGACATGGTGGGGAGGGGGACAGCTAAAGGCGCAAGGGCTTGGACCTGCACTTGCAATTCAAAGGAGGATGCGTAATCAGAGGCATGGGTTTCATACCTGCTAAAACATGGCCCCCCCCCAAATTCATCCCTCTCTGTGCATTAGATTTCATTGTACATTTGCAGTGGTGCGTTTGGGAGTCGCTGAAACACGCCCTTGAAAAGCGTAAGTGATCCACAGACCACCTTGCTTTGCGAAAACGATCCCTTGTTTTAAAGCAATGAGGGCATTGTTTTCCCACTGTGTCCCTCCCAAAAGGTCTCAAACTCTAAAGGTACAGCCTTTATTTCTCTCCTCCTGTGTCTGTTTCAGAAGTTGGGGCATGTCTGATGCCTCCTGTAGCTGGAGATATCAAGCCATGTACATCCCGTGGTGTCATTCCACTGAATGTGGCCTGATATTGCTCACCACCATGTGGCACTGTGGTCTGGTTCTGTTACACAGGCTAAGCAGAATCGATGTAGGTCAGTATGTGGATGAGATCTCCAAGAAATATCTAGCTTGCTGCAGGAAATGGTATTGGCAATTGTCTTGAGTCAATTGTTAAAGGCAATGGGTTGATCTAGGTCAGTGGCTCTCAAACTTTGTTACTGGTGACCCCTTTCACATAGCAAGCCTCTGCATGCGACCCCCTCCCCTTATAAATTAAAAACACTTTTGTATACATTTAACACCATTATAAATGCTGGAGGCAAAGTGGGATTTGGGGTGGAGGTTGACCGCTCGCGACCTCCCATGTAATAACTTCACGACCCCCTGAAGGGTCCCGACCCCCAGTTTGAGAACCCCTGATCTAGGTGCTCCCACTGGACAAGACATAAAATCACAGCCCTGAATGTTGGCTGTTAAAGATCCCCTAGCCCTTTTGTCCGACGAGGGGTGTTCTCTGACATCCCAGCCAAATTCTAATACATTCTTTGAGCTTCAATCCTCTGTGCAGTCTCAGCTGGATACTGTCTTCTTAGCTTCCTGTTCCAAACTGTTATGTAATGTTGCTGTATGCCGTTAAACAGCTGCCCTGTTCCACCCAAGAGGTGGCTTGTGATTCAGTGGTAGGTGAATTGACTCCTCTATGTCCCTCTTACTTAAGAGAGTTGGTTAATTATTCCTAAACTTTGAGCAAATCAGATCAAAAATGTTACAAAGAAGCATTCCAGTTTGCATGAAATGAACCTTCACAGAAAATTCAATCAGAATAAAGACAACCCTAGAATTTTCCCATGTTGCCAACAAAAGACCTGGCAGTTGTCAGACCAGATACAAAAGCCCCATACAGAGTAAACCCACCCCCAACCCTCTTGGAAAGCTGTTAAACACAGGAAAACCTTGTGTATTCCTGAAATGAGCCATTAAACAGATCCAGCTAACAGGTGTTCCTTTAAAAGGGCCTCCTAAGCTCTCAGAAACAAGGGGAGCGGGAGTGTTTGACTCTAATCATACACCGAAAGCATATTCATTTTCACAGTAGGATGACAGGCTGCCTTGTCCAAAAACCCAGCATACCACAGGAAGTGTGTGTTTTTGTAGGCGCTGTTACAAGCAGGACCAAATGAAAAGCCAAATCTCAGCCTTTCTCTTCTTGCAATTCCATAATCTAGTTTGGAATATTATATTACTCCCGACTCCCATCTGCTTTTGTTTAGTGCAGTGCTATTTATTCCCTCCTCCTTCCCCGTCTCCAATTAAATTAGTCACTAAAATCCAGTGCATTAGCTAGTAACGTGTCCACCTTCTGCTGTGTGATTTCCCTGGGTGCTGCCCCAGCGGTTTGTTGTTGCTTAAATCGGTGCATTGCAACGTGGCATGTTCCATTTTTGCAGTTGGGTCTAGTGGCTGCGGCAGCGGAAAGGCACTCGGGAGACCTGGGGTCTATTCCCAGCTCTGTCCTTTCCCCTGCCTGGGCTTCTATTTCCCCTTCACCCTTTGGCTGTCTTGTCTATTTAGACCGAGAACATCTCTTGCTGTATGCATGTGCAGCGCTTAGCACAATGGAGCCTGGTCTGTGCCTGGGGGCTGGTGTGCGTTAGAGAAGCCATGGGGCTGCTTCATTGGTTGGGGAGACTGTAAGGAACCCCGCTCCGGTGGAAGAGCAGCAGAGATGGAGTAGAGCTCTGACACGTGGCTTCTCCCCCTCCCCGGTGCGTCCCTTTTCTCCCCGTCACACCCCCTGTGCCAGGGTAGGACTAGGGCAGCTGCCACAGGAGTTAGTTTTGACACCAGGGGGGTTCCCCTGTGCTGCGGAACTCTCTGCTATCTGGCAGCCAGAGTCTGTCCCCTTTGCAGTGTTCATCTGGCACAGGTGACACCAGAGCAGGTTGTCTCCCTTATACATGGTTTCAGAGTAGCAGCCGTGTCCGTCTGTATCCGCAAAAAGAAAAGGAGGACTTGGGGCACCTGAGAGACTAACAACTTTTATTTAACAAATAAATTTGTTACTTTCTCAGGTGCCACAAGTACTCCTTGCCCTTGTACATGGTTCCATTGCAAGAAATCGCCATTTACTGGAAACATCCCTCTCTTGGTGTGTCCCATGAAAAACATCCCCCCTCTGTGCGAGTCCTCCCAGCTAGCCGTGTGTCTTGCAGCATTTGCCTGTCAAGCTTTTATCCCCGTCGGTCCCACTAGTGCAGAAAGCAAATGACTCAGCTCTGATCAAAGATTGACTAGTCGATGGGAGGCTACAAAAGCTTTGCAATGTTTTTAACCAGGATTAAGCCCCAGTCCAATATGGCGGTCCCTATGTACAAATTTCCCAGGCCAGCGATGGACTCGTGGACCGGTAATCCCCACAAAAACATGCCGCACTCGAAGAAAGATGTAGAATCATCAGGTGAGACTCACAATGGACTTCTGCACTGTTCTCTCTGATGCCGACTGCCTAGGGATTGCCACTTGGCTGATTTGGCCGCTTGGATTTGGCTGAAATTCGGCACCATTGTGCAAAGCAGAGGCACCACTTAAACCCTATGTTAAGGACTCACATGGTGCACATACTTTGTGCTGACTCCCGGACTACAGCACCTCATAAACATTTGCAAATACCCTGTTTCTAGTATTTAAAAACAGAACACAAAAAGCAGCTAAGCTCTACAGTAAAGGTGGGGCCCTAAGACCATGTGCAGACTACGGATCTGCTCCAATTACAATTACATGTACAAGGGAAAGGAGTACTTGTGCCACCTGAGAAACTAAACCCCGGTTTCACACAGTGATTAGCTCCAGCTCTGCACCAGTGCAAGGTCTTGGGTATACGGCGACAGCTGCCCTATGCAGAGCTGGAGCTAATCACTGCGTGAAAGCGGGGTGAGCAAATAACACTGCGGGGTCTCTTGGTGCAGCTGCAACAAACAAGGGCTGTGTTTGAGGCAAATGCCCTGTGTGGTACAGGCCTAAAACTAGCAGGCAGGTGTATTCATAGCCATGAGCTTCACTAACAATCCAGCTGAACGCTGCGCTTAACGTATGCGTCAGGCATGCAGCCGTTCCGTCACCCCCCTCAACTCCCAACTGGGGCCACCAAAGCTGTTTAAATGCATTTCTTTCCCCTCCTCCCCCCTGCCTGTGGTTCTCCTTTTGTTTTTGCTCTCGCCCTTTGTGTATGTGTGTATTGATTTCCTGCTTGCCACCAGCTGCAGTTCACTCCTGGTCCTGTTCCCTCTGCTTGGCTTTGAGTGCAGAGAGCAAGGCAGCCTCAGCCAGCTGTGACCTCCACCACAGATCAAGGCGGGCCATTCGATAGGCAGGTCTGGGTCTTCGGTTAGTCTTCATGACCTTGCAGAGCCAAAGGGGATTGAAAAGAGAGGGTGATGCCAGCAGGTGGGAATGTAATGGCCAGCTCTGGAGGGGAAGCGCCAGTCATAACTGCCTGCCCATCCTCTACAGCGCCCCTGGGGTCTGCCAGTCGTCATAACTTAAGGGGCAAATCCTCCAAAGGTGCAGAGGGCCCACGCGAAGCACAACTCATGTGGTACTGCTGCATGTGGAGGACAGGAACTGGAAGTCTGCCCCACAGAGCACAGCCTTGAATGCTGTCGTGGGGGAGGAACTGGGGCAGGTGGATCCACCACTGTGCAGATTCATCAGTCATTTTCTCTGGCCATGGAGGTGACTATACTATTGATTGGTGTTACAGTCACTGTCTGAGACCACAGCCCCGTTATTCTGGGTGCTGTGCAAACACATTGTAAGAGACAGCCCCTGCCCCAAAGAGCTTACAGTTTCAATAGACGACACAGAACAGAGTGGAGGGGAAACAGCTTGGTCACGCAGCAGGTCAATGTCAGAGATGGGAACAGGACCTAGGTCTCCTAGCCCAGGTCACACTGCTTACAAACCATAGTAAGGGGTTTCCTTTCCCCACATGGTCCTGCCTGTAAACTCTTGGGGTCTGCATTGTGCATAAAGCACCACACGCAGCTGTGATGCCAAAGGGGTGAATGAACGCTCCGATGATGATGATAGCATGAAGCATCCTGAACGGTTGACTCCCAGAGCCAAGCACACGTTTACACACTAAGGGGGAAAATGCTTCCTTCCATCTCTTCCTCTCCCTGACCCCAAAAGCTGCAAGGCTGGTCCCTTTTTGCACAAAGGGAAAGAAGAAATCTCAGTGCGCAGCCAACCAGAGCCTGATTTTGCAGAGGCACTAAAACCAGCAAGCCCCATGTAGTCAAACAGGCTCTGCAGCATCTCTGTAAATCAGGCTTTAACCTTGGATATGCATGTAGGGCTCTCCCATCTCTGATCCTTCATAGCTTAACTCCTTCTCTAGTTCCTCTCATTGGTAGGGTCCCACCTCTGTCTATTTTCCCCTCTTCCTTTGCTGACAGGGTCTCCTTCCTTCCCCTCTCACATATTCAGGGCCGTGTTCTATATCAGCAACAGGCCTTGGGGAAAAGGGGGCGGGGGGTGATTTAATAAGGATAAGGCTGCATTTGCATAGATGTTATTAAGAAGTTGCCTGAGCCCATTCATCTTTGCAAACCTCAACCACCCACATCGTGTTTGTCAGCTGACGCTATCATAACTCTCGGAGCCCATTTCCAATCTCCGAACTGGCTTTCAGACACAACATTGAGAGCCAATAAAATCCAGCTTGTGAAGTTTAAAGAGTCAGAGCTATTACAGGAGCTGGGACGGTGGTGGAAATATATAGCAACAGCTGACGTGTGTGTATGTGTGTGGGGGGTTGTTTTTGCGATGCTCAGCGCAGATGCTGGGGATGCCGATGCCAATCTCACTGCATCATCTCTCTGCTTGCAGCGAAGATCAGGCTGGTGATGGGACAGAGGCACTGGGGTATTTTTAGCTACCTAGGCAAGTACAGGGTGGGGATGCTCTCGCAGAAAATACTAATGTGTCCCTCTTGATTTTGTGAGGTGAGGTGAGAACAGAGCCAGCTGACTGCTGGAAAATGAAAATTAATTCTGATTCCAAACAGTCGGTTTCAGCACACTTGCACCCTGTTATCAACTGCCTGGCTCATCAGCAGAGTCTGAACTCCTCACTTCCAGTGCTAAAAAGCATGAATCTATCCCACTTGAACTAATTCACTCCTTTAGCCAGCAGCTATAGTAGACTCTTACCCTCTCATATGGACTGGGCATGAAATAGAGACAAGAGCAGGTTACATCTCTTATTCCTCAGTCATGAATATTAAAGTGGACAGGTCTGGAGTCTCATGAATATTTGGGGACTGGCTGTTCTTGATCCAAACACTGCTATCCTAAATGAATGAGGTTATTTAAATTCCCTTTTGCGGTAGTACATTCTATGCTATTAGAACTGGTCAGAAAGCAGAAAGGGGAGTTTTTGCAAAAATGTGAATGAAGTTTTACTTTCATTTTTCATTGATATTTCATTGCTGTGTAGATTTTCTGATCAGCTTGCTTTGCTGTCTGGTTGTTTTTTTTTTAATTTTTAAAAAACTTCACTTATGTGGAGGAAGAGCTTTGAATGGATGGCAATGGGAACAGAGACTGGGGATTTAGGGGTGTGGGGGCAGGTGGCAATGAGGATAAAGACTAGAACTTGTCAAAAAACCTGAATTTCAAAAAGCGGAGGGTGGCTGGAAAAATTGAGACAATTTTTAGTGAAATATTCCCTGTTTTTTGATCAACTATAGAGCTGGTAAATGTTTTTTTGTTCTTTTGTTTGTTTTTGTAGAAATTTTGAAAAATGGGGAAAAAAACAAAAAAAACTGTAATTACATTTTTTTCCTAGATATGGTCTTGTGGTTGGGCATTGGATTGGGACTCAGGTGGTCTGGCTTCAATTCTCAGCTCTCCAACTGACTCCCTGTGTGACCTTGGACAAGTCACTCTCTCTGTGCCTCAGTTTCCTCACCTGTAAAGATGGCCATAATAATCTTTCCTTCCTCCTACCCTCCCTCTGTGCTGCTCATTTAGACTGTAAACTCCTGGGGACAGAGACTCTCGCTCGCTATGTGTATGTACAGCACCTGGCACAGCAGGGCCCCTGTTTCTCTTAGGGCCTTGGCTGGGGGCTATCATAACACAAATATTAATAAGATGTAGGATGTGAATGATAAAAATGAAGTTGGCTTCCAAAATGTCATTGTAATTCCAGTGTGGGGGGGCATATGGCCAGATACCCTCTTCAAACAGATGACAAAATGTGGGGTAACTATTGTGCGTTTATTTTTTGGAATTGCTCATTTTAAAAAAACAGGATATTATATTAAGCATTTATGACCATGGAGAAGCACCCTCTACTGCCAGGTACTGACTTTTCAATGCCCCCTTGAACAGCGAACTTTGATAAATCAATTTAATGTTGTTATCAACTGCAAAACTGAATAAACAGGAGACACTGGGGGGAAAAATGCATCTCCAACTAGAGCAAATCCTGAAATGAAGGGTGGGGGTTGGCTCCACCCATGGTGGTTAAAGAGAGAGGGTGAGTCTCTGGAAAGAGAAATAATATGTGGAAAATATGCTTCCACTGTGCGGAGAAACTTCATGGGAATGAAGGAGATTTAAAGGGAACTGTTGAGAAAAATCATATATTCAGAGTCAAATCCTGAGCAATGTAATTAATAGTACCTGAGATTGTTAAACTGGAAAGGGTTTGAAAACATCCTATATGCGTCTCACTATTCATGCTGCTGATTTAATTTTTTCAGTTCTCTCAGACAGTAACACTCAGGGTGGGTTGTCAGTGGGATTTGACCCATACCTTTCTGTCCAAAGAACAAATATCACTTGAGCTAAACAAGCCACTCCTTTAGTTGATAGCATAAAAAGGTTGTTATGCTTTAGTGAATCCACCAGCAGAGGGGTTTACTCCTGGGGGTATTCTGTGCTAAAAAATTAAAAATTCTGTGCATAATATTTTAAAATTCTGCAAATTTCATTTGTCAGAATAAAACTACATAATCATGCCAGTTTCAATTATTTTGGTAATTTATTTCAAAACACCTGTCCGCAAGTATGTCTGTAACAATACAGACATACAAAAACTCCCCCAGGAGTAGAGTGTTGAAGAAACCCCTATGACAACCCAGTTCCTGTTTCTCTGCCCCGCCCCACCAGAGCCCAGCCAAGGGGCCAGACACCCACAACCCCTCCCCCTCAGAGCCCAGCCACAAGGCCCCCCCAGCCAATACACCTGAACCCCTTTCCCCCCAAAGTCCAGCCGCGGGGCTCCTCTAGCCCAGATACCCAGACTCCCTCACCCGAGCAGTGTCTTCTATGTGTGAGCCGGGCTCTGCTGGGTTCAGTGGCCCCTAGTGACAGGTAGAAGCACTGCAGCCCATTTCTGTGGTGGGGAAAGGACATTCTGCGCGCAAGTTAATTTCTGCAAATTTCTGCAGTGCGCAGTGGCACAGAATTCCCTCAGGAGTAGGGCTTGCAACACACACTGTGCTACTGTGAGTTTCACCAGTCTCTCATTTTCTTGACTGCATGTTCAGAAAACTACAGGGATATTATTTGTCTGTTCAAATCCTGTGACCATGTGGGATTGCTGTAACTCTGCGCGCAAGTGCGGCAATTGCACGTGCAAATGATCAGCTAGACCAGTGGTTCTCAATCAGGGGCACAGGTACCCCTGGGTATGCAGGTGTCTTCCAAGGGGTAAGCAACTCATCTAGATATTTGTCTAGTTCAGTCAGGACACCCCTCTCCCCCATCCCCCCAGGGATTGCAGGACAGGTTTAAGGGGGGGTCACAAGCGCATGGCCAGCATTAGGGGGTGGCAAACAGGGCAACTGCCTGGGGCTCCACACCACAGGGGGCCCTGCTAAGTAAGTTACATGCTTCAGCCCTGGGTGGCGGGGCTTCGACTTCGGGTACACTGAAATGTAAGCACAATATTGATATTCTAATTGATTTATTTTATAATTATACAGTAAAAATGAGAGAGTCAGCAATTTTTAAGTACTGGTGTGCTGTGACACTTGTATTTTCATGTCTGATTTTGTAAGCATGTTGTTTTAAAGTGAGGTGAAACTTGGGGTACGCAAGACAAATCAGACTCCTGAAAGGGGTACAGTAGGCTGGAAAGGTTGAGCACCACTGAGCTAGACCTCTAACTGGGCACTTGCAGGTTTAGCTACTGCATTTAAAGATAGAATTGGGATCAGTGTGGGTGTGCAGTTCTGAATATCTGCATCTGGCATTAGACTGGTTAATTTCATTCTCGTCCATCACACAGGCTGGGATGCTTTCCCTATCCTTAGCCTCCTCTGCTGCTGTTCCCCAGAGTTGTTGAGGGCTGGGATAGGAGCACTGGGCTTTCCCATGGCAAGTATCCATTTCTTAGGTTCTAAGGCCAGAAGGGACCAGCAAATGGTCTTGTCTGACTTCCTGTATAACAGAGGCCCACCGATTCCTGCAGCTAGCCCAATAACTTGTGGATGAGAGTGAACATAGCTTGACGTAAAGAGTCCAAGCGATGGCAAATTTACTACATCTCTTGGAAGTGGTTCCAGTGGTTAATTACCCTCCCTGCTAAAAATTTGAGTCTTCATTCCAGTTTGAACTTGACTGACTTCAACTTCCACTCATTGCATCTTGTTATGCTTTTGTCTGACAGATTAAAGAGCCCTCTGGAATCAGATACCTTCCCCCTGGGGAGGTAATTATAGACTGATCAAGTCACTTCTTAACCTTCTCTTTGATATACTAAAGGCTCTACCCGTCACCAGTTCCGTAGGGCCCCATCCAATCTCCATTTTAAAGTGGCACTTGCATTTGTTTTATTTGTTTTCCAGTGACAAGCTAATTTCAGGAAGGGCTGGCCAGAAAACAACTATTTTAGATTGTGAAAAATTTTGAGGTTTTGACATTTGTTTCATTCCAATGTGGAACAAAAATGAGAGCTTTCGAAAAATGTTAGTGAGAAAACGGAAGTGGAGATTTACCACCCCAGAATAACCAATGGCCTAGTGGTTAGGGCCCTCACCTGAGACGTGGGGTATTTGGGTTCAGCTCTCTGCTCTGAATCAGGGCTCCTACCGTCCAGGTGAATGCTCTAAGCATTGGTGAACTGGCTATTCTGGAGTGGCTGTCTCTCTTCAGTCAAAGCAGACATGTTTTGACGAACCATTTCCGTTTGGATGATATGGCATTTTTTTGACTGCAGAAAGGCTTTGACGTTTTTTATGACCTGCTCTAATTGTGGGGGCCTGTAACTCCAATGACCTGATTTGCACCTGCAGTCATATATAAGTGGAAGCAGATTTGCACTGGAACTGAATTTGCAGGCCCGAGCTTTGTGAATACAAATTGTGTTTGCAAATGGAAAAGCCTCACTTTGGAAAATGCCCCCTATATGTGTCTGGCTTTAAAAACAGGCATTTCCCAGCACGTTGCTTGCAACAAGCTGAGCTCAGAATGAGATTTGGATGCCCAGATAGCTGAAATGGTGAGACTTTTTTCACATTCACAGCAATACCTAAGTTCCCATGGCAATGAAGAAACTCACTCTCTCACACACACACCAGATTTAGGCATAGAAAGCTGGGCTACATTCCAGGAGAATGGAACCCAAGCAGCTCATCAGGTTTTACTCAAAGAAGCAAGGGGTTTTAGCAAGAACTTCACAAACACAGCACATTTCTAGGTTTTACAAATGATAAAAAAATACCCCAACTCTTAATATCTTACTCTTTGTGTTTATGGCTGCTTAAGACACACAAAATAAAAGCAGCACCACAGTAAGCCAGTTATTTTTGCCACCTCTCATCCCAGGTCCCAACACTTAGCTATAAACTGTACCAAGGAGCAAAGGGAGGAGGTGGGAGTGGGCAGAGTCATTTCTGTGGAAGCTCCTGGGTTTGCTGTGTGGGACAAGTGGAGGGGCTTCATTTGAGTGCCTAGAGGACGGGTGGCTACATCAGGAAAAAGGAATAAAAGAGCCATTGGCCTTAGCTCTAACTGGCTCCTTCGTTGGCAACTTCAGCAGAGAGGCTGAGGAATGAATGGGTCCTGAACTCCATTCTCAGGACTTAGAGGTAGCTGACCTGCAGTCAAGTCAAAATTGAAACATGTAGACAGGGTGATGGCTGGGAAGTTTGCACTGGGTAGTGTGCTCTGTAGTGGATAGGGGAACATCCTGGTAGTCCGGAGACCTGGTTCTAATCCGAACCCTGCTAGTGACCTGTTGTGTGAGCTTGTGCAAGTCCTTTCCTCTCATCCTTTGCCTGTTTAGATTGTAAGCTCTTTGGAGCAGGGGCCGGCTCGTAATGTACGCATGTACAGCATCTAGAACAATGGGGCCCTGATTTTGGTTGGGGCCTTTCAGGTGCTACTGTGATGCACCCATTAATAGCAATGGAAAAATCAGAGTTCTTTAGGGGAAGACCTTCAGAAGAGCTCCACCTCTTTGAATGCTGAGCTCCTATGTTAGCGCCTGAATCGGAGCTGAGCTCCTTTGAAAATCTGACCCTGGTGCTGAGCCCTTGAAAATCTGGCCCTGAGCTCTTCGTAAAACGTAACTTTTAGGGCATGTCTACACTACCACGCTACATCGGTGCAGGAGCACTGATACGGCTGTGCTGCTGTAGCGCGTCTGATGAAGACGCTCTGTGCTGACGGGAGAGTGCTTTCCCGTCGGTGTCATTACTCCGCCTCTGTGAGAGGCGGAAGCTCAAAGAATCAATCCTGAAGCACTTGCATGAGAGGAAAGTGATCAGGAACAGCCAGCATGGATTCACCAAGGGAAGGTCATGCCTGACTAATCTAATCGCCTTTTATGATGAGATTACTGGTTCTGTGGATGAAGGGAAAGCAGTGGATGTATTGTTTCTTGACTTTAGCAAAGCTTTTGACACGGTCTCCCATAGTATTCTTGTCAGCAAGTTAAGGAAGTATGGGCTGGATGAATGCACTATAAGGTGGGTAGAAAGCTGGCTAGATTGTCGGGCTCAACGGGTAGTGATCAATGGCTCCATGTCTAGTTGGCAGCCGGTATCAAGTGGAGTGCCCCAAGGGTTGGTCCTGGGGCCGGTTTTATTCAATATCTTCATAAATGATCTGGAGGATGGTGTGGATTGCACTCTCAGCAAATTTGCGGATGATACTAAACTGGGAGGAGTGGTAGATACGCTGGAGGGGAGGGATAGGATACAGAAGGACCTAGACCAATTGGAAGATTGGGCCAAAAGGAATCTGATGAGGTTCAATAAGGATAAGTGCAGGGTCCTGCACTTAGGACGGAAGAACCCAATGCACAGCTACAGACTAGGGACCGAATGGCTAGGCAGCAGTTCTGCGGAAAAGGACCTAGGGGTGACAGTGGACGAGAAGCTGGATATGAGTCAGCAGTGTGCCCTTGTTGCCAAGAAGGCCAATGGCATTTTGGGATGTATAAGTAGGGGCATAGCGAGCAGATCGAGGGACGTGATCGTTCCCCTCTATTCGACATTGGTGAGGCCTCATCTGGAGTACTGTGTCCAGTTTTGGGCCCCACACTTCAAGAAGGATGTGGATAAATTGGAGAGAGTCCAGCGAAGGGCAACAAAAATGATTAGGGGACTGGAACACATGAGTTATGAGGAGAGGCTGAGGGAGCTGGGATTGTTTAGCCTGCAGAAGAGAAGAATGAGGTGGGATTTGATAGCTGCTTTCAACTACCTGAAAGGGGGTTCCAAAGAGGATGGCTCTAGGCTGTTCTCAATGGTAGCAGATGACAGAACGAGGAGTAATGGTCTCAAGTTGCAGTGGGGGAGGTTTAGATTGGATATTAGGAAAAACTTTTTCACTAAGAGGGTGGTGAAACACTGGAATGTGTTACCTAGGGAGGTGGTAGAATCTCCTTCCTTAGAGGTTTTTAAGGTCAGGCTTGACAAAGCCCTGGCTGGGATGATTTAACTGGGAATTGGTCCTGCTTTGAGCAGGGGGTTGGACTAGATGACCTTCTGGGGTCCCTTCCAACCCTGATATTCTATGATTCTATGATTCTATGTTGCAGGAGAGCGTCTTCTGCTGGCACAGTGCAGTGCGGCCATCGCTTTAAGTTGATGTAACTTACGTCACTCGAGGGCGTGTTTTTCACACCCCCGAGCGATGTAAGTTACAGTGACTTAAGCAGTAGTCTAGATCTGCGTTTGAGGTGTTTGTCAGTCTGGCCTGTTTGATGAGAACTAAATTTACTTTAGTGCGTGTGTGTGCATACCTACACACACACACACACCATCCCCCTACTGCTTCAGGGAATGGTTGCCTATAATTGTTACCAAACTTTTGAAAATGCAACAAAGATGTAAAAACCAAAGATAATTAGGTACATAATTGCACACACACAACTCCTTAATTAAACTTTTCCTCTTTAAACCTGACAGACTCTACTTACAAGGTGATAGCATGAGGGGCGCCTGGCATATGGCAAACCATCTGTAGCACGAATGCTCCGTCTATGGGAAAAGAAAAAAACAACAACAACTTTCTAATCCACAAAACAATAACTTGCTTAGATGGATTAGCACGGTGATTTGTCTTCATTCTCTGAACAAAAATGATTTGTTGGAACATCAGCCAGATAAAAAGAATATCAGGAGGAGCAAAGCTGCACTGGATAATAATCTCGTTGACTCATCTTTGTCAATGTCTGAGTGGCATCCAAAACAGCAAGGCATTAAGTAATATGGTGACTCAGAGCTATAGGGAAATGTTTCCTATCTGTGCCGGTCAAGGTGATGATCCTTAGACAGCAGATGCAGAGGGACAATCCCATAAAGGCAGATTAGCTCACAGTGGGGTTTCTCTGTCTGATGAAGCTCTGAACAGTGGCAGCCCAGTTCCCGCTGCAGCCATGTCCAGGTATCTTCTGATACTCCCGGCACACCTGCTGGCTGGGACAAAAGTCGGTTCCCTTTAACACTCTTTCTGTCCATCATGCTGAAGGGCTTGTGCAACATTGGATCGATGCCGTTATCACAGGCATGGTGCTGTTAACTGCATCTAACGCCCACTGGAGGATCTAATGTGTGTACATAATAATGCAGTAATGAGATTAGTGTGTGTATCTTGTACATATTTTATGAATGGATGAGATATCGAAGCATTGGCTGGGATTTCCAAAGGAGCTTAAGGGAGTTATGTGCCACGCTCCCACTGAAATGTGTATGCCTCGCTTACTTAGGATGGGCTATTTAAAGGAGCCTATGGGGCATTTTACTACAGTGGGAGCAGAGTTAACCCACTGCTGAATACCTAAATATGCACACATAATAGGAAGCCTTAGAGATTTAATCACCTCATTGTTACCTTACTCACTGTTACCTTATCCTCCTTGCCATGCCTTTGTGCTGTATCCGTAGCTCATTTTTTACTTACACTCCTTTGGGCCAGGGATTGCCTTCTGGTTCTAGGTGCTTGCAGTGCCTCTCACAATGGGATGGGATCTGTGGGAGCTACTGCCATGTCAATAAAACAACAAGAGGGCTTAGACAGCCAGGTGATAGGCGTTCTTGAAATGAGAGGAGGAGCAGAGGAGTCTCTGGTTTATGAACAATGGAGGGAATGATAGAGACCCTATTTTTAAGATAAGGAAAAATGACCATTTCTGTAAATTCTCTCAGTTCCAGACTTTGGTGACTGAGGAAGTATACAACAGAAAGGAGAAGACTGAGAAGAGGAAGGTAGCCCTGTGGTTAGTGGATTTGGGAGACCCAAGTTCAATTCTCTGCTCTGCTACAGACTCCCTGTGTGACCTTGGACCAGTCACTTAATCTCTTCGTGCCTCCATTCCCCTTCTGTAAAATGGGGATAGGAGCGTGACTACCTTCCCGGGTGTCATGAGAATAAATGCAGGAAAAGTTGGGAGTGCTCAGATAGGACCGTGATGGAAGCCGTATGAGTACTTTAGATTGATAGGAATAAGTGCCTCATAGTCCACAGAGAGATCTGGAGTTAAAAAGGCCTTGCATGGAATGTTGGTCATAAAAGGTGCAGCCTATCCTATAATAAATTTGCAGCCATTCTAAGATGTAATTAAGAAAACACACAAGAACGATATTGCGGAATAGCCTGTGCCTGGCGTTGCTAACCAATAGCAAGGAGTGTGAACCGGCACATCACTGAAGTATCACTCTAATGCCGTCTAGTTATACCCTCCAAAGCAAGTCACATCATCACAGCAGCATAGAGACCTTGGTGGAGCCGTTAGTTTTAGCGACATTAAATGCCATCTCTTTCTACAAGTCTTGCTTTCCAGGAGCCAGGCTGAGTGGGATGAGTAATCTCTGTGTAGAACTTCCTTAGTGCCTTAGCCCTGTATTGAGGCTTCCAGCATTTTCGGTTCTATTCTCCAATCCTTCTGCGCCATGCTGAGATCAGGCACATTTTTTCTCTCTTGAGATTCTGAAGCTTTCTTTGCAACACTGGCCAATGGAGGAAAACCAGAAGCTGCTTCTCTCATCCCCACCCCTGGGTAAGAGCAAAGCCTGGAGTCCTCAACTCAAGCAGCATGCCCATTCATTCCAAAGGGAGCTTGCACTGAGTTAAGGACTACTGCGTTTGGGGTGGTTGTACCAACTATCACCGTAACAGATGCTAATTGTCACCCTTGTTGGCAGTCTTGACAGGAGCCAAGCACAAAGTAGGTGATGGAGACCAAACTATATACCCAGCCTCTAAAAGAAGTCCCTCCAGCGTTGAGGCATGTCGGCAGGGGACAGGCTCTTCTATAGATAAAGCAGCCTCCAGGGCGGTAACTTTGACCAGCACTAATGTCTCTTTTAAATTAAAAAAATTAAATGATGTCATTAGATTCTAGGAAGCGATTAATGAGTTAAATAAGGAATGTTGATCTGGTGGTTAAGGCATTGGACTAGGGTTCAGAAACTTTCAGTTCAATTCCCACCACTGCCACCAACTTCCTATGAGACCTTGGGCAAGTTACTTCGTTTCTCTGTGTTTCAGTCACCCACATTGTTAAAATGAGGATGATAATCCTTCCTTTCTCCTACCTTTTGTCTGTTTTATCTGTTTAGACTGTGAGCTCTTTGCGCAGGGATTCTCTCTCACTAAGTGTATGTACAGGACCTAGCACAATGGAGACCCAATCTCAGCTCGGGCCTCCAGGCTTTACCGTTCTAGATAAAAATACCATAATTCAATATATTATGGAAAAATGTATTACCGTAATATATACGTATATATAATAATTGGTCACACTGTATTTACACCAGAGTAACAATGAGAGGAATTTGTCCTGATATTTTCCACAGAAAATCATTTTTCACAAGAGGAAACGGCTCCTCTATTGATGAGATTTGGGGCTTGCTTCTGTGAGATTCTGTTGTACACTGGTATAAATCCTCCAAAGACATGACAGCAGGCGGTAAATTCATATGTTTATGGTAATTTTCTGTACTCCACTGATGCCATATGCTAGGGACACTGACACTAATAAAAGTCTAATTATTATGTTTTCTCTTTACTGCTATCATTTTTTGCTATCAGTTTATAGGCTTATTTGCTTTATTGGCTATTGACTTGATCAGGTACTTTTCCTTCCTTCTTTAAACCTCAAGCCTTCAAATAGCTGCTCATCTGTAGTCTCGAGAGAGCCATCATCCCTTCTTCACAGATCCTTCCTCAGCTCAAGATGCAGCAGCTGGGGAGAGCTGTGCTGGTATCAGGGTACTTAAGCCAGGAATCTCATTGCAGCCAGTTTCAGGTGTAAGGGGCAATTCCTTTCTTGAGTTTAATTAAATGCCAATCTCCTTTCAGTATGGCTTGGTGAATAGGATGCTAGATTGGGACTCAGAAGACCTGGATTCTATCCCAGGATTTGCTGCTGAGTGATCTTGGCTAAGTTGCTTCCCCTCCCTATTCCTCTATTTTCCCACCCACCCATTGTGTATTCAAGCATTTTGGGGCCAAGAACTGGCTCTCGCTATGTGTATGTACAGCACCTAGCGCAATGGGGTCCTGGTGGCTGGCACCTCTGGGTGCTGCTGTCATACAAATAATAATAATAATAGCTATGCCAGCTGTCCTTCCTGTCTCACTTTATTCCCTACTCCCATTTTGTTTCTGCAGCCATCCCAGTGCCCAGGAGGAACTCACTACTTGTGTAAATTAAGAGGAGGAATAAAGCCATTTATCTTCCTCCCTGGTTCCATGCCCAATCTGACTGGTGTCAGGGCAGGCTGGGTGGTCAATTCACTGTATAATGGGACCTCTGGTCTCCCTGGCCTGCTCCCTCTCACCCCTTAAGTCTCTCCATTTCTCGCTATCTGCAGCTTTTTTCTGCCATTCCTTACTCCCAGGGCTTAAGTTCAGCTGGAGCTATCGGGAGAGGAGCTCCGGTAAATATTTTCAAACCCACGGGACACAAGCCCCAAGCACCAGAGCAGAAATACTCTGACAATTTAAGCCCTGCTTACTCCCCTCAGTTCCAGCCTGATCCCTTCCCCTCTTTCTTCTTCCCTCTCCCAGTTTCCCTCTCTCCTTTCCCTTCTCACTCTCTCTCTCTCTCTCCCTCTCATCTCTCTCCCTTTGTTCTTTTTCTCCTCTGCCCCTTCTCTCCTTACTTCAGTCTCCTTCTTTCCCTTTGACACTCCTCCGCTCTCCCCACTTCCTCCGTCTCTTTTTCCCCAGCTCCTGCAGGACACAGCTGGCTTTATTGGTCAGGGATACTAAGACCGGAATAGATCTCTCTCACAGACACACACACACACACACACACACGCTAGCCTTGCTGCGATAGCTCCATCTCTCCAAATCAATACAGTGCCTTTTATTCCAGGGTCATATTCCTTCATATAAAATGATGGCGGGGACAAGACCTAAATGAACATACAGTGACAATTAATAACCAAAAAAGAAAAAGGAGGAATCCCTGCCCCCATTTCTTTAATTAAAATGATGGGCATAATGTTGTTAGGAGTATGATTCAGAGTTTCTGAACACATTATTTCTATTGATTTATGCCCGGAGCCTTCAAGACTCCTTGAAAATAATAAGGGTTGACGTATCCAATGCTGGAGTTAAATGTTGATATTATATAATGAAAATTACATGCTTTGGATCTGCTGTGCTGTAGCAAAGGACTGAACCAAACACCAACATCTGCATACTGTGCCCTGTATGGCGTATTAATTAGATACTGCACCAATCAAGCCATATGTGATGTAGACAATTTGATCTGGGATCAGTGAGTGAGCCCCCCAGGGTCATAGTGACAGCCACTGCAGTGAGAAGCTGATGCAATGGAAAGTGACCCTCCTGGGGTATCTGAAATGCCCCTGCCCTTGTAGCCACTGGCCCCGATAACTCCAGCTCTCTCCTTCCCACCTGCCAGGTCCATCCTGGCTTCATCTCCCATAGAAAAGATGCAGGGAAGGAGTTCCTGGGGCCTATGTCATGCAGTAGCAGGACGTGTGACTCTGTGCAGGCATGTGCTGTAAGGCTCCCTGGTCTCGGACCCCGGCACATACCAGGCTGTGTGAGTCCCCCCATCAAATCTTGTACAATTCTGGGGGAGTGCAGAGCATGGGCCCCTCGGTAATGGGGTTGCACTGCAGCCGCTCACTGTGAAATAATTCTGCGTTGTCCCTGTAAAGGCACGTGATTGGGTGAGACAGTTGGATCTCAGCTGGAAACTTGTGTCTCCCATGTAAGACCATCACTCCCTGCACATGGAAAACTCCATTTGCTTGGCTGATAGAACGTGATGGCTGACGTACCTGGGGGTGGTAGAGGGCAGTAGCACAAACCCATCCATATTCATCCCAGGGCTGGACTTGATACAGGCACAGTTGCCATCAGCCAATGTTTCTGCTGAACTCTAATGGCTGTTATAAAGAAAGGCCTGCTACAAAAGAGTGACAACAGACCTACCAAAGATGGAGTTCAAGGGGAGGAGGCTAAGAAAGGGGAATGGGTTTATGAACCCTACCCCTGACTGTGGCGTGGAAAAACCTAATGAATTGGTGCAGAATAAATCATTTTAATGCTCTGCACTGATATAAAGCACCTTTCAGCTGGGTTTCTCATAGGAACGTAGTGATTGCCAGACCAGCTCAGTCCGTGTAGTCTAGGATCCTGTCTCAAACAGTGGCCTCCAGAAGATGCTAGCGTAAGAAAGCCTGCAGTGGGCAGATGTGGAATAATCTGCCCCCTACATTAGGTCTTCTGCTCTAATAGAGAATGAGTTGAACCAGGCAGCACAAGATTTAATAGCCTTCCCAAAATTTGTCTTAGTTACCTATAATAGCTCTGGATATTCTTGTTATCCATATAAATGTCTGACCCCTCTTTGAATCTTGCTAAATCCTGTTCGTCTGTCATATCCTATGGCAATGAGTTCCACTGTCTATGCTTTATGTGGAAACCATATCAGTTTAGAATGTCCCACCTTTTATTTTCATTATTCATTGTGTGTTAGGAGACAGGAAGAACACAAGGTCTCGATTTCCCTTCTCCTGACCACGCATTATTTTATATACTCTTATTGTGTTCCCTCTTACTCGTCTCCTTTCTAAGGCATCTCTCAAGACCCCCCACAAATGATTCAGGGCTGTCCTCTAAAGTGGCCCTTAGGTATGAATCATTTTCCCTGGCTGTAGGGCCTCTATCCATTCCTCCTGGAAATCCCTATTCAAGGCCCACCTCTGCTGTCATGCCTGCAAACCAACCAATGCCATTAATATTATGTGTATTATGGTAGCACATAGAGACCCTATTTGAGATCAGGCCCCCATTGTGCTGGGTGCTGCACAGACATAGAGTTGGTGTTGTTATCTTCATTTTACAGACGGGAAACTGAGGCACAGAGTGACTATGGGGCAGATTTACAAGTGAGGTCAGCTCCTGTTTAGGCACATAAATAAGTCGCCCAATTTTCAGAAGAGACCAGCCCATTGGGAGCTGGGATCTGTTGAAAATCTGATCCTAAGTATTGCAATGATAGTTGCTTCTGGGTACTTTTGAAAATTTGGTCCTTATGCTGGGGCCTAAATGGGAACTGAGCTCTTCATAATAATATAACGAATCCTAGACTCCTAGTCCTCTGCTCTAATTATTAGACAAGACCCTCTTCAAGAGCTGCTAGTTGACCTTGGGGTTAAGGCAGTAAACAGTGACCCAGGACTTCTGGGTTCAAGGCTTGGTTTTGCTATAGGTTCTCTGTGTGATCTTGGGCACAATACTTAGGGTAAAATTTTCAAAAAATCTTAAGTCTGATCTTCAAAAGCGACTGAGGACCCTAAATCCTATTGACTTTCAGGGAAGCTTAGGGTTCCAAAGCCCAGATCCTCAAATCTTCATTGATTTCAATGGCAGTTAGATGCTTAAATAGCTTGGAGGATATGGGCCTACGTGCCCAAGTCCTGTTTGAAAATGGGACTTAGACACTTCTAAAAATGTCACCTTTAATCTCTCTGTGCTTCATTTCCCAATGTGTAAAATGAGGATAATGACACTTTGTCTGTTTTAGCTATTTAGATTGTTAGCTCATCAGGGCAGGGACTGCCTCTCACTATGTGTCTGTACAATGCCTAGCACCATGCGGTCCTGATCTCAAATGGGGTTTCTCTGTGCCACCATAATACATGTAATTAGGCTTGGAAGGATTAGATTTTTATCAGTAAGCCTTGATTTCGTCTTACGCACATAAGCCGACGCAAAAATATTTCCACTGACGATAACAGAAAGTTAGAGATAGGCAAAGTAAGAAACATGCTGCTTGGGAACTTATTAGAGTTTGGTTTAAGCATGCTAACTTTGTATACTTTGCCCTGTGGTGTTGACAATTTGTGTTTTAACAGTTATAAAGCTTTAACTTTTTGAATTGCAATGTCTACTGTCATTAAATAATTACTGTCTGACCTCCCTCCATTGTCTGACACCCCCACCAATTTCCCACACCAATGAAAATTTAAATTGATACAAATAAAAAAAGCTTAAAAATAAATATTATTTGTCAAAATTATAAAAAAAATAGAATTCTGCCCTGTCTACATGTCATAGCAATATGAATAACCTTTCACTGTCCTATAGGGTGTTGGGAGAATCAATCTGTTATTGGGTATGAGGTGTTTACAGACTATGGTGATGAGAATCATAAGAATAGCCAATACATAAATAAAAGAAAGGATTCTGATACCCAGCCCCCTGCTCCAACAGCGCTTCCTCCCACTGAAATGAGCCAAGATAATGGTGTTTCTAATTTCCCAGCTCTGTGTTAGCCTGCAGAGATTTGCAGCCCTCACCTTTAAACTAATACACCCTCCTCCCCTAATCCTCTATAAATCTCTGGCAAGCACAATAGTCTCTTATTTCCAATTTAATTGTTTTATTAAATTTTCCCTCATTATGTGGCTTAAAACAAGACAGGAAACATATATACAGAATGGAAAGGTATATTACATTACAGCCAGGAGCCAGGATATGCCACACTAGATCTCACTCCAGATTTATTGCATGCTCTCACCCTATTAGGGCAATATGTGCTTGAGCAAGTTTGGATGTTGCTCCTTGGGGATTTTTAATCACATATAGCTATGGAGAAAAAGCACATTGCATTACCTGTCTCACCTAATGTGAAGGATGCCCTCTGTAGAGCTGCGAAGTCACTCATTGATAAAACCCCATCTATTATGGTGGGTACACAAGCTGATTTCCATCCGGTTGATATTAATTTCTTGCCTATCATCGTTGCTCTCAGCAACCGTTTTTCATCACCACAACTCAACATGCCCATGGCTGATGCGTTTCCTAATGGAGATTGTACCGGAGCCTTGTTTGGTTGGCTGATCAGTGGGCCAGGTTGCGACCTGGTGGGGCAATGTGTAAGAGCCGTGGGCAGGGGGCAGGGGTCATCCCTGCTCTCCAGGGCAGTGCTGGAGAGCAGGGATGACGTTAGATGACAGAGAAGTGCTAGGAAGTAGAGAACAGCATGAGCATACAATAGATATTGAATTCCCCTCTCCTCCATTCCAGCCTCCCCAAGCCAGGATCAGGGTCCTTTCAAGGTCCATTACAAGCTCTAGAGGACTGAGACAGGCAGGCTGAAATCAGGAGGTGGTTTCCTTGTGTCGGCTTAGGAGTGAAAGCCATTGGTGAATCAAGTCTCAAAACCATTTCCAGACATTGTGCAACAAAATTAAATTGCAGCCACTTTGTGCTGGGAGTCCATCAGCAAGCACAAGCTGAGGAGGGTTGGGTTAGGTCAGTATTTGGATGGATAGGGGTGACTAGATGTCCCGATTTTATAGGGACAGTCTCGATTTTTGGGTCTTTTTCTTATATTGGCTCTATTTCCCCACCCCCACCCCCACCCCCGTCCCGATTTTTCACACTTGCTGTCTGGTCACCCTATGGATGGGTGACCACTAAAGTGGTGATTGAGTAAATGACAATCTTCGGTCAGTTAATATTGGCCTAGCCTGGGGTTATGACACCATGCTGGTGGCAATGCCATCTTTTCAGATGACACCAATCTGAAGCCGTGACCACTTCTACTCATTATAGGTCATACTGTTGCTTTCTTTTCAGGAGTGGAATTTGCTCTCCAACTCAAATTCCAGCTCATTTTGCCACCCAAACTCTCCCTACAGCTTCAACTAGACTCAATATTTTTCTTCACATTTTGTGGGGAATGTTGCAGTGTGTTGTTGTGTGCTGTTAAACAGCTGTAGCAAGCCACCCCAGAGGTGGTTGCATTTCCGCAGGGGTGAAGTGATCCTGATGTAATGTTTGTGTCTCCTTTTCAAGAAAAGGTGCTATATAAACTGTAAAATCACTGAGCTCCCTCACCCTAATATATGTCAGCCCACAGAGATTGCTTGTAGTGCAGGGGCCTCATGCCAGACTTGTTGCAGTTCCCAAGGGCTGAATTCATACACTGAAGCACCAGCTTTGTTAATTTTGTTATGAGCAGAGAACATCCACACGCCCATCAAGGCCGGCAGAGGACAGTGCCGAATACATTGAAAAATCCAGCACAGTCATTACAAGGATGATGCTAGAACTCATTAGGATCCAGGAAGCAATGGAATTAGGTTTCCAACTTTCTGAGTAAAAATGAGGCCGGCACTGTGTGAGTCTGGGACAAGCTTTTAAGAGCAAAACAATTCTTGACAGGAAAAGGACGAGGACTGGATCCTGGGAACGTGAGTCATTCGCAAGTGCAAACCCTAACAGCCAGGGCAAGCTAATCAGCCCCCCAAAGGAAGGGCAAATTCCAGTGTATGTGAAGGGGCCATCTGGTGCTGAGAAGTCCTCAAAATCATTAATTTGAGGTTGGATGGTGGGGTCACTGTTATTGTAACAGGCGGGCTGTCTATTTAAGGGCTCATGGAGGAGGGTATGGGTCCAGCCAGTCCTGTTCTGAGGCGGAACCTCTTTAAGAACGAGTGTTCAGAGCTAGTAAAATTGCAGAGAGAATGATCAGACCCCACTGGGGCTGGACCAGGAGATTGAGTGGTGTGACCACTTGCTGGGAAGTATAAAGGAGTGCTCCCAGCTCTGTCAAGGAGAGCCTGGACAGGGGAGAGACCTAGAGGGCAGCTTTCCTGGGACAGAGCCTAAGGGATGGAGAATTGTAGAGAGTAGACAGGCTCCTGCAGAAGTCCCCAGCTCAAAGGAAAGAACCCAGTTCATAGCCTGCGGAGTGTAACTCTGCAGGGAGACCTCTGCAGATGACCTGGTCTGGGGGAAAGGACATGACTGGTATGCTCAATTCGTTATTGAGGAGAAATAAAACTGAAGCCCTTGTCGAAGTCAGATTCAGGACTCACATAATTTGTCAGACCACTCTGTTTATTAGCAAAGCGCTTTGCTAATGCACCCAGATGTGAGCCCCTCTCTGAGGCTCAAGATAACTTATTTATACAGCTAAGCCAAAGCCAATTTAACATAAGAGACAAAAGAAAGCAGAAACTGACAAATATACATACATATCTTATTTGCATACTAACGTTTACCAATCTCCTAGTTCAGTAGGAGCTCGAAGTTAATTAGTTTGAGGACCCATTGTCTCACACTCCTTAATGTTTCTCTTCCTGACAACTATATTTCAACAAACCCTTCAAGTAGCATTTCTTTAATGAATTATAATTTCAATATAGTTCATTCTACTTTCACACCCTGAAGGCATGGGCACTGGAATCCTGTGGCTGGAAAGTGCTCTTTGGTGCAGGGGCTAATGAGTTAGTCCACCAACCAGCTTATAGTTATTTATCTGGACGTGCTTTGTGATGGTGGAGGGTCTAATGGGTAAAAATCCCAAGATAGTTTTATGAGCACTTAGATCCCTCGGGGAAAAGAGCAGCAGGAAACTGAAAGGTTGGCGAGTTTAGAGAAGGCTTTTTTTCCATGTGCGTGTTTACGTTCACAATCCAAACCCACAATTGTTGTTATATTTGCTTGTACCTAGATGGCCCAACTCCCAGCAAAGATCCGCCCTGACAGGTGTGGGTCGCAGATGTAGTGAAAAGATGATCCTTAAGATGACCCTTACCAAAAGAGTTTGCGATGCAGTCTGAACACATGATGGAACCACAGGCAGATGGGGTGGAAAGGGCAAGGAAACAATGAGACAAATGTGATCTGTGTTATAATCGGCAGTCACAGCACACTGACGGCTTAGCCAGTTTTTATATTGGTGCCTGAGGAAGATTTTTACAGGCAGAAAGGACATCTAGGCTCCTAGCTGTCATTGAAAGTCAGTGGGAATTGAGCACCAGACTCCTCATTTATGCCCTTGGAACTCTCTCCCTGAAAAATAAACCCAGTCATGAGCACAGCTTCCTTCCTCTTGTGAGGGGAGATGAGCTGGAAATTCCATGGGTGAAAGCCTGGCCCCCTAAAGTCAATGGTCAAACTGCCCTTGATTGCAACAGAGCCAGCATTTAGCCCCATAAAGTCCACTGGGGACACCTCTGCTCCATCTAATGAACCCAGGAAGTGCTCAGATCCTCTGGTGATGGATGCCAGCACAAAACCCTGCACTGAATAGTGAACTGAGTAAAACCAGGGCTGTCGTTGCTCCTGCACAATCTGTCAGGTTTATTTCTAACAAAACCAAACTAAAAAAATACCTATTCGGGGTTGGGTTGGATCTGGATTGTGATTTACCCAAACCCCTCACATCTCCCCTGCTAGGTTCAGGGTATTGGATTTTTGATCATCTCTAGGTGCTATTGCATTTAGCATCCCTCTACCACATAGCCAGCTCCTGCGAGGAACAACCTCCAGAGGTGCTGAGCGCCCACAACTTCAAATGAAGTCACTGGGTACAATGGCTGCTCAGCCCCTCTGTAAACCAGGCTCGTCTTCTTCCTGTACAGGAGTGGGGAAAGGGTGAGCGTTTCTATTTTTAGAAACCCCTCAAAGTTTGCAAATGGATTTATTATGCTGCACCAGGCAGTGTAACTGCTATTGTTGTTTATTATTTGGGATTGCAATAGGACCTAGAAGCCCTGACCATGGATCTTGTGCTAGGCCTTGTACATACACCGAACAAAAAGATGGCCCCACCCCAAAGAGTTGCCAGTCTTTGAGTAACTGCTGTCCTGCTACTGGGTGGAATATCAGATCTCCTCAAGTGTGCGTATGTCACCATTTAGCGTCTGCAGCCATCAGTCAATAAAACCTAATCAGTGAAGGGAAAGTTCCTTTTATTTCATATGGTTGGTCTGTGGTTTGGTGTTAAAGATCCCCTGAGCTCTATCTCTGCTGACAGTCTGTGCCACCGATGGTCTGATAGATAACAATGGAATTTCTGTGTCTCTGGACGTCTCAGCATCTCTGGAGTATCTGCAGGATCAGGGAGATAGCTGCTGTTCAGGACTGGGCAGGGTTAAATATTTCACCTCCAACAGACCTGGGTTTGACTCATGAGCTATAATTATTTGACTTCCCCAATCCTTTAGCAGTAAGCACAACACTCAGCTAGAACCATCACTCACTTCACCCAAGTTTGCCTGCGTCCCACACAGATTTGCTGTTATCTCCCTGTTTACTGCGGCAAATTATTGATGTCAGAAATGCTGACTCAACAGTGGAGACTGGAGGAAATTTTTGTACACAGCTATCAACCAAACCCCATACGTTCAGGGTTCCTACACTGCTTTGCGGTTCCCTGCATCTCCCCATTTTTGGTCTTGGCTGCATTTTGCGGCTGTAGGTCAGCAACATTTCAGGTCCTGCTCAGAGCTTATCTGAGAGCTCGGAGGAGGTTGTAGGAGAAAGCACTGGTGACTCAGTAGGTGAAACTCTTCCACTCTAGTCAACAGATGTATTGACTTGGTACCGCAATGCACTCTTTTTGCCTAGCAGTCTATCTGTCTCCGTGGATTCATACCAGATCCTTCTCGGTAGTATCTGCTAGAAATGCCGTCTCTTTGGAGCTACGATCAGCATGACAGATTTAGTTCACAGAGTTCCTTCTGTCAGCCCACGTGGGCTTTGAACCAGGGCCACAAAACTCAAAGCACAACTCAGCCAGCAATAGCACCCTGCTGCTTTAACCCTGCACGTCCCGGGGTTTGCCCAACTCTCAGCTCAGGTTTGCTCAGGATCTGGCCCATTTTGCTGTAAACTCTCAAGCTCATTTGAAGCTGGGTCTGTGGGGAACAGCACCTTTAAGTGGCTGTGGCTAGAATTAGTTGGAACTGTTTGTTAGGTTATGCAGTGGCCCATGTTAAGCAATGCTGATCAGTTAGAGCGCGGCCACTGAATGAGCAGAGCTCTGTCATGCACCTTAGGTGTGATCAAGCTAGCTCGCTAAAAATAGCAGAGCAGTCGTGGCTCCTTGGGCTCTCCACCCGGGACCCTGGGCAGGTACTTGGGCAGCTAGCCTGTGCTGCCATGGCTATGCTGCTATTATGAGTAAGGCTGTGTGTCTGTCATGGATTCCATGACTTTCCGTGACTTCTTCAGCGGCCCTCAGGCAGCCCCTGGGCCAGCAGCAGCAGTTTGGGTGTGGGAGGGGGCTCAGGGCTGGGGCAGGGTTTTGGGATGCGGGCGGGGAGGGGTGCTTACCCCAGTTCTCACCAGCATGTCCCTGCAGCTCCTAGGGGAAGGGGAGGGCCAGGGGGGCTCCGTGCACTGCCCACGCCCACAGAAGGTTCTTTTTGTGTCCATATTAGGGATGGGCCAAAACTGGAACGCTGGATCCAAACCATCCTTATCACAGACGAAGGTCCAGTCTAGCCACAAACCTTGCAGCTCAAGCTATTTCTGTAATGGGCAAAATACAGATTCAGAATTATCCCAGTCTCTCTATAGGTGAGCTCAGGCCCTTGTTTGATCTAAACCAGTTCCTTCCACCTCAGTTCCTTGCCCCATCACACCATGCTCATACCACCTTACCGTGAGGTTCCTCCTCCCTGCCTTTGAAGTATCTGTTGGATAATAGATTGGAAAGACCCGTATGTATGATGCAATCTGGCAATTCCTGTGAGCCTGTCTAGCCTTGAGAAATTCTTCCCATGTATTTCTCTCTCTCCTTGTTCTGTGGCCCGTGCTATTCTGGGACAAGCCTCTGACATTCCATGGCAGCTCAGAGCTGATCTCTTGAGGGGCTCCGTGTCTGGATCTCCCTACCCCCAACCCTCTTGAGCTGCATTTTGTACCAGTCCGTCAGGCATGGTTCAGGGATTGGGCTGGGGGACCACTGGACTTGCAGTAAATGCCAGCGAAATAATGGAGAAGACACATGAAAACTGCCTTGCTGGCTCCACACCACCCTGAACTGATCATGTACAATCCCTTTAAGGGAGTGTGCAGAGAAACTATATATAATGTCAAAAAACAAAACAAAAAACCCACCCAACCCAGTATTGGCTATAAGGTAGAGCTGTGCAGATAGATAAATAAATCAGAGGTCTGCCTTTCATCCTTACCCCGTACACTGAAAACAGCGCACAGCAAGGTCTGTCTGAGTTCCCCAGAGCTCAGACAGCCGATGCTTAGCAAGAGGGATGCCCCGGCTCTTTTCTCCGCTTCCCAAGATGTCTCTTTCCTTCTTCTCCCCTCCCCACCTCTGGTTTCCATTTCCCACTCTCCTGTCTGCCTTTTTCTTTGCCCTGCCTGTCCCCCATCTTTATAACCTCCATACTACAAGAAGGATGTGGAATAATTGGAAAGAGTCCAGCGAAGGGCAACAAAAATTATTAGGGGGCTGGAGCACATGATTTATGAGGAGAGGCTGAGGGAACTGGGGTTATTTAGTCTGCAGAAGAGAAGAATGAGGGGGGATTTGATAGCTGCTTTCAACTACCTGAAAGGGGGTTCCGAAGAGGATGGATCTAGACTGTTCTCAGTGGTAGCAGATGACAGAACAAGGAGTAATGGTCTCAAGTTGCAGTGGGGGAGGTTTAGGTTGGATATTAGGAAAAACTTTTTCACTAGGAGGGTGATGAAGCACTGGAATGGGTTACCTAGGGAGGTGGTGGAATCTCCTTCCTTAGAGGTTTTTAAGGCCTGGCTTGACAATGCCCTAGCTGGGATGATTTAGTTGGGGATTGGTCCTGCTTTGAGCAGGGGGTTGGACTAGATGGCCTCCTGAGGTCCCTTCCAACCCTGATATTCTATGTACCAAAGCAGGTATATCTGCCTGCTCTGTCTTCCATGCACCCCCCATATGTCTATGTTTCCCAGTGTATTTAGGGAACCCTGCATCCCTATGTGGGGTCACCTATCCTGCTCTTGGGCTCTGATATAGCCGTTTTCACTGGGGCATCTAAGCCAGTTACAGACCTAGGGCAGGCTATTCTCTGCCCTGCTTTAGGTGTGATCAGGGGCTCCCTACTGATGTAGAGAAACTCTGTCCCACGCAAGATTTTGTGCAAGGAGTGCCCAAGTGAGCCCTCATGCCCCAGGGGCCTGGTTCTCCTCCCACGCTGACGTATCTCCAGCAAAGCCCATGTGCAAATGAGATGAAGTCCTGCCTGCTCTGTAGAGGCCTTAGAGATCTGATGGCACTTTCGGAGTCCAATCAAATGAAAATGGAGATATTGCAAGCCAGATGCTGATCCCCTTGCCAGGGCCGAGTAGCACCTGACTTCAGGGGGATGCTTTGCGAAGCAAAGAGCTACTCAGGCCAAGTAAGGGGATGGGCTCTCTCTCTCTCTGTTTTGACCCCTGGATGCTGACCCAAGCCTCATCCTGTCTGTTTGCACTCTGGACTTTAGGAATCGTGGCCACATTATGTTGTGATGAATAGAGTGATTTTGATCCTTTGCTGTATTGTTACAAAGATAAGTGCTCTGCTTATTCCCGGCTTTAGTCTTTGTTTGGTCAGTGACATCAGCGCAAAGCAGCTGTGAAATTTTACCATGTCTCAGGGTGCTGTACGCCCATTTTACACAGCTGTCAGCAGCCATGCAAGGTGCAGGGCAATAGAAGATCAGTCCCAGGGGCTAGTTTGCAGTGCTCAGATTTTGAACATCCTCAAAGTGTGGAGGAGTTGGGCCCCATGGCTCCGGTTCAGGTCATCTCTAATACACCTGGATATCCTTACTTCTTAAGTAACAGCACGTTATTACCACAGAGATTTATGCTATCTCTGTCTAGCACAGATAGATCTCTCCTACCAGTGTCTCGTTCTATCTTTGGCACTTGTTTTACATACTTGTTTTGTTTACTTCCTGTAGCTACGTGCTGTTGCGGGAGTGTTCACCAGACAGTGCTAATTAGATAGCCTGCCGTGACCTCCCCAACCAGTTTAGAAACCTCCTGAGCTGGGACATTCTTCCATGGATCAGCCTGGCAGATAGAAATAGAAGCATGCGATGATGGCAATAGCAGGTTGATACCCTCAAGCGTATGATTGGTTCTGCACTTTCCACTAATGGTTGCTGTGCTTGGTTGTCATTGTTTGCCTCTCTGCTCCCTGCTAAGTCAGAAGCCCGTGTTAACAAATATTGTGGACGGTGCTGTGATTTGGCTGCCCTGAAGAGTTCAAAGTGGCATCCTCAGGCCTTCTAGATGAACCTGGACTCACCAATTCTAGGGACGGTGCAACCTCAAAAGGTTTGATGTGACTGCTCCCTTTGGGGCAGGGGACTGTCTTTTTGTTCTGTTTGTACAACTCCTCGCACAATGGGGCCCTGGTCCATGGCTGGGGCTCCAAGATGCTACCATGCTAGTTATAATCATGAATAATAATTTCGAAATCCAAGTGAGGCAATCCTTGTGCCTAAAATCGAATGAGTGAGGTGCTGATATAGAGCAAAGAAGATGGATTTAATCATGGGGTTATTCACTCAACAGCTAATTCATTCCTACATTCGCCCAAGATCAACCAAGGTATAGCTCTGCCTGAAAGGAACCACCCACTGGTGTTGTCTGTCTGACCGGAGACACCTTGGGCCTCATTTTCAGAGGGGCACCTTACTCATAGCTCCAGTATAAAGGATGGTCTTGTGAAAGGCTTTGAATTGGAACTCCAGCTCTGGCTTCTATTTCCCGCTCTGCCCTAGATTCCGAATGTGACTTGGCCAAGTCACTTCATCTTTCCCAGCTCGCCAGTTGTAAAATGAGGATAACAATCCTTCCTTTGTCTGTCTTGTCTATTTAGATTGCAAGCTCCTTGTGGCAGGGACTATCTCTTACTGTGTGTATACAGAGCATCTCGCACAATGTGGCACTGATCTCAGCTGGGGCCTCTAGATGCAAATGAATGTTTTGGGTACTCAGCACCTTCGAACACCAGACTGCAGGCTTCTCAAGCCAGGCACAGAAAATTAGTAGCCATCTTTTGAAAAGGTTGCTCTAAACCACAGCCTCCTGCTCTGGTGGTTTGGACAATCTTCACCAGTCCTCTGATGACCCCTGGGCCACATTCTAATCACATCTCCTAGGAATGTAGATCATCTTTGGGTGGGTTATTTAATCCACACTGTCCTGTCCATTCTCCGTCCCCACACCAGTAACTCTCAGCTGCTTACTGGTATGAGTTACCACGGTCCTAGCATCATTGGGGAGAGTTTTGTTTGTTCGTCGGTAATTTATTAAAGCGACGTGGGGGCCTGCTAATGAAGTGTTGAAGATGAATTGCAGCTCAGCCATATTACGCTGGGCTGATGTAATAGTTAATTACCTTGGGAAGCTCGAACACGATGAATACTTCATAAAGCAAAAGCTGACAGTAAATTATTCATAATCCATTTATCAGGGGTAACAGCAATAAAATATCGCCGGCAAAGGGACCGTTAACTGTGAATTTTCCTGCCCCAGCCTTGCCACTTGTGTTCTGCTGCTCTCTGCAGACCTGGAGCTGCTTTGCTTTCCTGCCTGTTAACCTCTCCCATGCAACTACACGGTAAAGAAAACTCAGGTGAGGCCATAATTATGGTGCTCCAGGATAGCGGGAGGCAGAGAGCGCTAGAGATGGATTTAATCATTGTTGTAATTTCACACAATAGCTAATCCACTCTCCTAGTCGAGCCTGTCTAGATTCAGGCCTCATGATCCACTTGGATGCAGCCCTGCCTGAAAGCAAGTCACTGAGGGTCAAGAGTGGGCTTCACATTAAGTTACTTAACTGGGACTCAGGAGAGCTGAGTTCAGTTCCCAGCTCTGACACTGCCTCACTGTGTGACCTTGGGCAGGTCACATTATCTCTCTGTGCTGCAGTTCCTAAGATTCTGCCTGACACAAGATGGGTGAGGTAATATCTTTTATTGGACCACTTTTTGTGCGTTGGTCAAGCTTTTGAGCTTCACAAAGCTCTTCCTCAGGCCCCAAGAAGGTAACCAGAAAGTCCAAGCTAAGTATAGCTTAAGAAAAAGGGGTGCAAGCCTGTTGTAAGACACCATCATAGGACAAAGGAGGCTTAGTGGGCAGCCGGTTGTGTTACAAATTGTTGTAATGGGACATAAAACCAGTGTCTCTCTGTTCAGTCCATGGATTTTAGTGTATGTTGATGTTCCTAGGCTTGTCTTTTGAAAGTGTTGTGCAGGTTTCCTTTGAGGAGGAGGACTGAGAGGTCAGATATGGAGTGATCACTTTGTAAAAAGTGTTTGGCCATGGCTGACAGGGTGCTTTTGTCCTTGATCATTTTTCTCTGTGAGTTCATTCTAGAGCTCAGTGATTGTCTGGTTTCACCCCTATAGTTGAGGCATTTGATGCACAAGATGAAGTACACCACATGTTTTGTTCGGCATGTGCAGGACCCCTGGATCTTGACAGGTGCATCATATGGGGTATTGATCATTGTAGCAGTGGCGATACGTCTGCAAGTTTTGCATCTGCTGTTGCATTGAAATCAATGGAATTTAGGTGCCTCCATAGATTTGAGGTGCCTAACTTCTGGACCTTAGTATCTCTGTGCCTCACTTCCCCGTCTATGAAATGAGAGTGATGATTCTTCCTTACAGCCTTGTCCAGTTAAATGTTGCACTGTTTGGGGCAGAGATCGTACCTTACTAGGTGTGTGTACCGCACCTACCGCAGAAGGACCCTGATCTTGATTGGAACCTTCAGGTGTTGCCGTAAAACAAATCATCATTAATCATAAGCGGCGGAGCAGGTCTAGATTAATCTTTTAGTGCTGATGGAGGTATGGTAATCTAAAAACCGCTACTGGGGCTTGCCTGCCATCTTAAAGTGGTGGAAGTCTAACATGAGAAGTGAAGATGCTGGGGCACTTCAGCCAGGGGCACATTTAGCCTGTAGACTCTCCTGCAGCCCCTTGTTTGCCAGAAGGGGCCTGACAGAATTGTATTCCATGCCCCTTGGGTGGGGAAAAGGCTTCGCCAACCTGCACTTCAACTCTCCTTGTCTTCCCCCGAACAGAGTGAAAACCAGGTGACGCCTCTTGGTTGCTCTTGCATTCCTCAGTGGAGATCGGTATGAGCCAAAACATGAGCCAGTCCCATCACCCCCTTCAGAACCTTGGGAGTTTAGGAAAAGAAACAGCCCTCTTCCCAACTCAAACCAGCTGTGGTTTGGTTTAGCAAAATAAAATTCAGCCCCAACCATCTATGGGGGCATCTTCAGTCCAGGGTGCTTTTGATGGTGATCTCAGCCCTCTGCTGTGTCCACCAGTCTGTTCAGTGATGCCCTCCCAGTGGCACTGTGGGAACCTCAGCCATCCAAGGCTCTGCTCTAATGGGGGTGCACCCACACCCCAGTGAACCCCCAAATCTCCACTTCCTGGAGCCACCTGCCACATGTGTGCTGCACATCTGGAACTTGGCACTGACAAGCACCCCTTTCTGCACATCTGGGTCACAAGTGGAAACACCTATTGGCAGGAGGCCCTCTTGACACATCTGGAAATACCTATTGACACGAGACCCCTCTCTGCACATCTGTATCACACATCTGGCATGTCCATTAGTGAGTGGCCCCTTGGCACATGTGTGGCACAGCTAGAAATGCCCACAAGCAAGTGGCCCACTCTGCATGTATGGCTCACTCATCTGGAATCTCCAGCACCCAGAAATCACCTTGCTGTAAGTTAAATGCCATCTCCCCAAAACAAGGAAATTAGGGGTTGGAGGCAACACGCACAAAGCATCCCCTTCCCCTTCGCCCGCCCCCAACTCCCCCCTGCAGCCGCTCCCCTTGAAATGAGAGGAAGCAATGCAACGGATGAGCAAGGAACCAGCATCATGGTACCCGTTTGTATGATTGGGCAGTGACAGGAATGCTTGGCATGGAATTTTGTGTAATTTTGTGTTATCCCCAAAATCCATGCTCCTGCCGATGTTCTCTAGACCTTAAAGAATATTTAACCACCTGTTAAATTATTTATCCTTTGAGATTTTGTGTGCTTAGGGCAACTCGCAGGCCTCCTGGAGACTTAACTAGAGCTATAAATCAAAGTGACATTTGAGAAATTTCCCGGCGCTTGTGGTGACGGCAGCCCGGCCTGCGAAATGCCACTCGCAGGTTGGGAGTTGAGCACTGCCGCTCTGTGCAGTAACTTGTTTAGGGGCCTGTTCTGTCTGGAATTTATATAGACTCAGGTAAATAGGAAAGACACACCAGCTCCAGGCCTGTAACCAACTCAGGTGGTTTCCATCCCATAATCTTTTTAAGGTGGACGGTTCAGACTGTATGAAGCCAGCCACTGGGTATGATTAATTAGCAAGGGAAGGAATTTGTAACTTCTGAGGCATGGGGTTATACTGATTTCTGCCAGCTAAGGATCAGGCCCTAGCTTGTGTGTTCTATTCTATGATATGCAAAGAGCAATCACATATTTCCGTAATGACGACAACCCCCCCTCCCCCCAAGGAGGGCTAGCAGTTGGAACCCTGAGCCTTGAAACACAGAACTGTGCCATTTGAGCTAAAGGAGTAACTCCTTTAGGGGATTATAGTAGTAGGCTGTTGTCCTCCACTGTTCCAGCTAGGAGACTGGGATGTGATGCTTTACTGTGTGCCGTCTGAATGGCTTATGTGGGCATCAGGGAAAGCAAGAACTGGAGTAAAGCTTCCATAAGAGAGAGAGTGCACAGTGTGTGTTTGTCTCTAATATGTGGCTGCTAGTCTCATAAGAATAGCTCTCTCATGACGTTTCTGCTTGTGGGCAAACCAATGAGTCCATAAGAACCTTTGGCCTTATGGTTCTTTGCACCTCTTCCTGATTACGCCCCATAGGGATGTTATTTATTCTGTTGATGTGAACTCCTGGTGGTGTGGCTAGCAAACAGAGCACTGGACTAAAATACAGGAGACCTGGGTTCTATTCATTGCTCTGCCACTGATCTACTGGGTGAACTTGCACAAGTCTCTTCACGTCTCTGTGCCTCAGTTTCCCCATCTGTAAAAAGGGATGATGATAATAATCTGCTTGGAGATCCATGGATGCAAAGCACTATATAAGAGCTTGGTGTTATCTTTGATTCATTCACTGCAAGGTCCCTGCTACATCACAGCGATCTCATCACACCTGTGATTTTGAGTCAGGTCTAATGGTTTCTCATAACCCTCTTCTAAGCAGAAAAATGCAGCAGAGAGATTGACATAGAAAAAACAAAACTGAGTGAGCAAGATATTCCTCTAAGCTTTCCTCATGCATTCAGGAAAGGAGGGTTTCTCCTTTGCTGGAAAGGCCAAGATTAAAGCAACTAACAGGTTTCAGTGGGAGACAGAAACAGCCTCAACTGTTTGCATTTGTCAGATGCGTTAGACGTTGTCTGACACACAGGGTCTTAGCAGAAATGAGAAAACATATTGATCTTTAAGAGCTTACAGGACCTAGTAACTGCATATCTCTGCCCAAGTCTGCCCTGAGCAACCTTACAATAAAGCCTACTTTCTACAGCCCAGCGCACCTGAGCAACCTGCAATTAAAGGTAGTGCTCTTGCGCAAAGGAGCAAAACAGAATTGCTGGAGAGAAGACTCCCATTTACCTAGGTGCTCAGAGGGCTCCCACCATCATAACATCTGAGCTGCTTGCAATCCTCAATGGATTTATATTCACAATACTCCTGGAAAGTCAGGAAAGATTATGAGCCTAGTTTGATTTATGGGGAAGGTGAGGCACAGAGCGGCTAAGGGTTAAAAAAATTAAAAAGCTATTAGTCCTGTTGACTTTCAGTGAGCCTTAGGCTCCTAAATCATTTAGGTGCTTTTGAAAAAATTATCCTCAGTGACTTGCCCATAGTCACACAGGGAGTCTGTGACAGAACCCAGCTCTCTTAACTCCGAGGCTAGTGGCTGGAGTTTCTCTAACCCCCAAGGAGAGTTTTACTTGTACTAAAAATGCATCCATTTCCAACTGGCAAATGTACCCATTCTGAGCAGAAGTCAGCTCAGAGATGTGAACTGGTGCATGCTTTCGCTTTGGAATGGCCACTTCCTCCAGTTTAAGGGAAAAGCACAAAATCTGAGGGAAAGGGGCAAAATTGCCTGAAACATGACAGCAAAAATATTTGTGAAAATGTGCGTGGGGAAGAACTGCCACCAGTTCCCCACAGCTTTAGCAAAAAGTTCAACTGGGGACAGAGCAGAGGCTTTCAAAACAGGAATGTGATTAAGGCATTGGGCTGGGATCCAGGAGACCTCAGTTCAGTTCCCAGTCTGCTCACTGTGGGTAAGTTGGAGAGGCCAACTAGAATAGTAGCTAGCTATTATAGCACTTTTCTTCAGGAGACCTCAAAGTCCTTTCCAGAGGAGGTCAGTATCATTATTCCCATTTTACAGATGGGGAAACTGAGGCACAGTTAAGTGAAGTAATTTTCCCAGTGCCAGAGCCAGTCATCCAGTGCCAGAGCCAGGAAGAGAATCTACATCTCCCAATCCACTAGGCAGCACTGCCCTCCATGGATTTCAAAAATGAGTAGCGATTATGGCTGCCCAGCTTGATTTTCAAAAAGCACTGAGCCTCTGTAAATCAGACTCCTTTGAGGCATCTCAATTTAGGCACCCAAAATTGCTGGTAAGCTTTTGAAAATCTTGGCCTTCCATCTCTTTATGCCTCTGTTTTCCCATTGCCAGGGTGGTGGTGTTTCTATATCCATTGAAAATTATGAGATGCTGAGACATATGGTGAGAAGGGGGTTGTATAAATAGCTAGAAAGAGAGAGAGAAGAGGCTAGATCTTGTCTTCACTCTAACATGCTTGAGCTTAATTTGGGGAAAGGAGGATTGGTATTTTACCAGCATAGAAGCAAAATTGATTCTGAATAGGGTGTCTTCTGAAGTGTTCTGAGACATCAGCCCAGCTTGGCTTGAATAACACTGAGGATCCCGATCAGCTGTGCCCCAGAAAGCTGCTAAATAAGGCACGTCAGGAGCGAAATTCTGTACCTCATCTGTCTCTTTGCGCTGTTGCGTGTTGTGTAATGTGTCTAGGAGTTGCCTCTGGGCAGGGCCATTTTGTAAACAAGCTGTCGAGCTAAGCTGCCATATCCCAGACAAATAGCTTTCAATAAATATCCATGCAAATGAGCCAGGCATTTTTGAGCCTCGTTGATTTAAAGGGACGCTATCATGGTCGGCAGGCCTCACGTGTGACATACCTTCTTAATTCCCTCCTGTCCGCTGCAAGAGCCTGCGGGATTCTTGATGAGTGAGGAGTTTGGCCCAGAAAACAACTTCCTTGGTGTTTCTTTCTATAAACAAAACAAATCCCCACAGCATTAATAGGCTTACCATGCCTACAATAACACCCCAGTACTTGCATTCACAAGCAACCCTACAATAAGACCCTGTGTGCAAGACTCCAGCAGTCATGAACAACCCTAGAATAACATTCTAGGTGTTTGCAACCCAGAATCCAAGAGCAATTCTCAAATACCTAGGCAGGTCAGTGCTCATGAGTGGCCCTACAAAAACAAGCCAGACCACACGCACAATGCAGCGAAATGTAAAACAAGCAACGTCACCAGGGATCTCTGTTTAGCAGCTGCCAGTATTTCAACACGGCTGCTTTGTGATGGACAGAGGGCCTAATTCACCCCTGCCTTTTACCGTGAGTCATCATTTACACAGGGTGTAAAATGCCGTGGGTGGAGGATTCTGATGTGGTAGCATTTTACCCCTGCTTTGTGTAGATGTCGATGACCTCCTGAGGCAGAAGGGCAAATGGAACTGAAGGGGAGCCCCATGAGGCTAGTGTAATGGGTAACTTGAAGGACATGGACCCCCAGCTTTATGAAGTGGTACTGGTGAAATGAATTAGAAGAAGACAATGTGCGAGTCCATTTGCTAGGAGAAGCCTTAAGACAGGATTGACCACAGTGTGCTCTGTATTAAATTATGACTGATCTCTCACACTTTACCTCCACCAAAGACATTTGTCTTGTTTAAATTCACAGAGATGGCTCGGTATCCTAAATGCTGCAGATAATTTTAATGTGATTTATGGTTTTTAATTATTATTTTCATGATTTAAGTTGCCTAAATCCTACTGGTTTTCCAGGGTGTGAAATAAGGATACCCTTTCTAGCCTGACCTCTAATTTAGCTAGCAGAGGGTAATGTGCAGCTGAAACTGGATCTGTTAGTTTGGGGTGGGGGTAAAATCCCCTGTACGTGGTTCTGGAAAATGAGATTGTGTTTGCTTTTACTCTGCCTACGTGATTCTCTTCAGACCGGACCATAGTCCCCGCTGCTGTTCCAGTCCTGATCTCCCACTCTGCTGAGGCACTTTAATCCTGCCTTGCAACACCCTTGTTATTCCAGTCCTAGGCTCCCCACACACAGTTCTGCCGATACATCTCAATCCTACACTGTAGTTCCCCGCTATTCCAGTCCTGGACTCCTGAGAGAGCTCTGCTAAATTTGCTAATGCCTCTCAGTCCTGCCCTGCAGCTCCCTTCCAATCCTGCCCTGCCAGCCCAGCTCAGCCACTGCGCCTCATCCTAACCTGCAATATCCCTTCAGCTGCAGTCCTGCCCCCCTTTTATGGCTACGTCTGCAGTGCCTCCTTCTAGCCCAGACCTGGTTGTGCCAGTGCACTGGTCCGCAGAACTTCGGGTTATTCTGCATCTCCTATCCCGTCAAGCCTGTTAACTCCATCTCCTTTCCCAGCCTTTGCCATGCCAAAGAGCGGAGCTCCCTGCAGATGCCATTGTGCTATTCACCGGGCCATTGGCTCAGCCAACAGCGCACCTAGGCAATCCAGTGTCCTTTTAAAGCTGTTGGCTAGTACTCTACATCCAGGCTAATGAGCCAGTGACCTGCTCAGTCTTTCCTAACTCTAGTCTCTGGGTACTCAGAGAATCTGGGATCACATCCTGTCCTGTCTGAGACCAGCTGAGCCTTCTTGGCTTTTCCCTTTGGAGTGAAACCAAAGCCTGTGAACTAAAGAAGAATAAAATGAATACAAGCAAGAGTGGCTGGGGGCTTGGAATCCAGGGAGCTATTGCCCTGCCTGAAAGGAATGGAAGGAAAAGGCCTAGGTAGGGAGCGTCGAATCGTGGAAGTCAACGAATGGCTACGCAGGTGGTGTCGGAGAGAAGGCTTTGGTTTCTTTGACCATGGGATGGTGTTCCATGAAGGAGGAGTGCTGGGCAGAGATGGGCTCCATCTTACGAAGAGAGGGAAGAGCATCTTTGCCAGCAGGCTGGCTAACCTAGTGAGGAGGGCTTTAAACTAGGTTCACCGGGGGAAGGAGACCAAAGCCCTGAGGTAAGTGGGAAAGCGGGATACCGGGAGGAAGCACAGGCAGGATTGTCTGTGAGGGGAGGGCTCCTGCCTCATACTGGCAATGAGGGGCGATCAACAGGTTATCTCAAGTGCTTATATACAAATGCACAAAGCCTTGGAAACAAGCAGGGAGAACTGGAGGTCCTGGTGATGTCAAGGAACTATGACGTGATCGGAATAACAGAGACTTGGTGGGATAACTCATATGACTGGAGTACTGTCATGGATGGTTATAAACTGTTCAGGAAGGACAGGCAGGGCAGAAAAGGTGGGGGAGTAGCACTGTATGTAAGGGAGCAGTATGACTGCTCAGAGCTCCGGTACGAAACTGCAGAAAAACCTGAGTGTCTCTGGATTAAGTTTAGAAGTGTGTGCAACAAGAGTGATGTAGTGGTGGGAGTCTGCTATAGACCACCGGACCAGGGGGATGAGGTGGATGAGGCTTTCTTCCGGCAGCTCACGGAAGCTACTAGATCGCATGCCCTGATTCTCATGGGTGACTTTAATTTTCCTGATATCTGCTGGGAGAGCAATACAGCGGTGCATAGACAATCCAGGAAGTTTTTGGAAAGCGTAGGGGACAATTTCCTGGCGCAAGTGCTAGAGGAGCCAACTAGGGGGGGTGCTTTTCTTGACCTGCTGCTCACAAACCGGGTAGAATTAGTGGGGGAAGCAAAAGTGGATGGGAATCTGGGAGGCAGTGACCATGAGTTGGTTGAGTTCAGGATCCTGACGCAGGGAAGAAAGGTAAGCAGCAGGATACGGACCCTGGACTTCAGGAAAGCAGACTTCGACTCCCTCAGGGAACGGATCGCCAGGATCCCCTGGGGGACTAACTTGAAGGGGAAAGGAGTCCAGGAGAGCTGGCTGTATTTCAAGGAATCCCTGTTGAGGTTACAGGGACAAACCATCCCGATGAGTCGAAAGAATAGTAAATATGGCAGGCGACCAGCTTGGCTTAATGGTGAAATCCTAGCGGATCTTAAACATAAAAAAGAAGCTTACAAGAAGTGGAAGGTTGGACATATGACCAGGGAAGAGTATAAAAATATTGCTCGGGCATGTAGGAATGTTATCAGGAGGGCCAAATCGCACCTGGAGCTGCAGCTAGCCAGAGATGTCAAGAGTAACAAGAAGGGTTTCTTCAGGTATGTTGGCAACAAGAAGAAAGCCAAGGAATGTGTGGGCCCCTTACTGAATGAGGGAGGCAACCTAGTGACAGAGGATGTGGAAAAAGCTAATGTACTCAATGCTTTTTTTGCCTCTGTTTTCACTAACAAGGTCAGCTCCCAGACTGCTGCGCTGGGCATCACAAAATGCGGAAGAGATGGCCAGCCCTCTGTGGAGACAGAGGCGGTTAGGGACTATTTAGAAAAGCTGGACGTGCACAAGTCCATGGGGCCGGACGAGTTGCATCCGAGAGTGCTGAAGGAATTGGCGGCTGTGATTGCAGAGCCACTGGCCATTATCTTTGAAAACTCGTGGCGAACCGGGGAAGTCCCGGATGACTGGAAAAAGGCTAATGTAGTGCCAATCTTTAAAAAAGGGAAGAAGGAAGATCCTGGGAACTACAGGCCAGTCAGCCTCACCTCAGTCCCTGGAAAAATCATGGAGCAGGTCCTCAAAGAATCAATCCTGAAGCACTTGCATGAGAGGAAAGTGATCAGGAACAGCCAGCATGGATTCACCAAGGGAAGGTCATGCCTGACTAATCTAATCGCCTTTTATGATGAGATTACTGGTTCTGTGGATGAAGGGAAAGCAGTGGATGTATTGTTTCTTGACTTTAGCAAAGCTTTTGACACGGTCTCCCATAGTATTCTTGTCAGCAAGTTAAGGAAGTATGGGCTGGATGAATGCACTATAAGGTGGGTAGAAAGCTGGCTAAATTGTCGGGCTCAACGGGTAGTGATCAATGGCTCCATGTCTAGTTGGCAGCCGGTATCAAGTGGAGTGCCCCAAGGGTCGGTCCTGGGGCCGGTTTTATTCAATATCTTCATAAATGATCTGGAGGATGGTGTGGATTGCACTCTCAGCAAATTTGCGGATGATACTAAACTGGGAGGAGTGGTAGATACGCTGGAGGGGAGGGATAGGATACAGAAGGACCTAGACCAATTGGAAGATTGGGCCAAAAGGAATCTGATGAGGTTCAATAAGGATAAGTGCAGGGTCCTGCACTTAGGACGGAAGAACCCAATGCACAGCTACAGACTAGGGACCGAATGGCTAGGCAGCAGTTCTGCAGAAAAGGACCTAGGGGTGACAGTGGAGGAGAAGCTGGATATGAGTCAGCAGTGTGCCCTTGTTGCCAAGAAGGCCAATGGCATTTTGGGATGTATAAGTAGGGGCATAGCGAGCAGATCGAGGGACGTGATCGTTCCCCTCTATTCGACATTGGTGAGGCCTCATCTGGAGTACTGTGTCCAGTTTTGGGCCCCACACTACAAGAAGGATGTGGATAAATTGGAGAGAGTCCAGCGAAGGGCAACAAAAATGATTAGGGGACTGGAACACATGAGTTATGAGGAGAGGCTGAGGGAGCTGGGATTGTTTAGCCTGCAGAAGAGAAGAATGAGGGGGGATTTGATAGCTGCTTTCAACTACCTGAAAGGGGGTTCCAAAGAGGATGGCTCTAGACTGTTCTCAATGGTAGCAGATGACAGAACGAGGAGTAATGGTCTCAAGTTGCAGTGGGGGAGGTTTAGATTGGATATTAGGAAAAACTTTTTCACTAAGAGGGTGGTGAAACACTGGAATGCGTTACCTAGGGAGGTGGTAGAATCTCCTTCCTTAGAGGTTTTTAAGGTCAGGCTTGACAAAGCCCTGGCTGGGATGATTTAACTGGGAATTGGTCCTGCTTTGAGCAGGGGGTTGGACTAGATGACCTTCTGGGGTCCCTTCCAACCCTGATATTCTATGATTCTATGAATGTTCTACAGTGGTTAGAGTAGGGGAACTGGAAGTCAGGACTCCTGGCTTCCTTTCCCCCTCTAGGTGGGAGTGGTTAAAACAGGAGGGCATGGTAGTCACATTTAAGTTCATTTATGGCTATTAGCCAGAATGGGTAAGGAATGGTGTCCCTAGCCTCTGTCTGTCAGAGGGTGGAGATGAATGGCAGGAGAGAGATCACTTGATCATTACCTGTTAGGTTCACACCCTCTGGGGCACCTGGCATTGGCCACTGTCGGTAGATAGGATACTGGGCTGGATGGACCTTTGGTCTGACCCAGTATGGCCATTCTTATGTTCTTATGTACCCAGTTCTGTTGAATGTCCTTGGACCAGGCATTTAACCCCTCTGTGCCTTAATTTACCCACTGGTACATTGGGTATAATAAGAATTCCTTAGCTTAGAGATGTGGTAGGTTAATTAGATAATATTTGTAAAGCATCTTCAGACCTTGAAGTGAATGTCCTTGTAGGAAACTTACTGTTACTTTAGAGGAACTCTCAGGGAAACCCCAAGATGCCATGGGCTGTATCCTCCATGCTCCTTTGGTCTGACCCAGTATGGCCATTCTTATGTTCTTAGATGTTTCCTGCAGCTAGTTGCAGTGTCTCCATCCACAGCCTCTAATCTAGCCTCCCAGCCCTGTTTCCTTCAGACACCTTGCATTATCCCTCTGCTGAGAGCCCTTGCTGGCTGCTCCTGCTACCACTGTGCTAGGCTTCTGCTGGCATTTCAGCTTTGCCAATATATCAAGATTTGCTTTGCCATCAGCAGGTTTCCGGCAAAGCCGTCTGTATAATTTCTGCTCCTGAGCCGCTGCCTCAGGAGACTGCTTACACTGGCGACTAAAGCAGAAACTATTTCCATGACGGATTTTCCACCATGATCAAACCTTTCTGCTCCGCCTGCCCCATCTTGATGAAATTGTAAGCACTGTAGCTATAGGGTCATTTGTCCCTGCTTCCCTCCCTCTATTAAATAACGCCGGCACAAGTCTAGCAGGGGTAGCCCAGGAGGTGTGCAACGACTCTGAATGCAACAAGGGACCCAGCTGAGCTGAATCCACCACATCCTGGCACGGTGCAGTTCAACATCCACGGCACGCTGGGTTGCCCTTTGGAGGTGATTTATTGGAGGTTCCATTTGGCTAAGCCCCCAGCACATGGTAGCTTCTCCTAGCCAGGCTTCGGTGCTCTGCAAAACTGGGGCTGGATGTGTAATGGGAACTGGGTCCCTTCTGAGACATTCACTTCATTTTCCTTCTGGCCTGGAAATGCAGTGAAAATAGCCTTTGTCCCCAGGGTTGCATTCTCAGTGGGAGCTGTGGGTTGCTCTCTGAAAACAAGGCTGCTGCCTCTATTTAGGTGTCTAACTGATTCAGCAGCTTTACTTTAGGCCTCCAGACTGGAAAATGTTGGCCTCCGAGCTTGGTTCAAGCAATGCGTGAAGGTTTCCAAAGTTGGCTGGCTCCTCTCAGAATCAGGTTGTCTGGACCTAATAAAACGAGAAGGAATGGATAGCTCCTCCCTACAGATGAGTTCTTCAGTTCCCTTCCCGCCTCATGCACTGTCTCAGGTTTGGGGTTTGGTCACAAGGCATGGAGACTGGCTCCTAAAAGGAGAAAATGACAACTTGCACTGGTAGCCCTTTCCATCCAAGGATCACCAAGCTCTTCATGGGGGGAAATTGAGGCACAGAGCAAATTGACTTACTCCAAGGTGACACAGCAAGTCGGTAGCAGAGCTGGAAAGGGAACCCCTGGTCAAGACTCCCAGCTCAATAGAAATTTCATCTTTCTCAAATTCAATTAATCTAATTCATCTTCCTCAAATTCAATTTCTAATTCATGGCCAAAGACCATGACACATACGGTATCGCCAAGGAAGTTGGTCCATGAGCTACCAGCTGCATTATGGCTGCACTGCATTGCATTGGGTACAGGACTGGCTTCCACATCTGTCTTCGGGCTGTGGACCTGGCAACATTTCCATAAAGGTTTGATACCGTGATTGCAGCGTGTCTATTGTAGACAGTTAATGGTTTTGATCCCAGATCGGAGTCTAAGCTGGGTTGGGTTTGACTGCAGGGTGGACAGAGCCTTAGTGTGTGTGGAATTAAATAAGCAAGGAGTTCCCATCTCCCCAGTATGCTTTCAGCTGCAACCGTATTGCTACCTAGGACTAAAATATCGAGCAGTAGGAGAAGGAGGTTTGGCAGAATTCCATTTTTATTTTTTTCATAATTTTGATGGATAATATTGTTTATTTTTAAGTATTTTCTCCCATTTTTGTCGATTTTCAATGTTCTCAGTTGTGGGAAATTATGGAGGGATGGTCAGATAATATTTATTTAATGACAGCAGAGGTTGAGATTCAAAAAAGTTAGTTTTATAACCCTTATGACACACATTGTTAACATCACCTGTCATAATAGACAAAGTAAATATCCTCAAATCAAACTCTGATAAGTTCTCAAGCAACATTTGTGTTACTTTGCCTACCTCTAAATTTCAATTATTGTTGCTGGAAATATTTTTTGTCAGTTTGCGTGTGTACAGTGAAATCGACGTGTACCTGCCAAGCCTATGAATGAGCTGTGCTGACTTCACAGTGTTTTTTGAATCATAGAATCATAGGACTGGGAGGGACCTTGAGAGGTTTTCTAGTCTAGTAACTTGCACCCCTGCATGTGTTTGAGTTACTGGTGTTTGGGCCTCCTATTGTGAGTGCTTGAGGTGTCTCCAAAGAATCAGATCTCTGCGCCAAGCCAAGATGGGGACCTGCCCCTATCCCATCCCTCCCAGTCACTGGTCTGTATTCTCCTCAGAGCCCTGGCACACTTCACAAGTCCCTTCCCAGCACATTTTCAGCTCCTTTTCTTCTTTGGCAGCACATCCCCCACCTTCAATAATTTCTCCTGTAGCTCACACGCCCAGTGCCAGGGTTAAGCCCTCAATTCTAGCAGACAAAGCCCCATACCTGGTGCCGTTATTAGCAAAGAAATGTTCAAACAGAAAGGAATAGGGAGCGGAGCCAAGCAAGCATCAAACGCACCAGGCCTGCAGGCTGTTTACATGCCCTTTGATTTAATTGATTAATTAATTAATTTGGGTCCAGTTTAATTTTCTCCCTTATTGAGCTTTGTGTCAGTGTTACAAGTAGGGGCAAAGGCATCAGACCCAGTTTCCAACCCACTGGAATATTATGGGGTGAGCTTGAGCAGCAAATGCTCTATGGGGCTGTGTCCTAGGCAGAATAGAGCCTGGGAAAAGAGTAAGCTCAGAGGGGAGAGGAAGGATGGTTTTGTGGAGAAGGCATTGGGTTGGCCCTCAGCAGATCAGAGATCTATTCCTGGCTCTGCCACAAACTCCCTGTTGGCCCCTAGGCAAGTCACTTAGGCCCAGGCCATCAAAGGTATTTAGGCACATCACTCCCATGGATTTACAAGGACTCTTGACATCTCCAGAGAAATGCTTTCAAGCCACAGTGCTGGTGGAATCCAAACACAAAGTTGCCACTGGAAAAATTAATTAAACCTCCAGTGATTGCAAGGGGAGTTAGGTGTCTTTGAGGACCTTAGTCTGTCCCTCTGTCCCCCAGTCTGTAAAACAGGACTAATGCTCCTTATTAGTTGGGGGAGGACACGTTCACGAGTGTCTGTGAGGTTCTGTGACACTGCGGGGGTGAATGTAGATACGGGTAGCTGGAGGCCAGCGGAAAATGGAGCAGAGAGAAAACAAGGATGAGAGAAACCAACAAAAATGCAACCTAACTAGCAGATATTTACTGCAGTAACGGAACCCCACGTGTCAGCCCAGCTTGCGTGGGAGGAGTTCCCCAGCCTCCAATGCAGCATTCTCTTTAGCTAGAACAAACATGGTTTAAAAATTGAATCAGCTGGGGGAGAAAAAACAACCACATGGGTTTAAAATACAGGCTGTGGAAGGTCACATATTCTAAGGCAGAGCAGAGCTGGAGATGGTCATAAAGCCTTGAGCTCTTCCGCCCCCAACCCCCTTCACTGTGGTACTTGCACCTGGAGCAGCCACGTTGGCTGGCAGCACGTGGGTGGATAGAAGGCTCCCAGTCTGACGTGAAAGCACTTTGCACTAGTGTGCTTGACAACGTCAGGTGCAGAGCAGCCGAGAATCAGGCCCAAAGTCTTTTCCTTCCTCCCCCCAGCCTAAACAGGTGTTTGCTGGAAAGCTTTAAAAACAGTTTTAGAACCCAGATCATGCCCTTGATCCAAAACCCATGTACCCTGATGGGCGTTTTGCATCAGACTTTCTGTCGGAACCAATTGAGCATGCCCCCAGAGTGGTGCTTGGCACCCTGGCATCCTCAGATGTACTCATGGGATCTGAATGCAACCTTGCCTGCATTCACCATTGGAAAAATGAATTAGAGTCAGACTGCCAGCAGCTTCCTCCCTGTCCACGGAGGTAGGACCATGGGAGTGGGCTGCCTCTGGTGAAGTCCCCACTAGAGAATGGAGTTGTTAATTCATCATCTAATGAACCTGGGCTCAGTTCCCACAGGGAGATGCATCCATTTCTTTCTAGCTGTGCCCTTGCAGCCCCCCCCCCCCACACACACACAGTGGATGGCCTCCTTTTGAAACCGCTGCAGCTCCCTGCTCTGTGCAACACGCCGTCTGGGCTAAGGGCTAAATCCTCTCCTTGGTGGGAAAGCACGAAACTCATTATTGCTAATGAGCGCTGCTCCCACAGTGAGGAACCAGGAGAGCATACAACAGAGTGCGATCTCCGCTCTGAGTATGGTGCAACGTGACCTGTTTGATTCTGGACAGCCTCCCTCCCATCCCCCCACACAGACGCCCTGTCACCAATTAGTGGATAGCATGCCATGTTGGTACAGGGCATTGGAGGTACGTGTGGAGTTAATCTGGTACTCTGAGAGTCACAGCAGCACAGTCTAGAGAATAGGGGAGTGCTGGGCAAGCTGTCTCCACAGCTTTCCTCCGGCCCCAGCGGCTATTCCACTCTGTCCCACGGCATCTCTCTACTGACCACATGCTCTTTCAGTCCTAGGCCCCTTATATGGCTCTCCTAGTGCACCCTGAGGTTCTTCCTGCTACTCCAGCCTTGCTAATACACCTCGATCCTTACCAGCTGCAGCACCCTCTGCTATCCCAGTATGGGCCTCCTATGTAGCTCTGACAGTGCAGCTGCAACAAGCCAGCTAGCTCTAGCCTGATCTTCTCCTGACCTTCCGCTGCTGGAGGGGAACAACCAGACACATTTTCACTTGTCAATCTGAAGTCGCTTACCCTCAGGTGAAAGGCTCGTGCAGTAACACCTTTTTAATACTTAGGGGAGGCATCTCGCTTCACCCATTCTGGCGGACAGAGAGGTAGTGTGCCTAGTGGGCTGGGATGCAGGGGACCTGGGCTCTATTCCCAGCTCTGCCAATGACCTGTTGAATCATCTTGGGCACATCACTGCTCCTCTGTGCCTCAGTTTCCCCTCCCATTCTTTGTCTCATTTACTTAGATTATAAACTCTTCTTCAGGGCAAGGACTGTTTCTCTTACCATGTGTCTGTACAGTGCCCAGTGGGGTGTTGTAATAACGATACCTTGCAGTGATGTAACCAGTGGGGTGGGGGGAAGCAGGTATTATCCTCATTTTACAGATGGGAATACTGAGCCACAGATTGGTTAACAAACCTGCCCAAGGCCATGCAGTAAGTTTGTAGCAGAGTAAAGAACAGAATCCAGATCTCTTGACTCCTAATCTCATGCTTTAACAACTAAACAATATTTCCTCCCTATTTTAGTGACCAAATAATCTGGCAAGTGCTTCCTGTACTATAGAAGTACTGTATTTAAAGCCTGTGTGCAAACAAAATGAGACCGTCATCAGCACCCTGATGCAATGTCAAGGCACCCCTGAAAGGATAGTGTCACAGGGTCACTTTATAGCTTAAAACATCACCAAGATGCTGCAAAAAAAAATTATAAGAATGGGGGTGGGAGGAGGAGATGATATTTAAGAAGATTTATTCTGCATATGTTCCGAATCAGAGACTCTGCTGAACTAGACACAGGGGACAGGACATCCTCTGGGAAATAAACTTGCCCTCCTGAGTTTGAAAATTCAGTAGCCATAAGAAAGATTTTATTGTAGCACCAAAGTGCTTTACTCACAGTATCTGCAGGAATTGCTCCCCGAACACTGTAATGCAGCTACCTCTGGGGTGTAACATACTAGCTAGTCAAAGTCAGCAATATTCAAATCTACAAGGTTTTAGGAGCAAGCAATGAAGAATCTCCAGTGGGATCTAGAAGGGGATTTTCAACATGACCCAAAATGCTACTTAGCCAGGGGTTATTGGTCCTACTGCTCCAATAAATGCCAGGCCATTGTTTGCGACCAGAGCCTCTCAAATATGGACATTAACGGCTGTCCTTTGGGGTAGATGGTTTTCACAAGAGGATGCTCACATTCAATCTCTTGCAGACGCAGTTCATCTGGCCTAAAAATAAAATGGATTTCAAAAGGGATTCTTTATTGAGTCTGCATGTCTACACTGTGGGTATGTCTACACTGCAATTTAATACCGTAGCTGGCTTGTGTCCTGGGCTCTGGGCTCCGGGACCCCGCGAGGGAGAAGTTTGTGGACGATACAAGTGCTTGTAAGTGCTATGGAGGATAGGATTAACATTCAAAATGATCTGGACAAGCTGGTGAAATGATCTGAAGTCAATAGGATGAAATTCAATGAGGACAAATGCAAAGCACTCCACTTGGGAAGGAACAATCAGTTGCATGCATACCAAATGGGAAATGACTACCTAGGAAGGAGTATTGTGGAAAGGGATCTGGAGGTCATAGTGGCTCAGAAGCTAAATATAAGTCAACAGTGTAACACTGTTGCAAAAAAATGCAAACTTCATTCTGGGATGCATTAGCAGGAGTGTTGTAAGCAAGACATAAGAAGTAATTCTTCCGCTCATTTCTACGCTGATTAGGCCTCAACTGGAGTACTGTGTCCAGTTCTAGGCGCCACATTTCAGGAAAGATGTGGACAAATTGGAGAAAGTCCAGAGAAGAGCAACAAAAATGATTAAAGGTCTAGAAAACAGGACCTATGAGGGAAGGTTGAAAAAAAATTGGGTTTGTTTAGTCTGGAGAAGAGAGGATTAAGGGGGGACATAACAGTTTTCAAGTACGTAAAAGGTTGTTACAAGGAGGAAGGAGGTAAATTGTTCTCATAAACCTCAGAGGATAGGACAAGAAGCAAAAGAAGCAATGGGCTTAAATTGCAGCAAGGGAGGTTTAGGTTGGATATCAGGAAAAACTTCTTAACTGTCAGGGTGCTTAAGCAGTGGAACAAATTGCCTAGGGAGGTTGTGGAATCTCCATTATTGGAGATTTTTAAGAGCAGGTTAGACAAACTCCTGTCAGGGATGGTCTAGCTCAGTGGTTCTCAAAGCCGGTCCGCCGCTTGTTCAGGGAAAGCCCCTGGCACGCCGGACCGGTTTGTTTACCTGCTGCGTCTGCAGGTTCGGCCGATCGCGGCTCCCACTGGCTGCGGTTCGCCGCTCCAGGCCAATGGGAGCTGCGTGAAGGGTGGCCAGCACGTTCCTTGGCCCGCGCCGCTTCCTGCAGCCCCCATTGGCCTGGAGCAGCGAACCGCGGCCAGTGGGAGCCGTGATCGGCCGAACCTGCGGACGCGGCAGCTAAACAAACCAGTCCGGCGCGCCAGGGGCTTTCCCTGAACAAGCAGCGGACCAGCTTTGAGAACCACTGGTCTAGATAATACTTAGTCCTGCCATGAGTGCAAGCAACTGGACTAGAAAACCTCTCGAGGTCCATTCCATGCTACAATTCTAGGATTCTCTCCAGCTCTCTAGCTGCCAGCCTGTGCTTCCCAGCGTTATGTTGCCCATTGTGTGTGTGTGTGTTGTGGTTCCTTTCTCGGCAATCAACAGAGGATGTGAGTTGCTACAGCCCCCATCTACAAAACCTTGGCTCTTAAGCTCAAGCTGTAACAGCTTATGCTTGTAGCTCCGGAGATCCCCAGTGTGTTGGCCATCACATTACACCACTGGATCTCTCTAAGGCCAAGCCTGGGCTGACCCTATACGGAGCAGAAATAGCACCAGATAAAGTTTAAAAGAAAGAACTGATTTCACTTTCCTTCCTGAATGAAATCATTCACAGAGGCTGGCAGCCGTCAGCCTCTGCAGTGCCAAAGAAATGAAATGACCCTAATCTTGCTCCAAAGGGCACATGGACCAAAACTACCCATCTGTGCCATGGCCAGGGAAACATTTCTCTTCCCTGAGCGCCAATCCAACCAGGGAGTGCGGCAAGATTCCAGTTGCTGGCCCACAAACCTTTGCTGCAAGCACTTCCTTTGTGATTAGGCCTGGCTGTTTATTCCTCGTGGAAATGAAAAGAGCAGTTTATCACATCTGGCTGGCAGGCAGAAAGTCATCGAGCAAGTGAGAGGGAAAGAGAGAGAGAGACTGTACCAGCCAGCTGGACAAAGCTGGGAGAATCAGCAAGGTAATAGAGGTATTTATTAAGGGAGAGAGGAAATTTATATGCCACTCCTGCTTCTTCTGCTTTCAGCCACTGCCAAGGGGAGAGAGGCAGCAGGCAACTCATACAGGTAATAGCCAGGAGTCTGTTTTCTACCCATTTGTCAGTCTGGGGAACATGAAAAATAAAGCAGATCCTGATAAACGAGAAATAAAGTGCACAGAGCTGGGTTGTGCATGTTTCCATGTGGCCCACCCAAAGCCACAAACAACCCAGATTCATCAGAAATTCAGCCCTGTCGTGATTATTACTGTTTATTACTTGCATTGACATCATGCCTATAAACCCCAATCTGGGATCAGGACCTCATTGTGTTAGGGGCTGTATACACACGCCCACAATGCACAGAAGATAAAAGTCTACTACCACTACCAGTTAGTGGAGTTACTCCATTAACTTAAGTGGGTTGAGGCTCATCTTGAAGGTCCTGGATTCAGTATCATGGTCACAAACGTGGGCCTTGGTGCTGCTCAGTTTGGGCACCCCTGCTCCAAGGTCCAGCATGCTGTGGTAGAATAGAGGAGATAATTCCCACCTCTTCCCACAGTGACTCTCCTCTGAGCTGCTTTTGCCATGGAGTTGCCCGGCAATCCCAGGGCTCATTGTTGAGTGTGTATAGGAGCAGTAGGTATTGGGACCAGCTGCCTAGACCCCTGCAACACAGTGGGCGAGTCTAAATAATGCAAGCAGCTGGAGACAGCTGCTAGCGGTAGGCGGTGGCTGCAAAGCTGCAATTTAATGTCATTGGAGTGGTTTAGCGTCTGTAAAACCGCACTTTGGGTGTAAGAATCAAAAAGAAATGTATTCAACACTTGGTTGGCCCTGGGGGGGAAAAAGCATTAAAATGGCAAGAGATTTATCATGTTGGGATCAGTAAACTGTGAGCAGATACCAGGGGAGGGAGGGAGAGAACGGAGGGGGCGGGGGATGAAAGGAGGAGGGAAAGCAGAGGGAGGGGAGGAGAGCAGGGGAAAAGGCAGAGGGAGAAATAAGACAGAAGATGGAGAGAAAACGGAACAAAGAGAGAGAGAATGTGCGTAGGGGAGAGGGAGCAGAGGGGCAGAGATACCATAGACAGAGCAGGTGAGAGAGGAGGTAGGTGTGGGGGAATAGAGAGACTGGCACTGGCAGATCGAACAGGCGGGAGAGGGAACAGGCAAAGAACAGGGGGAGAGGTCAGGGAGCAGGCTGGGGAGGCAGGAGCCAGACATTGAGGACTAGAGAGACAGCAGGGGAAGGGTTGGAGGGAGGAAGGAGAGGAATTGAAGGCTGGCGGGAGCAGATTGGCACTGGGCTATGAATCTGCTCTGAACCATTGGAGACACCTGATGTTTACAAGGGTTTTAAAAGCCCAAGACATAAACAGACCTTTTTTTATTTCTGAAATTACAGGGGGAGCTGCAGCAAAGCGATCAATGTGGATGGAACAGAGAGCAGGAGAGTTACAGGGCCCTGGGCGGGCTGGGCGCTTAACCTAAGTGGAATAAACCTGTGGTCAGACCCAGAGCAATGACTGTTCTTTGCAGTGCAGTGGTAATGACATTGCAGCTCCCCGCAGCTTTTCAGGGATTATCTCTGGGGCAGCCCCGCCTTATTCTCAGGAGTCTGCTAGGTCTGAATCATTCAGGCAATTAGAGCATGCCTGCATTCACAGCCAGCATCAGACCCTCTCATATATAGCCACTGACCCTGCTCAGTGTCTCAGCTGCACTAGAGCCAGTGTGGGAAGGAGCATTGGAAATGCCTGATTCTCTCTTGCATTGCATACTGTACTATTATTTATACATTGCTGTCAACTATCAAGATTTTATTACAAGTCTTAAAATACTTGGTGTCTTTCTTAAAGTACCAGCTCCTGGAGTCATGGGATTAGGTGATAATCCCATCTTTCATTTCAAAATGAAAAGTTGCTCATGGTTGCAGAGAAAAGCTTGAAAAAAGAACTCAAGTGGACCCTAGAAGATCAGAATGCAAATAAAAAACATTTTTTTTAATTTGTGATTTTAAAACCAGTCTCTCGATTTCTGAATGCTTGGGGTTAGCAATACTCTTTACACACTGGGTGTAAAATGCTACCACATCAGCTTTCTCCTTTCACATCATTGGCAGCATTTTACACCCATTGTGTATGGGTGTAATCCAGGGCATGGGGTGCAAGGCAGGAGAGAATTGTGGAGTACTGATGGGGTCAGAAGGATTTTGATTGGGAAATGTCGATTTCACCCTACACACAATCGGACCAAAAATATTTCCATCAATGATGATCAAAATTTACAGATAGGCAAAGTAAGGAAAATGCTGCTTTGGGAACATATTGGGTCCCACCCTCATGTGTACTGATGTCTGCATTAATGGAGCTGGCGCAAAGGCACCATTTAAATAGCTTTAACTTTTTGAATCGCAGCCTCTACTGTCATTAAATTACTACATTTTTACACCCCCGTAATTTCCCTGCAACTGTGAAAATTTAAATGCATAAAACTAGAAAAAAATGCTTAAAACCCATAATTTCACTCAACTGTGAAAATTTAAATTGATGCAAATATTAAAAAAGCTAAAAAGTAAACCGATTGTCTGTTGAAATGATAAAAAAATAGAGAAAATTGAATTCTGCCAAGGCTATGTATTGAAGACTCAGATAAAATTACAAACATTCACTTGAAGCATAAGGGGTTTCCTGGGCCTGCTTTCAGGCTAGCGACTGTAGGAAAGCATGTGATTTCAGCAGTCAGCCTGCCAGGAGCCAGCCGAGAGCAAGGTGGACTGAGCTGTGTCTCTCTGCCTTAGAAAGCAGCCTGCTTTGTCTCTCTCTGGTTTTGGTTCTTGTGTGTTAAGGTTCTGGATTCTAAGAAGTAACGTAAGGGTTACATTGCAACTTTCCAAGAGTGGTATTTTATGTTTGTATGTAACTTCTCTGCTTGCACACCGTGAATGAATCACAAGAATCAGGCCCCAACTGAGGGGTTCATAAGATTTGTGTTTTACAGTCACCTAGAGGCCCCAACTAAGATTGTGGCCCCATAGTGCTGTATAGAAATGGAGTGAGAGATAGTCCCTGATATGAAGAGCTTGTAGTCTGAATAGACAACGGAAGAAGGATCCCCATTTTACAGGGAGGATATGAGGTGCGGAGAGACTAAGCGATATGCCACAGGTCCCATAGAGTCTGAATTGAACCCCGGTTTCCCAAATCCCTCCAGTGCCTTTACTTGCTGGGAGAAGGCCTTCCTCCTTCTCTTAGCAAGAAGGAAAAAATGGACTCCCACTGGCTTGACTAGTTTAGCTAAAGAACTTGGAGATTTTGGGAGAAAACACCAGGGAGTCAAGAAAAGTATTAAGTGCTAATAATTCTATCTTTTTATTTTCAGTTATCCACCTACATGAAAGAGGCTTTTTTTGCTGATGCTTTCCTCCTGGGAGCTGAATGCTGCTTGAATCATCCGTCCAGGGTGACATGTGTAAATAGAAGTAAGGCACTGCCTTCTGAAGCTCTCTGTTGGAGTTGACGTGACATAAGGAGCACAGATGGATGCATTGGGGGAGGGCTGGGAGCATCTCTGGAGGAGATCCCCTCAACCCTGCAAAATGGCATGCATGCAGGTATTTGCTGTTAGCAGTTAAACATGTGTCATGCTAGAGATGCACCTGGTGTCCCCTCCCAGACATATGTACATGCCATCAAGTTCAGAGCCAAATTTCCCCAGAGTTCAGATCTGGCCTGTCTAGTTGTATTGGCAACAAAGAAAACTAGGCTTTAATAAAAGACTAAGAGTCCCTTCTGGGCCCCACAATGACCAGCCCCTCCTAACCCAGTCTGGAGGTGTCTCCTGCCAGCCCCTGTGGCTCGCCTGGCCATGCCAGCTCTTCCCCTGCTGCCGACTGCTCAGCCATTCTTTAGGGATCTTTGGGAACATCCATTGGCAGCTACATTCACCCCAAACATTTCCAGCTACAAGGGGCCTGGGCAGCTGCAGACCTGAGCAGGGAGTTTGCTCTCCTTGGTAAGGCCTTTGCAAAAGACCTGCCATGGGCACCACGTTCCCTAACTAACCTCAGGCTAGACAGACACTGTACTCTCAGCCCATAACACGGGGCAGCATTTAACTGCACCCCCAGGAGCAATCAGGGACTGAGAGTCATAATTCCCTTCCTGGTTCCCCGTCACATGCCCTTGCTCCTTCTGGCTGGTATGTTGGGAGCAGAGGCAAGGCTCCACCCATCCTTGCCTACGCATCTGCAGGCAGAGGCTGTCCTCCCATGCCTACATGCTGTGCCCCACTCAGGGTAGTTAGGGGACACACTGGGGAAAGTCACAATCTTGCCCTGAATTAGAAGCTTGCTTTGCACCTTGTAAAAGGTTTCACTCAGTGCAGGAGCGCCACCTTGTGGACGGGTCTGTGAATTAGCTTTTGCCCCAACTGGTATTCCCTTCCTTCAGTTACTCATGCTGTGAGCCCTCTCTCTCTCCTCCCCCTCCCCCCTCCCCCCCCCCCCCCCCGACTAGGGGTGCTTACTCTTTGTGACTTGCCCCTCTGGCCAGATAAAGTGCCACAGATAAGAGTCAGGTGCCCGTAGAAAAGGTCTTCAGCCCCAGCTCAGGTCCCCATGGTCCGTGCATCTTCTTGGCTTTATGCCACCTTCCCAGGGGCTGGAATAGGGAACCCAGTCCTCCCTCTACGCTAGGTTCCTATAACCAGCAACCCAAGTCTGCACAGTCCCACTCCTTGCTGCTGCTTCCCTCGGCTTCTTCCTACCCAGCCTTTCTTCCCCACGATTTCTTTGCGTTGACCCTTCTTTCAGGGCTTGGATCCTGGGCTTATTCTCCCCCTGGGTTTCCTCCTCACGACCTCCCAGAGGATGACCGCAGACTACTTTCCAGCAACGCTTTTCTGCTACAAACGTTCTCTCTTTATAATAACCAGCCTGTAAAGCCTGGCTCTCCCTCTGGGTGTAGCCAGGTACCATAATTGGTCTCTCGGGTCCACACTAATCTATTTAGGGCCCTGTTTTTGGATGCATACCCCATCACTCACCCCACCATTGCTGCTGATCCACAGTAAAGGCTATTGGCAGGCTGGGGAGAGCAGCAGAAATGCTTGCTCAATTCCAATCTGCTCTACACTCCAGAAAAGCAATAGGAGGAAGTTTGCTGTTCTGAACTGATGCAAGAGCTCACTCTCCCGGGCTGGGGTGCAGTGTGGTGCTGCTTCCCTGGGAACCCCATCCGAAGGCAGAGTACTGCTTGGGTTGACCTGCCACCTTGTGGTGCTTGTGTAGCTGCTCAGTGCACTGTGTGATGCAATGACTAATGCGTCCTCACCAGCAGCATTGTTGCTGTGGGCGTGCTGTATCTGAGGAGTCCACATTTGTCCACCAGCATGTGTGTGCGTATCCCATGTCTAGCAATCTTCATTGCTTTTCACTTTGATTCGTATGCACCTTGGAGACATCATTTCACAATCTTTCCTGATCAAATTTTATTTGGATCCGGAGCGCGTGTGTGTCTGAGCTCTTCAAAGCATGCAGGCTGCCGGACGTGAGCTGGACATGGGTCCAAACACCCCCTCTTTTCCCTCTCTCATCCTTCCCCCAGACTCTGGTGAAGTTCTGTCTGGACCAGAGCTGATCGGGGATTTCTCAACAAAACATTTTTGATCAGGAAGGTTTCTTGGGTCCAGGATGGGAGACCCACCCCTGCATAACCAGTAGGCCAGCCCCCCACATCCCAGATGAGCGCCCTAACTGTGTGGCTGTCGAGTCAGCCTCATTCCCTTTTGGGACCAATTACTATTTAATTATTTATACAAAGTGGAATGGCTCCAACAGGAGAAACTGAGATTGAGGAAGAGACTCTCTAGCCCCGTGGGTAGAGGACTCACCTGGGGTGTGCCAGGTTCATGGCCCTGCTCTGAATCAGGCCTGGGTTTCCCACCCCCCTCAATGAGAGCCATAACCACTGGGTTATTAGCTACTCTGGGGTAGTGTCACGGTCTCTCTCTCTGGCTTTTCGTGAAAAATTTGGAAAGGTCCTGCTTATGTCTTAATGCTGGTATCGACGCAGCCAAACTTTTCAGGAAACAGAATTCTTGCTTTCCAGCCAGCCCTAGTCTGGACCCATGCTTCAGACGACTGAATTCCCCTCTCGTTCCTAGTTGCCCTGCTGCAGCTAACCCTGCACTCATTCTACACATAGAACTTTATAGCCTGATTTCCCCCTCAATATTCCATTGGTGTCATTGGAGTTGACTCCTGGTGCAAGTGAGAGGCGGTTTAGACCCTTGATATCCAGGGCTATAAATCTTTTATCAGCACTGAACTGAATATAGCTTTTACCCCAAGGGAATCTCCTTCTACTGAATTGTCTGAATGACGGACAGGCCAGCTGCTCCCCGAGGGTGAATTCCACCTGCTGGCACTCTCCTGAGTATCTGGTTACCATATGACAGGCCTTGTAGCACATCAAAGCAGGGGTGAAGCCAGCCTTGATGGGTAGGAGGCTTCTTTCCCATTCAGCATGATGGGGAAAGAGGTTGTCTGAGGTCAGTTATAAACATTTGATGCCCTGCAGCTGCCTGTTGTTGATATACAAACTACCAGCCTGGGGGCGGGGGATTCATTATCCTCTTCCCACTGCTTCAAGGTGCTGCCAGATGGGTTCTCCCAAAGGGGCCATTTATGAGGCAGAAAGAGAAGAATAGGACTGTGCCGTAGACACAACATTGCTAACCTTTTGGCATCCCGGGGATGCCACTTCTGCCTTCAAACAAGATAAATACTGCAACGTCGTGGGCAATCGGAGGGAAAAAATGTCCCAGCCCACATGAATCCATCATCAAATAAGGGACAGATGCTGTACATCATGGGGCACCAATATAGCCAGCTCTACATCATCATTAGCCATGGGGCAAGAGGAATGAGACAGGAGAGAAGAGACAAGTTTCACAAGAAGGAGGGAGGAGGCATTCAGCTGCTCCGTCTTGCTGGTGTGGCATGGGCATGCTCTCCCCACATCGATCCTCAGCGTCCCAACTCTGAGCTGCAGATGCAAATCAAGTGCAATGCCACTGAAGTAAATGGGATTACACTGGTATATGGGAAGGCTGGGCACTGTAGAAAACCCTCAGACCTCTAGGAACTGTCTCCTATGTCCTGTCCTTTGCCCCCTGCAGAGCTGCGCTGCTCCATAAGGGTACAACAAGTATATGTAATCAGCTTAGTTTTGTAGCAAGGCAGATTCATGTTAGGTATAAAGAAAAACTTTCTACTATAAGGACAATTAAGATCAGGGGCGCTGGAATAATTTGTATAGTGGGGGGGCTGAGAGCCATTAAATCAAAGTGTAAACCCTGTATACGATGGAGACCACTTCAAGCCAGGGGATGCGGCAGCACCCATGGTTAGCTCTGGAACTGGGGTTACCAAGGGAGGTTGTGGAATCCCTGTCATTGGAGGGTTTTAAGAACAGGTTAGTCAAATACCTGCCAGGGATGGACTAGATAATACTTAGTCCTGCCTCAGTGCAGGGGACTGGACTAGATGGCCTATCAAGGTCCCTCCCAGTCCTACATTTCCATGATTGTAATTCATGCACTGACTTACCTCTGTAGAATGGAGCTGGTTGCTTCAAGCTCATCTCTGAGTGCTGTGGAAGCCACAAAGGGCACAATTTGGCTGTTCAGCCTCCAGAAAGTGTTCCATGTGGAAATTCTCTTTAGGCCTCGTCTCCCGCAACTGCTTCCCCATCTCCCCAGTCTCCTTGTGGCAGAGTGAATTGGAGAAGCCCAGCACCCTTTCCTGTTGAATCCAACAAGAAAGTTGGACCGAGTCCCCGGGTGGGTCCATCCCTGCCCACTCACTCTTGTTACTTGTTAATTGCAAGAGACCTATTCCACTTGAAGGACCGTGAATAAAAGACAGTAGCTAATGACTAAGGGCTGGGAACCATAGTCTCTAGTTAAGCAAAACTCCTGCTGACTTCAATGGGAGTTTTGCCTGCCAACGAACTGCAGGGTGGAGCACTAAATTACACCCAGAGACAGTCACTTCCTCCTTTGGTTATGCTTGCTGTTAAACATGTTTTCCCCTCCCTCCCCTTCTCCTCTTCAGAACACTTTGTGCCAAATGACTCCACATATCCCGCAGGCCTCCCCTCCCAGTCCCTGCTCTCCCTGCCGGAAAAGTGGCTACCTCTTGGATAAGGGATTGTGGTTTCCGAAGACTCACACCTTGTCTTCCCCTCACCTCCCACCCACCACTTCTCTCCCTGCACACACTGTTATGGCAATCCACACGCTCTTCTATCGTTGTAACTTTTATTTTAGGCTGCGTGTGTCTGTTCAGGCAGTGTCCTGGCATGCCATCTTGCATCTGTATATGTATCTGTGTTGGCGATGGGTTTGTGTCTGGTGGAGGGATGTCTGTGTCTCAGGGTGTCATCTCTGTACCTGTTGTGTGTTACGGGATCTGTGTGTGCATGGGTGTGCACCTGTGGGCTTCTCTGCCTCTGCATGTGTCATCTGTGTGCCTGGCTTTCAGCGTGTTGTCACGGTCTGTGTCCGTGTCTGGTGGATCAGTGCTGGGTCATGCCGGGCATGTATCCATGGTGTCTTTGGCGGGGAGGAGTGCATGTGTGTGAATCAGTGCTGTCGTGTGTGTGTGTGTGTGAGAGAGAGAGAGAGAGAGAGAGACTAAGAAGCAGTGCTGTGTACGCTGGGAACCGGTGTCTTGGGAGGGTGTTTTGGTGCGTGTGTGTGTGGTTTCTCGGGGGGGGCGTTTGTGTGTTTGGTGTCTCTGGAGATTGTGCGTGTGTGTGCAGTGTCTCTGGTGGGGGGTGCCTCTGTGTGCTTGCGTGTGTGTGTGGTGTTGGCTGTTGCAAACCTTCCAAGGGATTTGTGGCTCTGACAGGTTGAATTGTGGGTAAAGTGCACTGCAAATGGGCAGCAAATTGGAAGTCTGGCTCCCCGTGGGGAGGCCATCCATCACCTCTGCACAAGGCTGCAGCTGCCACCATTTGATCATCCCTCCCCAGATTACACAGAGTTCCTTTGGGTCCTCCCATAATTCACATCCCCCTGAGGGCCGGATAGTGTCCCCCTGGCCACCCCAGCGCTTTAATCTCCTCTGGAAGTGAGGCACTTCCTCACTCCCAGCCTTCACCCTTCCTGCCCTGCCAGCTCAGGAAGCATGGCCATAATACTTCAGGGTCGGTGGCTTAGGATGAGTGATGGAGCAGGGATGGGAAATGATTACACGGGGGCAGGCTGACCCATTCATACTCCCAGCAGTTTACCTTCCCTGCATGGAGGGGCACCGGGAAACAGATGTGGCTGCAGTCAGCCTAAGACTCTCCAGGTGAGTCCATGCATGTGCAGGTCATTCATGCACACAAGCAACGAGGGGGCTGGCAGGGGAGGAAGGACACTCTGAGCCACAGAGCAAAGTCTCCAAAAACTACAATGCCCCTAAACCATGCCCGACAGCACCTCCTGCTGGGAGAGGCTGGGACTGGAACAGCCAGGAGCTCTCACAACCAGTGCTCCTACACCATTCCTCATGGCATCGCCTGCTGGGAGAGACTGGGACCAGTGCTGCTGAGTGCTCCCCTCACGGCCAGTGCCCCTGCTGGGAGAGCAAGGCCTAGAATGACAATGAGCGGCCCAGACACCATTCCCAATGGTGTCTCCTGCTTCTGTTAAGTTGCTCTAATGTTGGCTCAGTGTATTCTGTGGTGAGAGAGACTAATACATAGTAAAATATGGCTGCTAGGAACTGCGGGGGAAGAACCAGGGGGGGCATCATCCAGGGGAGAGGGCCAGGGGTCCACCATCACTGGAATTGTTTTGACTGTTTTACCGTGACCCCTAAATTGGTTTGATCCAAATGGGGGTTCTGTTCTTGATGCTTATTAAACTCTAATCTCAATGTCATTCCTCATTGTTACAGCTGGACGCTGGCCAACATATTGAAACAAGAAGAAATGAAAAGACTTAGGAGGTGGCTGAAAGGCTCAGCGGAGTAATCTCTAGGTGGGGAGAGCTGGAGTGACCTGACGTGAGTGAGGAACTATTTCAAGGCTTACTAAAAAAAAAAAAAAAAAAAGGCCAATTATAAATTGTTCCCTTCTAACAGTGGAAGGTTTAGCAAACAGCAACTGGGATGAAAGTGAATGTGAGGGTACGAGTCTCCAGGAATGTGCCTGGAAGGGGTTCTCTGTAGGGACTGAACTTCTGGTTCTAAAGCACAAGCATCATCAAGCTGAGCAAAAGGACCGTGGGGGTAGCTCGGAGGCAGTAGCAGACTCATAAGACCTCTATACTTGGTCTTGGCTCTAGAGCAGTGGTTCATTTTCAGGCCTCTTCTGGATTCTGCCCAGAAGTTTTAGACTTGAGCGGTATGTCCACACTGCAGCCTCCTTTCGGCGGTGTGTAGAGTACACACGCTACGCACACCGCTAGCATGGGACCGTCCCCACTCACGGGGTCCCAAAGCCCGGACCCAAACATCCAGTCCCACAGCCCAAGCCCCACAAGCCTGAGTCAGCTGACATGAGCCAGCTGCAGGTGTTTAATTGCTGTGGAGACATAACACTTAGGGTGAGGCTACTCCGCACACTAAGGCTCGGTCTGTGGGACCTGGGCTTGTGGATGTGGTGTTCCCAAGCCCGGGCTTGAGCATCCACACTGCATTGTAAACCTGGGTTTTCAATTTCCGGTCCCGGGTATCACAGCTGTGCTAACACATCCATACTGCACTATGTAGACCTTCTGACTTGTGTCTGTGGCTTTATGTACATCCACATGGCAAAATGACAGGGACTTGGACTAAAGGGTCAGTGTCACCCTGTGACAGGAGCCGAGTGGGATTGTCAACCTAATTCCCATTGATTTCAATGGACTTATGAAAACCCCACTAGTTTCCTACGTACCTTTAAAAATCTGGCCTCAGTGACTTGCCCAAGGTCACACAGGATATCTGTGGAACCATCAGAACTTCAACCCAGATCTCGTAAGCCCCACTCCAGTGCCTTAATCACAAGGCCATCCTGGCTCTTAGAATGGGGGCTGGAACAGCTATTCCAGTCCTGAGACCCTATTCAGCTCTGCTAGTACCCCTCACTCCTGACCTCCTGCTCATTCAGCCCTAAAACAGTTCTGCTGATACACCCCAATCCTGATCTGCTTTATTCCCTGCCATTCCGGTCAGGGACTTAAAGCAGTTCTGCCTCTGTGCTTTCAACATGACCTGGTGCACCCCTTCTGCAGAGCAGAATTGTGTAGTCATTGGAGGCTTTATGCTGTGGACCAAATCACCCCTAGAGGACTAGACTGAGACCTCCAAACTCATTCCACTTGTGTTGAGAAACCTACAAGTCTCCAGATATGTGAGATGCCTCCCCCAACTCGCCACCAAGACAAAAAGCTCCAAAATTAACACTGAGAGAGAGACGAGAAGTCTGCAGGAAAATCAATTAATGATAAAACCCTTCAGCAAACACAGGCAATTTTATCATTTTATGCTGCTATCTAAGCAGTAATATATATATGTGTGTGTTATGTATATTAAATTACGTCTCCAAGACGCTGGGTCAGAAATCTGTGCTCCTGCAGCCTGCTTTTTAATCTCCTATTAAACATTACATCTTCTGATTGCTTTTGTCAGCTCTCTAAATTTAATAACTGAACTAACCATCTTCTCCCATTGTTCATATATAAATAAGTATTGGATCGATACAGCGCATCTTAAAAAAGCCCCTGCCTTTGAAAAATGAGAGGAGTGAAGCCTTGCCAACAAATGCAAGAAAATTATGACTTTGCACCTCCAACACTGTTTATAACCAGAAAAACCCTTCCATTAAATGTTCTCTGGCACAAAAAAAAATTGGATCAATGAGGACTATATGAGCTTTTATTTTCTGAGCTGGGGAATAGATTGCCTGGGTGTCATTCATCCTCACCTTCCCTACGCTCCATGGCTAAATTTTGTGATGTAATTAGGTCACCAGTTACTGCAGTTGCCACAGCCTTGTAATGTTTGCGATGTCCCTGGCAGACCAGATGCCAATGCACGCCAAAGCTCCAGGCCAATTCACCTGTGTATTAGTAGAGATCAAAATGATGATGAAATATATGAGAGTATAGTTGATGTTTAAACTTCATGAAAGCTAATGAGATGTTACTTGCATTGTTTTCACTTATCTGTATCCAGCTATAATTCAGAACAAGCATTTACATTATGGATACCCCTGTAACCAAATAACCCATCAAAGGAGGAAGAAGCCTTGTATCATGCAAATAAAGAACTTTAACAGACAAGTGCTAATTTCAAAGCAAGTGGTCGTTGTGTGTGATGATCGGAGGTCAAAGACTCAAAATGCATTCCTTGCTCTCTGTCTTCAAAGGCAAAGCCCACGTGGGTAGTGACCCTGTCAGCTTGTTCTCTGTGAGAAGAGGCTATAAGTATGGATTAAGGGAATTATCCTTCATCTCTGGACTGTTTGGATTCTTACAGGGTGGAATAACTGAATGAGAAGACTGAGATCCCCAGAGTTATTCTGGGTAGCCTGGAGAGACTTTTGGGAAACTGATAGATTACTACATTTCTGCTACTATTTGGACTTCTAGATTGTGCCTCAGCTGTATATATGTTACATGCTTTAACCTCTCAATAACTCTCATTTCCTTTTCTTAACTAATTAACCTTTAGGTAGTTTACTATAGAATTGGCTACCAGTGTTGTCTTTGGTGTAAAATATAGGGCAGGCTACCAAATGATCTGGGGTAAGTGACTGGCCTCTTGGGATTGGAAGCAACTTAAATTGGTCATGTTTGGTATAAGTGACCTTTTATCACAAAGTCCAGTTTGTCTGGGTGGCAGGATAGACTGGAGAGTCTAAGGGAACTGTCTGTGACTTCATGGTAAGACTGGTATAGTGATCCAGGCGCTCACATTTGTTACCGGCTTGGTGAAATCTAGTTATAGAACACACCACTAGTTTGGGATATCTGCCCTGTTTTCTGACCGTCTGCCCTAAGGTGGGCACTCATGGTCATGAGCGACTCCAGACAGCATGATAGTCCGTCTTTAGTGGCTGGTCCACATAGAACATAACAGTCTACTGTTGTTACTAGCTAATGGAGTCACTCCTTTAGCTCAAGTGGTAGAGGCCTGTGCAATGATACTGAAGGGGATCAGTCGGTATGGCTGTAATACATTTGAAAATGTTATGCTCCCACCCTGTAATGGCTGGTTCACATAGAAGATAATAGTTTACTACTGCTATCATATAATGGAATTACTCCTTTAGTTCAAGGGGCAGCAAGTCTGTGCTATGGGGATGAAAGTCCTGGGTTCAAACCCTGCTAATGACCCAAACAGGAGGCGGAAGTGGGTGTTGTTGCATCCTAGCTCCATCACCCCATCCTCATATCTTTTCACCAGTTCTCCCCATATTCACATATCAAGATTCAGTCCAAAATTCCCTTAAGTGACACTAGAATCTCGAGTAACTCCAGATGAGTTGCTCTGGATTTATACCATGCAGAGAAACTCTATTGACTTCCCTGGAATTATGTCTGATTAAGACTGGCATAACTGAGTAAATAATTTGTCCCTGTCTTTGAAAATGCACCAACCTTTGCTCAGCACCCCCACCCACCCCCATTCCCTCTGCTCTTTTAGCACTGACCTCCTATCTGGTCTTCCCTGCTGGGAGAGCCTTCTTCATTGCAGCTCCTGGTGGCCTCCCTCTCTCTCGTCCTCCTCCTCAGTTCTCCATCGTCAAACCTCACCTCAGCACATTGCTTCTCTCCCCTGCCTGTGCCTCATTTATCCAAGATTTCCAACTGGACTTTTCAGCCCTCAGGGGTTTGGAGAGGCTGCCGGAAGGTATCTGGCACCAGGAAGGACAGACTGTTTTGGCAGAAGACTGGGAGTCAGGACTGCCTTCCAGAGAGAGACTAAAGAAGCTCCAGCTATTCAATTTATCAAAAAGAAGATTAAGGAGGTGACTAGATCATGGTCCATAAGGCCGAGATCCTTAAAGGTAGATAGGCACCTAAGTACAGTACCTTTTAGAGCCCTGTCTGAGGTGCCTTCACGGAGAGAGGATTTCTGAGAGTAGGGGGCTTTTTGGTTTAGCCAGCAAAAGCAAAATGAGAGCCAGTGACTGAAAGCTGAAACTCAACACATTTTGCTGGGAAATAAGGTGCAAATTTGTAACAAGGAGACTAATTTAACCATTGGAACAACTTACCCAGGACCAGACTCATTCTCCATTACTTGGAGTGTTCAGATCAAGCTCCGACGTCTCTTTCTAAGAAATATACCCTGTGGCTGAGCTACAGTATCAGGCTAGAGGCAGGAATTACAGGGCAACATTCTCTGTTCTGTGTTGTGCAGGAAGGTCAGACTAGATGGTCTGAATGGTCCCTTGTGGCCTTCAAGTCTGAGTGAAATCTTGTTCCCACTGAAGCCACTAGAAGTTTTGCTGTTGATGCTAATGGATTCCAGGATTTCACCCTATGAAGCTCTTCTCAACTCTGCTACTGCCTCACTAGTTGACCTTGGACAACTCAATTAACCTCTCTGTGCCTCCATTTCCCTACCTTTTCAAACAGAGATGGTCCTACTGACCTACCTCCCAGGAGAGGGATTGGGGTGAATCAATGTTTGTACAGTGCACTGAGATCCTCAGCGAGAAAGTGCACAAGGGGCCTGCCTTGCCATGTTAAATGAGCTCTCTCGTGCACACCTGGCCGTCAAGGAGAGAGGTGCCATTGCAGTCCCTGGGGTTACTCCAGATTCCCGCTGGAGGAAGTGATGTGAGAACACGGCTCAGAGACTCTCTGAGCCTGGTGATGTTTGCTCTTCCCTGGTATGTCTCCTCAATAATGGGCAGAAGGTGGGTAAGCGCCTTTGGGTTCTGGACAGACTCCGCTCCTGCTGTCGGTCTTGCTCATTGCTGCAGAGCTCTCTGCTCCTGCTGCGGGAAGGAGGGAAGCAGGCAGTTTAGTTTAATGAGTATTGGAGCCCAGATCCTTAAACACTCCATTTCCAGGGCCCGGCACTTGGTTATAGGCCATGAATTTTTGCAGCTGTTGATTAATGGGGAAATAAATGTCCAGCTCTGTAAAGCCATTGGCCTCGATCTCTGGTAATGGCAGCTGGTAGCAACATCCACCCTGCCCCCTTCCTTCTCATCTGTGCCAGCTCCTCCCAAGACAGCAGCTCCCTCCTTACCTTGGTGAAACATGGGCACATCTAGATGCTTCCTGGTGCATAACTACAGAGAGCATCAGATGGCCTTGCAGCTATGAGTGGGCACAGAGCGGGGCCCTGCAACGGGGAACGATCCCGAACAGACCTACACGTGCTGCGTGTGTGTTGTGGGGAGAATACGGTCCCTTCATGGGGCATAAATCTAAGAGTGGGACTGCGCTTGTGTTGGACTGACATTCCAAGGAGGAAAAAATATGCCAGGAGGGGGAATTCCTTCCCCAGAGCCGTGTAAATCACTCTGGCTCAGCCAGTTGCATTTAGATCAAGCTCCATGCAGCCAGGGGCAGTAGTTGAGCTAACAGTGACCTCTGCCTGCTTTGCAAATTCCGGATGGATTTACTGTGGGCTGTCTATCCTCCTCCACCCTGCAAACACTTCATGCTGCCAGCTGCTTCGCATGTCAGCAGCTGACGGGCTGATGCGCAAGTGCCAGGCAGCTGCCTGGTGTAACAGAGACACAGGGGTGGATCATGGAGTGGGAGTTTGGAAGGGGAAGGGTGGAAGGGAATGTCTGGCAGGGCGGGGGCTGCTATGTGGGGGAGGAAGGTGAGAGACAGGCCCAGTCAGGGGAGGAAGAAAAGGAGACAGATTGAACAGCTGAGTCATCATCACTTTGTTACCAAGGTAGAGAGTGTGATTGCTGCCCAGAACTCATGGCTATTGGAAATGGAGGGCTTTGAAAGAAGTGGCATCATCTAGGGGGGTAGGGCACTGGGAGTCATTCCTCGCTCTGCCACTGACCTGCTACGTGACTGTGACCAAATCACTTCCCTGTTCAGTGCCTCAGTTTCCCCATCTCTAACATGGAGATCATACCACTGACCTCCATTTGTTCTTGAAGCTTATGGAGGCAACATGCAAGGAACTTAGCATTAGCCACCACCAACCTGTGCAGCTGGTCCGAGGCTGTGGGTGGGTGATGAAAACAGGGTGAGGGCTTTGGAAATCTATATCCCCTCCTTCCTATTAAAACAATTCTGCCTAGATAACCCTTAAAATGATTTGCTGCCCTTGAAAAATTACCTGGAGTCCTGCTTCTACTGTGGGCTCATTCATGAAGGCCTGGTCTACGCTAGAAATATTATCCCAGTATTATAACCATGTTGGTTAGGGACATGATTTTTTTACTGATATACCAGTAAAAGCCCTAGCGTGGACATCTTTATATTGGTATTCAGGTGCCCTATACTCTTACAATTTATTTCACTTCCCAAAATGGAATAGGGTATACCAGGATAAGCATTTTTATACCAGTGTCACTGCATCCACCGTTTGCCACTTTAAGCAGTAAGCTTTCTAATGTAGCTTGGACCTTTGGGACTGATCCAAAACTCACTAAAGCCAGAGGAAGTCTTTCCAGTGGTGTCAGTGTGCTTTGGATCAGGCCCTAATACTCCCTCACTCCTGTGATTTGTGGAAACCAGCCGTGTTTCATGAATAGTTTTTGTTTCAGTGAACTGACATTTATTTATTTTTGTTAAAAAAAACAACAAAAACAGTATGTCAAAAAATTCCCAACCAACAATAGCTGCACCCTCTAACACAGAACACCCCCGAGCCTGTTGCTCTTTTCTCTCTGTTACCTATAGGCTCCTATTTACACTGTTCAGGATCAGACAGTATTATTATCCTCCCCAGGTGGCCAGTTGTGAATTCTGCCAGCACAGAACATGCCTTCGAAAAAAGAACCTATTCCCCCATTCAGAAACAGAGAGAGATATTTGTAGTAATGGGGGGTTGAATTCCAATTGTATGTTACACTCCAAAGTCTAAAGGGTGAGATAAGCAAGGCCTCCTTTGAACAGTGCATTTTCAGTCACCCGTCGAAAAAGGACCTAGCAGTTCCATCCTTTTGTTTCTCCCTGGCTTCAGAGAACAGCAAACAAGGCGTTTTTATTCCTTTGTAGGCAGAAGGAGGGTTCCTTTACAGGGAAGATGGGGGAGAAAGCAAAAGGGAGGGAGAAAGGAAGGAGGCAGAACAGAAATGAGTATAATTAAAACTACTTATTATTCATGTTGCGGTAGCACCAAGGAACCCCCATCTTGGACCATGATCCCATTGTGCTAGGTGCTGTACAGACACCTAACAAAAAGATGGTCTCTGGCCCACAGAGCTTACTTCATATTAAAACTCTGGATACAAAGTCTCACAACTTTTGGGGAAAAATTAGATCCACATGAGCACTCTGTCTGTGTCGCCCTCTCTTGGCTTACGTAGTGCAACTCCCCATGTCATTCACCAGCCACTGGAGGGTAGATATTCAAAAGAGGCATCATCAAGGCCCAGAGCTGTGTGCGTTGGGTGCTGGGCTCTGTTGAAAATCTGCCCACTGGTGTCACAATGGGAGCTGCTGGGTGCAAGCTGCTGGGAGCTGTCCCTTATTCCAGCACCTAACTGGGAGCTGAGTTGTTCTGCAAAATTTGGCCCTGGTTGTAAGGACTGAGGGTGAGATTCACAAATATATTTAGCTGCCTAATTCCCATTGATTTCCTACCCTGAGCCCTTAAAACTGGCTACACAAGACAGCTGGTTGTTTTGGAGCTAAAGGACCTAAGCTCTCTCCAACACACTGGTGGATAAGAGCTCAGTGCTTGTTTCTGGCCCCTAACTCACTGACGGCACAAACCGAGTTCAGAACTAGACCAGAACTTTCCCACATTGGTGGGTAACTCAACTCCCCAGGACCGGCTGAGCCTTTCCCATCATGTGCCTTTTGTTAGCTGGCCCTTTAAATCTGGGAGAAACAAGCACCTGTAACCCTAAGGTGTCCATTTTGCACCAAACTGCCCTCCTCTCCCTTCTAGCTAGCAGGGATATTTCCATGCTGTTAGGTTTTCCCTCCTTCCTTTATACTTGAGTCCATAATGGAGCTTCTTTGAGGGCTGGCAGGTGCATATGTAAAAGCTATATTACTGTCTCTTGGAAAGATGAGGGCCTGCTCTTGTTCACAGCCCTTGCAGACCCACTCCCTGAGCTCACCAGCTAGAGGCTTGAGTCTTTGGAATCAAAAGTGAGGAGATCAACTGCATGCACTGGGTTACTGGTGAACCATGTAGGGCTGGGGGCAGCTGGCTCATGCCTTGGAAAGAAAGAGTGTCTTTTGTTCATGCAGTCATCTATCTGAGTCATTCAGGAACAGCTTTGGTGGGGCTTGGAAGAAATCTCATGTAGGGTTCTTAAGCAGAAATCCCTCCTTAATATAGTGCACTGCAGAGGGGTAGTGTGAAGTGGGGAAACAAAGGACTCTGTGGGGAGGGAGGGCAGGGGTGTGCAATGATTGGAGCGGCTTTGAAAAGAATCCTCTTAAAGCCAGGTAGGGTGAGTTGTGCCTCTCTGTTTTAGGGAGCAGCCTGTTTTGTTTCTCTCTGGGTTGGGGTTCTTGCGTGCTCTGAATTCTAAGAAATAAAGCAGTGTTACATTGCAGCCTGCCAGCAAGAGTATTCCATGTTGGATGTGATTTCTCAGTTTGCATGCTGCGAAACATAACAGACTCTGATGCAGAGATGGGCTCCCCCTGCCTCCTTCCTCTGCCCTTGGGAGCAGAAGAACCACAGCTGGGAGCCTGGAGTGCCTTGAACCTCTACCACAACTGCATGTAAGTAGAGAGGGGAAGGGGGTGTATATTTTGTAGAGTGAGGAGTGCCCGAGGGAAGGAAGGGGAACATGGCTTGCAGCTTCTCTAGCTTCACTCCCGTTAGGGTTACCCCTAAATATCCAGGGCCAAAGGGGGAGAGATCAAAACACAGCCCCTCTCTTGGAATAACTTTCCCACACATCCTGTGGACTTCACACTCCCTAATCGCTTTCCCTTGTCGAGTCTGTTGGGTCTACAGGTGTTTGCTGCCATAGGTCTGCCTGGCAGCATACACGAAGCTTAATTACAGACTGAGTCCAGCTGCAGCTCTTTTCAAGGCAGCTATAGTATTGTGTTCAGCTGCACATGGCACACAACCTATTAATTAGCACCACCTTGCAGCCAGTAAACGAAACCCGCAGCAGCTTGCTCGGTCTCGGTAAAGCGTTTGGGGCCATTGGGATGAACGTCCCAGAGGCAGGAGCCGTGTTTGCTCGGCTTATTAACCAGGAGAGCAGAGGAGGAAAGTTTATTGCTTGTGACTTTGGTATTTGGTGCTGGATCTGCAGCCCTGGAGACTGAACCTATAGCTCTTAGGTAGTCATATGGCCCTGCCTCAGGAGAGACACCAAGGACAGAGTAGACTATGGGGACTGAGCTCTCCTCCCAACCACTAGAGCTGATCCCTCCAGATCTGCGTGGAGGCCATTGGCAGGCAGTATTGGGGACGCTTGCTCTCCTATCACCCAGGCAGTCCCTGCTGCATGATAAATGGAGAGCTTCAGACTCCAGAGCAGTGAAGTTGGCCCTAAATCCCACCTGCTTTTGAAAGCAAAGAGGAGGAATTCAGGGGGCAAATGTCACATTCCATTACCTTGGTATCACTCCACTCAAATCAGTGGGACCCAGGGAAGGCTACGTCGGGCTTCAGAGCAGAAATAGGCTCCAGTGCTGCCACATGCTTAATCAGACAGGGAGAGCTGTGGCTGGATCCATAGGATGGAGTGTAACCAAGCGAGTGCGCTTCAGGGTTTAGGGGGCATGATCCGAGCCCTGCTCTTGTGCCGAGCGATAGCCGGTGATGTCACGAGAACCTTGCATTAGCGGGATACTCATCCTCCTTCTTATATTTCGTCTGTGGGATTGAGCTGCTCCTTTCTCCATGCTGTCCCTTGTGGTGCGGAGGAGGGTGGTGTGACGGGTGAGGCTGGGTGATGTGCTGTTGTGCCAGGTGTTGGGCTGGATCCTGATCTCAGCCATGCCGGCGGACACCTTGAGTAAGCGAAGGGGCTGCTTTGGATTTACACTGGTGTTAGCGAGAGCGGAGTCTGGCCCCTTGTCAGCGAGGCTATCAGGAGCTGCGCCACAGTTTGTGTGGAGCAAAGGAAGTTGCATTTATTCACTGGAGATCGCCTGGCTGGGGGCCGCAGTGCTCCTCGGATGTTCTGCGAGTCCAGATGGTGAAGGGGGAGACAGAGGCTGCATTTCCCAAAGGAAATTCCATTAATCTCTGCTTCCCCCTCACCAAACTTCTCAACTTGCCTCCACAGACTCCTTAATCCTGCCAGTTTGTGTTGCCTGCAGCTGAGAGACTCCTAGCCTGGCACGATGTACATGGGAAAGCCGAGCGGGTGGGAGAGGAAAATGGCACCCACCTGCCTCCAACGGGTGGGGAACTTGATGGGGCTGGTGGCAGCTGGGACAACCCTGGCTGGATGGGAGAGGAGCCCACATGCTGAGCGGACACTGGGTTGCTCCTGTCCTTCAGGGTCACTGGCACTCAATGGCATAGGGAGGAAGGGAGGCGATTGGTCACTTGCTCTCCCCTTTCATTAATTTAAACCCTAGTTTGGGCCACATGGTGCCGCTTTGTGAGCTGTTCAGTGTGAGGGAATGGACTGGGCAGGGTTCTGATACTGGGCATGGCAGGAGGGTGGGGTGTGATCAAGCTTGTTGCTTTCACCCTCTTATCCCAAGGCCAGTTTCCAGTGTGGTTAAAAGGAATGGTTCCCTGAAGTAAAAGACCTGGGCTCTCACTGTGAGCCTGGAGCTCACAGGATAGGGGAAGACCTTGTGGCCTGCATGGGCTGAGGTTCCCCCTTTTTGTACCTTCTGCCCCCATCATAGGCTGCAGGGAGAGGGGGGGACTCAGAAGAACGAGCTGAGTTCTAGGGTAGGCTGAAGAGGCCGGGTTATGGGTCATGTGGCTGGAGACCCCGGAACTGAAACCACTTAAAATGCCTGGCAGGTGAGGGTATGGGTGGCAGGGTGGGTAGCACCACTCCCCTGCATTAAGTTGAATAAAATTGACAGCCTGGTGCTTAAAATCCATCCCCTTGTTTGTCCTCAGTCGCCAGCATGCCTACACCAAAGGATCGCAGCTGGAAGGCCAGGCTGCAGTGCACCCACAGGCTGAGGACACCACCCCATGGAAGCCAGGGATGAGACAAGCATCCTTAACGCTTTGGGGTCTGGAGGCTCCGGCAATTCATTGTCGATCGTGTCTCTGTTTTTGCATAGCTCCTGAGTTCATTGTTCTGATTAAAGGAGGGGCTATAGCGGAATCTCCTCTTTCTCTTCTACGGTGGCTTCTATTATGTCTCCCTCCCCTAGGTGGAGAATCTTTGACATGTGGTATTTCTAGTTGCTTCAGGCCAGGAGAGAGGGAGTGGGGGTAGTGGGGAAAGAGAGCAGCAGAAAAGGAATGAGACTGGGATCAGTCACTAGCCAGCTTGATAACAAATTCAATGACACAGAGAACAATTTTTCCCTGACGCTGCCAATTCTTTAATGACTTTGACGCTAAGGGCCCCAAAGGAGGGGAACTTTGACTCTGCAAAAAACCCTTTGCTGAAGCAGAATTGCTTTATTTAAGGCTACGTCAGGCGTGTTTAAATATTAAAGGTTGAGCAATAATGGATGATATTCGTTTAGGTTGTAAGTGCTGATTGGTAGCCCTCATTTACCGAAGGCAAGTGGTTGTGGGCATGTGCGTGCTGGTAGCAATAATTGGTCTTTTATCTTTTGGGCCAGCTGGCCCCTAGAGGGTGACATGAGCATATGTAACCCCCGCTCAGTGTATGCTACATGTTACCCTTTGTGCTTGATACACAGGATGCTGGTATGCTACAGCTCTCAATCTGCTACTCTGGCTCTGTAGTGCATGCTTTTAGCCCTGGAGATCCCCAGTGTGTCGACCAAGATGGCAGCTGTCACACGAGACCCATTAGGAGATCCCAACTGGGTTGCCATCTGGCCCCTTTGGCTGAGTAAGGCCAAGCACGGCTCCCTCTGGAACCCATCAATGCTGCTCCAAACATCATCCAGTGGGAGGGGCGCAGGAGCAGCACTTCCCGGAGGTGCCTTGTGTGTGCCTGTGTCCACAGTGAGTATATGAAGTAAAGCATGGGGAAGGACAGTTTCTGAATCCTCAGAAAGGTCTGGCTACCTCCCACCATAGAGGGGAGAGGGGAATAAAGGTGACCTCTTTCCATGACGCAGAAGCCCCCGGCCGAGGAATCAGACAGACACACCTCCCTTCTTTGTGCTGCTGGTGTTTATTTTGGGTTTGTTTTTAATCCCTACTGTTCAACTTTACAAAGTCCTCATGCCGATACGTTGGTTTATGTATAAAATATGTACAGGAAAGCACTGCAGGAACCATCGCGCCCCCTAGGCCGGCCAGGCGTGCGAGTGAAAGAGTGCTTCTCTCCTTGGCGGGGGAGGATAGGGTCGAGAAACGTAACGATTTCCAAGTACATAAGCAAATATTTACAGGTGACAAGACAAAAAGATATATCTCCATTGTCGTCTCCAGGAGAGAGGGGAGCAGCAAAGCCCCCTCCCAGCTCCATTTGTTATATTGATTTATAAAGACTGCGTGTATCGATTTTTACAGGCGGTGTGTCTGCCAAGGATGTACAGCTCCGACTTTTGCTTGTGCTGGCAAGAGGTCGCAGAAACCGCTCCAGCCATAGACTTTGGCGCAGCGTTATGGAACAATGCCTCCGAAATACTCCCATGATCTAGAGTAAATGCCACACAAATGGGGAGTCCATTCCAGGTGTGTGTGTGGGGGGGGTGGGGGAATCCAGCCTGAGCTTTCCCCAGGGCTGTCCTGGTGTTAATGCAATGGAAGCCTAAAAGCTGTCTTTGCAGATAGAGATCTCCCTTTGAGCTGCTTAATTTATTTGGAGTAAATAGGAGAACCTGGCTGGATTTCTGTGCCCGCCTGGAATGGATGCAGCTGGGGGATGCTCGAGTAGTTACAGCTTCTAATAGGATTTGGTGGTTAGAATGGCTTGTTAGAATGGAATGCCTTTAGCCATGAAAGTAGATAAGCAGGGTGTGAGGTTAAAGGCAGTGGCCACCAAATGCTGTTCATTGACTCATTGTAACACAACTGAAAATGCTGATCTCTAAAACTAAACCCTGATGCCACTGATCCGCAAAATTCCCACTGATCTGAATGGGCCTGGGATTTGTCCCCCCATGTCTTCAAGCTTGTGGAGAGTGTAATGTGGATTAAATCTACAGCTGGGCAAGGGTTTCCCAGTACTTTAGCTTGAGGCACTGGGAAAAACCCTGCTGTACTTCAGTCTGGGTCTGGCTTAAACCCAGGAGCTGGGAGAGCTGCTAGTTTATTTCATGCTCTGCCCCATTGCATTGCATCAGCTCTGCTCTGCTCTGCTCCGAGATGGTGTAGAGGAAGGCGTGCTGCCCTGCATGCATCCTCTCCAGTCCTTATGCAACAGCTTGGGCAGCAGCCAGGCAAAGAAACAAGGTAGCGTCCCTCCCGGCCACTCTGTGAGTGAGAGGATGGGGAGGATAGTAAGGAGCAGAGACGGAATTACAGACCACAGAAACATGCGAGTGAACTGCTGTTGTGTTCCACTGCAGCTTCCGACCAAGGAGAGAGTATAATGCCAGGAACCATAAGCTCTGGGAAGAATGCAAGGGATGGATGTCTTCCCGCCCTGCATCCACTCTCACACACACTTTCGGACCTGCATGCATACAGGTGCTTGTACTTGTGCAGGCATGTACTTGTAGACTTTTGTATACACACGCAATGTTGGTCTGTGCTCACACATACTCGTGTCACTACATACACCCAGCTCACACATGTGCACAAGCACTTTAGGAAGGGGGTTTAAAGCTAAACCAGAGTTTGCTCTGCCCGTGCTCTACCTACAGGGCTCTCTTCTAGGATCTGCATTATTCCCTCTTGCAATGAATCATTTGCAGTGGTGCTTGATGGTAAATACACTGAAAAGTCCTGCAGTTCTCTAACCACTGAGAGCTATCACCTCTCTGCCAGCAAGTTATACATGCTAGGATGCAGCTGGCACAACGGTAGGAGAGCGCGGTATCCACAGCTGCTTCCACTAGCATTGATACTGAATTATCATGGTCCACTCCAGTGGACTGAGAATGAGAATGGGCGCCAGGAACTCCTGACTTCTAATCCCAGCTCTGCCACTGACCCCTTCTATGGCCTTGGTCACATCACTACACCTCTCCATCTTGCTATCTCTGCAATGGGAGCCCAAAGGGGTATTATTTTAGAAATGGAGCCACAGCAGCAGCCCTTGAGGACTGAAGCAGCACTAAGAAATGAGGCTGCTGGCTTGTTCTAGTTCTAAAAACACCCATCAAGCACCAGGGTGCTGGACAACTTCCCCTCCATTGTTGTATGTTACCACTAGGGCTATTTCACTGCATGTGACACAAGCTGCATCACAGAGTGTGACGCATGGGCAGCCCAGCTCAAGGGGTTAGCTTCTGGGACCACTCTCTCACCAAAACTCTTCAGCCCCTGCCAACCTAAATCACACTTTATTTCCTTAAATCTATGCGCACAAGAGGGCGAGAGGTCATGAACAAGTGAGCGCAAAGGTCTGCACAAGTTGGTACTGGCTTTGCGTGAGTGTGTGCAGCAAGGCGTGCAAGGGTTTGCGTGAGAGGGCTCAGAATTAATTGATATTTGCACGGCAGGCTGCTTGCACAAGTGGTTTGCAAATGCACAAGCGAGCCTTTGCATAAGTGGGTTCTATATGTGCACAGCTATTTGCAGGGTGGGGCCACATTCAGTATCGACACCACTATTTTCACAGGGGAGGGCTCTCCTGTGCACACCTGAGCAGGTGTGATATGTGATGATGGGTGTACAAGGGAGTAATCGCATGAGACAAGCTCGTGGACCAGAGGGTACGTGGGTGCGTCAGTTTCTACTTCTTGATCCCAGAGCGTGGCAGGTCCCCCAAGTTCAAACTGTCCATGGTCTATGCTGGTGACACTTGACTGGAGGAGACGGAGGATACCTCGGTCTTGCTCTGGGATACGGTCGAGGAGACGTCATCATCCCCAAAGGGGTTCTTACCGCAGCAGATTGTGGTGATCATGCAGTTACGGAACTGAAGGGAGAGAGAGAGAGCAGTGGCACCTTTGCACAGCACATACCTCCACGATGGCCAGTGGAGCCGTCCCTCTGGTCACCAGACAAAGAGCACTTTGCTGGGTTAGATATAATACCTCGCCCACTACAGAGATGCTACCACCTCGTGGCGAAATGTGGCAGCTGTTCCAACTGCATAGGCAGCACTAAACAAATTAAGGCAGAAAGCGACAGATACCAGATTCAACTGGAATTTGTTCTGGGACTGGAATAGCAGGGGTGTGCTATTAGGCAGGAGGAAGATGCATCTGCACAGCTGTGGTGAAGCTCATGACTTGAGTAGCAAGAAGACTGTACGTCAGGATCAAGATGTGTTGGCAGCACCGACACTGGACTGGGATAATAGAGGGATTGAGTTGGGTTGGCAGGGCTGGGTGGTGTCCCAGGGAGTGGAGTAGCAGGGGTGCTGCAGGTTGGGATCAAGGTGCATTTGGAGAGCTGAGTAGAGGAGCCCAGGGATGGAATAGCAGGGGCGGAAGCTGCAGGTCAGGACTGAGGTGCATTGGCTGGGGACGCAGAACTGTGAGAGCAGGGGGTGCTATAGGCCAGGTTCAGGGTGCACCCTTAGAGTTCTGGGGGAAGCCTAGGACAGGAACAGCTTTGGCAGGGAGGGTTCCTCTGCCTGGCCCTGGGAGTCTCACCTGTTTGTTCATGAGGACATAGATGATGGGGTTGTAGAGAGAGGAGCTCTTGGAGAAGAAGGCAGGCACTGACATGAGAGTAGCGGTGAATTCCGCTCCCTTGTTGGTGAAGATCCAGAATGCCACCAAGGCATAGGGCGTCCAGGCCATGAGAAAGCCCAGAACCATTAGGATCACCATGCGGGTCACCTCCCTCTCCGCCTTCTGGGTGCTTGCCGACTCCTGCTGCTGCGCGGCTGCCTGTGGGAGAAGGAGAGGGCAGTGAGCCAAGGAGCATATTGCACAGTGCTGAGCTGTCTCCCATCGGGCAAGCTAGAGAGAACTGGATATCTGACATGGCTGGAGTCAGGGGACAGAGAGCAGGTCGGAACCCCTTTGCTGGGAAGGCTGACCCCTGGGCCGAAGACATTTCAGTTGGTATTGCGTTATGCCCAGAGGGGATCTAACCACTGCACAGAACATGGATGAGATCCAGGGGCAGGGGCTAGCTCCACGGCTCTGAACCCGGGCTAGTTCTGGAGCACAGACTAGATTTACACATGGAACGTGGAATGGCTCGCACCCAAGGCAGCACCCACCAAGTCATAAAGTGCAGCCGATAAACTCTCTTACCTGGAGAAAGGAGAGGCTGAAAGGGGCACACGCGTGACCCTGATTTGCGCTTGCGGAGAATCATCCCTGCTTTCGATCCCCCTGTGAGGCTTTGAGCCCCCTCACCGCCCGCTGATAAATTATGGGTGTGAAGTTTTATGTCTCTTGCCTCTCTGCTAAGCCTGGGCCTGCCTCCAGAGGAGATGGGGGAGTGAACAGAGCTAACACCGGGGGCGATTCATAGATTACAAGGCAAGAAGGGACCACTCTGATTGTCTAGTCTGACCTGGCCAAACCCATGCAGGCTTGCATTGCCCACTGGATGGTGCTACTTGTGCTTCAGGGAGCCTGTTCTCCAGCTGAGGACCAACACCCTCTACCCTCTCATGCTCGTCTCTCTTCGTCAAACCCTGAGCAGCTCAACCCACACACTACCTCTCGGACTTTGCATATGAGCCGCCCGTAGGAGAAGAAGATGACCACCACCGGGATGATGAAGTGGATCATGAACATGTAGACGACGTAGGATTCATTGTGGTAGTCAGGGTTGAGGGTGTAGTAATCTGGGCCACAAGAGCACTGCATGCCCTCGGGTATGTATCTGCGGAGTGAGAGAGCAAGCAAAGCAGAAGGGTTAGGTCGCACATTTCACAGGGGCCCCCGTGAATGGGGCTGCGTTGAAACTGGTGAGGTGACCTAGAGTCTCTGTGTCTGCAGCAGGGTGTCTTGCCCATGGGTTGGAGAGCCTGCGGCTAAGCCAGCCCTTGATTACAAGATGAGCCCCACAGGAGAGCAACCAGGTGATTGCAGTATAAAAGGCAGCAGGCACCTGCAGGCAGGGTGTGTTTGAGAGCGTAGCTGAGACTTCCAGAGACAGGAGGAAGCCTGGCAGTAACCCAGGGAAGCCCAGAACACAGGAGGTTGTGTGGTGCTGGAGCTGCTGGAAGAAGGCACTGCAGAGAGCACGCATGGTTCTGCAGAGCCCGAGCCAGGTAAAGCCTGTGAGTGGACATTGAAGAAGGGAAGATGGGGAACTTCGTGTGCGTTTGGACTTCTGAGTTCTGGTTTTGGATAAACTCTGTTGCTAGCCGGGGGAGAACGGGGGAAGAGTGAATGAAGAGATTGAGCTCAGAAGGTCACTGGAGCCTAAGCAAGTTCATAGAGGGGCTTGGATGACGGGGAAGTAGAGGCAGAACAGCCACAGAGGCAAACCTCGCCACGATGGGTCACTCGGCAGGCACGGAGTAGCCACGGTGCTGCATTAGCAATTCCTGGAGCCTCTGAGAATGATAGCACCAGCCAATGGCGCTGTGGCCAGGCATTGTGTGTGCTCCTTCCAAATTTCTCGGCCCATGCCCTTCAATCCTGACCTGCAGCCCCCACCCTCTGCAATGCCAATCATAGAATCATAGAATATCAGGGTTGGAAGGGACCTCAGGAGGTTATCTAGCCCAACCCCCTGCTCAAATCCTGGGCTCCCCATGCCCAGCTCTGCCAATGCACCCCCTCTGGCATATTGGTGTGAGGCAGAAGTGCATGCTTCCACATGGGGCTCTGGTGAGCCTGCTGCACTCCTTCTCTGGGTGACGAGAGCTGCCGTGCCCCAGGGCCATGCAGCCCGGGAGAGGATCATGCAGGGGCGGTGATTCATTCAGGAGAAGGCGGCATGTTTGCCGTTTGCTCTGTGCTGACACATTGCACTTGGACATGTAGACATCAGTTTGTTGTGACAGACGCTCTCTCCCACGGGGAGCAGGCGATTTATTCCCGTCCCTACACGGCTGAGCATTTGGCTGCCATGTGCCACCTGTTCTTTCTCCTGAGGAGCAGAGATGACGGGGAACCTACTATGGCTCAGTGCAGGTATGAACTCTGAGGCGTCTTGGACTCCCTGCTGCTGAGAGGCTGCGTCCCTGACCATCTTGCCTAATAGCCATTGATGGACCTATCGTTTGCGTCTGTTTAAATTTTTGCCTGTAGAATTCAAAGTAGAATAAGATTCTTTCCATAGGCTTTTCAGAGGAGCCTACAGAATTCAAAAGAGGATTCTTTCCCTGCTGTAAAATTCTATAGGAAGGATTTTGATTTTAATTAGACCTATAGGATGGATCTCGTCCTCTATGAACTCCCATTGGACTTCGGAGTAATATTTGTTGTGGGTCGAGCTTGGGTTGTGGGCAAAGCTAAATGGACCCCGGTTACACTTCTGCAGCATCCTATTGGTTTCATCCCTAGTCAGTTCTTTAGTGCTTTTCCATAAAGAGAGAGATTTGTGGGGGGCGGGGAGGGGGTCCAAACTAAAAACCCCTCTGATATTTCTTAGTTTATCAGATTTTGGGTTCCTATGACTCAAAAGCAGCTTTGTTACTTTTAATAGCTAATGTCCTGATCCCTGCAGAGTCACGTAAGTAAATTTACTCAAGCAAGTAACCCCATTGACTTCAATGGGTTTGCTGCCAGGAGTAAATCTAAGTCTTTTTCGGGATCAGGTCCCAAATTTGTGCAGCAGGAGGGCTGTGGCGAGGGCAGTTGCTTTGCCTGTGCTGGAGGGGAAATGACAAGTGAATTCATGTGAAAGACACCAGATTGACAGCCTTCCTTAATGCTCAAGTCCTGTGTTTATCCACGGAGTCTATACAGCAGAGGCTTCCCATACTGTGCTTCAGTCCTGACCACCCAGCTCCTGGCCAATGTGATATTTGGGCTCAACTTGAAACAATAAGGTCTACGCCATGTGTAATCTTAATCTTAATTCATTGATTTAACTGGGATTTACTGTTATATGTAAGGATTAGCCCCGGGAGCTGCCATTGCGGGATTGGGCCCCTACCTTTTCTTCACTCAGAATTCTGCTCTTGCTAGGTTAGTCTGCAGTGACTGCTGGAATGGGGACAAGTGTGTGCGTGGCTGGCTCCCCGGAGGAGAACACAGCTGTTCGACGGAGCGCAGCTGGTGGCCTATGGCATTAGACAATTGTATTATGAGCAGACCGTGCTTCCTCCTTGCTCACAAGCAAGTACAGAGAGTCTCTTCTCCCTTTGCTTGGTGGCCTGGGCTCCTTTGTCATTTCCCCTCTGCGGTAGCAAGAAAAGAATATGTAGGTCTGTATTTGCCCTTCCTGTGGTGAGTTCTCACTTCCTGTGGTTGGGCTGATCAGAGAGCTTTCGGGCCTGGAACAGCAAGGGAAGGGGTTGCAGGTCGGGATTGCGGTGTCCCAGCAGAACTCTGTGTGGGACTCAGAAATGGAATAGCAGGTGGTGATGTTGGGCCAGAATGAAAAGCATTGGCAGAGATGGGGTGAAACCCGGGACTGGACTATCAGGAGATACTGAAGATCAGGACTGAGGTGGTGCCTTAGCAGCGCTGTATGTGGGGAGTCTAGGACAGGAATAGCAGCGAAGGCTGTCGGGTAGGATAGAGGTGCGTTGGCAGAGCTGTGTGAGGAAGCTTGTAATGCCCAGATGCATGAGGTTACATTTTCAGGAAGCATCCCAAAGCACAGAGTCTGATTCTGCTCTCATTAGCGCTGGCATTAATCAGGAGTAAGTCCATTTAAGTCAATGGCATTACCCCAGTATCAACCCAAGATACACAGATCAGGTTCAGCTCCATAATTGCTTCCATGCTTCCAGGGCTCATGCACAGGGGGACACCTGGGTATTTGGGATTCAAGTATTTAGATGGCAGTCTTTGTCCGGATGGTGTAAATACTGTCTGTGTTTCGTATTACTCACCTGGACCAGCCAAACAGGGGTGGAGCAGCGCAGGAAAAGGACATGACCCAGGTAAAACTGATGCCCATCAAGGCATGGGTGGCAGAGAAGCGGAAATTGCCCATGGGCTTACACACCACGATATAACGCTCTATGGCCAGGACAACCAGCGACCACAGGGCAACCTGACCTGGGGGAGAAAGAGACAGACAGAGCAATCTAACATGAGTGAGCTGTTAAAGGACATTGGGGACAAGAACTTGTCTAAACCTGCTCTTATCTAAACAGAGGGGAAGGATGGTCTGGTGGGTACAGTACAGAACCAGGAGTTGCGTCACAGGGCTGAACTGGATCCGGTACCCTGCAGCTTCCCCATCTCACTGTGGCTTGAGCAGAGTCTGCCTTTAGAGTGCCTAAGAGTCTGCCCCCAAAATGGCCATATAAAGAGCCCAAGGGCCTTTTGAGTCTCTGAGTGTCTTGTTTAGGGCCCTGGTCATTTGTCATCCCCTAAAGTCAATGGGCCAAGTCTCGACCTGGTGTGAGGAAATACGGCTCAAGGCATGAACCCTCGCTTGCACCATGTCTGAACCTGTCCTGATGGCTCTAAGAGTCTAAATGGGTATTTGGTATGTGTTCCCACTGCAGGAGAATGAGCCTGGGCAGGTGCTGGTGTGTTTATTTATCAAAGGATAATCAAACCTTAGGGGATTATGAGTGTTTAGCCTGTGCCATAAGCCTGTTAATGCCCCCAGCACGTGCTCATCCGCTGATAGCTACACTCTCTGTTCAGCTTTCATGAAGAACAGTAGCTCTTGCGGCTTCCCTTTAGCATAAACTTTTTTCTTTCTTTCCCCCCACAGTTGAGACTCTCCTTGTTCTTTGCTGGGTAGAAATGGGAAGCCTGGATAAGACAGAGGGCCTGAAAGAGCGTGAAAGGTTAGAAGCTGTTGTCAGGCACAGAGATGAGGCCTTTTCACTGAAGGAATTAGTGATGACACTAAGTGGCCCTTCCTCTGCTCCCTAATATAGACCTGGCCCCACTTCCAATCCCTGGCATAGACCAGATTTGTTGAGCCTCTTTTCCTGGTGGCAGGAATATCCCCATTGCCTCAAATGTATTCAGGAGTGAAAATTACCCAGTGAAATTTTAGCCTTTTTTTTTTTAAAACTCCTTGCATTGATTGAAAACTGTTCCCTTCAAGAATTTGCTCTCTGAGCTGTGTTTGGTTGGCCGGATAAGTCCGCAGGTATCATCTCTCTTTGCTGGTTGGATGAGCACAGAGATGTAAAATTAATTCATGTTGCTTGAAAATAGACTTTTTTTGCAAGTGGTTGTGCCACGGAGAGTCGATCGCAACCCTGCTTGCAGGAGTGAAAGATCAAAGAGCCACGAGTGCGGTCAGATCAGTTGGGTTTGAAAACACCGCTGGATAGTCACCGCTGGAAAATTTCTGCGCTACTTGTGCAGCTCTGCTCAGAAATAGAGACTGAATCCTGTTTCCACTCCTTGAGACTGACCATGTCATTTTTACTCTTATTGAGAGCAACCATATCTTCCTTCAGCTCCCTGATACACAATTAACCCTCATTCTGCTCCCAGGTTTAGACCTTTCCTCCTCTTCCATAAGCACCAAGCTCCTCATCTCTAGCCCAGAGGAGACTCATTTTCCCTTCCCAAATACAGATGGGGTCATCTGTCCTTCGCTGATACTGATCGGATCTTCCTTCTCCTCCCAAATACTGACCTGCCCTTCCTCCAGGATAAAAAACCTGTCCTTGCTCCAAACTGCAGCATCGCTGCTGTAAGATGCATTGCTTTGGACCACTGGTTTTATATAACCGTGATAGCATCTTCCACTGGGAACCTGGGGCAAGCTTACATGCTCCTGGAGTTCTTACTGTTGCACCAAACATTATTTTGTATTCCCCATGACAGCCCTAGTATCGATGTCTTCCACTTCTCCACGGAACTGGAACAACATGGGGTAAGTTTCCCAGGCACTGTTCTAAAGAACCACCCTAAGGGAATTTCAGTCTCTTGGACTTTTTAGTCCTGGACCCTTCTGCTGAGGCTACCAATAAGGGGGCCCAATTAATGTTGGTTGTGATGCTGCCTGTCAGGGGATAAAGGCCCACCCATTTGACGCAGGCCACTGACTTGGTCTCTGATGTGGTACTAATGTCTGGCCGGGTTGACATGACTAGCATAGCCCAGGAGGTGAAAGCCTTTGTATTAGGGGGCAGTACTCAAACCTGGGCATCTGCCTTCAGGTGCTCAGTTCTGTACATGAGTGCTCCCAGCAGCACTGCAGATGCTCAAATACATGCGTTAGCCACCTCAGCCCAATAGCTCCAGGTCAGACCATGGAAGGAAGAGTCATTTTCAGTCAGGCTGCCAATGAGTGTTGAGAGTGACCTGCTGGGAAGGGCTTCCACACAGAATTCAGCAGGGCTTATTCTAAACAGTGGTGGAGGATCTTGCTAAAACCATGGCAGTTTCCAGATTAATCTCAAGATGTGCTTGCCTTCGTGTGGACCCTAGCGATGGGCTCAAACCCAGCCCTTCCCAATTCAAACACCCCTGAACTTTGGGTCCCAGATCCTTAGCTGAATTTTGCGGCTTGGGCTGATTTCTTTTCATTGCCTCCTTTCTGAAACTCCTGGTGTGGTTGCAGTCAACATGGGCTTCCAGAACAATTTTTAAAAGTCCCCAATCTATTTTGGGCATGGCTCATAGCTTGTCATTGGGCTGGTTCTCAAATCACTGTGCCATACTGTTGTGTGAGGATGTAGCATGGCCGTTTCGTTTAACCATGTGGTACCTTTGCATTACAATGCAACACACCCTTCCGGGAGTGGCATAATGTACTGATGCCACATAAGGCATGTCTACGCTGCAATTAGGGGATGTCATAGCTAGCTCAGTGTCACCAGAGCAGTGAATCTGCGGTAGCATGGGGCTGTACAAACCTGCCTGGAACCCTGGGTAATTACTTGCATGTCTAGCCCGTGCTGAAACGTGCAGTGTCTAGCCCACTAGTGCAGCCAAGAATTTTTCAGTGAGGAGAAACAGACTGAATGAAAGCCATCTGCCTGGATGGCATGCTTCCAACTGGAAATAAACCCAGGGCAAACTAGACCTTCCTTTCGCTCCTCCTTCCTCCATCCAGGCAAGCGCATGCATCATTCCCCCTTCCCTGAACATCCTCAGCTCCCGCCGCTGAGCTCTTACCTCCCAGTGTCGCAAAGAAGCCCTCCACGGCACAGCCCATAGGCCCGAAGATAAAGTAGCCGTTCCAGGCCGTGTAGAAGGTGACAGTGAAGCCAAAGCAAGCCATGAAGAGATCGGCCACGGCCAGGTTGACCAGGATGTAGTTGAGTGGCTGCCGCAGCTTCTTGTGCTTGAAAGTGACAAGGAGGGTGAGGAGGTTGATGGGGAGCCCGGTGAAGATGAGGAAGAAGATGTAGCAGCACACGATTCGGTACTTCCAGGGTTCAGCTAGGTAATACTGTGGGTACTCAAAGGGGCTCCGCACCAGCCCTGTTTTATTGGAGAGCGGCACATAGAAATTGATACCTTCTGTCCCGTTCATCCTTCTGTTATTTTAGCAGCTGCTCTTTATTATTTAATTGTTTCTTTCTTTTTTAAAAACCAATTTAATTCTATTGTCGACCTCAGTAAAAAACAATCCCCCCACCCCCAACAGAAATCCTTAAGAGAATGCAGAGCTGGTGTGTTGTCCCTCATCTACATCCCAGAGCTGGCAGCGCCAGGATCCCATCGGGGTTTTTATATCCTTCGCCCACTTCTGCTGGAGTGGAGGAGGGAGTGAGGGCGGGAGGGGCGGATTAGGGTCTAGGCTAAGTTTGTATGACAAGGACAACGGGATTGAGAGGGGCTGATGGTTTAAGCGCCCTCTAAGCAGCTAGTTGGCCCCAAAACCTGCCTTAAGGCGTATTAATTTCCATTAAGTGTTTAATATCTTTGAAGGAATTTGGTTTATTTGGAAGTGAGGTGAGGCAGGAGCAGAGCGATAAATTGACAGGTGCTAACCATGAAAGAATGATAGGTGGGTAGAACAGAGACAGGAGTATTGGAGAGGAAATTCTGTACCCACTTGAATTCGATGTAAATGGTAACCCATGTGACTGCCCAGTAGCTAAGAAGGTGAGCTGGTCAAATTATTTGAGAGGAAGGATGGTTTGGGAGTTAGTGCACTGGCTTAAGACTTGTGAGACCTGGGTTAAATTCCCAGCTCTGCCACTGACACCCCATGTGGCCATGGCCAAGTCACTTAGTCTCTCTGTGCTTCAATTTCCCATCTGTACAATGGGCTCTGTTCCACAGGGTGGAGGGTCTAGTGGTTAGTGTAGGGGATGTGGAGTCAGGACTCCTGGGTTCTATTTTTTACCTGCAATTGTTTTTGCTTCTGCAATTGTATTTGTTAGTTGCCAATATTCAGCAAATAATTTGGAAAAGCAATTTCTGACTGCTGGGTTGTTTGTAATCTGCTTGCTTGGACTGTTCAGTATTCGATATTTGCTGTGTGTGGTTGGTCACTTAAGTCACATGGTATTTTTTCTGCTCCCTCACTGGCTTGCTGTCTGAAACTTCAGACAGAAAACAGGTTTCAGAGTAGCAGCCGTGTTAGTCTGTATTCGTAAAAAGAAAAGGAGGACTTGTGGCACCTTAGAGACTAACAAATTTATTTGAGCATAAGCTTTCGTGAGCTACAGCTCACTTCATCGGATGCATTCAGTATTTTCCACTGAATGCATCCGATGAAGTGAGCTGTAGCTCACGAAAGCTTATGCTCAAATAAATTTGTTAAGTCTCTAAGGTGCCACAAGTCCTCCTTTTCTTTAGACAGAAAACAATGACTCTCACCCTTCCAACGTTCAGATTAATAATTGTTCATGGGAAAATTTATGAAATGTATGGGGTTTCATGAACATCTGAATACTCAAAATAGTGAACTGGATTCTGAGCAGAATCAGGTCCTCTCACTGCAGGTTCTGGCCTCATAGTAGGGACGGCTGAAGCAGCAACACTTGGATTTTGGATTGTAGACGCAGAGCTTGGCAAACCTGAACCCACACCCAGACTGGCTCACAATAGAATAGCATCTGAATAGGTGCCTTGGAACATTGCAACATTAAATGTACTTGAGCGATATCATCAGCTTTGGGCATGTCCACATGTTGGGAAGCAACCAGCCTTCTTCTTTTGTAAGGCTCTTCTTGACCAACCACTCCTGTCCACGGCCAGCTCCTGCCTACCTCCTGTCCTTCAGGAGGAAGTTATTATCATTGTTGTTTGCTGGGATGCGTTGTGGTAGCATCTACTAGCCATAGTTGTGCCCAGGAACCAGTTGTGCTAGGCATTGTACAAACACAGAACAAAAAGACTGTCCCTGCCCCCAAAAGTTTATAGTCTAAATACGTACTGGGGTTTCTAGGCTGACGTCTCAACTGAATTACTTTGTAAGCCAAATGCTGTTGCGATGCCAGGCTGCCAAATGGAACTAGCAAGAACAAATGCAGATGGTTCTGCTGGGTTCTCATTTCCATGCAATCCTTTCTTGCAGCCCCTGGTGCAGCTTAGCTGGGAGGTGGATTGCACTGGGTCTTTGTTGCAATTAGGTTTCTGAAGTATGTAATTGAACATCTGATCCTGCACTTGGAAAACCTTAGTGCTTTGAAGGGATACAGTGACTGGGAAATATCTCCTCCTTCCACTTTGGATGGTGGGCTGAATGTATAACCCTGTCCCCTCACCCTGCTCCTGCCCTGCTTTGGGGGATGAGCTTTTTTAAAAAAGGATATCATGGAGTCAGATCCATTGACTCATTCCACACAGACTCCTGGAGGAACAGCTACCAGAGGTTAATGAATTCCATTGCCTGCTGGGTTCTTGAACCAGAACCCCTGGGCATGTTCAGCTCCGAATCCAAACTTTGTAGCTTGGGATCATCCATGACAGATGGATCTGAACCAGAACTCCAGCTCTGAACCTTCTCAGATTTTTCAGAAGTTTGAATCTGGATCAGAACCACATGGCTAAATCTCTAAGCATTTCCAAACTGACCTTGATTCAAACCAGTGATTTAGAAGTGAAAAGCTCTATAGCCCCTTTCCCATGCCCTGCCCTATCATGTCATTTTGCCCTAGAGATTCTGAGGACCATGTCTTCAAAGAGATACATGCCAACAAGCGTGCGCATGACCGGGGTGCAGAACCCCCAGCACGTCAAAGTCCCAAGCATGCATTTGCACATGTGTTATTAAAAGGAGTGGTTCATATATTTAATCCCCTTGAGCCAAACAGTCTGTAACCTCAAAAAGAAAAGGAGGACTTGTGGCACCTTAGAGACTAACCAATTTATTTGAGCATGAGCTTTCGTGAGCTACAGCTCACTTCATCGGATGCATACCGTGGAAACTGCAGCAGACTTTATATACACACAGAGAATATGAAACAATACCTCCTCCCACCCCACTGTCCTGCTGGTACCAGGCTTGGGGAGGGGAAAGCACTGTGGTGGCCTCCCAGCCCATCCCCTTTCCCCAGAGTGGCTCAGCTAGCCACATTAGGTGGTGTATACAATTCATTACAACATACTGGCCAATTAGGAGTCCTCAGGTCTTTTCGGCTCTGCTTCCACTCCTTGATCTGGACTGCCCTGCAAGAACCTGTCTCGTCTACGAGTATGCCATGGCTACGCAATAAGATGGTTGAATTAACCCAGCTGGGCCTTTCCTGGCCTCTTTAACTCATTCCAGAAACTGCAGTTACAGTGGGTCAGCATTTAATTTTGCAGAAAGCTGGCATATCTGTCTGCCTATATCCATATATGTTTGTCTGTCTGTGCTCATCAGTATAATATCTAAGCATGGGGAAACATGTCACCAGGTTTCACAGGATACTAAATACCTAATTATTTGTGTTTTGTTTTTCTTGGGCTGTTTTCTATTTTTGCATCGGGGAAGAAATATTGTATGTGTCACCCAGATTGAGGCGGGCATGAGTCCGAGTCCCAGTTTAGTGTCCCAGTTTATAGGAGAATGAGTCTACTACAGCTGCTAGCTAAAGGAGTTGCTCCGTTAGCAGTAGTGGCTTGTGCTTTTAGCCCTGAAGAGCCAGGGTTCAAACCCTGTTGTTCCCAAGCATGGTCATTATATGCATTCCGTGCTTGGCTGAGCGCCTTCCTGTAAAGTATTGCAGATGGTGGAAATAGAGTGACAAGAACCAGCTCTCATATTATTTCAACCCTGAGGCGGAGAAAAGCCATGGAGCTCCACAGCCAACCAAGGGTTCATTTAGTAGACTTGGGTGGACACAGCACTGGAGCGTTATTATTGTTTAGCAGTTATATTACAGCACTGCCTAGAGAGGCATCAGCTAAGTCAGGGCTCCATTGTACTAGGTGCTGTACAAGAATTGACGGCCTGACTCCCGCTGGGAAGAGGAAAATACTGTTTGCACCAGCCGCTTAAAAAACTACCGACTGTAGACTGACTCCCCTGGAACTGGGTGCAGGCTGTCCCCAGTGACTGCAATGCTGGTAGCATCCCTGCCTGCCTGGTAAATGCCTGCTTGGGTGCTATTCAGAACTGTACCCAGGCAGGGAGAACAGACAGCAAATCAAGCAGCAGCTGGAGAGGCTGGTGCATGATCTGAGGTGGCTGTTTGGAAAGGAGAAGGTCTGGAGATGGCATGAGAGAGAGTGGCAAGAAAAAGTGTGTCTGACCCACACTCAAACTGAGGGAGTAAATGGGAAGGAAAGGAAGGTTTCGCCCTGATTCCTCAGTGCTGAATTTGAGTCAAGGGGAGGTTACATCGCTCCGTGAAATCCGTCAGAACTGGGTCAGAAGTAGCCCCAAACTCATATGCTCCCTTTCTTGTCCGAGCTCCCCACTTTTAGTTCAGGATGCTGGACGCTGCTGCAATGGGAGAACTGCCTAAGGCTTCTTAACAGAGCTCTCCTGCTAATCTGTGACATATGGTGGTGTACATGACCCTGATCTGTTAATGCTGTAAGCTTCGGTCCCTTCCCGCCACCCACCCTCCTCAGAAATGAGGTGGATGGAAAAAGTCCGCATCATCTCCGTGGAGAAACTAGATCGTCCCAAAAGCTGTACGCGCGTGGGGCCAGGGTGGAGGGAGGTTTAAGACGGAGCTGAAGGGCAGGAACGGAAGGCCAAGGGGTAGGAAGAATGGTATCTTTATCGCTGGCATGCTCTGATCCTCCAGCTTTGGACTGAAAGGACAGAGAAGTAGGACATGGCTGGCGGAGACCAGAATAATCAGGTCATTGAAACCAGGGTGCCCTGGGGTAAGGGTTCCAGATAGGCAGGCTACCCCCTTGGAAAGGGGCTAATGCCATCTTGATACACGAGCGAGAAGTAACTATGGTGCACCAAGTCACAAAATGATCCAACCTGATTCTTTCTCCTCTCTAGACTCTCCTCGGGTTCCTTGCTGGTAAAACACAAACATCCCTTCATTCCAGAGAGCTCCCTTGCCATCATGTCTCGAAGACGCATTTCCTTGAAGGTATTTTATACCCCTCCTGAAAGTGGCAGAGGTTTCTAAATGTACCAAAACTGGATTCCCCCACAATGGGTCAATTTTTAAAGGGTTCATACTTCAGGGTCCATTCAGATGAGCATCCAAAAGTTCATATATTTCTCTGAACTTTTGTTTGCAAACAGGCAGGGGCCAGTTTAGCTATAGGCAATCTAGGGAGCTGCCTAGGGCAGCAGATTTTTGGGTAATTTTCTAGAGTGGCTGATTTGGCCTGGCTGCCCCTTCATCATAACAGAGGGGTGACTGGGCCAAATTTGAGTGTATGGTGTTGCGACCTGGTACATGGGGTCACAATACCACTCAGATTTGCTCCTGTCACCCTGGGTCATGAGGGAGGGGAAGCTGGGCCCAATCTGCCACCTTAGGCCTACGAGGAATGGGGCGGACACTGAAGTTTTGCCTAGGATGGCACATTATCTTGAGCAGCCTCTGAAAATGTGGGCCGGGAATCTCATGGGAATGTGCATTTCCACCTTCCAGACATATTTTCATGAAAATAGCCATCCTGACAACATTTTTGTGCTTCCATGTCCTCTCCTTAGAAGTGTAGACACACAAAATGAAGAATAATTGGGGAAGGAGGAGGAGGAACTAAGCCAGATATTTTTGGACTTCTAAGAAAGGTTCAGCTGGAGTTTGGGAAGAAAGTCATATGGTATCCAAAGAGATTCACATACGTGGACCAGTTTACATGAAGTAAACTGAAATAAAAGTAAAATGAAGTAAATAGAAGTCCCTGGACTTGTATTCAATTTTGGAGGATGAAAGTCAAGAGGATTGTATGTGGATTTGAACTTAGGTCTCCTGAGGCAAAAGGCTGGAGTAGTAACTCAGTGTGCCTGCATCCTCACACGTTTATGGACATGAATGTTACCTGATCTAATCTGATACCGTAGAAAAAGCTCTTTGATTTTCAGTAGAAGTGGGCTCCAGCCACAAAGTTCAGACCTGGATCCAATTCCAAATTTTCATAGAGGTGAAGGATGGATGAATCCAGAGGTAGACTGACCCCTTTTAGAGATGGGATTGAGCACAAAATATGGGAAATATTGTATGTGTTGAATTTAGATCCTGTATCTGGATTTGAACTTTACCAAAGTTGTCAGGTATTGAGATCAAATTCCAGTGGACACCCATGCACCATCCTGAAGCTACAAAACTAAGGGAAGCTAATAGAATTTTCAAATTCACCCAAGTCTCATGGGCTTTCAGTAGCACTTAGGCTCCTAAACCATTGAGGTGTTTTTGAAAATTTTACCCAGTTTTACATATAACATCCAGATGCTGGTGAATTGGTAGGCTCCATGTTTGCTGGCACCCAGAGATAAAGTCTCGGGATCAGATACCCAGCGGATGTAACTCAGATTAGCCCCATTGACTTCTATTTGGGCTCCGGTGATGAGGCTGGCAGATGTCTTTCCAGCATCATCATTCTTTTCATGAGGTCAGTTTTCTCCCTTTGCAGCCTAAGGTTAACATGTAGGTAGAGCAAAGATCAAGCTAGGTGCGGCAAGCTCTGGTCCTTGGTTGACATGGATTTAGAGTTCTCACTAGGTCAGCTGCAGTCAAAGCGATACCTAAAGGCCTCAAGTCAACTCGGAGGAGGAAAATGATACAGGGGAGGATGGCTGGTTTTTTTTCCAGGATGTGAACTTGGATTCCCCCAACCTTCTATGCATCAGTAATGAAAATGGAAAGTGATAGCTTTAATCTGGTATCTGTTAGGCCAGGAAACCTCATATGACACCTCTTGGAGGGATCTGCACGATTTAATGAACATCATCATACCAGACAGGTAAATGGGGAATTTGGGCCCTGTCTGGCAATTCTACCTCCTCCCCACCCCACACACACACTTCGGGATGCTCCTCCTAGGTGGTTGTATAGTACGCAGCACAAAGGGGCCCTGATCATGATTGGGGTCTCTAGGTGCTACCGTAATACAAGCAATAATAGTAAATGGGAAACCTTCATTAAAAGGCTGTGAAATGGGTTGGACTTGGATGAGAGGCTATATGCCAAATGACTTAAATCACTGCATTGACAGCCCTGGGGATCCCAGTTCTCCTCTGTCTGCAGAACCAGGTCCTGCAGGAGGAGGGATAGTGATTAAGGCACTGGACTGGGACCCAGGAGGCCTGTGTTCAATTCCCAGCTCTGCCACAGACTTCCTGTGTGACCATGGGCAAGCCACTTAATCTCTGTGCCTCAGTTCCCCATGGGGGTAATAGCAGTTGTGAGGATAAATGTCCATTTGTGATTGGCAGGTGCTCTGATACAGTGGTGGTGAGGGTCACACAAGTACCTAGATAGCAGCGTTTCAAACTCCCCTACAACTCTGATCCACCTGCCTCCTCTAGGGTTGAGAGGGGACTTTGGTGTCCCTGGCCCACTTACTCCTTTGTCCTCTCTGAGAGAGAATCAGCAAGGAAGCGGCTGTATTTGTGATGGGGATGCTTGGAACTGAGACCGTCCAGACCGTTACACACAAGCTACCATCAGATGGCAACAACTTTCAGCCTCTATGATGACTGAATTCAGAGAGGAAAAGTCCTCTCTCCTGTTACCAACCAATCTATGCCATCTGGTCCCCCAAATTGTATCAGACCAGATCCTCAGCTGGCGTAAATCGGTCTAGCTCCATTGACTTCATTGGCATGGGCACCTGTTTACATAGCTGAGGATCTGTCCCCATAGTTCTTTTGCAGCTGAATTTTCATCAGGCAAAAGCCCAAACTTTCCCAGAGTCTGAGTCACAAGCAGCTCAAGTCATGATCCCTACCAAGATCATAGTTGTCTTGTTTCTTCAGAGGTCAAGGGCATTGTAGGGAAATACAATTCCTGCTTCCCTGCCTCGTTCTGATTGATGCCCCGAATTCACCCCCTCCCAATCTGAAAGGGTCACACATCTCAGTGCCTGCTCTGTAATGGATTCCTCCCGAGCCGTGTCTCCACTTTCTGCCTTTCTTCCAAATGCTGGACCCTTTCAGGAGCCTGGTGTGGTTAGCTTGTGAACCTCAACGACCATCCCCTTCCCTGCTTCATAACATCCTCTCTCCCTCTGACCGGTGTGCAGAGGTTAACAAAGAGAAAACGATTTAGCGCAGGCCGAAAGGGAAAGGCTTTGGTGGCACAATAGGGTTTGAAAGGTGCATGGCCGAGAGGAGCCCTGGGAAATGATGAAACAATGTTACTGCTGGCCCAGCTGTATGGTTTGGTGACTCTCCGATGAGGAAGGAGGCCTTTGTGTCTTAAATAACAGGAAAAGTGATTTGTCCCCTGTGCGGTGGGAAGATTCTAAGTGAGCAAGCTGAGTCGAGGTAAAAATTCCCTGTGTAGTCCCGCAACGTCAGCCCACTGACTGGCTCCAGCCCTTTCACAGCTAGGGCCTGATTCAGAGACCTGGACTACACTAGAAAATTAAATCGGCTTAAAAACGTCAATCGGAGCATGAAAAATCCAACCCCCCTGAGCAGTGTAGTTAAGACAACCTAACCCCCAGTGCTTCTGTTGACCTAGCTAGCACCTCCAGGAAGTGGATTATCTATGCCGACAGGAGAACTGCGCCGCTGTAGCATTTCAAGTGTAGACAGGCCTTCAGTCACAGTAAGGCCCCTTCAGCTGGTGTAAATCTGCTGCAAGGACTCTACACTGGTCCTGCTCCCAGCATGGAGGGGTGGGGGTATCTAGCTAAGGTAATTAGATGGCTATTACCATAGTGACTTTAATGTTTTTATCCTCCCAATGTGTCCATAAGGCAGGTCTCTTGTCCCCATGTTACAGATGGGGAACTGAGGCACAGAGAGGATAAGTGACTTGCCCACAGTCATACAGGGAGTCTGTGGCAGAGCAGGGAATTGAACCCAGGACTCTTAAGCCCCTGCCTAGAACCCAAATCATTAGAGCATCCTTTCAACGCATGTAAAGAAATAAAAACTCATCAGGAAACAAACAACCCTTCCCCAACCCATACAAGCCCTGACCCCACAATCCTCCCCACCCCAAAATAAACTCAAAATATAAAAATTCCACCCCATTAATGCTTGCAGCCTCTGCTTGTCCCCCGCCCCTCCAAACAGACTCAATCTGGTACAATAGGCTAGTCTTCCACTAGAATGTATTTTGGCAACCTCAGTGAAGGCATCCGACTGCTAATCTAGCAGCTAGACATGTCAAACTAGGAATATTGCCACCCACGGTAAATCATGTGGATAAATGTGAGTAGAACTATTTGTGGGTGCAAAATTATGCCCTTAGAAACCAGAAGCCAGTGCTGAAAGCCTGGCTCATGGTGCAGATTGTTGCTATGTGCATTTGGCCAGGTTTATAAATAATGCCCTGACCTGGATACCACTTTTCAGAAAGGTTTGTGCATTCCTCCCGGGGAGGGAGAGGGCAAATCTAGGACTGTAGCATTCTTCTTTGCCTCACGCCCCCGAAAAGAAGTCCCTCTCCCCAGGACAGATAGGAACTGTACGTAGCTGGTGAGCTGAGCTGCTTATCCCTGGCTTGTGAGCTCACCTGCCGGGAAAGGGGTTAAAACGAGATAAAGCCGGAGTGTTATGGAGACCATATGGAAGGGGAAGAAAACCCTTTAGCCTGTAATTGGATTCATTCCCAGAAGCTCCTGGTGGAGGTGAGCCTGAGTGGAAGTGACAAGTCATGATCTGTGAGGTGCTGTCGGATGTGTTGCCCAAAGCAGGATGTGTGTTCACAAACCAGTAGATCAGTCCATTAGGCTGGATCAAATAGATTTAAATGTGTGACAGGGAGAAGTAGAGCACAGATCTATATTACAATTCAGTTTGGTGTTTTCAAGTCTGGATTAACTACTGCAGGTGACGGTTCTAAGCAGAAGCTCCTAGCCCTCTGGCGGCTAGAGAAACGCACGTGTTTGCAGGGTGCAGACCGTTCCTCTTTGGCCTGCATTTATCTGTATTCCAGGCTTTACAGGGTTGTTTTCATTAGGAGGAGAAATCGATGCTATGAGTCAGGTACAGTCTTGTTTATTTACAGACAGACCCCCCCCCCCCGAAGTCCTGGTTCCCTCAACACACTACTGAGTGTTCCCTGAACAGCAGCAGCTTGTTCAGAAATCTCTGTGTTGGGCCCACCAACGGGGTCTGTGCCCAAGACTTGCTGTCTGTGTTCCTCTCAGGGTCTTGCTCATAGTGCCTTCTCCAGACTTCCTGCTGGAATGCACAGGTTTGCAAGGTACACTGCAAAAATATAAGAGCCCTCGAAAGATCAGTCAGTTGCATGTGTTTTATGAGGATCAAGCGTACTCCATCTCCCCTCTCATTCATGGGCCTCCCTGCTCACCACTACTGATCAATAGCATCCCTGGGATAGCCCCAGCAATTGCTGACATGGAAAAGTAGGGTTCTCTGGGACACAGTCGTCTCCTGCCCATAGAACGAGGGATCCCAAAACAGCTGCAGATCTTGGTCTTTTTGTGTGTGGCACTGTCTACTTTTTTAAAAAATCAGGAAAACAGGAGGTAGTATATTTTATTGCCTTAGAAGACACAGATTAGATAATATTACTTCATATCTAGTATATTGCTACATGACATGGGCATTGCTAACCCAATGCAGCACAAACACATTGTCATGTGTCCGTTAGCTGCTGTGAAACAAACCAAAGACATCTTCTAACATGGGTGATCAGTGATGCAAGCAGGAAAATGTTGTCTGTTCCCATGAGGCCTTCCCTCACTTGCTGCTACCGAAATTAACTCTGAGCAAGCTTTGCTCTCCTTTCTAAAAATATCACACAATAGTCTAGAAGGGGCAGAGCCAGCAGCAGCATTGCCGGGTGGTAGAAGTAGAGGAGAAGGAATCAGGAGACCTGAGCTCTGTTCCTGCCTCTCCCATTGAGTCACTGTATTAGACCAGCATGTTCCGACCTGAGTGCCTATCTTTAGGCACCTAAACAAAAACTGCCTGATTTTCAAAGGTGCTGAGCACCCACAGCGCCCTTGGACTTAAATGGGAGTGGTGGGTAGCTCAGTACCTGTGTTGTTTGTTATCTATTATCTCTAGTGTGGTAGCATCTAGGAGCCACAGTCATGGATCAGCACCCCATTGTGCTAGCTGCTCTACAGACACAGAACAAAAGGTTGTTCCCTTCCCTAAAGACCTTCCAATCAGGCCATTTATTTAGGTACCTAACTATGGATGGTTTGAACCCTTTGGGCTTCACCTCTTTGTGCTGAACTCTGAGAGATGTGTATAAGAATGGCTCAGAGGTGTGTTGCGAGGTTTAATTACTCTGTGTGAAACATTCTGAGATTCTCAAATTATAGGTGCAATACAAGTGAAAAACATTAATTAATGCCAGTTTTTTGTGAAAAATTTTGAAGAAAAAAAAAGTTTTTTGGGGAAAAAAAAAGTTTGTTTGTTTTTTTCAAAATACCCCAAGAATTTTTTTTCCAGTTTTTCACTTGGGGATGGGGGGAATGTTTTTGAGAAACATTTTTGGTAAATAATTTTGGATTTTGTTTAAAAAAAAATCTTATTTCAACAAGCAAATACCAAATATTTTTTATCAAAAATAGACCAGTAAACTGAAAACTCTTCCCAAAAGATATTTACCAAATAACTTGGGATAGGTGGGGCCCGGGGGGATGTCAGAACTGGAAAATTTCAACCAAAACGAAAATGTTCATTTTGCCAAAAAGCCATTTTTCATTAAAAAAATGTTTCAGCGGAAAAAAAATATGACCAGCTCTAGGGGCAATGCCAGGAGAAACAGATCTAAAGTACAGAGAGGCTGGCACTGGAATAGGGACTGGTAGCTGCCCTCCGTTAAAATGAATCCACAGGCCTGTAATTTTGGAGATGCCTGAATTATTTATCCTTGTTTACGTGGGGGAAGCATGTTCTAAGCTTGTGTTTCAGGTGCTTTAATTTTGCCCTCTTTTCAGTGCCCTCCTTGTTTTAAAGCCTCGTCTGGAAGTACTCCAGACCACCTCATGCACCTTCTCTCTTTGCCCTTTATCCCGTAATTGGATTCTTTCCTTCCTCTCAGCTCATGTTGGCCTCCTCTCGGCCCCTTTACATAAGGGGCCTGATTCTCTGCTGCCTCTGCATAGTGGATGTAAAAATGCTGCCACAAGCGGGAGTGAGCAACGAATTCTGATTTGGGAGCAGGTTGGACCCAGTTTGCACAGGTGCAAAGGGTGGTGCAAGGATGCAAAGTTGCGGGAAATATGGGCAGAATCAAGCCCTGTATTGCCACTCTTTGGACCTGATCCAAAGCGCATTGAGGTCAGAAGAGGTGCTCTGTTGATTTCAATGAACATTAAATCTGTCCATTTTTGCAAGAACCTTCTTCTTTGCAGCTCATGCCATCTGAATCCACTTCCCTGTCTCTCTGAGCATTGCTGACTCTTCTTTTCAAATGTAAGTTTCTTTTCATTTTTGTCTCTTGCCTATGCCACTTTCTTTAGTGCTATTATTTGTATTGTGATACCAACTATGGGCCCTGATCAGGATTTGGGGCTCCATGGTGTTAGGTGCTGTACAAACACATAGAGTGAGACCCCCAAAAGCGTATAGTCTAAGTATATAGATGCATAGAATTAAAGGCCAGAAGGGACCATCATGATCATCTACTCTGACCTCCTGCACATCGCAGGCCACAGAACCTCACCCACTTGCTCCTGTAATAGGCCCATAACCTCTGGCTGAGCTACTGATGTCCTCAAATCTTGTTTTAAAAACTTCAATTTACAGAGAATCCGCCATTTACTCTAGTTCAAATCAGTGAATGACCTGTGCCCCCACGCTGCCAAGGAAGGTGAAAAAAAAAATATCCCCACATCTCTGCCAATCTGACCTGGGGGAAAATTCCTTTCTGGCCCCAAATATGATGACCAGTTGGACCCTGAGCCTGTGAGCAAGACCCACCAGACTGACTCCTGAGAAAGAACTCTCTGTAGTAACTCAGAGCCTGCCCTATCTAGTGTTCCATCTCCAGGCATTGGAGATATTTGCTAATAGCAGTCACGGATGTTCCATATGCCATTGTAGGCAACCTCATCATACCATCCCTTCCATAAACTTATCAAGCTCAGTCTTCAAACAAGTTAGGTTTTTTGCCCCCACTACTCTCCTTGGAAGGTGGATCCAGAACTACTCTCCTCTGATGGTTAGAAACCATCCTCTAATTTCAAGCCTGAACTTGTGGATGGCCAATTTGTATCTATTTGTTCTTATGCCAACCTTGGCTCTTAATTTAAATAACTCTTCTCTCTCCCTGGTGTTTATCCTTCTGATGTATTTAGAGACAACAGTCATATCTCCCCTCAGCCTTTGTTTTGTTAGGCTAAACAAGCCAACCGCCTTGAGTTTCCTCTCAAAAGGTAGGTTCTCCGTTTTCTCAGATCATTCTAATAGCCTTTCTCAGCTCCTTTTCCAGTTTGACAAAAACCACAAGGAGTCCGGTGGCACCTTAAAGACTAACAGATTTATTTGAGCATAAGCTTTTGTGGGTAAAAACCTCACTTGATCTGAAGAAGTGAGGTTTTTACCCACAAAAGCTTATGCTCAAATAAATCTGTTAGTCTTTAAGGTGCCACCGGACTCCTTGTTGTTTTTGTGGATACAGACTAACACGGCTACCCCCTGATACTTTCCAGTTTGAATTCATCTTTCTTAAACATGGGAGACCAGAACCACACACAGAATTCCAGATAAGGACTCACCAGTGCCTTGTATAATGTTAATAACACCTCCTTATATCGACTGGAAATAACTTGCTTGATGCATCCTAGGATTGCATTAGCTTTTGTCATGGCTGCATCATATTGGTGGCTCATAGCCATGCTAAGATTGACCAACACACTCAGGTCTTTCTCCTCTGTCGCTTCCAACTGATACATTCCCAGCACATAGCAGAAATTCTTGTTAGTCCCTAAATGCATTACTTTGGACAATTACATTTCATCCCATTTCTATTACTGTACTTTCAAGGTCATCCAATTTTTCTTGTATGATATTCCGTTCCTCCTCCATATTGGCAATACCTCCCTACTTTCTGTAATCTGAAAATTGTATTAACACCCTCCCACTTCTTGTTCCAAAGTCATTATTGAAAATGTTAAATAAGATTGGTCCCAAGTCTGACTCTTGAGGAACTCCACTAGTAGCCTCCCTCCAGCCTGACAGTTCACCTTTCAGCATGTTCTGTTGTAGTCTCCCCTTTAACCAGTTCCTTATCCACCTTTCAATTCTCATATTAATCCCTATCTTCTTTAATCAAACCAATAATTTCCATGTGGAACTGTATAAATGCTTTACTGAAATCCAGGTAGATTAGATCTACTGCATTTCCTTTGTCTAGAAAAGTAGTCATCTTCTCAAAGAAAGAAATCAGGTTGCTCTGGCATGATCTACCTTTTGTAAAACCATGTTGCATTTTATCCAAATTACCATTTAATTCTAAGTCCTTGACTACTCTCTTTCAAAATTTGTTCTAAGACCTTGCATGCAGTAGAGGTCAAACTACTGCGTCACCTTTTTCCCTTTCTTAAATACAGGTACTATATTTGCAATTCTCAGTCATAGGGTACAACCCCTGAGTTAACAGATTCATTAAAAACCCTTCTGATTGCATGAAAGACAGCGGGTAAATACAACAAACAAACAGAATGGAAGCAGAAGGTAACGAGACTATTACGAACAGCATGATAATTCTTTTTCTCTTCCTCTGTTGATATTTATTTTGTAATTCCATAACTCTGCTGTTTAACTTAAGAATTTTGAGGTTGTTTGTATGAAAGAGGCTGTACTTTAATCACTGGATGGTGCAGTTCGTTCCTTAGGCAAAATTCCCCTTGATCTGAATGGGAGTTTTACCAGGTTTGGGGCAGATCCTGCCATCAGGCCTTTGAACCCATACAGCCCAGATTGCAGGATCAGGGCGTGAAATCTTGGTCGCAGTGAAGCCAGTGGGAGCTGTGCCATTGACATCAATGGAACAATGATTTCATGCAGGTTGCAGCACCGTGTTTTAGGTCTGAGTGATTCTCTGCACTTCCTCATGCGTTCTTTGAATCCCTCTTGCCCCACCTTGTAAGTGTCCATCCACGGTGTCAGAGCTAAATATTATTATTCCTGTTGGAGTCTCGCCTCTCTTTTCACCCTGCAGGCATGTGGCTGGATTTCCTCGTCTCCTTGCGGAACGAATTAATGCCCTACTGTCTGAAACAAGATAAAGAAATAAATAGAGAATTCTTATCCCTAGTTGCAGATAAACTGCAACATTCACCACAAAGGATTCCTGGAATGAAACAGGCACCTCTCCATTGAAAGTGCTGATAAATCCTATGCATCCAAGGCTGGCTTAATCCAGCTCAAGCTATCGGAAAATCTCTAGGGACCCAGCAGCACTGAGAACAGCTATTTCTTGTCATGCTACAGTTCTCACATTGACAGATAATCTCCTTGGGCCAGGCTGACAAAATGCTCAAGATTGAATCCCGGGGTTCTTTCCCGTGGGGGTTTAGACTTGTTCCTTCCTCTGGCAAAAAGTCCATTGGTTTCAGGGAGGGTTGTGCCCAAGGAAGGACCTGGCCTGGAGTTCGGTGATCATGTTCTCCTACCGGCTAACCAGGACCTCATTTTGCATCCTCGGTGTGAGAGAGACTTCCATACGTCATCTTCCGGCTGATCTGGCTGTGCAAGAAGCCCCTACGAATGAGCTATTCAATGCACTTCTCGGTGCCTTAGCATTTCATCTTGCTATGCTTAACCTGCTCTGTTGTTCAGCATGGGAACAATGCAGGGGAGGAGAGGGGACAGGGAGAAGCAATAAGAAAATAAAAGGTCAGAGTGTAGTGTAGGAAGGCTAAATTGCACTTTTGTGAAATCTAATAAATATTCTCTGGCAGTGGAGAAATGAACTCTTTTCTGAAATGCTAAGAGACTTACCTGCTCCTAGAGTCAGGGCATAGGATTCAAATGGTCAGATGCACACGATGTTTTCCATTTACCAGCCTTCCCCTAGCTGCCTGTGGAGGATCTAGCCTGGTCATTCATTACATGTGTGACAGATATCGTAACCCTATGCAGTATCCTGAAAGGCTTTTATAGTCAATTTACGTCTGACTGTGTTCTATTCCAGCGGGGAAAGTTGCCACAGCTCTTTCCAGCAATAAAAAATGTGGGGGTTGGTTAAGGTGAATCACATTGGTGTTAACTCCTCCAGAGCGGTATATCCCCCCACCCTGGGGAGGTTTGAATGTACTAGTTCAAACTGATTTTTCCAGAAACCAGCAGAAGGGAGTGAGTTGTAGAAGGGAAGGTTCCTGACTCTCAGTTTTATGTTCATGTCACTTAATTAACCAGATCTCAGCTAGTCGAAATCAGTGTAACTCCATCAAAACCAGTTGCTGATTTATACCAACTGAGGATCTAGTTCTAGGTTTGTAGTCGTTTGGAAATATCAGTGCTGTAAGAGTTAAACGGATTTCTGCATTAAGCTAAAGCTGGGATTGCTAGCTTTAAAATGGATCTTTCCACCATCAGGTCCTGAGATGACAGCTCATTCAAAATTATTCCCACTGCTTCCTTTGACACCCATTTATAGCTTGGATGCAGCTGATGTGGGAGCCTGATCCAGAGCTCACTGCAGTCGATGGGAAGACTCCCAGTAATTAGGCCCTTGGTGCTCTGGATTTGGTACGTAAACCTGGCAGACACTGTGGGGAGAGAGAAACAACAACAGATAAACTCCGCACTAATCTATGGCATCAGTATTTGCTGCTACAAGCAGGAGTGTGAAGTGATGTCTGAAATCAGCAGGAGCTAAATCCTGCTATTGATTCTCTCTCCCATCCCGTGCTACGCACCAGTGAATTAACATGAATTACACTGCCTGAGTAGTCGGGAGAAATTTAACCAGTGTACTTGGAGGGGATGGGGCCAGGAGTTTGTCTGTGCCTTTGAAATATTTATGCCACAAATTAGCATGTGTTCTAAGCCCATGAATTTCAAATATTTATATAGCTTTAATATTAAGGAAAATGTATTAAAATTTCCCATAGGCGTTTTATTCATTAGTAAGGCTCAGCACTCGTAGACGACAGTGCCTGCTTGGTAATGCATCCATGTAACAGAGTGCAGAAAAAAATGGGAGCGTGATTTGTCTAATGCAGTGGTTCCCAAACTGTGGGTCGGAACCCCAGAGTGGGTCGGGACCCTTTTTTAATGAGGTCACCAGGGCTGGCGTTAGGCTTGCCGGGGCCTGGGGCCAAAGCTGAAGCCTGAGCCCCACCAACTGGGGCCGAAGCCTGAGGGCTTCAGCTCTGGGCTGTGGGGCTCAGATTACAGGCCCTCCTTCCCCCAACCTGCCGCCTGGGGCTGAAGCTCTTGGGCTTCAGCTTTGGCTTCCTCGCCTAGGGCAGCGGGGCTTGGGCAGACTCAGGCTTTGTTCCCCTTCCTGGGGTCATGTAGTAATTTTTGTTGTCAGAAGGGGGTCACAGTGCAATGAAGTTTGAGAACCCCTGGTCTAATGCTATCAGACTAAGACTTTCAAACCTGGAAGTCTCAAATTAAGCCCCCTCTATCCAAATTACCTGCCCAAAAGTTCTGAGTTCCTACTGAAGGTAATGGGAGCTGCAGCATGTGCAGCTCTTTGAAAATCACGCTGCTCATTTAGGTATCCAAAGACATACTTAACAGACTCACTTTAGGCAACTTTAAGGTGCTTAAATCTTGGTACAGATCGTCTGCCTGTCTGGGGTGTTCCAGGAAAACCCATACAAATATCATTGGCAGATTGAGGCTGTCCAGTCACTGTACATTCACACACCACTGCGGGCAGCTGGGCTCACTGCCTTACCCTAGAGGTGAAATTCAAACTCTGTTAGCTTCTTATGCCCTGGTTTTATGCAATCCTTTTGCCGCAACACTCCAAGCACAACACACAAAGGGGAGGGAGGAGAGTACAGGACTTAGAGACGAGAGTTCAGTGCAGAAGATTTGGAGAATTAGCTTTGCCATTATTCCTTGACATTGCAATTGAAATACATTTCCAGGAGGTTTACAGTCACTGCCTGTTCTCTTCTAAAATTACCCCACATTACGGTGAATGTTTAGCCTATTTCAGCTACAAAGCCAGTTTTGCACATACTTTCATTGAAAGGAAGATACTTTAGAGGAACTGAAGCTTGTGAGCCGTTGCAGGCCCGAGACTGGGTTGGGTATTTTATTTTTGGTCACACTTCTCCTGTAGGACACTGTAGAGCAGCTCCTCAGCTGGGGGCTGCAGTCATGGACCAGGACTCTTATTGTTCTAGGCGCTGTACAAACATCGAACAAAAAAAACAGTCCCTGTCCCAAAGAGCTTGCAATCTAGGTAATGGTTACACTGAAGTCAAAAGAGCTACACTGATTTACACTAGTTGTGGATTTTGGCCCCTAACTTGTAAATTCTGTAGATGTGCCCGGGGTTGCAGGAGGGTTTATATAGTCTGTGCTGAAGCTTGTCTCTCCATGGCTTCATTGCTATTTTTTGCCATGCTAACTAGCTTAAAGCTAGCACAGGTGTGTCTACCTGAGCTGCAGTCATGCCTGTGATTTCAGAGGAGCCATACCTTGTCACATAGGTAAATGGGGACACAGCCCTATAGCTGATAACCTGACCTGTAGTACCCAGTTAATGCAAATCTGATTAATTCTACGGTCTCCCCTTCTATTTTCAAGGTTGTTCCTTTGCAGTGGGAGATCTCACTGCTGATGGACTGGAGATCTGACAAGCAGCCACATTGCCCTGGTAAAAGGGGTGGAGAGGTGTGAAAGTTTGGCACTTGGAAAGAGCGACCTTTCTTTTGCTGCTTCCCAAGTCTCTTTGCCCTCTCGTCAGCCGCATCCATCACAGCCATACAAAAATTGAAAATTCGATTAAAATGAAAGCTGGTGTCAAATGGGTTTTCACAAGTTCTTTAGGGAAGAAAAGCTAATGAGCATTTGCACCCTCTCCCGTTGCCCTCAACGCACACTTGGTCCCTGGGAGCAAAACTATTTGATCTCTCTTGAAGTTTTACAGCTGCACTCATATTGCTGGCCCTGCGATAAGCCGTAATAAATACAGAGGGATCTTGGAAGCATCTTAACTACTGGCACATTTTTTAAGGAGTGTTTTGGACCAAATGGAAAGTTATTGACTGAGATGACAGCAGGGGGCCTATTGTAAAACCCAGATGAGGTTCCAAAGTTTGTACACATTGTATTGACCAGCTGTAATGCAGAACAGAAGAGGAAAAACATTTTAATTCACTTGTTTCGCAGCTCCCCCTGCGCGCGCTCTCTCTCACACACACAGCTTGTACCTGGCAAATATTGCAGGTGCTCAGCACTCAGTCAGAGAGGCAGGAATGCTGCTTCAAACAACAGATGTAGCACCCTAGAAAGCCATTAAGCAGAGCAGGATTTAATACATTGGCTAACTTGTTTGTCCTTTTGTTTCTCACTCGTTTATTTTCAGGTTTCCTTGTAAGCTGCCAGCAGTCCGAGAAGATGTGAAGCTGAGGTCCTGACCACTTGCCATCACTTCAGTTCCTGTGAAATCGTCATGAGAGCTGGAGAGTTTCATTGTAGGGTCAATGTCAGATGGTCAGTGGCCAGAGGGCGGCTTCCTTCCGAAATATTCCCCTGCCGTCTGCGGGGCGAGATATTCTTCAGACCCTACCCTACATTGCATGGCTTTGCAATGTGCCATTGGGGACTGAGCACATTGGTCCATGGGAATCTTTTTATGGACCTCAGTGGGTTTGGAATCAGGCCCTTCAGGAGCGGACTCTTTTTTTGCCCTAGATGCAGCTGCATTTCAGGGATGGGTGAAACGAGCCTTGGCTGGGATTTTCTAAACTGTCCAGGCGATTGACTGGCCTGATTCTCTGGTGCTCTGCATCCTGTCATCATTTACACCAGTGCACAGTGAGTGTAAAATGCTACCGATAGCATTTTACTCTTACTTTGCACCCTTTTTGCACAGGTATAAATGACAACACAAGGGGCAGCGTGACAGATTCTGAGCATTTGTGTCTAATGGTGTCCAGAGAGGATGGATGACCAGTAATTAGGGCACTAGCCTCGGCTTGGGAGAGCTGTGTTCTGGTCCCTGCCCTGCCACAGACTTCCCGTGTGACCTTGGACAAGTTACTTTTAGTCTCTCTGCCTCAGTTTCCCCAACTGTAAAATGGGGATAATAGCCCTGCCCTACCACACAGGAGGGTTGAGAGGTTAAATGTATTACAGAATGGCAAGTGCTCAGATATTATGGGAATAGGGAATATGGGAATATGGGAATACCATACAAATAGATAGATAAACCTCCTAGACTACTTTAAAAGGCTCAAGTTATCCATAAAGTGCTCTGTGATGAATGGTGATAGATTAAATATGTAAAACATTATTTATTATTTTAATATTTGGCTCTACATTCTTCTAGGTCAATCCTTACTTTAAATCCATGCAATTGTAATATCATAGGTTACATTTTATTACATTTATTTACATTGACTTACATTTTGACATACAATTTATATTGACTTACATTTATTTCAGTGGCATCATTGTTATTATTTGTTGGCATTTTGGTTGCATTTACAGCCCACCCAGTCAAGATCCAAACTTTACTGTGCTAGGTGCTTTATGGACACACAGTAAGAGACAGCCCCTGTCCCAAAGAGATCACACTCTAAATGGACCAGACAAGCAAAGGGTGGGAGAAAGGAAGGTTCATTACTAAGGCTGCGAATCATTCACGGAGGTCACGGCTTCTGTGACTTTCCGTGACCTCCGTGAATTTTGCATGCTGGTGGGGCTGACCCCAGGAACACCCCAGCAGCTGGGGAATCCCAGGGGCCAGCCTCACTGGCCGCTGATCTGGCAGCCCCAGGCAGCTGGTCCCCGGCGCTGCCTTGGAGCAGCGGTCCAGGACCAGCGGCTGTGGCAGCAGGGCCCCAGGCCGCCCCCAGACCAGCAGCGGCTGTGGTTGGGTGGCCCCGGGCTGCCCCCGCCTGCATCAGCAGTGGTGAGGCCATGGGCCGCCCCCACCTGGACCAGCAGTGGCGGGGCCGTGAGCCATCCCCCACCCAGACCCGTGGCGGCAGCAGGGCCCTGGGCCAACCCCCACATAGACCAGTGGCGGTGGGGCCCTGGGCTGTCCACCACCCAGAGCAGCGGCAGGGCCATGGGCCACCCCCCCACCCAGACCAACAGCAGCATCTGGGGGGCTCCGGGCTGCCCCCCGCCCGGAGAGGCAGCGGAGCCATAGGCCACCCTCCCCCAACCCAGTGGCAGGGGACCCTGGGCCACCCCCAGCTGCAGTGGGGCTCTGGGTTGCCCTCCTCCCCCCCCCAGCAGAAGCGTGGCCCCACGTGGCCTGCCCCCAGCAGCAATCTTCAGGAGCGCCCTCCTCTCAGCAGGTAAGATTTAGTCACAGGTATTTTTAGTAAAAGTCATGGACAGGTCATGGGGCCTTGACTTTTTGTTTATTGCCTGTGACCTGTCCATGACTTTTAGTAAAAATACCCATGTCTAAAATGTAGCCTTATTCATTACCCCTGTTTTGCAGATGGGGAAACTGAGGCACACAGAGATTAAGTGACTTGGCCATGGTCACACAAGGAGTCTGTGGCAGAGCCTGGTATACAACCCAGATACCCTGAGTCCAAATCCATTGCCATAACCACAAGATCATCCTTCCTCTCTGGCATGAGATATAGGTCGGCTCTGAATTTGACCCACAGTGTTTCCATAGAGCCAAATCTTCTAGTGAGAATGAAACGTTTGCTGTTATCTTCCAAGGGGCCAGGATTTGGTTTGTGATGACCTCACACAAGCATTCTGAGGACTGCCACTTGTGGAGGCAGGCTGTGATCTTCCTGGGAAACTGGGAACTCTTAAAAAAATTCCTTGCAGAAGAAGTTGCTGCCTGAGCAACAAAGCCGTTTCTATGCACCCCAAGTATTCAGTGACCGCTTCTGGGAGCCACGGGCACCACTGATTATTGATGATGTAACTGGGCGCTTGTGGTGGGCCTATAAAGGGCTAAGAGATCGAGCAGGAGCACACAGGAGAAGTCAGAAAGCCCTGACTGCCAAGGAGAGACTGCTGCACTCCCTAGGTAAGTGATGAGTGTCTTCATTTCTGCTTGTGATAATGCTGCAATGGACAGTCAACGCTCAAAGGTTTTGAGACAGGGTCAGCAGAGGACAAAAGTTCCATTTCATGAAGGATTTTGAGATTTCAAAGCCTAGGTCCTTTCCAAATGGGAGCAGAAAACCAAACCTTTCTGACTTCTCTGTGAAGGAAGATTCTGGGGGAAAAGAAAAAAAAATGGGGGTTTAGACATGATCGAATACAGGTTTTTTTTAAACTGAAAAGTTTCATTATGGAAACGTCAAAACAGGACATTTCAATGTTGCCAGAACTATTTTTTCCCTCTGGTTTTCTTCCAAAACAACATTCTGACAAAATCGAGCTTTTCTGATTTTGGCAGAGCTGGATATTCCAGTGGAATATGGTTCCATTTAAATTTCTCTCCCCGGTTCTAGTGATCATTCCTGGTTCCCTTACATGAACCTTGAACTGTATATCACTAATAAGAGAATCAACCTCTTCCCATCTGGGGATGTCCCGATGCTAGAGCTGAGGACTGGGACTCAGGACTCCTGGGTTCTCCAGCTTGTTTTGTGGACCGTGGGGTCTCCATGCCTCACATCCCTCTCTGTAAAATGGGATGATAATATTTACCCACTTCATTTGGGGGGGAGGAGATTTAGTGAACTGTTAGGTGAAATTCACCCCTGTGCAGAGATCCTGCACAAGGCTGATATTCTATTATAAGCAGGACTTTAATGGGGCATAGATCTCTTGCAGTGAATTTCACCCTGGAGATTTTAAAGAACGTTGAGCTCCTCGGGTGGAAGATACTTTCCATTTTGGGGCTATTGTTGTTATTGTGCCTTGTCCCCTCTTTCCTCTCTTCCTTCCTTTAACATTATTTACCCTCCAACAATTCCTCTCTCTTAGTTCCCCCACGCACCCATCTGGTAATGCCCATTATCATGATATCTAAGCTCTTCTCCGCTCTGATTTCTCTCCTATTCAGAGATCTTTCATCCATTTTTCCATGGAGTTTAATTTCTTGTTGCTAATGAGGCTGCTGCTGCTGCTACTCTCAGTCTCCATCCAGATACATCCCACTGAACTCTCAGATAGGGAGAGCCAATCCAGCCTACCCTGCTACCCGCAGAGTTGCCATGGCAAGAGTTAGTTGATTGCAGCTCAACAGATACTTTTAAACAGGAGAGATGCCTCAAGCCTAATAAGAGGGATCAACATCACTGTTTAATCCAGGCGGAAGGTGCTTTCTGCACTTCCCTCTCTTTATCAGCATTGATTAAACTGACTCCCTTCTCATTACCTGCCTGTTAGACCCATCAGACAATGGAATATGTGGCAGAGATTCAGGGAGCCCTATAGGAATAGAGCACTCCAGGAGATGCCCTGAACACAAGAGATGGAGCAGATGCAACTTCTGCCTAAATTAACCTTTTGATGTCCCTCACTGATCCTGAACCAATGCTCAGGGAATAAAGGGCTTGACTGCTCATTGTGCTGTGAGTTGTGTCGTCATTTAGACCAAAGGTCCCAGATCAGAATGGTGGCATTTTTACCGGAAATGCCAATGCAAGGTGCAGGGCAATGTAGAATCTGGCCCAAAGTGCCCAGAATACCATGCTGTACTGATGCCCACCCTGGAATCTTACCTCTTGGCACTTTCTCTTTCAAATGCTACCTGTGAAAGTAACTCACAAACAGCAAGCTATAGATTCGCCTGGGGAGGCACCGAGCTGGAGTCTTAAAATATGAAAGACGTGTCCTGTTTACAAAGTAAGGAAGGGATGTTCAGTGGACTGGCTGGATGGATAAAGTAAAAAACAGGAGCTTTTCTCCAGGAACAGAGAGAGAACAGCTTCACAAAGGGCTAGTAAGTGGGAGATGAAGGAGGTGACTGGGGTATTTGTTGCGGGAGGGCAGTAGTTTATTGATGTTACGGAATAAATGAAGACACAAAAGAATGATCCTATTGAGAGAGAATGTGCATCAGGACATAAGCATGGTAGAATCCTGTTTTAAGCAAAGACCTAGGCAATCCCCTTTTGATCAGTACAGCCAAGCAATCGCTGCATGGCACTAGGTCACATGGTGCAACTGATTTTACAGCAGAATCTCCCAGTGCAATCAGTAGGTCTGATAAACCAGCCACTAACTGCCTAGGGTCAGGAAGAAACCTCACCATGTGGGCAGGATGTTACAAAATTGTCTGTTGCGTGAGTTTTTAGCAGCTTGGACTGGCCCCTGTTGCAGTGGGGGGGCCGAGCCTCTGTTGCCCCAAACCTCATAAAGTCATCTGCACCTGTGCAAAGTGAATGCAATATGGGGGTAATCCACTACTGGGTCAGATCTTTTGCTGGTGTATATCAACACGATGCCAGTTTACACCACCTTAGAATCTGGCCCTACCATTCTGTTTTGGTATCATTTTGCACAGGTGTAAATGACAACACTTAGTGCAGGACAATGGAGAAGCAGACCCAAGACCAGCACACACTGTGATCTGATACATAAGTCCTAGTGTTTTTTATTCAGTGGCATCTGAGATGGCTCTTCCTTGGCTTGCCTGGGCTAGCACAATGCCAAAATGATCGGGTGGCAAATGCTGTGGGACGGAATGTTTGTTAGTTTCTGTTGGTCTGTACAAGTTTATATTTACATGAAATCTAATTCTGGGGCCAGATTTGACCTGACAGTGTCCCTTTAATAATGCCTCAACCAAAAGCTTTTTAAAAATAATTAAGGATCAGGATAAAATTGGGTAAAGCAGTTACGTAGTGGGACCAGACTTCATTAAATGTGTTCAAGAGAGAACGTTTTAATATTTAAAGAGGAGATTTAATATTTACATAAATCCTCCCTCTGATGTGAAATTGCTGCTAAATCAGGTTGGAAACTGGTTTTTAAATCCCTTTAAACTGGTTTCCTGTAGAGCTCGGGTGGCAAATGATGTCTGCAGCTCTGTATGACCTAGCAAGATTTATTAAAGGGCTCAGCCCACCTGTGGGAGTTGCCCATACTGTCTTATAGGTCCCTTATGGGATTAGAGACACTAGCATGCTGGCTTGATCTCCCTTCTCCCCCAAAGTTTATTGAGAGAAAATAAAAATAATTATAATAAAACAGTTATACTAAAGCTGCTAAATCAGGACACTTCCCTCACTATGGAAGCTCAGCGTGGTAGCTTGAAGTATTTTCCCCTGAGCAAGTCTGGATTTCATACACACTGTAACGGAGGTGTAGTGTTGGCAGAACTGAATAGGTATTTAACGCTCCATAAAACTGTAGTTTAAATGTAAGAAGTTACTGCCCAGGAACACACCCATGAGAACTGGCAGTGTCTAGTGCTTAGAAAGGGGTCCTGCTAATAAGGACTCCTTGGTTGTATTTTCAGCTCAGGGACAGAGTTAAAGCATGGGATCTGTACTCTGCTCTGACCACTAGACCCCACTCCCTAAAGCACGACCCCTTAATTCTGTTCCCAGCTCTGCCATTGACTCAGTAACTGGGGGGCAAGTTACTTTGCCTCTCTGTGACTCAGTTTCCCCAATTGTAAGGTGGGGATAATGCAGTAAAGCACTTGGAGATCTTTGGAGGCAACATGCTAGGTCAGGAATACAAAGCATTATATTAAACCTGTTTATTAATTATTAATTATCCAGCTAGCAAAACCCAAGCATTCATCAAGTGCTGTGTATACAATTTAAAGTGCAAACAACTGGTATTGCATAAGAACCTGCTTCATGGAAGCACGCACTTAAGCCAGAGTCTGTTGGCGGAGTTCTAGGCAGGGCTGCATGGAACCTTCCCTTTCACTGCATAAAGGAAGGATTTCCCCTCTGGAGCAGATTTCCCCTGCCTTCCATCCTCTTCTGTGTCCATCTTCCAGGCTGCTAGAAGTCAGGCTGGGAGTCGAGAGGCTCACGGCTTGAAATGCACAGAGGTGCTTGGAGGTGGCCCTTCCTCTGGCTCGTGATTAGAAAATGAAGCTGCGTCTTTGTTGAGTCAGGCCCCGATCCAGCAAGGGTCTGACGCAGGCAAGGAGTCCCAGCGAAGTCAATGTTCCAATGAACCCGTCGGTCCCTTGCTGACTCAAAGCCTAAAACCGTTGCGTTCTAGAGGCGGGAGTCTAGAAGTCCAATCGGCTTAGAGGACCCTTCTAGGAAGAAGACGAGGTGGCTGTCAGTCACAGCTGCTGCAGGTTCAGAGGGCATTTGTGTGTTTTAGGATGATGCAGTAGTCAAAGCAGCCTGTCAAAAGCCGGCACAGTTCCAAACTCTGCTTGCCAAAGGAAGCAGACATTCTAGACATCTCAAAGTGGGGAACTCAATGGGTATCTGCGCCTTATAGCCAGGGAGTCATTCTAACTAGAGACACACAAATGTATGCTTCACCTCTCAGTGTAAGTCAGACCAGGCCCTCCTCAGCCCGCAGTTGCTCCATACATTTTTAGGCCAAGATTTTCAAAAGCAACTGGTGATTTTGGGTACTCTGGAAATAGGTGATTTTGGTGATTTTGCCCTCTGGAAATAGGCCCCTTTTAAGGGGTCTGAAGTTGGGCACCCAAAACCACCAGTCACTTTTGGAAATCTCAGCCTGAACCTTTCAACATTTGTTTTGTTCAGCAACCCAGAGTTCCGGGGAGTTGGGGGGAAACCTTCCTTCCATATCACTTTTCGGCAGCATGAGGTCTGCCAGGAGAGCGCTCCCATATGCAAAATCTAAACGAAAATGTTCAGCCTCCAAAGTAGTTTTCTTTTGTACGGACTGAGAAATCCTTCCCAGCCAGTGGCATTTCCCAGCTCTGTGCTGTGTAAAGCAGGTGCAAGCAAGCCCAGGTATCTTTACCCAAGTGCTTGCTGAGAGCACTTTGCCTCCCATACCAGGTAAGCATCCCCAGCTGCCAAATCGTATGGTTCACTGGGTGTAGACCGTAGGGAAGAGGGAGTTGCAATTCTGGGATGTTTATCGTTCTTAAGATTGGGCCATTGGCTGGAGGTCAGGCCCTCAAGGGGAGGTTAAACTGTCACTCAATACCTAATGTCAGTGACAGAAGCAGCTTGGAGAACAAATATGAAGTCTATGGCTGTTGATCAGAAATAAAGGCCAAAGAAACCCAAGCTCTGTGTCCCAGGAAGGATAAATTGTCTGAACTATAACTCGGGGTTATTCCTTTCTGGGCTTGGTTCTTTGTTCCTGTTGTTGGTTGAACTGCTGTGCACCACGGCAGGCAGCCATCCCTGCTGGCATGTTCTGACCTTCCCCTCTCCTGTGTTGCTCAGGCTTTCTCAAGCTTCGTGATGGTTTCCAGGAAGGTGGTGGCTTCTCTGCTGGTGGTGTACGTGGTGGCCATGCTGGCTGAACAGACTGAAGGCTACCTAGCCTTCTTCACTCGCAGCGACATCGAGAGGATGCAGGTAACCTCTGAGAACCATACTGCAATGGCTGGAGCCCTGCGTGGTGCAGGAAGGCACATCCTGTGCACGCTTCCCACACACAGCTCATAGTTCATCCCCTCTGAGCAGAGACACTACCGTTTTGATGGGTGGTTTCATGATGTTGCCATAGAGTTTAAGGCTTCATAGAGTTTAAGGCCAGAAGGGACCACCACGGCTAGTCTGACCACCTTTCAGGCAGAGGCCACTACACACAACCCAGCCACTTCCACGCCAACCCCAACCACCAGAATTAGACCAAAGTGTCACAGCCCTCATGAGACTAAACTATTTTGTGCCACAGGCAGAGAACAGGAGGCACTGAGGTGCAGTAATGCCCAATGGTGCAGGGAATTGATTGAATGAAAATATACCCAGATGACCCTCGTCATCACTAGGGGTCTGGCTGAGAGCAGCAGATCCATTTGTCTTATGCCTTGAGGCGACCAGTTTTCAGAGGTGAAGGGCTAGTGTGCTAACCCACTAAATCCTTAAGTGCACCGGTGCCAGACCTCACACAGCGCAGGTGAGAAAAGACAAGGAGGATGATTTCTTTAAGTCCATGTCGTTGGAAAAGTGGGGCAAGTCCGGGGGCACTGGCTCAGTTTATTCTCAGTCGTGCTGCAGTGGAGCTGATATCCCTTAAGAGGGTTCAAACCACCAATCTTCCAGGCAACAGCCTAAGACTGTATTTATAGGGTGATCGTCTACAAGCGTGCTCAGAGTGCTGACTTGGGCCCTGATTCAGGAAATCTTGTAAGCCTGGGCTTAACTTTAAACACACATTTATGTGCTTGCCTGAAGAGCAATGCTTTTCTTAGCTGGGGCTTTCAATGGGAGATGAACCTTGGGCCAACATAGTTCTTACTGATGTAAAGCTCTCAATGGGTCAAAGGTTCAGACCAGCTCTCTCAAGTCCATCTCTAGTGGAAATGTAGCTGGAACAGACTCCCCATATAGCATGACAGGTCCCACAGCAGAACTGGGATGTGGTCAGTAGGGCAGCTTATAGGATCCTCAAAGTGTGAAAAGCACTTTATTCACCAGTCCCGCAGAGGACTTTGAGTGAAAGACTCAGGATTAGGTTGCAAGAGCCAGGATTCAGTTGAACATAAAATAGGATAGTGGAAACAAAAGGCCCATTTACATTCGTCTGTGGATATTTTTTAACGGTTTTCTTTTATAATTGTTAAAAGAGCTAATGGCTTCGATTTTTATGGAGAAGCTGCAGTCTCCCGTCATAATTCTGTGGTGCCTCTTTGTTCTAACAAATAATTAACCATGCGCCAAATAGGTTTCAGTTCTGGGACACGCACAGAGGAAAATCCTTTCCTTTTGATGTGAAACTAATGTTGCTGAAAGGTGCCAGGCTGACAGCCCTAGAGACTAATGTTCTCTGTTTTCACACAAGCTTCTCACATCCCCCACCCCACCACCACCTCACTGATGTGCTTCATCCTGGAGAGACCATGGGTCAAATCCTGGCCCCATTGAAATAATTAGCCAGGCTCCCCTTGACTTCAGTGGGGCCAGGATTTCACACCCTGTGTAGGAATGAGCGGGGATGGCCTATTCCTCCCTTGGTGTCTCTGCTGAGCATCCATGCAGCCGCTTCTTGGGTGGAGCATGGTCATTCTTCACCACTATCAGAGGGCAAGGGGAAGTACGTGGATCCAGTTTAAACAATAAGGCAAACTAATGAGAAATGGGAAGCAGCCATGAAAGCTTCCCCATTGTGTCTCAGCACTAGCCTATAGAGTGTATACTGATGTGGACTTTTGCAATGTGTCATCCACCAGTAGCCCATACAAACTCGCTTCCCCCAGGGGTGCTCATCACAATCAAGGGTCCTCTGGAGCGAGAGGGGAGTCCCTCTTATTTTTTGTCCACAATCTGCCTCTCTCACACTGAAAATACCCCTTTTAAAATTCAGTGTAGCAGTTAGGGCAGCACTATGGACCCACCTCCAGCAGACAGACCCTGCCTTGAGCAACCACTGCAAAGATCCCCCCCCCCGCCCCCCAGCGGGTTCCCAAAGCCATAGTATGAAATCTTTCAACCCCCCTCAATTGTTGCTGCTCTCCTGAGGTTTGCGCTGAGGAGGGATTTCACTGCATATATCATAGAGGGACAACACAACCCACCCCAGAATGGCCTATTAATAACGCATAGCACGAGTGACGTGCTTCACCCTTCGCTGAACAAGCAGCCACTCTGCCCCACCCCAACCCTTGTCCGTGTGACCTTCCTGATCCTTGGTGTTTGTTCTTTACTGTACCTTGCTGTGTAGCTGCAGGAGAAAGAGAGGAACAAAGCGCAAAAGAAATCCCTGATGTTGCAGAAGCGATCGGAAGGCAGAGAAGTCACCGAGCTCTCTGATGTGGAGGGTGTGGACGAGGGCGAGATCATCAAGGTGAGGGGAATGGTGGAGGGGACCCTTAAGTATATGAGGAAACCACACAGGTGCAATTGGGTGTCCAATAACCACGTTCGCTGACCAGATACAAACATATGAGGCCTACCTATATGTGTACATTGCTGCTCTGTTAGGTTCTGATGGCTTCTGCAATAGAAGACAGTAAGGGCCACTGGCAGGCTCAGGAATCGTTTAAAGGGATACTACCCAATTCCTATAAACTGGACCCAGACATTGAGCAAGTTTACATCACAAGATGGGCGCAGGGTGCACCTCAGCCTTGCAGACTTGTCTTGAAAGTTTAGTAGCTCAGCCCCTGAGTCTACTTACCCTGCCTGGCATGCTGATGGTGAAAAATCTACTGATATTTTATTTACCTCTCAATAAACATCTGCCACTGCTGCTCAAGATTTTGCAAGTCTGCTTCAGGCTTTTGGTTTGGGATTTATCTTGATATTTACTAAAGTAGGCTTGTTATCACCTGTGAATTGTCCAGCACCTTTGAACCTGAAGGATTCCTAAGGACCTTGTAGAGGGGGTACCAAGTTTACAAACTTGAGTCCATCCAGCTTCACTCTTGGACTCTTTAATCAGCACTCAGAGGCAGAAAAATACCTGTTTTAAAACCTAAGAACATATTGGGCCATCTAGCCCAACATTCTGTCTTCTGACAGTGGCCAATGCCAGGTGCTTCCCAGGGAATGAAGAGAACAGGGCAATCATCAAGTGATCCATCCCTTATCATTCAGTCCCAGCATCTGGCAATCAGAGGCTTAGGGACACCCAGAGTTTGGGGTTGCGTCCCTGACCTTCTTGGCTAATAGCCATTGATGGACCTATTCCCTATTAATTTAGTTAATTCTTTTCTGAACCCAGCTATGCTTTTGGTCTTCACAACATCCCCTGGCAATGATTTCCACAGGTTGACTGTGCGTTGTGTGAAGAAATTCTTCCTTCTGTTTTGTTTTAAACTTGTTGCCTGTTAATTCCATTGTGTGACCCCGGTTCTTGTGTTATGTGAAGGGGTAAATAACACTTCCTTATTCACTTTCTCTGCATCAGTCATGCTTTTTAAAGACTTCTATCATATCCCCCCTTCGTCGTCTCTTTTCCAAGATGAAGAGTCCCAGTCTTATTAATCTCTCTTCATACGGCAGCCGTTCCATACCCTTAATCATTTTTGTTGCCCTTCTCTGTACCTTTTACATTTCTAATATATCTTTTGAAAGATGTGGCGACCAGAACTGCTTGCAGTATTCGAGGTGTGGGCATTCCATTGACTTATATAGGGGCATTATGATACTTACTGTCTTATTATCTTTCCCTTTCCTAATAGTCCCTAACATTGTTCACTTTTTTGATTATCATTGCACATTGAGCAGATGTTTTCAGAGAACTCTCCACGATGACTCCAAGATCTCTTTCTTGAGTGGTAACAGCTAATTTAGAACCCATCATTTCATATGTATAGTTGGGATTATGTTTTCCAATTTGCATTTATCTACACTGAATTTCATCTGCCATTTTGTTGCCCAATCACCCAGTTTTGTGAAATCCCTTTGTAACTCTTCACAGTCTGGTTTGTATGCATCTTGAGTAATTATGTATCATCTGCAAACTTTGCCACCTCGCTTACCCCTTTTTCCAGATCATAATGATTATGTTGAACAGCACTGGTCCCAATAGAGATCCTTGGAGTACCCCTCTATTTACCTCTCTCCATTCTGAAAACTGACCATTTATTCCTACTCTTTGTTTCCTGTCTTTAAACCAGTTAGTGATACAGGAGAGGACTATCCCTCTTATCCCATGACTGCTAGTTTGCTTAAGAGCCTTTGGTGAGGGACCTTGTCAAAGGTTCCCTGAAAATCCAAGTTTTTTTCGGCATCTACGTGCCGATCTGAGCCCTCGGAGGCATGTTTGCTCAGTCACCCAAGATAGAAAATTGGGCTCCTCAATTACAGCCCAGGAATTGTTTCACCCACCAGTCAGTGCAGCCACTTCTGGGTTGGAAACATCACTATTCTTCATCAGCAAAGGGGAAGGAGAAAGAATGTGGATCCATGGGAAATGTACCAGGGTAGGATGTAAAGTCTAGCTGAGTTGGAATTTGGCCAGGACGTTAGTTAACACATCTGTTCTTCCAAAACTGTCTAATATTAGTGTCTAAACACTGAGCATTCTCAGTCTGAAACATTAAATACCAGGCACATCCTGGAGTCTGACCACCACCCCCAAATGTGGCCTGAGCAATTCTGTTCACTTTTGTTACATCCTAGCAACTGTCCTGAGGTGCTGCATGCAGAAATGTGCCTCTTCATACAGCTCTTACTCAGGCATCGGAGTCAATAGAACGACTGGCCTGAGAAAGCGTTGCAACACAGGGGCTTGTCAAGTTCAAGGATCACTTTCTCCTTTGGGACCTCTGCTAATTGTAGAGGCAGTATGCTGTTCATTGCCAGTGGCCTATCCGGCCTACAATACCAAGCTAACATCTGGATGACCCAATGGATTGAAACTCTGGGATATCTAGCAACCCAAGAGTGAGTAAAGAGTTCAAGGACAGCCCTCAAGGCCACTTATCCCTTGTGAAGACCCAGTCCATGTCAATGTCCACCATAGTAAGGGTGCAGTCCCTCTTCCCTTTCATGTCCATAGGGAAACTCCCATTGATTTGAACGGTGCAGGATCAAGCCCCAAATAGGAGACTAGATCAGCCCAGCTTTATTCCATGTGACAGAACTTCCAGCTTGTTCCTCGTGCTACAACTTTCAGTGGCTGGCTACGGGGTTGGTGGGGAAAACTCTAGCAAGCAGTAGCACGTAATTCTGTGCACAAGATCCCTTGTTCTTCAACATTGATAAAGTAGGAGGTTATCCGTCTCCCCCCCTTCTTTTTCCTTTTTTTGTTAACTGTGCTTTCCTTCACAGCTGACTGCTCCTGGAGAAATTGGAATGCGGCTCAATGCTAGGCAGCTGGAAAAATACCAGCACGTCCTGGAGGAACTGCTAACTGAGATGCTACTGGACGCTCGAAATGGTACTGAAAGGAACTTGAACTGTGCCTCTCTCCCTCCCCGAGTGATATTTATATTCTGGGAATGGCTTTTGTGTCATGTTTGCTCCCTTTACAGAGTCCTCATTTTTCCCCCCGCCCACCATGGGTACACTTTGCGCTTAAGAACATTAAGCTCCCTTCTCATTGCCCAAATGGTCTCTCGGTGCTGCTGTCGATTGTTACAGTGACATCCTACCATTTCCAAGCAACCACCCTTGGTACTGCTCCCTGCGTTCACGTCCCTCCTCCGTGGCTAGGGAACGACCTTGCAAACACATTGTTCCAGCCGTTTGAAAATGTGTTCGCGTAAAAGCAAGACTGAGGAGCTGCCTTCTCCTCCTGAATGGGTATTGAGGGCAAAATGCACTTTGCAGGCCAGCCCAGGTGGGCCACTGAATAGCTAAGGAGAAATCAGTGGGAGTTAGGTGCCTAAATACTTGATTTTTGAGTCTGCTTCTCTCTTCCCCTAAGGCCAGAGTGTGGCCCATCCTGCACACCAAGCGAGGGGACTAAAAGAGGGTGTAAGACCCCCCCCCTTTACTCCATTGAGCTGTCTACTCACACCAGGAGTACCAGTGCAGAGAGGATAGCAGCCTTCATGGGGCTGCCAGTCCCCATATATATGTGAGTGGAGCTTTGCGCTCCACCCCAAAATGCAATCAGTGTAGTTGTGTCAGCATGCTGGGGACATCCTCTGTGTGTCAGAGGTGGCATATCTATGGGGGATCTTACTGTATTAAGTATTATGCATCGTTGTGGGCCAGGGATTGTATATAATTCCCTGAGGGAGACCTCCAGTAGCTAAGAACAGGGGTGGGTGATGAGGCAAATTCATTCAAACTGGAACACCACACGAGAGGTCCCACCCCCTGGGAAGGCTCGCTTATACTGGCTCAGACTGGATTCTCTAGAGACCAGCGGACAAAGAAAGGACTTTTGTACAACTAGCCTGAGTTTAAAGTGACTGTGGGCCTACTTTCTGATCCGACAACCGGATAGGACCTTCTGTCCCAGGGACGACCCAGTCCTTCCTGGAAAGGGTTGGAAGGACTTGACCTGTTCATGGGGGTTCTTGTTCTGAGCAAAAGGTGTTCTGAAGTTGAAACCAAAGAAAAACCCCTTGGTGGGGTTGGAAGGGCTGACTCCTACCAGAGCTCTTGTTGGACCTGGGGAATGATCTCTGGAAGCCTTCTTAGCACATGTGTAGGTTCTTTTAGTGTTTTAGTGTTTTCTCTGTAATGCTATTACCTTAAGAATAAATGTGCTTGCTTAGAAAGGGCTGTGCGGTAGCTTGTACCTGTGGGCAATTATGTTCCTTTTAGCCTCCGGGGAGAAGCAAACCAGACCTGTTTCGTCAGTCTGACTTTCTGGGGAACTCACAGTATAGGCAGGGAACTGTGCAGTCTGGTAAAACCCGGTCTTGAGGGAGAAAGAAATGCATCTGCACCCAAGAGAGCTGACAGCTGAGGAGCTGGGAGCCTAGAGTGGGTGCCCTTGCTGGACCACAAGGGGAAAATACAGGTGCAGTTGCCCTGAACTGTGACACACTGCACCAGCCGTATGCCTAACACCATGTAAGTTCCCTTCCCCAGCCTCCTCCACCAAGGAAGGAGAAACACAGTCTACTTCCCAGTCTAATGCTTGGAGAGCACAACCTAACGCTGTCCTGTACATGGGGCTTCTGGCAGAGCGACAATTTAGCCTTTGCTTTCTGTCCCAACACTCTCTGAAGTCAAAGGGAGACTTTCCATTGTCTTCCATGGGCATTGGGTCGTACCTTTATAACAGTTACACATCAGTGTATCTCTGTTCTTTTCAGTGCAAATATTCTCAAGTTACAGGGGTGTGACAGAGATCAGAACCAGGCTCTTGGCATTACCAAGTTGTAGGTATTTGGGGGAATGTTGCTGTGCACAGAAACTTAAGGGCTAATTGAGGTGCTAATTGTTCAGCCCTGAAGTCAATGGGGTTTGCCTTAGTGAGGACGGAGGGCCAGATCACGCATCTCCTATTCACGCTGTTGTGCACATATGCGAGTCGCCCCGCTGAAACCAATGGGACTATGTGAGTAAAAGCTCAGCAGAGCAGTGTACAAAAGGACTGCACAATCCAGCCCTAAGTAAACACTGAGTAACCACTAAGGACCCCAGGATTTAGGGTGAAATTTTCAGCAGAATGCAGCACCCATATATTAGGCCACATTGGCCAAACAGCTCAGCACCTGCAATCGAGGCCAGATTTTCAAAGGCCTCTATCTAGGTGTCTGAATGGGAGCTGAACTCTGAAACTCAGGCCGCAATTGTGTTGCTGAGCACTTGAAAACCTAGCCCTGAGTTCTTCTGATAACCTGGCCTTCGGTATGTAAAAACTAGAGGCAGAAAAATTCTGTGACAGTAGGTTATTTAGTCAATTCATGCATGCCCTGTTGGAGAACAGTACGGGATTGTGATCTACAGTCAATTCTCTGGGGCTGTATCCAGTCTAGGTTTAAATAACCCTAGCAACAGGGCTTCCACCATTTCTGTGGGATTACGGTTCCAATTGCACATGCTGGTTTCAGTTTGTCATCATTTCTTCAAGAGTGGAAGCTGAGGAGGGTGGGTATTGCGCATAAAGCTGTAAAGGACTGAAAATTGTACGTAAGGCTTATAAAGGATTAGGAATTGTATGTAAAGGACTGGGAACTGTAGATGAGTCTTGTATAGGACTGTATAAGGCTTATAAAGGACAGGGCACTGTATATAAAGGACTTGGCAGTGTATGTGTGGCTTATGAAGGACTGAATTTGTTCTTTCCTCTCTTTACAGTTAACTGATGTCCTCAGACCCAGAAGAGCAGAGTGATGCTTCTTGCTGGACTACAGGTCTATGCTTCTGTAAAACTAAATCTGTAAAGTGCTTCAAAAGAAAAAAATTTGGATGCAAGGTAATAAAATGTGCAGTTGAATTAAATAAATGACTTGTTTCTTTAAAATGTCTTTAATAATCAGATGGTGAGCTCCAAGTGCATGAAAGAATCAAAATGGCTCTACAATGTGATGCTTTCTGGGTATATAGAATAGCACCTTTTGTCTGAAGAGCTCAGGGCATGTTGCACATACTAAATAATTAGGCCTCATTCACCCCAATGCAGATAAATATTGTTGATCTAGTTTTACAGATGGGGAAACTGAGACAGAGGGTGGTTAAGTGACTTGCCCAAGGTCAAACAGCAAAACCCCTGAGTTCTGCCTATCCATCCCTGATCTACTCTCTAGAGGATGTTGCCTTCAAGAGCTTGGAATAGGATCCTGGAGTCCTGACTCTCTGTTCCCCAGTCTGATCACTAGAGGACACACTCTCCCACAGCTGGGAACAGAACCCAGAAGTCCTGACTCGCAGTTCCCTGCTTTAATCACTACAGAACACGTCCTCCTGCTAGACCACACATCATGGCAATACTTCGTCATAACTATATGAAAATCCATCTTACTGACAGGTGCACTTTACCCATAGCTACTACACTGTGAGTACACGGGGCTTATCGTCCATGCTCACTTCTGCCTTGCAATAACACACAGATCCATGTTTATTTCTACTTTGCAAACACAACTGAATGTAAATGGTTAATTTAATGTAATATTCATTATGATGCATTTACATGCCTTTTGCTTAATTAAGAACAGTCACTCTATAGGTACCATGGAATTTAACATCTGTAAGATGTGAAATAGTGAGACAAATATGTCTGAGTGACAGGTATCCAATTCTAATCCAATTTTATCCTCCCAATTTAACATAAATTCTGCTGTCACTGTGGATCATTTAAATAGCTGCAGTATTAGTGCCAAAATAACACACATGCGATTGGAACTGCTCTGTATTTTGTGTTTTGAAAGCTGGTCCCTTTTTAGAAGAAGATAAATCTCCTCCCATATAACAGTACATGTAGTCAGGAGAGCTTGCCAGCTTTAACATGCATTTCAAACACATATTTCCACTGCACAGACTGATCAGGCTAAAGTAGCTGGAGTTTCGCAGGGATTGTTGCTGAAGGGGCAGGTTACACTATAAAATCACTGGTTACTGAATCTGAGGAGGGAAGATAATAAATGTGATGCATTCAGCAAGGCTGAAATGAAAACGGTGTGGTCTCATAGGGCCAGATCTTTGGCTGGTGTAAATCAGCTTTCCATGGAGCCAGCCCAGTTTGCATCAGTTGAGGATCTGGCCCACTGACTTACCAGATTTACAGCATAAGTGAGATCAGAGACTGGCCTGTTGTTCTTAATGGGGCACTCTCTACAAACCTGAGCTGTTCCCTCCTACAAGGGGAAAACCACGGGATAGGGAAGGAAAACTGGGTGAGGCTCTTCTTGAAGGAAGACCTAGGAGGTTCTGCTCCCAAGCCCTGCAGCTCTCCTGACAGCTGTGTGGGTCTCTGATTTGCTCCAGGCACAAGGCTGCACCTGCCCAATCTCTTTCATCCTGCTCTTTGTGATGCTGCCCTGTGAGGGCTTCCCCAGTTGGCAGATGCCCCTGGGGCTCCCCCCATGCAGGGACACTGCCCAGTGCAGAGGTTCCCCAAAAGAGCCTCTGGCTGTAGCAACTTACTTGAGCCTTGTCCTCAGGGCTGGCAATGGGGCCAAGACAAAATCTCTTGGGGAGCCCACAACCTGAGGAAGCTTCCATGGAGTCTAAGGGAGGGTCGGTTGGTGCCATGGACATGGTTGACCCTGTCTTCCATGCAGGAGGCATGAGATCCAGTTGTGGCTCTAAGGGGTGCGAACTCCCCCTTTAGACTTTTACGTGGGCAGAAGATGGCTCTGCCAGTCAGTACTTAGCTCATGACTCTTCAGCTGATGCACAAGCCGGAGTAGAACCCAGCTCCCTCTCCAGTAGCTCTGCAGGGCTAAGAGGAGTTACAGAGAGAGAGAATGAGAACATAATTTTGTCCCTGTCTGTCTGATCTGGCTCCAGATACACACACAAAACAGTTCTGAGCAGTAAGAAGGGGCCATCTGTGCAGTCAATTTTCTAACCCTTGCCATCATCAGAGCGGGCCCCTTTCTAGGCCTGACCTATTTTGACAGGGTCTTTTTAACTAGCCTTCTCCTTTCTCCTGGTTCTCTGTACACACACACTCACTTTTCCTTTCCCTTCAAGCTGCCTGCCTCTGATGTGCACCCCTGTAATGAACCAAAACAGAAAGCTGGCTCCTGCACCCATCTGTATGCACAGCATCCCGGCTGGCTGCTTAGAAGTGTCGGTTCTTTTCCTTTCCCTTTTTCCTCCTATTGTCAGCATTCGATTACCACCATCATCTCAAATAATTCCTTGCACTAGCAGCAGGTCATCCAGTTTCCAGGGCAGCAAACTCCATTACCTTACCGCAAGCCGATACGTGGGTAGCTGTGAACTCACCTCTCAAGAAACTGATCACATTTTCCTCTAGCTAAGCTGGAGGCTGAAGAAAAGAAAAAGACGAACTAAATATAAGGTCTTAACCTCCTCAGAAAGCCAGGCAGACTCAGGACATGTCACGCGATCTGGCCAGAGATAAGAAAAGTTCCAGCCACACCTGTGCTGAGCTCATGAGTGATGGGGTGTCTGGCAGGCACAAATACCGTGAGTATCCAACGTAAGTGAAGAGTGCTCGGTATGAAGGATTGCTGTCTAAATACCATGTAACTCTAGAGAGATGGGGCAGGGCTTGCAGCTACCTTCCCTCTTGTATTGGGTGGGGGTTAATTGGCTACACCCCTTTTTATGGTGTGGGATACTCTCCCCCGCTGCATCCAGGAGGTGCCTGGGGATGGTGCAGCCACGACTCCACATCTATCTACTCACTCAAACCTTCCTTGGTGACATTGGTGAGGCCTCATCTGGAGTACTGTGTCCAGTTTTGGGCCCCACACTTGAAGGATGTGGATAAATTGGAGAGAGTCCAGCGAAGGGCAACAAAAATGATTAGGGGACTGGAACACATGAGTTATGAGGAGAGGCTGAGGGAGCTGGGATTGTTTAGCCTGCAGAAGAGAAGAATGAGGGGGGATTTGATAGCTGCTTTCAACTACCTGAAAGGGGGTTCCAAAGAGGATGGCTCTAGACTGTTCTCAATGGTAGCAGATGACAGAACGAGGAGTAATGGTCTCAAGTTGCAGTGGGGGAGGTTTAGATTGGATATTAGGAAAAACTTTTTCACTAAGAGGGTGGTGAAACACTGGAATGCGTTACCTAGGGAGGTGGTAGAATCTCCTTCCTTAGAGGTTTTTAAGGTCAGGCTTGACAAAGCCCTGGCTGGGATGATTTAACTGGGAATTGGTCCTGCTTCGAGCAGGGGGTTGGACTAGATGACCTTCTGGGGTCCCTTCCAACCCTGATATTCTATGATTCTATGATTCCTCTCCCGTCAAGTAGGCAGCATCAGAGAAGCCACTTAGGCTGGCCCACTACCACAATCTGGGCAGGTCTAATGAAGTCGTGTTGGTGTGGGGGGAGTAACTTCTCCCTGCTCCCCCATGTGACCATGTTAGTTTGAGCCATGGTTGATCCTACACTAACTAAAGCAGAGCTGTTCAAAGTCACCACAGGGACTTGAAGGCCCAGTTTCTTTCATTTTCATGGGAACTGGGTGTCCAGACTTAGGTGGCTTTGAACATCTCAGCCTGACTGGCTCTGCAAACTACTTAGGGCCTGATTCCACCAGGGGGGCACCTCACTCTGTATGTAACCCCATTGAAATCAGTGGGGCTACTCATGGACTACGGTACCACAAATGTGAGCAGGAGTGACAGAAAAGGGCCTGTAGAAATTACAACTAGCAGACCCAACAGTCTCTATAATCTGCACTCTGGGTGAGACACTGGGAATAAACAGGTAGCTGCATAGCAGCTAATGGTACTATGGGCCAGTCTACAGCTTCAAACAGAAGTCGCCATCTATCGTCTTAGACTGTGCCCATCACTGTGGTATCTGTGCACCTTTGGCAAGGGTAAGTGGACACAGTTTGCACTAGTTTTCTATAAGGGGGGATTGGGTTCCACAGGAGGAGGAGGAGGGGTGACAGCCTCCCTGGGCCTACACCGGGGATGGAGGCCTCGTCTTGCATAAGGTCAGACCCTACGCATTCCTCATCCAGTCCCTCTCATCCTCCCTTCTGTGTGGTAGGGATGAAGTGGTGAAGCCACAAATTGCCCCCCCCCCACACCTCCCTTTCACATCAGCCAGTTCTGGCACCCCTCTACTCACTGATGAAGATGAGCCAACCCAATCTATAATTATCTATATAATTATCCCACTGTAGCTGCCATTCAACTGCAGAGGTAACAGCCAAGAGTAATTACGATTAAACCTGTCTTAAGTGTTCACTCACGGGACCAAAACAATCAGTTGCTTAAAGAATATAGCCTAAAGTAGATAGGGGCAGGATTGAGGATTGGCCTTAAAGTCCATGAGTCTGTATTTCAGGGTGGTCTCTGAAAACAGGGTGGGGCTCTGAACACAGTAGGACACACAACTAAGGGCATGGGAAGGGGCAGAGGTACCAAGCTTTTCTGGATTCATTGGTGTCAAACTATTTTCAGTCTGCGGTTCTCAAGGCTGGGTCTCCTCGAGTGAGGGCCATTCCTACCTATTCCACTTATCTTTGATCAGCAACCAAATGTTCACTGGGGAAATAAAACAGCACAAGAGAGACTGCTTTTAAAGCAGAGGCAATTTAGGGTGCCTGGATTTTATCCCAGGGGACAAATCTGGTTGCACCCCGGTGACACCTCAAGCACATCTTCTTGCTGTATTGAAAGGTGGCATAAACCAGCAATGGCATAGGGTGCAAAGAGGCTGTTGCCAAGGCGCCCGGCAGTATCCGCCTGTCACCCTGCAGCAAAGGCCACCATCATGCCACGCTGCAGCCTGGCACCAAAGCCCCCCCTCCCGCCAGGAGGGCACTGCCACCAAAGCATCGCCCCACGGCAATGCAACCTCTCATCGGTCACCCTCGGCAATGCCACGGGGCGTCCAAGTGTCGCCCCCCGGCAATGCCACGTGCCACCGATGGGTCATCTGGAAGCCGGGACATGAGGGCATTTCGCTGGCTCAGTCACAAATAAAAGGCTGAGCTAGCCACCTCCCCCTCCCCCTCCCTCCCCTCCTCCTGTGTGTAACTTGTTTCCTGTGAAGGGCACAAAACAGCCTTCCCGCCCAGCCCCTGCATGATAAGGGCTGAAGAGAGAGCCCCTGGGACCAGAGCTCTGACCTCCCCAAGATGGCGTCCCTGGGAGGTGTCCGGGAATGGTTGACTTTCCCAAGATGGCGGACGCACCGGCCCGGCTAGGCGTCACAAAGCGCTTACATTGACCTTCCCAAGATGGAGACGAGAGGCCTTTCCGCCTCTCCCAAGATGGCGGCCCTTGCGTCCCCTCCCGCAGGGCGCTTCCGGCCTAGGCCCCGCTCGGGCGGTAGTTCCGGGCATGGCCGGCCCGTCCGACGCCGAGCTCGGCCGCGAGCTGCGGGCCTTGGGCTTCCAGCCGGGGCCCATCACCGACTCCACCCGCGAGCTCTACGCCAAGAAGCTGAGCCGCCTGCGGGCGGAGGCGGCAGCGGCCCCCAGCATGGCCGGCCCGTCCGACGCCGAGCTCGGCCGCGAGCTGCGGGCCTTGGGCTTCCAGCCGGGGCCCATCACCGACTCCACCCGCGAGCTCTACGCCAAGAAGCTGAGCCGCCTGCGGGCCGAGGCGGCGGCCGGCCGGAGGAGCCAGAGCACAGGCGCTGCCCCCAGGCCTGAGCCGGCCTCGGCCTCCGGCCCTCGCCGCCAGCCCAGCCCCCTGGCCCACCGGGCCCACAGCCAGGGCCGTAGGGAGAGTGAGGAGGAGGAGGGCTCGGAGGAGGATGGGTACCAGCCCCCTCACAGGGATGTAACAGCGGGGCTAAACCCTTGGGCCCTTCTGGGGAAGACAGCAGCCCCCGAGGGGCTTGCCCCCAGCCCCCAGTGGAGGGCAGAAAGGGGGTTCAACCCCAGCTCCCAGTGCGGGGCAAGAGATGACAGATTAGCCCCCAGGCCCCAGTGGGAGACTGAAAGAGAGTTAGCCCCCAGGCCCCAGTGGGAGACTGAAAGAGGGTTAGCCCCCAGCACCCAGCGGGGGATGAGGGATGTGGGGTTAGCCCCCAGCACCCAGCGGGGGATGAGGGATGTGGGGTTAGCCCCCAGCACCCAGCGGGGGATGAGGGATGTGGGGTTAGCCCCCAGCACCCAGCGAGGTGTAGAAAGGGGTTTAGCCCCCAGCACTCAATGGGAGACGGAAAGGAAGCTAACCCCCAGCACCCAGTGGCGGACAAGAGACGGGGGGTTAACCCCCAGCACCCAGTGGCGGACAAGAGACGGGGGGTTAACCCCCAGCACCCAGTGGCGGACAAGAGACGGGGGGTTAACCCCCAGCACCCAGTGGCGGACAAGAGACGGGAGGTTAACCCCCAGCACCCAGGGAGGGACAACAACAGTAGTAGGGGGATTAATCCGCAGGATCCCATGGAGGACAGGGGGAGAAGGGTTAACCTCCACAAGTCAGTTGACAGCCCCCAAGCAGGGTGCAGTAGGAAAGGGTAGGGGTCTGGAGTTCTACCTTTCCTGGTTCCTGTACCTGGCCACCCTGGTGCTGTTGGTGATTTTCCTAGGCATCCTCTGGGTGAAGATGATTTGGCCAGCCTGGCTTCTGGGGGCAGAGGAGAACCGTACGTGGGGGATTAAACTCATTTTTAAATCGCCTCTCCCCTTTTCCTCTCCTTCTTTCTCTTCAGTCCCCTCTTGTTTCCATCCCCCCTATTGTCCATCTTCACTGCATTTATTTTTCTTCTCCCTCTCCTCATGTGTTGTCTTTGCCTCTTGTCTCCCCAGTCCCTTTTCCTGGGGCACCTTGTTAGTCATGGAAAAGTGTCTTGTGGTTGTGTTGTTTTTTTTCCTCAAGTGAACTTGGCTTGAGATTCTTCAAAACCATAGATTTTTATGGGGAGTTAAATTTTCATCTAGCAATGAGGACATATTTTATGATCCATCATAATGATGTACTGCCCATATAATTGCCCATCATCTGTTTTAATGTCATTTTATACAAAGCACAGTCATCCAGTGTCCTTGATCTTGACCACTTCAAAGGTAGAAGACTTGAAATTGCCTTCTGCTGCTTACCTCCAAGAACATTGGATTTTAAATATGCAAAAAAAGTGACATGCTAGGTCCCTACTGTAGCAGATTAAGTCTCCTGCTAGATTAAATTCACAGAAATCTTCTGTTGGTCTGGTTCCAAAATGAAGGAAAAGGGTTTGTGGAAGGAATTTGTGAAGTGTGGTTGCCAAAACGCAACACAGGTGTAGGTGTTTTGTGCATAGAGTAGGTGAGCAGGCGGCCCTGTTTTCTCAAAGTCAGTGAATACTGCAAGAGCATAAAACATCTCTTCTCTCTAGAATTATTTGCAAAATGGTTTGGAAACTCCAAACTATTTGCTTACTGAACAAAATTCCCTGTTTCTGCCCTGATATGTGTATGTTACTAATTTAGGTTTCGATATGGCCTACCTTAGTTGTTTCAATAGCACTGTTTGATTAGTAAGGTAATACTCAATGGGATGAATGGCAGAAGAATCAGATGCTTTAAAAGTAGCTATTTTTAATCACTGCTTTAACTACTAGTTATTTTCTCTGTCAAAGTTTTTATTTTCCGGCTGACTAACCCTTATTTTCTTCTCTCTCTCAGTTAAACTGTTAACTGTGGATTGTGAGACAAGGACAGATGATGTAAGTGTAAATTTAAAGTTCATTTTAAAAAAATCCTTACTGTAGGGGCAGGCATCTCAAAGACCGTTAACTATTCTAGCAAATTTCACAAATCAGTTACTGTCAATATCACTGCCAAATAGCCTGTATCATTTTACAGGAGGAATTTAGTGGTTTACTAGAGTTAGATTTAATAGGCTTCTTTTTCTTTTTTTGCAGGCCAGACTAGATTGTGACTGTATAGAAGAATGTGAAAGTTATAGATTTAAGCTACTGAAGATCTGAATCACTTGGTGTTATTTTCTTTTGTTAATTGTAACAGAAGTGACTTTGATTTGTGACAGAGATTTTGCCTATATAGTCATCTTTTCTAATAGAAGCTTTAAAAAGCTAAATCCCTAATCTCTGTTGAGATGTGTTTATGCAGCCCTGATTTATTCCACAATGTGCTATTGAGAGAGACAGAATTCTGAATCAAATTCAGAGTGGTGATATATGCTGGTAAATTGATAGTTGGTCTCTTGTGATGTTCTGGGGAAGTATATCGTAAATCTATTTACTGTACCTGAGTTTGAAGGAACTGCTCCCTCAACTGCTGTTGGAGTAGAAGGCTATGATGATTGGGAATTGGAGGCATTTGCATTTCACAGGAGGTGCTCAGCAATGTACAGGATTAGGCCCTGAGACTTTTTGCCTCAGTAATCCTGTATTTTAATTTTACCAAGTTGAAGTAGAGCGCAACTGAACATACACTTCTATTAGTATTTTATTTTTTTATTTTGGCTGATCTAATTGCTATCTTGTTGCTATTGATGTTTATTATCTATTTGTGACTTTCAGTTCTGTCAAGCTAAACAGAAGGACATTTTAATGGCCATGCTGTATGAATTATATAACTACCTGGCAATACAAGCTGGTGAGTTCTGATTATCATTATAAAGCACTTAGGAGGGTTGAGCAAACTGCATCTCCCAGCTGGCTGGACATTTTCCTTGTGCAAATGACTTTAGGGGCACTGAGAAAGCAGGCAAAAGGTGAAGGAAATGTTTTCTTTAAATGTGAATTGTGCTGTACTGATGCACTTATGTCTCTGCAAAGGTACCTGTATTTGTATGGTGGCGGCCTTATTTGCAGATCATATATTGGGAATTTGAGATGCAAATGCTCAACTTTATAACTTTTTTTTTTAAACCCAGTGCCTCAAATGCTTGCAAGACACCTGAGTCTAACAGCAGAACGTTTCTATATGTTTATGTAAAACATTGGCTTAGAGCACTGGCCAAAACAGTCCAACCAGACATTAGAATACAAGCGGCTGCCCGGGTCAATGACTAGTGGTTTCATGTTGGAGAAGGAAATGCAGTCAGAAGTTTCTTATATTTTCTCATTATTCAGTCAAGCAAATATTATTAATATTGTGCTAATGGATAGAATTGTCAAAAGTGCTTGAGTTCCATTTTGAAAAGTGACTTAGGAGCCCAACTCCTGTACATGTTCAGTGAGTCTTATGCTCTTAAGTGCCTAAATCACTTTTGAAAATTTGTACTCAAAAGCATAGTAGCCATTATTTAATACGTCTGTTCTGACTTCTTTTCAAGTCAGGGTTTCATGGTCTGGGTTTGTTAAGTTTAAGTTCAGTTAAGTTGAACATCCGCCATACCTGATGGAAAGTGTCCCTAATGCATTTGGCCAAATGTGCAGTTTTGTAGAGTGAGATGGCCGTATTCTTCTTGGCTAGTGTGGTGGGTAGCGTATACCTTGAAGCAATACATTTGATTGCCCTTATCTTAACCCAGTGGTTCTCAAACTTTTGTACTGGTGACTCCTTTCATGTAGCTAGCCTTTGAGTGTGACCCCTCCTTATAACTTAAAAATGCTTTTTATATATTTAACACCATTATAAATGCTGGCGGCAAAGCGGGGTTTGGGGTGGAAGCTGTCAGTTCACAACCCCCCATGTAAGAACCCTGTGACCCCCTGAGGTGTCCCGACCCCCAGTTTGAGAACCCTTGTCTTAGCCTATATACAGTAGCTACAAATTTTATTAAAGGTCATAAAATTATCTGGCTAGAATATTTAACTCCAGTCTTCTGTGTAAACATTTTGGCTACAGCTAAAAGTGATTTAAAAGAATAACACTTCCAGATGGTTCAGGGCATTTCCTGATTGTTTAAGAGTTGTTTTTTTTCAGGGTTGTTTCCATCTATTCGACTTGTTTTCTAGGTAGTTTTGAGTGTGGAAACCCTGAGAAGCTAAAAAGTAAATGCATTCTGGTTAGTGAAGCAAAGGATTATGTGGCGGTAAGTAGGATTGGAATGAGTGTTAATTGTTGTGTATTGCAGTTAATTTCTTTCTATCTGTTATTTATTGCTTTATATAACAATGTACCATCTGCTTCATTTCTTCATCCAGTTCTGAGTCTTTCCAATCTTTCCAGCTGTTCCTTTGGCCAGTCCTGTTCTCCGCATTTCTTTCAGAAAACAATCTTCTACTCCATCTCTCTGTCAACACTAATTTAGCTGTTGTAAATCTAACTAATGATTAGTTTCAGAGTAGCAGCCGGGTTAGTCTGTATTCGCAAAAAGAAAAGGAGGACTTGTGGCACCTTAGAGACTAACCAATTTATTTGAGCATAAACTTCTGTGAGCTACAGCTCACTTCATCGGATTTTTAACTAATGATTTTTTTAACTAATTTTTAACTAATGATTGTTGCTCCACCTTAGTTGTCAGTCTTTTGATGCCAAAAACGTCCCTGTATTGAGGAATGGAAGCAGTAAGGTTTTCCCCAACTCACCCCCAAGTGATAGGAGGCAGGCTGTTTTGATCTAATGTTCCACTTCTTCAAAGAAGATTGTCAGCAAGATTATGTTGTGTTTAGCAGTTAGTCTCAGAAACATAAGGAGAATATTGTTTTACGGTGTGCTTCATGTATGATGTACCAAGTTATAAATTCTAGTCAAGATTCCAGGCCAGTCTGTAGATTTGGTTTGCCTCTCTGCCAGTTTGCCGAGTTAGTTAAATTGATAAGAAGTAATCTAGCAAAAAAATACAGGTAAAGCAATTTTTCCCTTTACGGCAAAGCAATAATGTTGTTCCACCTTCGCAAATGAATGCAGAACTAATCTTTTTATCAATTCTTTCACGTAGAATGTAACCGGCAGTTCCCCAGAGAAGTTTGAAGATGCCCTGCAATGGATACTGAACAGTAACAGTGATTTAGGGATATGGTGAGTGAGTGGCTGCACAAGCTGTTCAAGTTATAATTCACAGCACGGGCTGATCTTATGTAATTTGATATTTAGTGTATATTGGCTTGTTGGCATGTCGCCTATCCTGTTAGATCTCGTAAACTAAGCCAGGATTGGGGTGGTCAGTACTTGAATGGGAGAACCTCCAGATTACAAGTAGCGTGCTGCAGTAACTGTTGGTGATTCGGTAGGCGATGTTCTTTCCTGAGTCAGTGTCCCGGCGCTGTGCTCGTGGAGCTGCTGTCTTTCAGATGACTGGTAAATCTGAGGTCCTGAATTCTTGTGGTTATTAAAGATCCCCTGGTACTTACTGCAAGATTTAGGAGTGAGGTGATACCTTTTATTAGACTAACTTCTGTTGGTGAAAGAGAGAAGCTTTCAAGTGGCACAGAACTCTACTTTAGGTCTGTGTAGCTCGGAAGCTTGTCTCTTTCACCAACGTACGTTGGTCCAGCAAAATATATTCCCTCACCCGCTGTGTGTCTTTAATATCCGGGGATCAACACTGCTACAACAGCGCTGCAAAAAAATTTGAAGTGTTAGTCCACATGTCCTGCCCATGTTCCAAATCTGTGTGATTATAATCTGCCTTTTAAAATTCTCCCCTGCGCTTTCCACTGGATACCGCTCTCTCCAGTGTTTCTGCTGCAAATGCTGCTTTGGTGTTCTAATGTACAGCTGCATTCCACTACTGAGGTGACTGAATTTCAGTAGTGACTGAAGCAATCTAGTTAGTGAGTAAAATGCTGTGGGATCTGAGGATGAGGGTTGCTATTTTAAAAAGAAAATTCTGAATGGCATCTTCAGAGTGTGTCTGCATTAGTATGTATTACTAGCAGAATACCTGATCAATGGAAAGGCTCCCATTACCTTTACCGGGTGCTGGATCTGTGTGAGATAGAGTAGTTCCTCTTCTGCTTCATGGACAGCCATGATTTTAACACTTGAGAGGGGAGGGAGGAATATTTGTATTTGACAATCCTGAATTTTGTCTAGTTAGAAATCATCATCCTGTGAAAATCAGCTTAAGGTTTTGTTCAGCCCTTTGAAAAATATAAAATGCTATATAAGTCCTTTCTGTATATTTATAAAGGCTCCTCTGCCTGTCTCATTCGGATATCCTCATGGACTGTGTGGGAGATATTAAGAACCACTAATTGTAGGCAGGGACCCACTATAGACATAGTTTAAAGCACCAAAATGCAGATACATTATTTGAAAGCAAACTTATTTTGGAGAACTGTCAAGGAAGGAAATTATTAGCAATCTGAAGTTGCCCCTTTGCAGTTATCAGAGATTAGATTGAACTAGCATGTATTGTTATGCCATACCAGCACATCTCATGATTCTATGAGTTTCTGAAGGATCTAATGATGCAGGGAAACAAAATATTAAGCCTTATAGCCCTTATAGTTGAATATAACATTCAGAATGTTAACCCAATGCAGTATTGTCTTCCTGAGTCAGTGGACATACTAACATAACTCACAAAGATGTGACCTGTCTCCATTCAGTATTAACTCTGGGGTCTAGTAATGATAATTGAAATGTCAATATAGTTAGCTCTTTCACTGCTATGTAACTCATTTCAGGAGAAACACTGGAGTTGTGGGCATAGCTTGCGTAGAATTCCATTTTTTTTTCCTCCCAACCTGCCCCCTACAGCTACTGCTGTAATCTAATGTTCCAGGTGTTGTCTATTTCTTTAAAAAAAAGACGACAACAACGAGGAGTCTGGTGGCACCTTAAAGACTAACAGATTTATTTGGACGTAAGCTTTTGTGTGTAAAAAACCCCACTTCTTCAGGTGCATTCTTAACAACTTAATCAACAGCTCACCAAATTGATCCAGTGTTTGGCAGCTCATTGTGAAACTCAGTAAGAATGTAGAGTGTGCTAAAAACCTGCTGTTGGCCTTTTCACAGACGTTATGTGAAGTTATTTTGACACTGCACTAGTAAAAGCAGAACAAAATAAGATCGCTGTGCTTGGTAATTCATTTAAGATTTGGACTATAAATCAGACAAAGTGGCTGTGAAACAGTTGGGTGTCTCCAATTACAGCAAGGCTCAGTTAAAAAACTGTAAGCTGCCAATGGCTTGTTGTTTGTATGCTGCTGGACTAAGGGTTCAAGTAATTTGCACTACCTGTCTACAGTGGGCTATTCATTACATCTCTAGAGTGAATTGGTAGCTTTTAAAAAAAAAATCTTAATCCATCTCTTACAAATTGGAGCACTTTCAGTTGGATTTACCTAATGCCTACTGATTTAATAGATCCAAGAAGGAAGCAAACATAGATGTAGATTGGTCTGTCTCTCTGTGCTATAAGTGCAAAGGGAATCTGATTGCGTAGTGGATGTACGAATGAATTTGGGAATGTGTTATGAACTGTGCCATAAATGCTTTCCAAGATTGTGTCTGGTTTACGTTAGCCATATTTGATTTGGTGTCACTTTTCCAGCTGAACTGTTTATGCTTATCTGTAGCAAGGAAAACAGTGCAGGCTCCACAGACATTCACATGCTCCCAGCTGCTCTCTGCACAACTGCTGATGGGTGACTCAGTAAACATTTCCATTTCTCTATGCTGGGAGAGGGGAATCCAATTTTAAAGTTGAATCTTCTGCACCCTGAGAAGTGCTGTCAAAGCGTCTGCAGAGGGAGACTTCAGTTTACCAGTGGGAGTTCTGATCCTGCTGCCTTTTCTAAAGCCATATTCCTCCCGTGCTAAGCAGCCAGTGCTGAAATGTTCTGGAAAGACCAGTAGTGAGAATGCTTTAGTGTTTTCTACACGGTTTGCTGAAAGAGTTACAGCTGCTGCAATGTGTTTGCGTACCTTGTCCTGATTAAAGCCTGTTGCTGGAGTGTCTGCACTCTTCAGAGGTGGTTTTCTGCCTTTTCCCATCAGGTTAAAAGGGGAAGACCCATCAGAACCGGTTACCAGTGTAGACCAGGTGGTGTGCCTCGAATCCACCCGTCCTCGGATGGGGTTAGGCTGTCGTTTCCGCCGGGCAATAAGCACTGCCATTATGAACCTTTTCATCTTCTTCTGGAGTAAGCCTTTAGCCTTCATAGCTGAGCTTTCCCCGTCCGTATAACCACTCCCACAACCACATTAAACTAGTGATAAATGTTAAAGGAATTCTCTTGGTGAGTTAATTTCTATCTAATTAACCTGTGATCTAGCAATAGAAGGAGACCTGTAGAGACCCATTGTCCTGCAGTAAGTGCTTTTCCTTTATTTCAAACCACCAAGTTCATCAGCTGTCTGTCTCATTTAAGTGTTTCTCAAGCATTCGTTGTGATGGCCTGCAAAATTAGTCTAGTAACAACCTGCCCAAAGATTCAGTTCTCATCCCTTCCTTGTACAACACTGTTCAGTCTTCTGGCATCACTGTTAATGAGTTGGAGTATTTCTTTGTTTTTTGTCCATTTTTTGTATTGTGGTGGTGCCCAAATGCTTCAGTTGAGATCAGGGCCCAACTGCTAGGTGCTGTACAGACACATGGTGAGTTCCTGCCATGCTGTGAAGAGCCTATAATCTAAATAGTCAAAAGACAGACAAAGGAAGTATCATTATTCCCATTTTACAGATGGGTAACTGAGGCACAGAGAGACTGAGTGACCTGTTCATGGTCATAAAGGAGATAGATGGCAAAGTCACGACTTAAATCTACATCTCATGAGTCTCAGTCTGGTGCCTTAACCACAAGGCCTTCCTTCCTCTCCTTTCTGACCCCTTATTTCGAGAGCAGTGAAGCACGACTGTTCTTCTGGATTATTGTGGGGTGGGCTCTGTCAAAGTGAGGGGTCTTGAATTTTAATGCCGTAGAGACCAGTCGTCATCCTGATTTTTCTGGCGGAAGGGAACACTACAGGTGAGGTCTGCCAAGAAATCCCTCCCCTTGGGAGTTTGACTCCAAGCACTGTCCGTTTCAGAATTCCCATGCGTTGTGGTTGTCACAGTAAACAACATGAATAACTCCGATATAGTTCCAGGCGGGCCCTGGATAGCAGAGAACAAAACCAGTCTCTGATAAGAGTAGGAAATAGAGCAGCTCACATCCACTGAACACATGTATATGAGTGCACATGCTTCCATTTGTGTTCTTCCACTCATAGGTCTAATTGCCCTCTGGGGGATCCTGTTACTCCTGAAGTATCACTGGCGGAAGATGGAAGAAGAGGAGCAGGCCATGTATGAAATGGTGAAGAAAATCATAGGTAGAGGCCAACTGCTCTTTGGCGATCTAATTTAAAATGGTCTCTTCGTTTCAGACAGTTTCACTCCCCATTTGCCCCATTCGGTTTCCTCTTACAGCTGCTGTCCAGGATCACTACAAAGAGTGGGAACAGAGGTTGGAGCGATACCCATATGTAGGCATCCTTCACGTTCGCGACACCCTCATCCCACCCCAAAGCAGGTGAGCAAATCCTTTCCCTTTAGGAAGGGGGCCTTCAGCTCAGGTCATAGTGTACTTTGTGGGTAACCGACTGGAAGCAGACTTGTTGGGGAGTGGAGTGTGAGGAGTTTTAGAGGAATGAGTCTGGCCTTTGGGATTGTAACAGATTCTGACATAACCCAGACTGTTATAACCCACTCGGGATAAATGGGACCAGCCTAGTGCTATGCAGTGTAGTTGTAGCCATGTCAGTCCTAGGATATTAGAGAGAGAGAAGGTGGATGAGGCAATCTTTTATTGGACCAATGTCTGTTGACAAGAGAGACAAGTTTTCAAGCCACGCAGAGCTCTTCTCCTAGTGCTGACGTTTTGAACACTCACACAGGTGTGCTGTCATGGTCATATCAAGCAGAAATTAGCTTTTGTTTGCTTTTCCTGGCTGTTGGGTGTTCCGTTTGTGTTCCCTCATCTAAACTTGAATCAGATGTTATCCTGAGCGTCTCCACCGCTCTGACCTATCATCTGGCCAGGAGGACTGCAGTGCTGTGCCTTTCAGAATTGAGGCATCCAGTGTGTAGCCAGAGCATCAGAGTAGCTCTTTCCTGAATGGCTCTGTGCATTGCCTGCCATGGGAGTGAGACTAAGCTCATTAATCAATTTGGGTTTCCTGCCAGCCAGAGCAAAGCAATTGCCAGTTAGGCAAATGTAATTGGGAGACACTATCCAGTTACAGGTAGGTTACTGGGTTTGTTGCTCTTCAAGGAGGCAGTGTGGTCAAGTAGCTGGATCACAGAATGGGGCGTTAGTAGACAGGGGTCCTGTTTTTTCTTTGCTGCAGTATGCCATTTGCCTCATCTCTAAAGTTCAGTTTCCTCTTCAGTAAAATGGAGATCGTCCCTACTTTATAGAGTACTTTGAGATCCATGCTGTTATGAAGGACAAAGCCTTAATCATTCTCATCCTTAATCAGTCACTGTACTACTGGTAGGAAAAAGGTCTGATGTGGTTTGATCTGATCAAAAAGGTTTGAGCTTATTTGCCTGCATGCGGTCCTGAACTGAAAGTTGGGAGCACAACTAAACACGGATCCAGAACTGGGGCAAGCTCCACTTTGTGTTCTAAAATCTAAGGGAGCTCTGCAAACGTTATTGCAAGTGTCCTTGGGGAAAAATACTAATTGGGGTCTCCTTGCACCACAATTCAAGTTTGGAATTCTGTGCAATCCATAAGCCTCCTTGTACTGCCTGGAGGGCTCATCTTCCACAGTATTAGAGCCATGTATAAAGAGTTGGCGCCTTGACGCACTGTCTCAGAATTAGTTCTGAATGTTCGCTTTGATCTCCTTTACTGTCTATTGGAAGGCAATGGGAGGAGGTTAAGAGTCACTTTGTAGGCAGTGACAAGTGCGCTAAGCAAGCAAACATAAGGCAGAAATCACTATTCCGTTTTGCTGCTACTTCCAGGAAAAAAATGAAGCGGGTCTGGAACAGAGCTGTGGACTTCCTGGCTTCCAACGAATCGCGGATTCAGACGGAGTCACACCGAATAGCAGGAGAGGATATGCTGGTGTGGAGGTGGACACAGCCCTCTTACGTCTCCGATTCAGAGCACTAACCCGGAGCAAAGGAGGAGCCGTTGGTTCAGTCTGTGCAAATGGACAATTCCCTCTCTGGATGTGGGAAGGGATGGACAGGAGTTCTAACTTTCTCAGTTTAGAATCATCCCGACCCCCTTACCCTCTATTTCTGAGAGACACTTAACAGATTATTTTTAGGGCAATAATCTTGGCTTGTAAGAAGATGGACTTGAGCTAGAGAAGGAGCCAGAAGCACACCAAAGCTAGCTGTCCAGTGAGTGTTTGAGCTCCATGAGTAAACAAACATATAATCGCCCTTTAATATCTAATAGAAAGGGGCAAGGGATCTCTTTGCCCAAAGGGTAGGAGGTTTAAAGGTGATCTTTACTGTGGGAAGACCAACAAGTGGTTTTACCCATCAGCAAATGTTTTTTAAAAGAATTAATATTTCCCATGGAAACATCAGGAATGGGAGTTAGGTTCCATTAGTTTATGCTTTTATCTCACTAGCACACCAGGAATCAAGCATTTAACTGACACTTAACAGAGAAGAGCTCTGTATTTGTTTTGCCTTTACAAAGGGTGGGTGGGATTGAGTGATGGCAGTGTCATGTGCCTTGAGAGATTTGGGGGGCTAGAGGAGAGGTGGTGATCTCCTGTGCTTTGTGTGTCAGCTTTCATTGTGCTTTGTCTTGTACCAGGAACGGGGGAACAGGTGGCAAATGACAGAACACAGGTGTACGTAAGGAGCACGCTCTTATGGCTGCAGCCAAAAACGATCACTCCATATGTACAAAAAAACCCCCTTGGGAATGAACATCCAGGGTGAATGTACATGTCTATACTGGGCAGCGCAATGTGTGTGTGTGTTCTTTTGGAGAGCAGATACACAATGCTTACAGTGTTGATGCAGGATTTGTTTGCAGAAGTTAATGTGGCAATGCCACAACACTTAATGAAGAATTGATCTCTGCTCATTAACACTGCAGGCATTGTAGTTTGTATTTCCAGCTGTTTGGCTACATATGTTTGGTTTTATGTACAATTAGGAAGTGTTTGTTTTTGAGGAGAAAATAGCACTGGAGTGTAGTGGCCTAGGCAGGGCTGAGATACTGTTGTTCTCAGGGTTCCCAACATCATAACTTGTCCCAATCTCCACTCAGCCGGGACCAAATCCATTTCAGCCATAACTCCATTGGCTTCACCCCCTTATGCCAGCAGTGATTTGACCCCTTATAACCAGTGGATTTTATTTCCATTAGTGTCATAAATATAATATGCGTGTGCCCGTGTTCATGGAGAGCTGCTGCTTCAAGATTCAGGATCAGCAGGCAAGCTTGACGAGGCCATTGAATCCTGTCCATGGAATTGCGTTGAGAAGTAATTTTATAAAGTACCCAGGAAGGGTTGAACTGGTTTCTTAATGTCTGGAAGTGTGTTCTAACCATGAAGCTTGCACTTCTACTTCCCCTGCTGGCCACGCTGAAGACTGAAGGATTAGTGGGGCTTTTTCACCTATGCATTCTGCTGGCTGCCTCAGATTCATTATATATCCTGCTGGCTTGTCAGAGAAACTCAGTTCGGAAAAGCAATCTCCAGAAACAAAGCAACGGGAGGCCTTATTAGTTAAGTAGGAGAAATCCCATGCTGAGTTGAATTTTATCCCCGTATGTTCCCTTTTATGGCATAGGCAGGGTGTTTGAACAAAAGAGGAAACTCAACAGCTGTATCCAAGACATTAACCATCTTTCCCACGGCTTATTGATTAAAACCATTGATAAAATAAAGGCAGCCTTTATTCTTTTAATGTGCAAGGACAAGATCTTCATATCCATTGGTGCTTGCGAAAACTCCCATTGTGCCTGCTGTCTTTTTAAAATGTATATGGTTTGTAATTTTTTTAAACCACCGGATCTAGAGCAGAAAAGCCCAACACTGCACTAATCATTTGTACTGTTGATGAAATTCTTTTTTTGTAGGATGAATCTCACCAAGTTGGTGCAATTTATTACACATTTAACTTGTGTCTATACATTTAATTTGCGGAATAAATTTGTTAATATTATATATTAATGTTTGTATTGCAGTAGTCAAGGACCAGGATCCAGGTGTGCTAGGTGCTGTACAAACACAGAACAAAAAGATGGTCACTGCCCAAAAGAGCCTACAGTCTAAGTATAAGACGAGCCAACAGGCAAGCACAAGAAACCAGTGAGACGCTACTGGTCAGCATGATAGTCAGTGGTCTTAGCCCATCAGGAGCTTTGTTAGTCTCTAAGGTGCCACAAGTCCTCCTGTTCTTTTTGCGGATACAGACTAATGTGGCTGCTACTCTGAAACCTGTTGTCAGGTTCTTTTTTTATTTTGGGTTTTTTGTTTTTTTTTTTCAGTTTCCAAATGGCATTTTATCAGCTTTTGTTTGAACATTGAATTTATCCTCATTTTGCAATCCAAAATATTACCTGAAGTTTACTTTATTGTTTTTAAACTCTTTAGCACAATTTAGTGGGTGTTCGGGCTGCTACAGTACAAGGCAGGAGAGATCTTGCCCTTTGTGTTCTCATTGCCTTCTGAGCACTTACATTTGTAGGCAGGTGAAACTGATTTCTGTTGGGAAATTATGATATTCCTGAAAGGTGTAGACTGAGAAGGATTAATCCCATGTGGACACTTGTGAAAAAGGGGATGACAGCTTTATGTGTAATGAAATATTACGAACATTAACTTCTAACAGCCGATTGACCAACACTTGGCCACATCATCAGTGGTTAAAGCTGCAGACGTGAGAGCAAGGAGATAGGTAATATGTTTAAAAGTGACTGTTGATTTTGGGCGCCATGCGTTCAAGGTGTCATGTACCCACGCTCTTAAAGCCAGATCCCTTTAAGGCAGCTCAGGTCGGGCATCCATAATCATTAGTCGCTTCTGAAAATTGTGGTCCTGGGTTCTGTTCCAGTCTGTCACTGACTCATGGTGATGCTTTGGACAAGTCACTTTACTTCTGTGTCTCAGTTAAGAGTAGGATGACACCTGCCTTTCCAAAGTGGCGTAAGATCTTCAGATGAAAAGGGCTATACAAATGCCAAGGGCTATTGTAGGAAAACTAGGGAAGCAGGTGGCTAGGGTACTGGACTGGGACTCAGGCGATCTGAATTCTGTTCCCACCACTGGCCTGCTCGGAGACCATGGGCAAGTCACTTCCCCTCTCTGCTCCTCTATTTCTCTATTTTACAGATGGGATAATGATATTGACCTCCTTTGTAAAGCAGTTTGAGACCTACTGTTGAAATGGCTGTGTGAGTGGTCGGTAGTACTATTTCCTTTACCCTCGTGTGTCTGCTGTAGAAAACTCATGTCATGGTAGCACTTCTGCCAAGGATAGCAGGGAGAAAATAGCCATGACGGGGTGAAGGGAAAAGATCGGAAAGTCCCAACCCACCTCTTAGATATCTGAGAGGCCATCTTTCAAATGAGCCTGCCAGGTAGAAATAGTTTCTAAACCTTGCAAGAACATGAGCAAGCCCCTATTCCTGCTAGTATCCATCCACCTAAGTATTTCTAATGCATCTCTGTTAGCTGAAGCCTGTGGGTCAGCATGACTGTGCATCACAAGCTGACAGTGGCTTTCACAAGCAGGCTCTTGAAACGAGCAGAGTTTGAATCATCAACACTTAACTTCTATGGCCACAGCTGACTCATAGGCTCTGGGTTGGTGAGATATGTTTGTTTATCTCATAATGTATGTCTTGGTGACAAAGAGGCAACTCTTCAATGGCACAAAAGAGAATTAGCTGTCCATCTCCCACTGAAAGCTGACAGGAATTGGGTACCTAACTCCTTTTGCTGTCTTGGAAAATATTCTCTAAAGTGTCTCTCTTGTTGTTTCTAAGGTATCTGAACAGAAAAGGGTAGAAAGAGGAGTGGTGCTTAATGAAAAGTTAAACCTCCCTCCTCCAAGACCGCATTTCTGTTTAGATGCTAGTGCCCAGCATAGGTTGCTAAGTTACAGCTGGGATATATGCAGAGTTAGGAAATAGTCTGGGGGTTTGGTGTACCTATCTGTCTGCCTGCTTCAAACCAAACTGCCAAGAACTCCCCCGTAATGATCCCTGGGAGACTGGGCAGAGGGAAGCTTTGGGTAATAACTTTTTGAAAATGAAGAGGGCTTTAACCCTATATAACTAATTTAAGGCTATCCTTACTGTCTGTCTCTATTAGGAACCCTAGTTCCTGCTTGCTCTGTAAAACTGTACTGACAGTTCCAAACACCTGTACAGCGCACTCTGTAGATCCCAAAGTGCTTATACAAAAGATGAAGAATTGTCCCCATTTTCCAAATGGTCATTCAGCTATTTGATCAATCTCCCCTGTTCAGTGCTTTCCTTACCACTTGTACTGACTTTATCGTTTTTAAAGTCTCCCCCACTCTCTGTAAGCATTAGGACAATGTGAATAAATCCTCAAATGGGGGGCTGATAAAGCTCTCTCATCCCCTTGTTGTCATATAAATATATATATGTACCAGGAAGGAATCTAAAATAAAATTTGCCCTTTATCTTTTTATTTCCTTCTTCCGTTTAAAGGTTTTCATATTATTAAATGTTTGTCTCCCACCGACATGACAGCTGATGCTATGCTTTATTTATGGGAGGCATAGTTAGGGAGCCGTGCCAGTTCTACTGGAAAGAGCAACATGAACTAAAGAATAAAAAGAACATCCAGTGCAATCTGTCCAAAGGGACCCACCTCCAAAGGGCTGGCCCCTTGTCTCAAGCGATCCCTCCCAAGCAGCTCCGGGCTTTCCACTGCAACTTCGTTCAGCCTTTAGAGAATGACCCTTTGCACTTGTACAGTGCCTTCAGGGCAAGCATCAGAAAAGCTCCAATGAATTAAGCCTCGTAACACCACGGTGAGACAGGTGCCACTGGTGACAGGTAGAAAAGGTGGAAAACAAGTTGCATAAGGCTACACAGAGCCAGGGATGGAAGCCAGATCCCTGGGCTTCCCATCCTCTGCTTTAACCACTGGCCCATGCTTTCTCACTGAAAAACAGCCTCTCTGGAGCAAATTATTTTTATGGCTGTCTTAAGGCAGGCTGCTGCAGCTCGGACCATTCCTAGGGGGTTCAGATAGGGCCTGATCCAAAGCCTACTGATGCTAGCGGGAGTCTTTCCATTGATTTATTGGTTTTGATCAGGCCTCTAGTGTTCATGTACCTCCAGCTTGGTCCGTTAGCCCTCAACTGATGTTAGAAGATCTTCCCTCCTTTGCTTGTAGCTTGTCATACAAACCTGGCACTATTCATCTGGCAGGAGTGCTAGGCTGGGTAGATTTAGCTCACAGATGGCTCGATGGCAGCATAAGACCTACCTATTCATCCACCTCCTATAGCAAATGTTATTGACAGCACCTATCACAGCCTAAGAGCCCTGTTCCAAAAGCTGGAAGAGGGAGACTGTACCCTGCCCCTCTGGACTTCTCAGCCCTCCCCAAAACATCACTTGGCAAAGTATTTTCAGCCTTTGCCTTCCTACCACCAAAGGTATATGAAAATTAAACCATCAGCCCCAGTAGAGCTGGAATGGCTTGGCTGGGGTTGGATTTGGCTTTGTGCTCAGATCCCAGAGCAAGGCCCCAGTGGTTAAGTAATGCACACCCTGCGGTGGTATGTTAGGGGCAGTTTAATGCCTCACAGCTTATGGTTAACTGTAGCATGTTTTGACAACAACGAACTTTTCCTATGGACCTGGATCCCTATTCTGCTACTGCAGTGAGAGTAGCTCCCCTGGAGATACATCAATATCCTCTAGCAACTTTGCTGGGAGTATAGGGAGTCTCTCAGTACTACCTTTCCTGGTGGGAGAAAGTGTCTTTGCCATTGAGTAACACTGAGCTCTTGGGAATCTCCTTTAGGGCCAGGCTTTAGTACTGTATGTAGCACTAACTATTCCAGAAAAACAACTGGATTCTAGAACCAGAAAAATTAGAATGTCGGGAGGGGACATTTCATGGTACCAAAAAAGCGTTAATGGAGACATTAAAGGAGACAAGGAGTGGATGATAGGGGCTGTCATCCCTCACCGGTGCAGTAAAGCAGCCCCAGGCTCAGAAGCAGTAAGGGTCGAGGGTGTGTCCTGCTGGAAGCCAGTCTGTGGTATAGTGATTGCTGGTTTGTTTACATATTTTTTTCCCTACCTATAAGGTCCTATACATGCAATTCCCTGGTTTAGTGACCGCATCAGAAGGACGTAGTTGGTCAATCAGAGCATGGCTTTGGAGGCGAAGAGTCAAACCCTCCATTGATGTTAACCCACGCCACCCCACGACTGGCACCTGACAGCCCCACTGTTTCTGGGCTTGTTTCAGCTGCTTCCTCTGTCCCTGGTAGTGGGTTAGGGATGCAGGGTCTCGCCACTTGTGGGTGCTGGTTTGCTATGTGCGTGACTTAAGACCAGCAAGCAGGCAGCTGTTGCTTTTGCACCACCTATCCCTGACTCTCGGGCGTTACTTCCTTTCAGTGTGATTTTCAGCTCCAGCTAGCGAGGTGCTATCTCCATCTAGACCAGCTCTGGCACTTTTTTTTCCCCAACTGAGTCTGGATTTTTCCATCCACTCTTTCCTCCAGATGGCTGAGCCATGGATCATTCATATATTTTCAGCCCAGCTCTACAAGTGAGATAAAATTAGCCTTTTAATCTCAGGAGAAGTAGCCGCTGCAGTTCATACCGGGACAGGACGCCAGCGTCAGCCGGTGTTTAGATAACCTAGAAAAGCAGGAGGGCATCTATTCCTCATCCCCCTCCCTCCAGCCAAGTATCTTGCTTAGCGCTGTGCATCAGGCTTGCATTTTGTTAATAACATTAAGTAAAGGCTGGGAAATGAATTTCACTGTCACCCTGGGAGAGAATAAGATTTCGATTATGTTCTGGCACAGCATGGAGAGGCTTGTTCAGCTAGGCTGCTGGCAGGGCTGCAGCCTCACATTTAAAGGGACACAGGCGGGGCGGGGGGAGTAGAGTGTCCTTTTCTCTTGCCTGTCTGTTTGCAAGAGCAGTCTGTACAATTTGGGCTGTTTTCTTTTCTAAAACAGGGATTTATTTTAAACAAACACTGAAATACTTAAGTGGCAGCAGCTGTGTGCATGTAATGACACCCCAAGAAGCAAGCAGAGTGCATGGTGCTGCACTATCAAGCCACCCTCCAGTAACTAACCAGCATGCAGACACCACCACGCAAAAGTAATCCTCTGAGAGTAAAGCGGTATACACCGTTCTCTTCCGTAGAACAACCCGACATTACTAGAGCAATGTCTACAGCCCGGCATTCATGAGCAACCCTACAATAACACAAATGAAATGCCCAGAATCCTGCAACAAATCTGCCTGCCCTCTTTGCACAAGTGCACAAGCCCCTCTATGTTAATAAGCTAGTGTGTGGATTCCTGTGTTAGCATACAACCCTCCAATAACAAACTAGCCTTGGTGTGGAGGTGGAGGAATGCAAACGGTGGTAAGGAAGCAAGGGAGAGGGGTTCCAACAAAGGAAAGAGAGTTGAAAACCTCATTTTAAAGACTAAAAGAAATGCCTTAATCAAGCACGTTGTTCCTGAGACTGTGTTTCTGTGGCATACATCCAGTTAGCACGTATCAGACAAACGTTAAAGGAATAGTGTGTCCCAAGGATGCACAAAATACAATTCTAGGAACCTCCTACTTCAGCAACGCAAGGTGCCAAGAGAGAACCTCTGACCAACCTCGGCTGCAGCCTTGAGCCGGCCACGGGTAATACGATCTTTGTGCCTACAATTAGTTCTTCTTAGCATAGTTTTAATATGAGAAGGGGCTAATGTCCCCCTAGAGCACTTGGCTTTTTAAGTACCTGAGTAATTGCCTCTGGTGCTCTGTGGCCCATTCAGCTAAGGTGATCAGCCCTGCTAGCAGTCCCAGAGACCTTGCAAAGGCTACAACCTCAGACTATTTCACGGGCTTCTGTCCAATCAACCTCAGAATACTTGTCTTAATGGTACCAGAGCTGCAAAGGGACATCACCTGGCATGACAAAAATGAAGTCTCTTCAGTTAAAGCATGCATTATAAATACATATGACATCCAAGAAGAGTGGGGTTTATGGGGCAGGGGTGTGGGCAGGGGCTAGGGCTTGGAGGCCAGGTATCCCTGAGTTCTCAGCCTGGCTCTCTCACTGATACCCTCTGTGGCCTTGGACCGGTCACTTGCACTTCTCTGCCTGTTGTGTAAAATAGGCACAAATGATACTGACTTCCTGGGGGGTGAGGCTTGGACTTGTGGTTAATATATTGGCCTAGGGTCAGTTCCCTGCTCTGCCCCAGACTTCCTGTGTGGCCTTGGGCATCTCACGCCACCTTCCTCTTCGTCAGTTCCCCATCTGTAAAGTGGGACTAGCTTATCTAGGGGGAGGAATAGCTCAGTGGTTTGAGCATTGGCCTGCTAAACCCAGGGTTGTGAGTTCAATCCTTAAGGGGGCTGTTTAGGGAAATGGAGCAAAAATTGGGGATTGGTCCCCCTTTGAGCAGGGGCTTGGACTAGTCTATGAATCTTCTATTCTATAATCTTCCTTTGTCTACAGTGCAAGCTCCTAGGGACAGACTTGTCTCACATGAAAACAAAAAAAATCTCACTTTTGTCATGAGTGTCTCCTCAATCTTTTGAGTTCTCTAAAGTTCCTAATCCCACAAAGATTCCTTACAGCTTTTCATGGCGGGGAGCTGGTATGGGGGTTATTTGGGAGGTGTCTGAGTTTCGCTTTAACTATTTGTGGGTGATTTTCAGTTGTGTTTGAAGTGATTCAAGCCAATGGACATCCCATCATTTCCTCATCTCTGGGGGGACTGTTCCCACAGTCTCATCAAAGGAAGTTTTTCCTGATGTTCTCCTTTCACTTATTCATGCCTGTGATGTTCACTGATCACTCAGTGATTGCAAGAGCTCTTCTGTATTCTATGTCTGGTTCCAAGTTTAGCTGTGCATAACAAAAGCTTCAAAGCACTCCAGCCAGACTCTCTGCCTGGGAAGTTCAGCCCATAAAGGCACAGACTCCCTCCATTCCTCATTAGTCCTCCCTTCCTCTCTGTCATACACCACCACCACCCTTCTCTCTACTCACAGTCCCTGGTGTAAATGTGTTCGGCCTTCATGTCTTGCTAGGTGGAAAATTCCTTGCAGTGCTGCCCAGCTAATCTCATTGCCTCTGCTTTGCCTGTTAAATTTGCTCCCTGGCCACGGGATAGCTTAGCTAGCAGAGACCAGGGAGGAACCATCACTATCTTTCGCAACTCTCTCTCATGAATTAGTACCAAAAACGGGTAGCTGAAGATGGCTACAACTGATTTCACCTCTCAGACGGATCTCTCCTTAGGTGAAACATTTCAGTGCATTCTAAGGAGCGGATGCACCTGAGACCCTTTCCTTTCTCCATCCTAAGGGTCAGGAAGAAATGCACTCCATCTGGCCCCTTTCCAAAAGAGCAGCTTCTAGGCTGTTACTAACTCTATCCCTTCTGACAGGTTTCAGAGTAACAGCCGTGTTAGTCTGTATTCGCAAAAAGAAAAGGAGTACTTGTGGCACCTTAGAGACTAACCAATTTATTTGAGCATAAGCTTTCGTGAGCTAGCTTATGCTCAAATAAATTGGTTAGTCTCTAAGGTGCCACAAGTACTCCTTTTCTTTTATCCCTTCTGAAAGGAACTTTTTTTTCAGCAGGCTTTTCTAGGGCTGGCCCTTTAAATGTGGCCCAGTCACACAGCTGCAGCCCTCAGGGGCCATTTTACAGAGGCTGCTGCTTGCTATTTGCCTGCTTTCTTAGTTGGTAAGTTATATGTTTTTCCTCTTCCGGCTGCCGTTTCCTCCTCTTATCATGGGGTTTAGTACCTAGCACTGAGGCACTTGGCATTGGTAGTGGTCAAGCAAACGTTAGATGAACACCTAGTCTGCCCTGGTGTCCTGACGAGGCTGCAGTATTGCTAACCCCAAGTGTTCAAGAATCTTCAAGCCTGTCCCTTAAAAACTTGGCTTTAAAAAACCCCAGATTTTAAAATCTGGGCATTTTCTGCTTTGCCTTCTGGTGCTAGAGCCTTTTGAGTGCACGCAGGCTGTGTTTTCAAGCTTTTTTTCCTGCAACTATGAGAACTAGAACTTACCTTATTAATAAATGAAAGCTGAGAGTCTTTTGTGTAACTCCTGGAGCAGGGGATTTATGAAAAAAGTATGTGGTGAGAACTGGCTGCTCTGAGTGTGATGCTTGCTGTGGAAAGGGATGAATCTGATCATCTTTTACTCTGATGCCATTTTTCCTGCTTCCCTGGGTGACCGGAGAAGTATCTCTACAGCTTTGCCTATGCAGATAGAAATTACTGTAGTGGAGAGGAAGGCTGGTCCAGTGGTAAAGTCATTAGCCTGGCCCTTGGGAGAGTAGGGTTCAGTTTGCTTTTCTGCCACCAACTTCCTATGGGACCTTGGGCAAGTCACTTTGTCTGGGTCAGATCTGCAAAAGTATTTAGACTCTGCATGTCCATTGATTTCAGTGGCAGTTAGGAGCCTGCATACGATTGTGGCTCTGTGCCTCAGATCCCTATTTGCAACGTGCCCTACCTTACGGGGATGGTGGGAGAACAAACATATGGAAGATTGTGAGATGCCCTGCTGTAATGGGGCTCCTATAAGTAACTTAGTTACTGTGACACTTTCCACAGTATGCATCCGATGAAGTGAGCTGTAGCTCACGAAAGCTTATGCTCAAATAAATTGGTTAGTCTCTAAGGTGCCACAAGTACTCCTTTTCTTTTTGCAAATACAGACTAACACGGCTGTTACTCTGAAACCTGTTAGTTACCCATGTCCAGTCCAGTATCCGGTCACTCACCATGGCTAATATCAGGTGTTTCAGAGGAAGCTTTAAACTCTTGTTTTCCCGTGGGTACCAAGTGAAATTCACAGGAGGACCTAGGGTGCTTAACTGCTACTTTAGGTGCCGAAGTCCAACGCTTTGGCACCACTAACCTCCCCCAGCTCCCTTCTCAGCTGCTGCCTAGGGATGAAGTTGCAGGGTGGATGGAAGTTTAGTTAACGATAATAAATGATAGATATGATGGAGCCTGCTCTGTATTACCCAAAAGCCTTCAAAAGTTTCCCCAGCTTGCTTCTTTGGGTTGTGATTTGGGCTGTTATATTTGTGTTGCCCAAGGTTATTAGCCTCTTGATGGGAGGCAGCCCACAGTTCTCCCACCAATACAGGTACAAATTCCCAGCCCACAGCAAATAAGCAAAGTCAGGTGTCCAAGAATTTCCCCTGACCTCCATCTGTTGTGGTTTCTTAGAGGAGGTTGGGAGCTCTGCACCCACAAACCAGGTGACAGTATTGTTAATAATAATCCTGTTTATTACCGTAGTGCCTAAGAGCCAACTGAGAGGGGCCCCATGGTGCTAGGTGCTGTACATACATACACAGAATAGGATATGGTCCCTGCCCCTAAGAGCTTACGATCTGGATAGACAAGACAGAGGTACGGTGGGGCTGTGGGGAAGGGATATAACACCCAAGCAGAGTGAACAGTGTGATGGTAGCAAATGGCCTGAGATGAATGCATAGCTGATGGATGTGCTCTCCCCAATAACGTGAAGAACTCCTGCAGCGAGCAATCTGCGGGCAGAGAGAGAGCAGTTTGTCAGGCACTCGGGTTGAGTGAGCTTCTTGGCCGCTTGCTGAGGGCGGAGTTACGGCCTGGGCTGTATAAGAGGCGACATTTGGGAGGGTGCTCTTCTCCCACGGGGTCCTTAGGAGCCATTCTGGGCGCGGCGACTTGATGAGTAGCAGTGTGTCTGCTTGTGTATTTTATCTCCCCCAGACAAAGCTGGACTCTTAGAGCAGGGAGGTTTTGGTGGGGTGCAGGAAGTTTACGACTGGACTTGGAGAGATGTTAAAGAGCGGATCCAAGTCTAGATGCTGGCAAGTCAGCTACTGCCCTAGGAGCCTGTTCCTGATTCTGCACCCTTGACTTGGATGGGAGCAGGATTGGGCCCTGGGAGAATAAATGGACTTTGGCTGAACCGTAGGGTACTCATGGCCTTTCCGTGGCCAACTTGTCCTGATGGTGCACACCCACAAAGAAGCTCCTGTAGCAATTCCCTAATTCTGGGATGGTTTAGGGACAGCCCAAGGGCCGGGTCATCGCCCTGTCACTCATGTAAGGGGAACCAGAAAGGTCCTTAGCAGCCTCTTCAGCTCCCATGCCCCAAGCACATCTCTCCTGGTGCAAAGCAAATACCAAGCTCTTCCCCAGACCTTTAACTTGCCCATTGGGATTAGTCCACAACCCCGGCTCTGCTTTCTGACTCGGAGCATTAGCGGCTCGGCTTGGTTCTTCACCGCAGAGAATCCCCAGGACTTGAGCAGATTAGAAAAAAAGGCCCTAAAGCATGGCAGCCATTGCTGACACACCGAGCACAGATGTAGCTTCTCGTCATGACCCATGCAGGATTGGCACTTCTGCCGAACTGAAAGACCCCCTTGTGAATAGACCCAATGCCAGTTTAACAGCTGGGCATAAGCTCAGGAATGCCGAAGAACCACGCGTGAGCGTGATCCAGAGGGAACCACAGGGTCTGCCTGAGTCCAGCAGCCTCAGTAACCAATCTCTTTGCATTTACCACTGAGGAAGGATGGTCTAGTGGCTAGGGCACTAACCAGAAACCTGAGTTCAATTCCTTGCTCTGCCACAGACTGCCCCTGTGGCCTTGGGTGAGACGTTTATGGTATGTCTACATTGGGCTGGAAGGGTGCGATTCCCTGTTGGAGGAGACAGATCTGCACTCTCTCTGATTGAGCTAGCACGCTAACGATAGTGGGTAGGCGTGACACTGCAAGCAGCGAGGGGCTAGCTGATCCTGTCTGAGACCATAGATATGTACAGGAGGCAGTTGGCCACCATGGCCACCCTGCTACTTGTAACTCAGTTGAGCTAGCAGGGACATGCCTCCTTGAGCTGGAAATCACACCGCCAGCTCCATGTCATGGCCACCCCCTCAGTGGCTCTGTTCCCCTCACATGGCGATCACAGCACTGCCCTGCCTCACAGGGATGTTCTGAGCCCAAAAGCATTAAAGACTGTGAGGGGCTCAGATAGAAGAACCACGTGTGATCTAATTTCAGTATCAGAGACCAGCTATCGCTCCACAAGCCACTGTCTGGGAACAGCAGGCACAGAAGACCCCAAGTATTGGGGGTTTAAAGGTTTCCCCCAGGTCTGTAGACTGAGGCCCTGATCATAGGAGCTTGCAGAGACAGGCTGAGATGATAGCCCTGGGAGAAGGGAGACCCCTTCTCACCTCCATGGGCTGTTAACTCTAAAGTTGAATTACTTACCTGTGTTATTGAAAAGCTGGCAGATTTTTGGGGAGAACACATGCAGAAATGTAGATTCGGGGAGGAGGCTTGGGGTAAGGAATCCCCGGTGATGCTGGCCAAACTGTCCCTCTGATTTGTATTGTCTCTGTCTCTCTTGGGGGCTAAAATTATAGGCCAGGACTTTCAATAGGGCATAGCACTCACAAACCAGGCCAGATATTCAAAGAGGGTACGCACATTGGGAGCTGAGGTCTTTTGAAAATCCATCCCCAGTGGTGGGTGCCCAGCGCTTGAAAATCTCACCCTGAGCTCTGGTAAATTTGGCAATAAGGTCCACCTGCTCTAGCTGAATGCTGGGTTGTCTCTGAAAATGGACTGTACAGCCAGGGCATTTAGTATCTACCTCTATTCCATGTATCTATCTTTGCTGCTTCTCTGGGGGCTTTCAGAACAACCTGTTATCACAAAAAGAAGGGACTTTAAGACACAATCTTGTTTGCTCAAGTACTAAAGTGACTAGACGGTTCCTCACAGGGGGGAAAAATGAGATTAGCTTTTTCCCTCTTTCCTCAGACAAAGCAAAAGAAGAATTATGCTTTTTCATCTGTGCTGTGATGGTGGAGATAGAATGAGCCCGTTGCAGGCGCCTTTCCAGGATGCTGACTGTCTGTAACAAAGAGCTAATGGCACTCTTGCTGTCTGAGCATAAAAGCTCATCGTCTCCTTTACTGGCTTAGGTAAGATTGACTGAAAGAAGCCGGCTTTTACTGCTGTAATTTATAACTTGCTGGGAGTGCAGTTATTTTGCAGCCCGTGGCGTGCGGCTGACTCCACAGAGGCAAGAGAATGAAAGTTAGCTCTTGACCTTTCCACCAGATGTGTGCCTGTTTTCCCCGGGGCGGGGAGGAGATATGATAGGAAGGGATGGGCTGTCAAGTTAATCTATAATTACTGGCAGGTGGGCTGATGAGATGGAGGAGGCTCTGATGAGATCATTACATGGGGTGAAACTGAACCTCTGGTATTAATTTTGGTACGTTACATCCCAGAATCATAATAATGAGCCTGGCTAGGGCCCGCTGGTCAGCTCCTTGCTGCAATTAACTTCCTCCTGTGTCACTAAGTACAGGCAGGTTTCAGAGTGGTAGCCATGTTAGTCTGTATCAGCAAAAACACGAGGAGTCCTTGTGGCACCTTAGAGACTAACAAATTTATTTGGGCATAAGCTTTCATGGGCTAGAACCCACTTCATCAGATGCATGGAGTGGAAAATACAGGAGTGGGTATAAATACAATCTCCTTGTGGCCTGTGGAAGGGGCAGAGTTCTGCTGAGCGGGAGGCTCCCAGCCTCAGAGGGCCCGTCTTCACTGCAGAATTAGATGGGGTGATCTGCACCCAGGTGTGAGCAGCCACACTGCAGAGCTGTGCTTGAGTTACTGTGTCCTCACTGGTGCAACATGCCAGGTTTGTCGTGTTTCACCAAGCCCAGCTAGCCCCCAAGCAAGCTGCTCCTTCGCAAACCCGCGTTAAGCACAGCAGTTGTGTTGACAAGCCGTTGGAAAGCTCTCACCCCGCTATCTCGTGCAAAGCTTCACCAGGAGAGAGTGAGGGAGCCCTATGTCATGTCCCACAGCCACTCAGGGCACTCACCTGCAGTCCATGAGGGTCCCAAGGGGGTGGACCCAAGATACAGCATCCCCCAATACAGTGGTTTTCAAACCGTGGGTCGTGACCAGAACTGGGTTGCAGAATGGAAGGCACTGGATCGCGGCAGCTCTGGTCAGCACCACTGGCTGGGCTGTTAAAAGTCCCATCGGCGGTGCTGCCCGGCTAAGGCAGGCTAGTCCCAACCTGTTCCGACACCGTGCTGTGCCCCGGAAGCAGCCAGCAGCAGGTCCAGCTCCTAGGCAGGGGGGCCACGGGGCTCCGCGCGCTGCCCTGACCCCGAGCACCGTCTGGGGGGGATGGTGCCTGCAGACGAGAGCACCCCAGAGCCCACACCCCCAACCCAAAGCCCTGACTCCCTCCCACACCCCAACCCCCAGCCCAAAGCCCCCTCCCATACCTGGACCCCTCATTCCTGACCCCACCCCGCAGCCCTCACCCCCGCACCCCAGTCCTCTGTCCCAGCCCTGAGCCCCTCCCACACCCTAAACTCCTCATCCCCAGCTCCATTGGGTTGCAGGCATCAACAATTTTCTTCAACTGGGTTTCCAAAAAAACAGTTTGAAAACCACTGCCCTAATAAGTCTCTAGCTGAGCGCTTCTTTTGGGTGGTTCCCCAGGGCCAGCAGTCTGCCCCCAGCTCTGGGTGGGGGACACCTCTCAGTTCACAGCCCCCAGCAATGATGCCATCCTCCCCGCTCCCTGATGTTCCCTGCTGCACTCACTGGCCGACCACAGCCTCTTTTGGCCCTCGGGGGTGCCCGAGACCTGGACAGCTGCGACAGCAAGAACCCCGCCCCCCGTTGTGGTCCTGGCCCCATCCGCGGGAGACCACCAGAGTAAGACACCCCTGCTGCTGGCTTTTGCCTCTGCTGATCCAATGGATCCCGCTCCACCCTCTGCTCCGTTTATATTCCGCTCCTCTGCCTGCTCTGTCGTGCCGCACGCCCTGCCTCTCTCACAGGGGAATGTGCAAGAAGAGAAGCACCGGAGCAACCTTTCCTAGCAAGAATGGGGAGATACAGGCTCCAGTGAGCATGGGCCGACTCCCTCCTGCCCTCTGTGGCTGAGGTGCCCGTGGTGAAGCAGGAGGCTGAGATCTAGTCCCAGCCTGTTTAGTCTCAGGGAGACCAGCTGTTTCTCGGGGAAAGCCGACGCACAACACAGGGCAGAACGCTGGGTGTAAATCCCCCCAGAGGGACTGAGTGCGCAGTAGCTGAAAAGCACAAGGAGGGGCTCTCATGACGAGCCTGGCAAAATGGCAATTTATGAGCCCGGGGCACTGAGCACCCACGGTTAGCGCCGACCTCAGTGGGTGCTCAGCACCTGTGAAGAGCAGACCGGCTGTTTCGGACGTCGGAGCCGAGCTTCAGGCAGTGATGGGGCTGAAGTGTTGGCACCGGTCTGTTTGACCTCCCTTTAATGAAAAGATGCTTGACTTGTTTAAGGCCAGGGTGTTATAATACTGATATACAATGGCCATCTGTGTGGCCTTTCACGGTAGAGAAGAGCCAGGATTCTGTCTCTCGCAGGGACTTATCTGGCCCCCTTTCCCTGATGATATCTGAGCCCCTCACAGTCTTTAATGCATTTTCAGAATATCCCTGTGAGGCAGGGCAGTGCTGTGATCGCCATGTGAGGGGAACAGAGCCACTCAGGGGGTGGCCATGACATGGAGCTGGCGGTGTGATTTCCAGCTCAAGGAGCCATGTCCCTGCTAGCTCAACTGAGTTACAAGTAGCAGGGTGGCCATGGTGACCCAGACCTTAGCCCATATATTTCTTTCCTCCTTTGTTGTATCTGGCAAATAGGGGCCTGATCCTGTCAAGCCCCCTCAGCACCTCACAGGATCAGTCTCCAGTAGAACAGGAGAGTCCTTCAGCCTTCAGAGTAGTATCTTGATCGTGCTGTCGGTTTCCCATCAGTTTAAGGAATGACTGGTTTGTTTAGCGCTGAATCCCATTAATGATGGATCTAGCAGAGCCTTCTGGTACATTATGGGCATTCACCCACCTGTATTTTAAAGGCACATTCTCTGGCCACACCTGAGGTCTCTGTATCATTACCCCTCCTGTGTGTTCTTGGCCACTGTCACATATACATCCCCAGTGCTTGTTCTGCAGAGTCCTTGTCTGACAACCTAGCATGGGGCAGAGCACGCTTTCATGTGTGACCAGCTGCAACTCTTGTCGCTCACACGGCTGTCACCTGCCCTAAATAACTTTCCTCTGCACCTGGGAGCAATCAGGGACTCGGGCCAGGGAGAACAAGCCTCTCCTTTCCCCATCTCTTGCTCAGGGGGCAGGGGAGATGAGGGCTCCAGATAAATTAAACTCGTAAATTCTTGCTCCTCCAGTTCCCAGAGGGGACCAGGATTTGTTGTAGGACAAACTTAGTAAAGTGAGTGGAGAGAGACTAATTCCAAGGACACGTCTGTGATTTTTCTTTCCCTGCTTTGCAGGGTCTGGTTTTTCCCTATTGGCTTCAGTGAACTTAGACGAGAGGTGGATGCATCTCCTAGTTTCTTTAATCCAAGCACAATATTGATGTAACCTCTGGCAGCCCCTTTTCTCATTGCAGCGCTAGAAGCTGCAGTCAGAGCCGATTGCATTGCAACCAAGATGCGTTACCCCCCTGCCCCCAGAGAGACACCCGACCGTGCAGTCCTGAAACCACCTCCCCCTTAAAACAGGAAGCTTTTTAATTGGGGAGGGAAAGGGCAAATCAAAACATGATATAGAAGCACATTAATGCTCCCTTGTAAATCAGAGCCTTCTGCACACGAGGGCTGATTTGTCACTAGAGCTGAGCAGGGAACCAGTTTTCCCATCCCGAGAGAATTTTCAAGATGAAAAAAATTGTCTCCATCCCAAATCAGGACAAAAAGCCCAAATCTCAGCTCTCCAGGATGCGGTAATCTGAAGAAAAGCATTTGGATCAGGTTAATCGGAACGTCTCGCTTCGATAACTTGGCGACGGTGTGTTCAGCTTTTGACTCCTTCGCATTCTTTTGACCTTTTACGCTCTGCAAAACTGGCATTTTCTGACCCCCAAAAATCATTTCATCAGAAATTGCTCGTCCAGCTCTGCTTGTCACTGCGATTGTGGGTCCAGCCCTTGGATGGAGGGGGCTTCCCTGGCTGGTGGAATGGCTCTGCACCATCCCCTGCTTGTGGCAGAGGCCAGATAGGGTCTAAAAATAGCCACTGCCTAAGTACCGCCCCATCAGTAGGTACTGGGCAGCTAGCCCAAGCTTTCGCTCTACTGTTCTTGGAGGCTAGTTTGAGGAGAGCTGGTGTGCGTACATCTGCCTGAACACTGCCCTGCTGCTGTGTCGATTGTACCTTTAGGGTGTGCTCCTGGAGGTATGGCGTGTGGCCAGAGCATTGCGTGCACCTGCTGTTCCCTCCTCCCGGACCAGCGCCTGGGGACTACAGGCAGCCCGGTGCAGGTGAGACCAGCCCTGCTGCTGTTCTAACTCGGGTTGGGGGGCGGGGGGCCCGTTCGGCCCCGGCAGCCTGAAGGATCAGAGGAGCGTGAAGGTGTTATTAAGTCTGAACTCCGGCCCAGCTTGAAATCCTCTTCAACAAATGGACTTGGGGTTAGAGAGGGGCCCGAAGTGAAACCCTTGATCCCCAAATCCCTACACCTTCTGACCCAAGCTCGCCCCACCTTTACAACTGGCCGCACTGTGGGCCCAGCAGGAGCTGTGGGCACCCAACACCCTGCAGGATCAGCTCTTGATTGATAGAAAAGGAAGGAAACCCCCCTAGTGAATTTTGGGAGCCAGGCTTTGCAGCTAACGGGTCCAGGCTGTGCTTAGGATCCAGCCGGTGCAGTCATCTCTCAGGAATCCACCAGAACATCACATCATGTTAGTATCCCCTTGGCACCGACAGGGGGCCGCACAGCCCGCATGGAGCTTAAAGAGGCTTATTGCCTTGGGCCAGCCAGATAACCATGATGTTTTGCTATTCAATACTCGGCCCCTGATTTATTGAGCAATGCTCGACAATGCCTCCTGGCTTCTCTACAGAGCAGGATTCGTGACGGGTTTGAGTTGGGCAAGCGCCTTCTTGGCTACTAAGTTGATTTCTCTCTCAACCAGTCAGTGTAGTGGTTTCTTTCTCAGTCAGTGAACAGACACTGATACATCCCCATGGTTAATGGGCAGGAGGGGAAATGGCCTGGAAGGTGTGCTCTTGGGAGCCTTCTCCCCATGCTGGGACTCAGAGGGCCAGAGGCATCCCTGCACTGGGACTGTGATTCATTATTAGTATTACGCGGGCAATGCAGGGACCGAGGGGAGGGGCAAGCTATTTGGAGCCTCTGAGAGCTGTCCTAACTTGGGCCACTGATGAGATCCCCCCGATGGGCCACTGCAAGGATGCAGAATCGCCACCTCCCCCTTCCTCCTCCAGTCCACCCCAGAACAGCCCCGGTACCAGAGAATGGGGATAGGGTGGCCAACTGTCTAATTGCATAAACCCAAACACCCTTGCCCCGCCTCCTGCCCCGCCCCTTCCCTGAGGAGGGGGTTTGGGGTTCTGGCTCTGGGAGGAGGTTCAGGGCTGGAGCAGGGGATTGGGGTGTGGGAGGGGTTGAGGTGTGTGGGCTACAGCCGGGCGGTACTTATCTTGGACGGCTCCCAGTTGGCGGTGCAGCAGGGCTAAGGCAGGCTCCCTGCCTGCCCTGGCCCTGCACCACTCCCGGAAGCGGCCGGCACTTCCCTGGAGCCCCTGAAGAGTGGGTCAGGGGGCTCTGCCTGCAGGCACCATCCCCGCAGCTCCCACTGGCCACAGTTCCTGGCCAATGGGAGCTGTGGAGTCGGCGCTCAGGGCGGGGGCAGCATGCGGAGACCCACTGCCCCTCCCTCAGGGGCCGCAGGGATGTGCCAGCCACTTACGGGAGCAGCACAGGGCCAGGACAGGTAGGGAGCCTGCCTTAGCCCCGCTATGCCACCAGACTTTTGGCGACCTAAAATCTCCCTGTTTGGCTTCAGTAGCCTCCGGGAGATAGAGCCCAATTCGGGAGACTCCCGGCGAAACCGGGAGGGTTGGCAGCCCTAGGTGGGGATCCTGTGCAGGGGACACAGAGATGACTCTGTGCCCAGCATAGGGTCCAGTGCACTGGGAATACTCCTGGGTGAGGGGCTTGGTTTCTTTTTGCAGCAGCCTCGCAGTGGCAAAGGGGCTGCAGGGCAGCTGTGAACGTGGCCCTTACAGCCCGGCTTCTAGACCCAGCTTCCAAGCAATAATCCAAAGGGTTCTTGAGGGGCCTGATTCTCCCTAGATCGTGCCCTGCCCAGCCCTGTGCAATGTGGGGGTACAGCACTAGTGTTTTACATCACCTTGCACAGGTGTAAATGACCACCCCTGGTGTAGTTCAGCCGGGAGTCAGGCCTAGGGCACATAGGCCATTAAGCATAGGAGTCAGCATGAAAGAAGGTTTTTATAACTCCTACTTAGAAGTCTGATGACAACCCGATTTCCGTATGGAATTTTTCCCTTTGGCAAACGCTCATTCCCCTTTCCCCGCCCCTTCGCCAGTCTAATGCAACAGCTGCCGGCGTGGCTCCCTATTGTTTATTTCCTTTCTTGAGCGCCAGCAGCTTCGGTTATGTCACTGCAGGATTGCCGGCAGCCCCGGGATTAGCGCTTCTTAGCTAAATTGGCCAGCCAGGGCGTCTGCGGGGATCCTGTGTAAATCTTATCAACAAGGGGGGTTAGGTGTGGGAGGGATGTTCCTTAGTGATAGAGGGAAGCAGGCAGAGAGGTGAGGTGAGGTCAAGCTTGGTCGGTAGGGTCCCACCTGCATGCCTGCCTGCATAACAGGGGCAGGAGCCCTGCAGAGAACTCTTGTGTGATTTTGGCCTCAGGCTGTAAGTAAAGGTGCCTCAAGGTCAGGGATCCCTACAAAACCTAGGACCAGCTCGGGGGGCAAGAAGTCCTGGAAAACTTTTCCCGAGACTTGGAGTCTCTCCCTGGATTCTGTACCTAGCAGTGGAAAGCCACAGAGAACGCGGGAGCAGAGGAGAAGGGATCAGATGCAATTCCCTGGTAGGCTCCCTGTGGAAACACCATCTATTCTGGTCAGGGAGTTATAAAAAGAGATTGTATCACTTAGGAAAGTACAGAGCTGGGGGGGGGACCTGGTGTCATTCTCCACACACATCTGTGCAAAGTGGGTGTGAAACCCTGCCATTCTCATGGGGGCTGTTACCCCCACAGTGCACAACTGTAAATCACAGCGCAAGGTGCATGGCGGTGGGGTGGGGGGATTGAAGGCGAGTCTTTTCACTGCGCTTGATTCTCTGTTCCTCTGTTCCTGTGCTTGGGGCAGACATGGGAAGATGCAGATGCTTTAAGCCTCCTCTGCATTCCTTGTATTAGGACTCCATTCAGGGGCCGGCCTGCCACCACAGTGTAAGTTAGAGCAACTCCTGGGCTGCTCCTAGAGTCTGCTTTCCATAGCTCCCTCTGGGCTCTGAGATGCGGAGAACCATAATAGGGCAGTGCATTCTGGCCCCACCCTAATGCAGAGGCCTGGGAGGAGGGCCAGTGCAGAGCCTTTCAGTTGTGGGGGGTGGGAGGGAGTGGCTATTCTAAGGGGAAAGTTTCTGCCCCCTTTCAGGCCAGAGCAGCATAAAAGGGCCAGACAATAGCTGAGAATCAGATCCAATCAGTGCCTAAATAAGAAGGTGATAAGCATCTTAGAAATACCATTTCACAGATCAGAGAGGGCAGGATCCCGAAGTAATTCCACTGACATCAGTGGAATTACTCCAGATTTAAATGGGCATAACCGAGATCAGCATTCAGCCCCCGGCCTTGAACATACCTTCTTCACTCTGCTGGCCTAACTCCTCAGAATCACTTAAACCAACCGAGGAACTGCCCGAGGAAAATTTACTCAAAGTGAGGTCTCCAAAACCACATAAGATAAATGTTTTTTAAAAAATGCATAGGCTAGATGTTAGGACTAAAGAAAGAGATCAGAAATGACATTTTGTTGAGGGGGTTTCCTCGGGCTACGCAGAGAGAAAGACAAGGGGCAGGCTTTGATCAATTTTCCCAACAATTTTTCCTAACTGAAAAGGTTGTTTAATGGTTCTAAATTTTTCAGTGTCTTTTTTTTTTTTTTTGTAGCTGACCTTTCTTTCTCTCCCGCAAACCATCTCTTTTCAGAATGGAGGGGACTGACTCACAGCTGCCTTCACTTTGCGTGAGTTACCCTGGTGTAAAACTGAAGTAACACAGTGGGCTGTGTGCATACAAAAAGGACATGGCTTTAATTGTACCAGCGAAGTGAATGCGGCACAACCCTCCTAATGTAGGTGCCGTTATACAAGTGTAAATGCTTTTACCAGGATAGCTGTTCCTGTACGGGAAGGGAAATAAGTTAGACTGAGACAACTGCATCCACTCTAGTGGTTGTACCATATCGGTAAATAATTGTTATACAAGTACAAAAACGGTGCGTAGAGCAGACCTAAATCAGATGAGAATCTGGTCCTTTGTTTCATCTTCCAGATTCGTCATCTTCTGTCAGATTCTTAATCTCAGCCGCAGCCCCAGAGCATCAATTCAATTTCTCAGTGCTTTATGGTCCTGTTTTTCCCTGCCAGTAAGAGGGAATTATTATATCAATAGATTGTTATCTCAGCATCAAGATTTTCCTCTCAAATCCCTGCTGTTTTCATCCAGATCTTTTCAACTCCTTGTTCACTGCCACCATTGTGGCCTTAATTATGTGTAGTGATTTACGAATATCCACTGAGTTATTGTTTGATGAATCAGGGAGGCGGGGTGGAGATGAAAGCCGACAAGTGCCCTTTGTGATCACAGGGATTATTGTGGTGGTAGTTATATGACAGTAGTGCCTAAACAAACCACCAGTTGAGATTGGGGCCCCATTGTGCCTGGTGCTGTATAGACACATTAGTAAGAGACAGTCACTGTCCCAAGGCATTTATAATCTAAGTAGAAAACACAGACAAAGGAAGGAACAGATGGGGAAATCTAAGGCCCAGAGAGATCAAGTTATTTTACCCAAAATTATGCAAATTGGACTCCTGAGTCTGAGGCCCGCACCCTAACCACGAAGCCAGCCTTCCTCTCTCATAAAATTCATTTCTAGAGGCAGTTTGGGAGCAAAATGCTAAAGGCACCTCTTATCCATGGACTAGTCATGTGGGTAGGCGCTTGCCAGTGTGAGCAAGGGCTGCACAATCTACTCCTGGCTTGTTAGCAGATTTACTGGTGTAAAATCTGGAGCAACTCTTGATTTCAGTGAAAAGGTTCCAGATTTACGCCAGCGCCATTGAGATTAGAATCTGGCCCCTAATTTAAAAAAAAAAAAGGACGTCACCATGAGGTGTCCAGCACATTTTATCTAGTAAAGGGTTACACAGGCTTCGGGGATGGAGAGACGTGTCGTCACTCGATAATCTAATGCCACTGGGCAATGTTATATCTCTCCCGCTCTGTGGCCGGCATATGATTATCCTACGCAAGGTGGAAGAATTGGATGGTGGCGGCAGAGCTCTGGAGAGGTGGGTTTGTGGCTAAGGTATTAGGCTAGGACTCATCAGTTCCTGGCTCTGCCACTGACTGGCTGTATGGCCGTGGTCAAGTCACGTAGGATATGTCCGCACTGCAAACAGGAGGGATGACTGCGGTATGCGCAGGCCAACTTTGAGCTATCTCACTGAAAAGAGCCGTACAGCTGTTGTGGCACAGGCTATCCTGAGTACAGTCCCACCTGGGACCCAGGCCATTGCGGCTAAACTGCTGCTCTGAGTGAGCTGGTCAACCAAAGCTAATTCAGGTGTGCTGGCTAGGTCGACCCTCCGTCTGGCTTCTTCCCCACCTTTTACATGAGGATAACAAAACTACCTGGGACTGTCTTGTCCCTTTAGATTGCAAGCTCTCCAGGGCAGCAGGTTGTCTCTTTCCATGCATCTGTGCAGTGCTTAGCACGTTCCGATCTCAACTTCCAGCTGCTCCTATAATCCAGATGAGTACAGATGAGCACACCGGTTCTTGCAGAGGGCAGGGTAGTATTCCTGACCTCTGCAGGCGATCTGCTCTCTCACACATAACTTGAGTGCAAATGTTATTTAGGGTCAGAGCCTTGTCCAGCCTCTCTCCAAGTCCAGTGGCAGCATTTGCTTTGCTCTCCCGCTCCCCCGATCAGAACCTCACATGTGCCAACCACATGTGGCATAAAAAACAATGTCTCTTTGTTCTGGCTACAGCCCCCACTCCCCAGCACTAGGTGGGACACAGGTATATACATAGCTTTTATGGCCAGAAGGGACCATTGTCATCATCTAGCCTGGCCTCCTGTACAACACAGGCCAGGGAGCTTCCTCCGAATAATTCCTAGAGCAGATCTGTTAGAAAAACATTCCCATCTTGATTTAAAAAATTGTCAGTGATGGAGAATCCACCATGACCCTTGGGAAATTGTTTCAGTGGTTAATTACTCTCACTGTTAAACATGTAGGCCTTATTTCCAGTCTGAGATACAGCCATCTATCTCCATTTTTAGTTGTCAGCGAAAGGAACGTAGGGAACTAATATGCTGTCCTCACATACACTCTAAGGAACAATCCCACATTGGCAGGGAGCTGAATGAGCTAATAGGCCTTTTCCATCTCTCGCTCTTGAGTCAGGCACATTACAGGGAGATTCTGTGGGTATGTCTTCACTGCAGAGCAGGGGTAGGCATACCCATGTTAGCTTTTATCGACTTAGCATCGGTAACAATAATAGTGAAGACATGGCAACATGGACTAGCAACTTGAATATGTACCCAGGGTCCCTAGCCGGATTGTATTCGGGTTGCTAGCCACTTCTGCCACGTCTAAGCCACTGCATGCCTACCTGTGCTCTGATCACACTTTGACTTTGCAGAGAAGATGCCCTGAGTCAGTTTTCTCTAGGCAGCTGTACCACTAGCCTGTCAGCAGTGTGGTCTAGTGCAGGGTCCGTGTACCCCTGGGGCTACGCAGAGGTCCTCCAGGAGGTGCATCAACTACAGGCTGTATAAAAAGCACTAGTGAAGTCAGTACCTACTAAAATTTCATGCAGACCGTGCCTTGGTTCTACCGCTCTATGTATTATACCCTGAAAGGTAAGTACAGTCTTTATTTTCCAATCGATTTATTGTATAATTATATGGTAAAAATGAGAAAGTAGCAGTTTTTCAGTACTGGCGTGCTGTGACGCTTGTGTATTTTTGTCCGATTTTGTAAGCAAGTCGTATAAGTGAGGTGAAACTTGGGGTACACAAGACAAGTGAGATTCCTGAAAGGGGTTCATGAGTCTGAAAAGGTTGAGAGCCACTGGTCTGGAGGGTAGGGCGCGAGACAGGGAGTCAGGAGACCTGGGTTCTTTTCTCGGTTCTGCTGCTGAGTGAGTCACTTTCCCCTCTTTAGGTTTGTTGTCCCCTCTGTAAACAGTCTTTCTTTGCAAAGTGCTTTGAGATCTACAGATGAAAAGTGCTGTGTGAGAGCTAACTGGGGCTGGCTTGTCGCACCTCTGCCATTCTGCTTCCTAGTGCCGTTGCTTTCATGGAGCTGATATTCGCAAACCACAGGTGGCTGAAGGTGAAATCCCATTGTGTCACCCAGCCTGCCTCACTCCAGCAAAAGAGCACTAACATGTACGCACCCATCTGTCCAGGCTCATGGGATTAACAGATCAGAAGAATGTTTTTAGAACCACCTGGCTGGCTGTGTAGCTGGCTAGCTAATATCTGTCCCCAAACACCTGCTGAGTTTCACAGCCCGCCAAAGGTGAGCAAACAGGGGCCATATCCCCCTACTGATAGCAGCCAGCTTTGCAAAGGCCAAAGCTATCCCAGATGGAGCAGAGAGCCTTTTAAAAGGGAAGCAGGTGAGAGGCGAAAAACAATAGCTCAGTGAAGCTTTTACGAAAGATGATGCCGAAAATAAATTAGCGGGAAGCAGAGTTGTTTTCCTGGAGTGCTGATTGCAAAACCAAGCAAGGAGCTCTTACAACTAGCCAAGAAAAGGAACACACTGCTCCCTGCATCCAATGAAGTGAGCTGTAGCTCACGGAAGCTTATGCTTGAATAAATTGGTTAGTCTCTAAGGTGCCACAAGTACTCCTTTTCTTACTGCTCCCTCTAGGGATTCCCATGCAGCTCCCCTTTATTTGCCAACTTACTCCTAGCCAAGGCATCATTTTCTTTCCCTTATTGTTTGTGTTTTCTTCCTCCTTTCTCCCTGTAATCCCCTCCTTCCCCCACCCACTTGCCTCAGCTGTTGGCTGTACATAACCCACGGCTGCCAGGAATTTCCCATAAAGTCAGGTGACTCCCGCTGGATGTCAGCTCACTTCCCTGCCCTCCTCAATTCCATGTACCGAGGCTGGGCTTTCAAACTTAGGCTGCACTGAAGGGAGCCAACCGGGCTGACCAGCACCCAGACAAACTGGGATACTCATACAAAATCTCACTGCTGGGGTAAATGTCCTACCAGCCAGGCAGGCGCTGATGGGTGAGTATTTTTGTCATGGGGTAGTGTCGTGCGCTCGCTACACGCCTCCTTTAATAACTGCTTATTTGATTTTGCAAACGGGCAGGGAGATGATGAAGAGCTCTTTGAGCTTGGCCTGCCTTGGTAGTATGGATCGGCAAGCGGCAAAGGGAATGTAAGAAGAATGCAGGGTAACTGGCTGAAATGAAAATTCAAAAAGGGCTCATTAGACTGTGCAAAGATGAGGCTAATTTCCATTCTCAGTTGCCTTTCTGGGCTCTCCAGAAATCCTGTGGCTGACTGGCATAATTCTTACATATGCTTCATTATGTATTTGTATTATCGGACACAATCCCTTTGTGTTAGGCGCTGGACATATACAGAACAAACAGACAGTCCTAGCCCCAAAGAGCTTGCAGTTTAAATGTAAGACAAAGACAAGAGACAACCAGTTGATATAGACAGACAGGGGAGCAGAAATGCCTATGACCAGACAACACCTGGCTGTTGAATGGCAGTGTGGATTTGACGGTTGTGTTGACTAAACCCCAGGGATGGACAGAGCCGGGGCTATGTGGGAATCTCATGGATTTTGCTGGTTGCGGATTAGCTTTTCAAAGCCGGGGTCTGTTCTGATCCAGATCCCAATTTATCCAGACCTCAGTGATGGTGGGGGGAGTGGATTGGATAATTATTCTGAGGGCAAGATCCTCAGCTGGTGTAGATTGGTGTAGGGACATTAAAGTCACTGGAACTCCGCTGATTTGCACCAACTGAGGTGCAAGACACTAGTCTGGGTCCAATTCTGATTAATCCTGCCTGTAACAAAGCAAATTATTTTCCTTAGGTTGAAGAGCTCCCAAATAAAACACCTATTTGGTGTTCAGCTATTACAGGGATGATGCCTGTATAAGCACCCGGGTCGATGGATGGGGGCTCTAGAAATGGGTCTGCTCTAACCCCCCCTCAAACGCTGGGGTGTCTGAAAACTAGCTCTTGCTCAGAAGGTGGCAGATCCGGGCCTCCTCTTTGCTGTCACGTTGTGTATCAGTTTGTACATTTGCTCTAGGATGCAGTCGCTGAGCTGCTAAATGAGATGGGCTTTGGGGAGCTCTGCTTTAGTCTGTGCCTTTGACTCCAAAGTATTTTCCTGGCTACAGTGGAGCAGATTCCTCTGGCAGTCACGCTGGTCTAAATCCAGAGTAACGGCAGCAGCAGTGCCAATGAGCTAACTCTGGATTTACACCGCTGTCAACAAAATCCCAGTCTGTCCTGATGCATGTAACTAGGACACTTGGGAAAGGGGAGCCATAGCAGGAGGCAAAGCCTTCCCATCCGAGAACAGCAGCGTGTCTCGTTCAGGTTCACCCCAGGCCACGAGCTTCACTGCAGCGGGGGGAGTTAGGTAGGCTTAGCAGAACGGGCCCTGTGAGAGCAGCAGCCTTCCTTCGGCTAAGTTAGCATCAGCCCAGAACGGCGAGTGCAGTGTGCCGCGGAGGAGCAACTGGAGCTGACCCAGAACGAAAGGGTAAAAAGACACGGGTGTCTCCGTGAAGTTTCAGGCACCTAAGCAAAGGATGATGCAAGGACAGAACATTTATAATCACAACAACCATATGCCCACATGTCATGGCGCTGCACGGGCTGGGCAGCGTTGCCAAGGGCTTACAGAACGTTTACCCAGCTACCAGATCGTGACTGTTGCTTTGCACTTTATCCCAAACGCCCCAGCAATGGAAGGCAGAGGAAATATGTTTTTTAGCTGCCTATCAATCCAGGCTAATGCGATTTCTACCCTTCCTCCCTATGTCCTGCTGCTGTACAAAGCAGCTGAATAAATCCATCGGTGCCGCACACTGCATCTTTGCATCATGTTCATGAGGGACGTTGGCACCAGCCATAAACTTGATGAACATCAGATTCTTTCGGGAAGGGAGATGCAAGATAAAAGGGCTCAGGGCTTCTGGCCCTAAGGATTTCTGGGAGGATGGTTAGAGCTCCTTGCAGAGAACAGAGCTGTTCATTCTTGGCACTCTGCCCCCATAGGTAGCTATTCTTTCCCCATTTGGCCGTGGTCAAGGGAAGAGCAGAAAAAGCAGATTTTAAAATCCCTTGAGCGCGAATGTGGCACCTACTTGGCTGTGCATGAAAAGTCTGTGTGGAAATACAGCGAGGGCCGGATCTGAAGTTCAGGAAAAGGCTTATACTGATTCTGATGAATGTTGAATCCAGCCCAAAAGCAGCCTCCCGCCGAGGACACAAGGGTTTGTAAATAAGTCTGGGGCTCGGACGAGAAACCCACCTGTGCAAAAGAGAAGGGAGAGTTAATGATTCTAATAACGTTTGAAAAGGGGAAATTTAGGGCTGGTGAAACAAGGTCGGCTCCGGAGGCCTCTGTTGATCCACAGAGCAGGGACCCTGCATGGACAGCGCTTAGGGCAAACTGTTCCCACGCTGCTACAACCAGTGTGCCACATGCCAGAGCCCTGTGAAAGAGCGGGGATTTAACCTGACCGGTCAGCCCCCACGCTGTGTTGCAGGGAGGAGCTTTAGTGTGTTTTGAGGCCAAAGATCAAAGGGAAATGGTGTGGTAATACAGGATGTGGAAGAAATGTCTGTCTGTCTCTGAATCTGTAGCTATCTAATCTATGGGCCATATCCTCAGCTCCTAAACTGCATTAGCGCCATTGACGATTTATACCAGCTGACTATCTGCCCTGAAATCTGTCCGTCTACGGATTTATCAGCTCTGGAGCCTGGATTTATCAATAGACAGACAGATATTTTCTATTTCTTTTCGTCCAAGTAAAACATAAATAGCCCCCTAAATGTTTTTAACTAGATTGAATGAATGTCTTTATTTTAAATGCAGTAGAACCTCACTCAGAGTTACAAACATAGGGTTACCATATTTGAACATTCAAAAAAGAGGACACTCCACCAGGGGAGGAGGTATTTGCTCATGCCCCTCAGCCCCACCCCAACTCCACTCCTTCCCTGCCCTCATTCCAACTTCTTCCCCAAAGTCCCCGTCCCAGCTCTGCCCCTCCCTGCCCCATTGGACCCCTTCCCCAAATTCCCACCTCTGCCCCACCTCCTCCTCTGAGCGCGCCGTGTTTCCCCTCCTTCCCCCCTCCCTCCCAGCTGTGCGAAACAGCTGTTTTGTGGCGCACGCGCTGGGAGCTCGGGGGAGGGAAAGCGGGCACTCTCTCGAGTGATCAGCATTCACTTTCTTTCTCAAATGATCAACATTCACTCTCTTTCTTGAATGACCAACTCTTCTTTCGGGGAAAAATAATAATGGCAAAATCCCGGATGTTTTTAGATATTTAAAAATTCTTCCCAGATGGTGATTTAAGAACCAAAAAGCCGGACATGTCCGGGAAAATACGGACGTATGGTAACCCTATACAAACACCTCGGGAATGGAGGTTATTCATAACTGTGAGATGTTCTTAACTCTGAACAAAATGTTCTGGTTGTTCTTTCAAAAGTTTACAGCTGAACATTGACTTAATACAGCTTTGAAACTTTACTATGCAGAAGAAAGATGCTGCTTTCCCTTTTTTTTTTTTTAGTAGTTTACATTTAACAGAGTACTGTACTTGCTTTTTTTTTTTTTTTTGGTCTCGTCTCTGCTACTGCCTGATGTCATATTTCCGGTTCCAAACGAGGTGTGTGGTTGACTGGTCAGTTCATCTCTCTGGTGTTCGTAACTCTGAGGTTCTATTGTACAAGGCCAGATACTGTCTGTCTGTCTTTATTTTGCCCCATCACTGTAGAATCTGAGCAGTGAGATTTTTGCCTTGGGAAGAACCTAGTGGAAACTGAGTAAGGACCTCATGATTTGGACTTGATAATATATTTATTGTGCACGTGTATTGTAAGATCACAAATAAATAATATAAACTGCTTTCACTTTTAAAAGCTGGCCTGCTTGAATTGGTGGAACAGAAGAGCTAAGCCTGTGTGCATCATAGCCCTCTGCTGGCTAGAGTCTGCTGGCTTATAATTTATCTCTGCCTTGGGCAATACTTCCAACTCTTGTCCTCTAAAATGGGCATTGACTATAGGGCCTGACATCCGACACACCTAAGATAAGGAGTGTTTTTTAAATAGTGGAGCGTTTCCCCCTTCTAGTCCTTATGTGTGGGAAATGCAAATCACCGAAACACACACAAATGCACTTCTGTGTTTTCATAAGAGCTGACTGGGAGTTTGCGAACATTTTGAAGAAAAATGTTTTGAACAAGATTTTGAGAAAATGTTCAGGGATTTTGACCAAAAATATGGGGAGGAAAATTCACGAAACATGTTTCTTTTTTCAGACAAGTAAAAATTTCAAACATTTTGAGATTTTGTCAAAAAAAAAAAAAAGAAAGAAGAGGGGGGCATTTCCCGCTTCTTATATTTGGACTATCTCTTAGTTCTACCCACAGAGTCACTTTTTGCTACGTGGATTGCATCTCACCGTCTTTGGAGGAAAAATAAATCCCTGCAGTTTCTAATGAGAAAATTTGGAGGATTAAAAATGATTTGTAACCCTCAATGTTTTGGGTTTTTTTTGGCCTAAATATCTTTCATCACTTGAGATAATTTAAGCAACAGATGGGATTAATTTCAAGGCTCCCTTGTTTGAGACAAGCAGAGACACGCTACTGGTGACTCATTGAGGGCTCACGGTAACATTTATGTGGTCAGGATGGACTGCTTCAGAATGCCAGCAAATCAAAACAGCCCCTTTCACTTAGTGCAGCTCTTGTTCAGAGTTTTGCTGAGGTGTGAACAATAACAGCCTCGTGAAGCTGCTTTTATTCCTGACGCACATTGAGATGTGAAGGTTGCTAGGACGGTGAGCGCATTGTTTCAGTTATTTTCCAGCCTTGGAATATCTCCAAAGCAATACATGCTGGATTGAAATCACACTTTGTTCTCTGGCTTGAAAGGTGATTTACGATAAATCTATTAGCAAACAAACAAACAAAAAACACTTTAAAGAGCAAAATAATCGGTAAAAGTTGATGGAACTCAGAAATGTTAAATACTTTTGTTTGTTCTCGAGTGGCTCTAAAGACATACATTGAAAAACTCTCAGATAAATGGCTCAGCATTGTGCCTTCAGGAAGTAAGTGCTAGTTTAGACTGTATCTATGCAACGTTATGGCAAAAATCCCATTCTGTGGCATAGGGTGATGATAAAATTGGCAGGGGAAAGAAATCCTGGGAAATGTTAGAGCTTAAACACCTCAATTTGGGCAGAGTGGAGGGGAAGAAATTTCCCCCAGAAAGGGACTTGTTCTTAAACCTTTTCATCTCATTTCTCCTTGGGGACGAGTGTATGTTCCCTTAGTCCAGTTCATCTAACTTGAACAAGTCCTCCATGCGAAAACCAGGCACCCAAGCTGAAGTGTTCATTTATTCAGGGATTTCATTATTAACAGGAGAAAGTGTTGAAGCACTTGAGCGTTGATTCTCCTGGTGTTTTCAAGCAAGAGAACTTGTTAGATTGGGAGTCCACTGCTGCTAAAAGCAAATCAGAGCGTACAATGTTTATTTTCAGTTTGATGCCACATTGCAAAGAGGGAGAATGGCCCGGTGGTTAGAGCACTAGCTTGGGAGACCATCTTCAATACCTGGCTCCTCCACAGGGTTCCTGCGTGACCTTGGACAAGACATTTAATCTCTCTGTGCCTCCATTCTCCATCAGCAAGTGGGCAGAACAGCTCTTCCCTCCCTCACAGGGATATATGTGAGGATAAATGCATCGAAGATAGCAATGTGCTCGGATGCTGGGGTAAAGCGAACCATATGAGTACCTAAGATAGGTAGACTCTGCTATTCCCACTGAATAGTATCTTATGCCTTGAGCTCAGTGACACTTCTTGTACACTACGGTGTTACACAACATGGGGCAAGGCCACAAAACCTGTGTCTTTGGCTGAGAGGAAAGGAAGGGCAACAGAAAGGAATTTCTCCAGACCCTTTCCGTGCCCTCTTTTGACTGGAATGGTCAAGTGCTGGCAGGTTACTGGAAGGCCAGATCACCATCCCAGAATGTCTCTACCATGCACTTGTTTACATTCCCAGTGTCCCATTTCACTCACCAATCCTGCATGCATAAGAACACATCTCCCTCTCTGTTTTCCAGCATTGGCCATCGGAGTTGGGGCTGGGGAATTGCAAAGAAACTGTTCCTTCAGGTAGACTGGCTTTGTAGGGCCAAATTCATCTTCAGTGCAACTGCAATGCAGGCCCTTCAGCAGAGGGACATTCTGTGGCTGGGGGCTCTCCATGCCTTGGGGGAAACAAACCTTCACAGGTAGAGCGCTTCTGGCAGCAGAAGTCCTGTCCTCGTATTCAGCTGCCGTGGGGCAGAGTGAATTGGGCCTATTATTATTATCCCCAATAACTGAGTCTAATCTTGCTCCAAATGACATCAATGGGCAGTTTGGCTTAATAGAAATTGGGTAGGAGGGCCACCAGGACAAATACAGGGCTGTGTGTTTTTTTTCTAGTTGATTATTCTAGGCCTGGGGCCAAGTCCCATTTCTATGGAAGTCCATGGAAAGCTCCTATGGGGTCAGGATCAGGCCCTTTGGCGTAATGCATGTACTAGTTGTGGGTTTCCTTATGTTTTACCCCAGAATGGAGTATGTCTTGGAGAGATGCGGGGGGATTCGGGGTGGGAGCTGTTTATCAGCTTAGCTGTAGATTGTGGTCAGTGTTAATGTCACTACTGTTCCATCTTGACCTAGAATATCCTGATCCCAGCCTCCTTTAGAAAGGGGGAGGGAAACCTTTACTAATGTCCTAGTGTTAACTGACAAGGAATGTCCTGGTCTGAGGTTCCTCTAAGGGTAGGAGGTGGAGAAGCTTCCTGAGGAAGGGTAGGGGGTGGGAGATAGGCTTTATGTGAGAATGTCATTCACAGAGATTTCCAGAGTACAGAGGTCTTTATAAATAACCCACTGGCAGGGAATGTCCTAACCTTGGGACAACTTGAGAAAAGGTTGAGAACTTCATCAACAACGTGGTTTTAGCAGATCAGGATTATTATCCTAACCTCAGGTTACCTGTAGGAGGGGAAAGGAGCACCAAGATCATAGCTTGGTGTTAGCTGGCAGAAGGAATGCCCTGATCTAGCTAATCTCAGAGGGAGCCACATTAACCCGATAGCTCTCTTAGATTGCCCTTCCCTACTTTTTTTTGCCCCCCTCCACCAGATTTAAATTGGATCTGCAGCTCAAGCTCTGGACTCCAGCCATGTGCATGTATAGAGCTCACCTTATAAGGGTGGGATTTGCACATGCCTTCAATGTATAACTCTCCCTGCTTGCATGGGAGGCTTCTCTTGGGTTGGAGAGTGATGTATGCAGGAGCATAGGGGGAGCTATTGGAGGCAGCCTTAGCCTTGGGAGAGCTCCACTGAAAAGCAGGAAGGTGTTTGGAAGTGATTTGTTCCTGTTTTCTCACATTCTGTATTTATCCTTCACTTTGCAGAGATGTTCACTATAGCGCACTGAGAAGCCAGAAGACCTATTCGTGGTAAAGCAGCAAAGATCTAGGCTCCCTGGGGCTGATAAACCCAAGCCCATCTTCTGGTTGCTTCCCTGCAACAGACCCCGGTTCACTGCTACTTAAAAAAAAGAGGGCACTTCCATCAAGGAGCGTGTTTCGCTTTGGCCCAAGTACGAGTTGGCCCACAGGTCTCCAGATAGCATGGTGGTGCAGAATAAGTTGGACACGGGGGACCCCAGGAAAGCGGTCCTCTTGGAGCCATTCGTCCATCAGGTTGGGGGCCACATGAGCATGATGAAATACGATGAGCACACCGTCTGCAAACCCCTCATCTCCCAGGAGCAGTGGGTCTACGAGTCGCTCCCCACAGCCATTAAGCAGTTCACGGCTCAATACAAAGGTAAGAAGGAGCTGGATGATCCAGGAGAGAACTGCGGGGGCGGGAGAATTTATTAATGGTAGCCATGAGCAAAAGAGAAGATGTTAGCTACCCATAATTTCATGGATCCTTTCCTTCCCTTAATGAGACAAAGGGCCCGATTCTCTTCTGGCTTGTTGGGTTTAATGCCATTGGCTTCCATGAAGTCATTCCTCATTTACTCCGGTGTAAGAGGATATTCTGGGCCAGTCAACATACTTCCAAAATATGCCAAGCCCCGAGTGCCTTCACTTCACTTTTACTCATGCAAACTCCCATTCGTTTCAGTGTTTTGCCTGAGTATAGATGTCAGGATTTTGCTGTATGACTCCAGGACCTGCAAATGCAACTGGTTTTCTTTGCCTTTATTTTAAGCTTCCTGGGTTTGCAAAATTGAGTTGAGAAACTCACGTCAGGTTCTATCTCTTGAGTTCTCTGGTACTTGCTGTTTCCAGTGGGGCTGAAAATAATGCAAGAAATCCTTTCTTGTCGTATTTTGACTCTTAGCCCCCACTGGAAGCAAGTAGCGCATTACATAGAAAAAAATTAAATGCTATCCTAACATCTTACATCTTCAAAAAAGGCAGTTTCTCTTGTCTTCCAATTTTAATGGAGTCATTGAGGATGGGCAAATTGGGGGGGGAGGGAGAGAGAGAGAGAGAATGTGTGTGTAAAGGAGGTCTACTCTTTGGAATCTCCAACACTTAGTAGACTTTCTCAAAATTCTTAGCAATACTGGATGGTTCTTATACACACTCTCTTTCAGTCTTGCAATCACTGTAGAGAAAGTTGTGTGGATTTCTAAAAACTAGCAGATCCTCTCTGATGCCTAGATTGGGCGTCTTTCTAACAAAGAGTGCTCCTGTTCCACCGTAAGCTTTGGGCTAGATGCTGGAATCACTGTATGGCCTGTGTTATGCAGGAAGTCAGACTAGCGGCTCGTAATGGTCCCTTCTGAATCTATGAAGCAGTGAATTTTAACAAGAGGAGTAGGTGATAAAGCCTCAGTGCTTGCTAAATTCCAGGTAGGATTCCTCCAAATAACAGGGGTTTTGGCTGGACTCTCTAGAGGTTAGTGCTGCTGGGAAAGCATCACTCAACAGAAATGTGAATTCCTGCCAAGTGCCCCCTTTTGGAGCTTGGGTGTTTGAGCTAGTGAGTCATTTGAAGCTATCCAAAGGTTAACTGTTCATGAACATAAGAATGGCCAGACTGGGTCAGACCAAAGGTCCATCCAGCCCAGTATCCTGTCTTCCGGCAGTGGCCAATGCCAGGTGCCTCAGAGGGAGTGAACCTAACAGGTAACGATCAAGTGATCTCTCTCTCTCTCCTGCCGTCCATCTCCACCCACAGGCTCAGACTTTTTTGTCAGTGCTGGTGGGTGCTCATGCCCCCCCACCCTGCCCCCGCCCCGCCCCAACTCCACCCCTATTGGATCCCTCCCCAAATCCCCGCCCCAGCCCCACCTCCTCCCCCAAATGCCCCGTGTTCCCCCTCCTCCCTCCCAGGCTTGCCGTGTGAAACAGCTGTTTTGCGGCACAAGCGCTGGGAGGGAGAGGGGAAAAACAGGATGCAGCGGCGCGCTCAGGGGAGGAGGCAGAGCGGAGGCAGAGGTGAGCAGGGTGAGGAGCTGCCAGTGGGTGCAGAGCACCCACCAATTTTTCCCTGTGGGTCCTCCAACCCTGGAGCACCCACAGAGTCGGCGCCTACATCTCCACCCTCTGACAAACAGAGGCTAGGGACACCATTCCTTACCCATCCTGGCTAATAGCCATTAATGGACTTAACCTCCATGAATTTATCTAGTTCTCTTTTAAACTCTGTTATAGTCCTAGCCTTCACAACCTCCTCAGGCAAGGAGTTCCACAGGTTGACTGTGCGCTGTGTGAAGAATAACTTCCTTTTATTTGTTTGAAATCTGCTGCCCATTAATTTCATTTGGCGGCCCCTAGTTCTTATATTAGGGGAACAAGTAAATAACTTTTCCTTATTCACTTTCTCCACACCACTCATGATTTGCAAAGAGTGAGAGATTAGCGCTTAAGTCAATGTTGTTAGATCAACACTGTCAGTGCAGACACTGCGTCGCTTTCATCGACTCTTGCTGCCTTTCAGAAGCCGCCCCACAATGCTGCACACTAGCAGTTAAATCAGTGTAAGTGCTCCTGGTGAGGGGACACACCGCTGACACCAGCATATTGTGGATGTGTAAAACCGATTCAATTACTGTGGTGGCCTACAGCAACGTAACTTAAGTCAACTTACTGTTCTCCTATAGATTTGCCCTTTGTGTGTGGAAACTCTACACCAGTTTAAACTTGGCTCATGTAGGTGAATTAAGAGGTGCAAGCAAGGTGGATGTGAGCCAGGTTTAAACTGATATCAGGATGTCCACACACAAAGTTGCTCCAGTTTAATTATGTGGGTTGCAGCCTCACACCTTTAGTTAAACAGGTCCGCGCTATGGGCAGACCAGGCCCAGTAAGAGCAGCTCGAGGGAGAACAAGCGCTTGTGGCAGGTGTCATGCTGTCAGCTTCAGCCCACGCGATAGTCAGGATTCTGGGCCAAGGTCAGCACGGTGGCAGCAGTCTAGCCGGGAGGCGGGTGAGGCTGCCGAATTACGATCCAGGAAGAGGTGGAGGAGTAGGCGGTGCAAGAGGAGGGGAGGGCGCATGATCTTTCCTGAAGAGGTAGAAAAAGGAAAAGGGGACGAGGGGGAAGCCCGTTTGCACGTGGTGGTGACGAGAGCATCCAAAGACATCCCCATTTCACGTGCAGAGCCTCTTCCCGCCTGACGCAGCCGATCGGCTCCGGTAACGCGAGACTGAATCACCACGAGCCTGGTGGCATATTAGTGCTCGCGTGCTGTCTGCGTATATGAGATGCCAGTGACCAGCCTGGGAGAAACTGTCCTCCTGGCTGGGCATCACTGTCAGCCAGCGAAGCGAGTGGCTGCCTCAGCAACAGCAGCAAATAGTTGTTCGACGAGCAAGTTTCCTCCTCAAGCATTTCTCCTGGAGGGTTTTATTTTGGCCGCAACAAGAGGCGATGGAAAGCAGGGCTTGTGACGGCTGGCTGTGGAGCGTGTCTGTTTCAGAGACCTCCTGCCACTTCTCCTTACTAAGTAGCTGCTTTTGTAGTTGCCTGCATTCCCTCAGGGTGAAAGTCACCCCTGTGCTGAGAGCCCAGCACAAACTGGGCACTGCTCACATCATAAGAAGTTATAAGGGGGGTCTATGTGATCCATCCAAGGCTTGTGCTGTCTTGACCTTGACACACATCCCTGGTAATTTCTCTCCCCTAATAATACACCTAATTTCCCCTCCCTTGTGACCCTGACTGAGCTTTCTGTACTCCGCCCTCCTTGTCACTTGGCCTTCAGCTGGGGTAAGATCTTCCGTGCTAGGAAGCGAGCAGAGCAAGGGCCCTGCACCGTTATTCTCCTGCTTCTGAACAGCTGCAGAGATTAACATGAACTGGTGAGCTTGGCACCTGGGTACCTGCAGCCAGCAGGCGCTTCCCCACAGGAGGTCCAACAGAAGGGAGGGAAGCAGTCTGGGGGAGGAAGTGAGGTGGGGAGGGTACATCATGCCACTGGGCCCATTGTAGAAGAAGGATTATTATCATCACTGAGCTTCTGTCTCTTGCTGTAGCAAGCTCACATGGTGCTCCCAAATATCTGCCTGCTGCCAGCTAACTGAGCTCAGCGCACACCTGTGCCAAACGTGCATTGCAGCTGAATTGTCACCGATTATATGTCAGCAGCATGAGTCACATGCCTGTTGTTTTATTGCCAGTGGCTCGGGAAGAGGGTTCTACAGGAGAGTTTTTGGTGTGCTGGAGAAATGGGCCTGATCTGGTTGCCCCAACTCAGTCCACACCCCTACCCAACACCCATAGCAACCCAGCTTATAATTTCTCCGTATACACAGCACACATGTCCCTTATAATTTCTCCTCTAACTCAGTACACATTACATAGGCCTTATCACTCCTCCCTTAACTTAATACACATAGGCCCTTTTTTACACACACACACTCACACACACACACACATTCTCCATCGGCTTTAATTGTGCGATCTGTGGGCACTGAAGCCTCAACAACTGTAAAAGCGAGCCAAACAAAATGGAAGCTCATTCATTCCTTTCCTAGAACCCAGTACCTGTGTGTTTAGCCTGGGTAAGAATAGCAAGTTCTGACCCCCTAGTTAGCAGAAAATGAGAGAAATGTATGTAAAAGTTAGAGACCTCCAAGCCAAATGGTGCTCTATACAACTGTTTATCCGACAAGATATCGTGGAGGCCAGGGAGAAATAATACATTGCATTTCTATAGTGACTTTTGTCCTGAAAGATTCCAAAGCACAGAGAACCAGTGAGATGCAGCTATCTCCGGGGAGGCACTGTCAACCAGGAGGATGGGGCAGCCCATAACACAACAGTTTCCATGCTGAGAGGATGCCTTTTGTTCATTTGTGAATGTAAGCCCTTGAAATAGACTTCTCTTTATATACAGATAGCATTTAATTATCCCTCAAAAGGAAATGACTGATGCTGGCCTGTAAGCTGTCGTTCCCTCACTCAGCAATAACCTGGCCTTTTGTTAATGAGACTCCACCGCGGGTTGCCATGCAGAACTAGCCCAATGCCCCTGGGACAATGAGGAGTGAACAGGTTTGTGGCTGTCAGCCCCATCCAGCCTGGCCAGACTCTCACAGATAAAGAAAGTGTTCATTTTTTTAAAGGCTACTTTGGAATAATAGTCTCAGTTAAATTCCTGCATGCTGGCATCTATTAACCCTTTCAGTCTGAGTCGGGATATGAGTGAACTGATCTTGCTAAGAGACACAGCTCAGGGATGCTCTAAGCTATGCTGGTTTGTTGCAGCACCTCTAAGGGCCTTTATATATGTAGGGATTGCTGGTATACTATGTGTTCTGGCCATGCCCGCTCCTGATCTAATACACCCCTCTGCTTGGCGATGGATGGATGGAAAGAGAAGAGAGCTGGCTGTACAACAGGTGGGGATTCCCCCATGCCTGATCTTCAGAGGTGACAAGTAATTGTAGCACCAGTTGAAGTCAATGGAGACTGTGGGTTTCCAGCATCTCTGCAAATCAGACTCAGTATTTCCATTAGCTAGAAAAAGATAATTAAAAAAAAAATAGATTAGCCTTGAAAAAACATGAGTTTAAATTAGCTTTGTGAAACCAAAGCATAATAGTGAGATTTGGAAAACTTCCATAAGGTTTATCCCTTCCTGCTTGCCCCTTATTGCCATTGTTGCTGAGTGACTTCCAATCAATAACAGATTTCGTCCTTTGCTTGTGAGGAAGAGGAGTGTTCCATCTCCCTTTTACACAAGGGAAACTGAGGCACAGAGAGACTAAGTGATTTGCCCAAAGTTGCACAGGGAGTCTGTAGCAGAGCTAGCAATCAAACCCAGATCTTCAAAGTCAGACTCCAAAGACTTTATCGCCTTCCTACTATCGGTCCTTTAGCCCTCTTCCTGATGGGTCATTGGTAACCTTCACAGAAGACCACTGACTATGCAAACCTTAGGCCAGATCCTCTGCTGGTGGAAATCAGCATAGCTCTGTTGAAGTCAATGGGGCCTTATTGATTTCCACCAGCTGAGGATCTGCCCCTTATCTCCAGCACTTGTTGACTGGATGTCGGTGACCAGCAGCTGAGGTTTGACATTGATGGAATGAGAAATTGGAGCAGGGATAGACTAAACTTTTCACATACTCAAATCTCCACCCTCTCCAGTCCCTACTCTCCTGGGATCCATTGTCAGGGTCTCTAGATAACCAGACACATAATACCAGCTATCTTCTAACAAACTGAATCAGCTGCTGTGTCAAAGGCTAACCTTTCTGAGGTAAGAAATGACCCCTCTCTGCCTTCCAAATAAGCAACAAACTCTTTCTGTGCGCAAGATCCACCATAATGCCCCGTCTGTGCAATTTCAACATCCACCATAATGCCCCATGCTTTATGAGTTGACTCTCATTACTTTACAGTTTAAAGGGACACACCCTGTTCAGTGTAAGTCCAAATGTTCTATAAAATCTCATTTTAACCCACCATTGCATGAGTCTTTAAATTACTTTTTCCTCCCCAAATTTTTCCAGCGATGCCAACTCTCACTGTGGTATTGTGTCGCATGAAACTTAGTGTTTTTCTGAAAGCCCCAACTCCTGGAATCCTGTGATTAGGTGAGAAACTCAACTTTCATTTTTTTAAAAGAATAAGTTTATGTCCCTTATAATTGCAGAGAAAAGCTTGAAAACATGTCCTGAGTGCACCCTAAAGGCTCAAAAAACAGAAGACAAATAAATAGAACCCAAAACTTATTGTTTTTTGTTTTGTTTTGTTTTTTTAATTTCTTTGGTTTAAAAACCAATCTCCTGATTTGGGGGAGGCTGACCCATGATTTTGGAATGCTTGGTGTTGGAAAGAATGGATTTCCCTGCCATGTTTGCAACCCAGACACCACAGAATTGAAGTAATGTGTGGTAATTAAAGCCTTGATCCTGCAACTGTATCTGCATGGACCTTCCTCTGCATGCATGCAGAGCCCCAATTAAGTCTAAGATGCCCCAGGTGGAAGAAGGGACCGACCCATGCACGTGCAGTTGCACGATTGGAGCCTGAATTGATTAGAAATTGACCCAGCCGAGTTTCACTGTCCAATTTCTGTGAAATAATAATGAATAATAATAATTAATACCTAGCTCTTTTAGCGCTTCTCACCCATCGATCTCACAACTCTCTACAAAGGAGATCAATATCTTTATCCCTATTTTACACATTGGCCTGGTGGGTTTACATGACAATATTACACAGCTGCTTCAAGGAAAAGCACCTGCATTCTAAGCATTTTTCTGCAGCTCACCAGAATGCAGGACTGGATGAGCCTGACCCTGGGGTTTGTCCTGGAACTGTGCAGTGTTGCCTGGAGTAGGTAAGGCATCAAACGCCTGCAGATTTGGAGACAGCCTTGTTGTGTTGTTTTGTTTTTCCTTTTTGCCTGTGACATCTCGGTGAGTTTTGCAGTAAGGGGCGATAAAGCGGTGATCTGATCTTTCTCCAATCTATTGTTCTAGCACAGGTAGCTTTTGTCTCTTTCCCACGAATGAGCCACTGCTGGGAGAGATAAGGCTGTGCACATTAGAAAGAGGTGAACAAGGAGGAAGGGAAGGTTAAATGTCAAAAGGAATATTCTTGAGACCTCTGTCGCCAATTGGCACATATAGATGTCCCCTGTCTCTATTGTTAGCCCCTCTCGGGGCTTGGGGACCATTATGTAATGATGACACTGTGCATGGTATTGTTCAAATGTCATCATTTAAATCCAACACCGTGTTAGTGTTCTTTAAAGAGCATCTGCACAGACTTGGCAGCTCACTTACCCATTTCAGGCAGATTAGATGACCTTGAGACAAGCATTTTCCCTCCCTTCCACCCCACCCTGTCTCTCAGTGCTGTCTGTCTAGTTTTGAGCTGGCTACAGGATTATGGATTTATTTTTCAGACGCACTTCTGTTCAGATTCCTATTGCGCGTGGCAGTAAATAAACACACTTTTAAATTTAAAAATAAATACACGAGAGAAGAGGTAGCAAGCTACATAGCAAAACAGCTCCTGCAAATTGTAGAGATGCCTCTTGCATGCAGATAGCTTCTGTAAATATACTCTGTCTGCCTAGCTTGCTTTGTATGGAATGGGACAGAATTTTTGGTGGGACTGGAAGGAAGGGAATGGAAAGCACTTTAATGCGACAAAGCTTTGCTTTCAGATAATAAACCCACAGTTGGAATAAAAGAGAAGTAAAGTAGCAGCCAATATGCCTTAAACCATGTATTATATATTTGTTTTGTCAATTATGTGATATAAGCAAAATTCGCCCAGTCCCATAGTGCTATATAACATGAAACAAAATATATTTATTAAAGCTGGGATTTTCAAGGTGCCCCTTGCACCTTTGAAAAACGTCCCTGTTAATCTTCATATTAAGATATTTAAGACCTATCCATTTCATACTATATAGTACATTTAGGGCAAGACCAGCATGATTCAATGGAATTATTAGGCTGATTTACACCATCTGATGCTATGTAATTGGGACAGCTTTTGAATGTTGCACACAGCATTTGAGATATAGCTACAATGTATTTGATAAGTAATATACTCTGAAAACAGGTTTCAGAGTAACAGCCGTGTTAGTCTGTATTCGCAAAAAGAAAAGGAGGACTTGTGGCACCTTAGAGACTAACCAATTTATTTGAGCATAAGCTTTCGTGAGCTACAGCTCACTTCATCTGAAAACAGACTGTAGAGTTAACATTGAGGAGTCTTACGTTTGTCTCACAGTGATTGCATCGATTTACCTTAGATGAAATTGTTTTCTTATCTGCCTGCTATGCAAACTCAAACTGGGACTCTGAGAGGCAAGCTGGATGTTTTACTGGTTCTTGCATGATCATCTCTAATACAGATTTGGTAACTGGAATTTAGTTTACAATTCTGGGGGTGATGCACAAGCCAGAATAAAATCTAGCTCCCTCTCTTTAAACTGCGCTGGTGTTACAATGCTAGCACGAGGGGAGGGGGGGAAGATAAGGTCCAGATTTTCAGAAATGCTGAGCACCCACAACTCCACCTGAAGTGGATGCTCAGCACCTCCGTAATTCAGGCCATGAGCGCTTGTTTTAGTCTCTAGGGTGCCACAAGTCGTCCTGTTCTTTTTGCGGATACAGACTAACACGGCTGCTACTCTGAAACCTGTTTTAGTCAGCAAAGTCAGCAGATATGACTTTGAAGACAAGCAGGGGGGCAGTTCAGTGGAGTACGACACTGCCATTTTCACAGTCATTTCTGACGGTAATCTCTCTCTAAATGGAAAGAAGGGAGCCTCCATAATTGTTTCATCATATTTCCTTCGGAAAACAGAATTTCCTTTGTTCTAAACTTCGAAAATACATCTCCTTTCAAAGACTAATGAAACGGGGAGGTTTCCACCTAGGGATTTCTGGATAGGAAAACCAGATCTATATTTTGCCAAGTTGTGTGGTTCTTGCTGTTGGTGGCTTTTGTAGGTCCCTAAAGCCATTGTTACAAGCTGCTTTGGACTGTGGTTACCATTGTGGAAGTTGGAAATGACCAGGCACTGCTGTGAGAAGCTCACGTGGCTGGAATCCTGTCTAATATTGAAAGGGCAATGCTCTGACAATGCCTGTACTGCTGGACTCTGGGCTGGCGCGGCTGTGAGGAAGTTCACAAGGAATTGACAGAGGAGTCCTCCCTGTCAAATCAGGGCTGTTCTTAGCAAGGGGACCACTGCAATCAACCTTTCCCTTAAAGGTGATAGCTGCCTCGAATACAAGCCATGCCCATGAGTCATTTGTCATTTGAAGCGCTGAGGCAAGGGTCCCTGTTGTAAAACTTTGCTAAGAGAAGGGTAGATATGTAAAAGGTTGCATGGCAGAAAGGTTCAGCCATCTGATACCTATTAAAGTCAATGGAAGTTGCACAGCTAAAATACTGGGGGATGTTTTGAATATTCAAGGATGGTGCCTAATGGTTAGCACTCCAAGCTTTCGTAAGTCAAGCAAGAGAGAGGTATGTATCCAATTAGTGTTCTCTTCTGTTCCCCCCCATCCCCCCCTCCATGGCAAAGTATGGAGTGGTTGCAGAGGCAGTCTTCAATTCCTGATGGTCTTTAACTCCTAGGGAATAAACCATACAGTGCATTGGAAGGACAAGCCCAGGCCAGCATAGCTGATACACACAAAGGTAATTACTGTGGGCCAGTGTTCAGACCCGCACACACGCTTTAGCAGAACTGGCCCTGTGTATTTTCCTTAGTTTGCAATCGGAAGAATGTCCTCCAGCTGGGGCATTATTGGCTAATTCCACAGCCACTGATAGATTTCATGCTGCTGCCTACAAAAACCCCCACAAACCTTTTGGAATTCGGAAGGCTCTAAGTCACCAGGCTATCCTTTAACTTCAACAGTCCATTTGTTACAGTGCAAAGGGTGATAAAATAGGTCACGCTGCTAAGATACTTTTCAGAGTAGCAGCCGTGTTAGTCTGTATTGTGTTATGCTCAAATAAATTTGTTAGTCTCTAAGGTGCCACAAGTACTCCTGTTCTTTTTGCTAAGATACTGTTACGCTTGCTCTTGTTTCTAAAATAATCTGATAAAACTATTCAAGGCCAGCTTTCTAAGTAGTCAGTCTTCCTCTGTATTTTTCAATGGTAGTGTTTTTTCTTTTTTGCGGTCACTAAAAATGCCATTGGCCATTTATAAGAAATCTGAAGACTGACTTCAGTGGAGTTACATTAGAGATGAGTTTGGCTCAGAGCAATGGGGAAAACTGCAGAAATGAGCGAGAAATCTTTCGGTCAACAAAGCTATTTGACTACGTAACGTATTCATGGATGGATATATAATAGTTCTGCATGGCACTTGTATAGGACTTTTCATTGGCAGAGCTCACTGTGCCTTAGAAGAGTGTCTTTGTTGCCATGTGGGGAAGCTGAAGCACAGGGAGGCTTCAGCAGCAAGCGAGGGGCTCAACTTTGCTGAAAACCAAGCCCAAGATGTCTCAAATTGGGCTTCCCAAAAGCCCGGGTATCCAAAATTAGAGGCTACAATTGACACTGAGTCAAGGCAGAGCTGGGCCTGGAACTGTAGTCTCCTCGCCCAGAGTTCTGTCTGCCTCTCCTGGACAGAATGTTGAACCTGCTCAGATGCCACTGCCTGGAGAACCCTTGGAGACCACAAGACCATAATGCTGGTACAGGCAATGGGTCTGACTTAATGCTGAAGACCTATTACTTTGGAGCAGAAATTCCTTAGTTCTGTCCATGCTGATGACCATGAAGTCCTGTGTGGCCGTGGAATCATTGCAATAGGCACTTCCCGACCTGGGCTTTACTGAAACTCCTTATGCCAGTGCAGCACTTTTCCTGCAGACGTGGCTCTTCTAAGCTCCCGTGCTGTCGTGCAGACTGACATTTGTTTCACGGATTTCCCTCTCCCTTCCGACCCTCATTTTGTTCCCTGCTGCTGGAAAACTGCTCAAGAGCGAGAGACCTGAATGGCTCCTTGTCAGCGAGCCAAGCCCTCTAGAATCCTGCGTCTGGCCCTGTTGGTTTAGCTGTTACGTAGCTTGGAAAGAATGAATGCCCAGGGTGGAGTGGAGAATGCAAAGAACATGATGTACAGGACAGCTTCCATGTGAGGCAGGAAGGTGGGGGTTGGATGGAATGGTAGTACCTGGGGAAGAGAAAGGAGCATCTAAAAAGCCTGCAGCTATTTTCCAGAGGCTCAGGGACTGCTTACATTTACAGGGCAGAGGGTCTGATTTCAGCAGTTGCTAGAGCACTAAGCTATCTATAAGGTGGGTAGAAAGCTGGCTAGATTGTCGGGCTCAACGGGTAGTGATCAATGGCTCCATGTCTAGTTGGCAGCCGGTATCAAGTGGAGTGCCCCAAGGGTCGGTCCTGGGGCCGGTTTTGTTCAATATCTTCATAAATGATCTGGAGGATGGTGTGGATTGCACTCTCAGCAAATTTGCGGATGATACTAAACTGGGAGGAGTGGTAGATACACTGGAGGGGAGGGATAGGATACAGAAGGACCTAGACAAATTGGAGGATTGGGCCAAAAGAAATCTGATGAGGTTCAATAAGGATAAGTGCAGGGTCCTGCACTTAGGACGGAAGAACCCAATGCACAGCTACAGACTAGGGACCGAATGGCTAGGCAGCAGTTCTGCGGAAAAGGACCTAGGGGTGACAGTGGACGAGAAGCTGGATATGAGTCAGCAGTGTGCCCTTGTTGCCAAGAAGGCCAATGGCATTTTGGGATGTATAAGTAGGGGCATAGCAAGCAGATCGAGGGACGTGATCGTTCCCCTCTATTCGACATTGGTGAGGCCTCATCTGGAGTACTGTGTCCAGTTTTGGGCCCCACACTTCAAGAAGGATGTGGATAAATTGGAGAGAGTCCAGCAAAGGGCAACAAAAATGATTAGGGGTCTGGAACACATGAGTTATGAGGAGAGGCTGAGGGAGCTGGGATTGTTTAGCCTGCAGAAGAGAAGAATGAGGGGGGATTTGATAGCTGCTTTCAACTACCTGAAAGGGGGTTCCAAAGAGGATGGCTCTAGACTGTTCTCAATGGTAGCAGATGACAGAACGAGGAGTAATGGTCTCAAGTTGCAGTGGGGGAGGTTTAGATTGGATATTAGGAAAAACTTTTTCACTAAGAGGGTGGTGAAACACTGGAATGCGTTACCTAGGGAGGTGGTAGAATCTCCTTCCTTAGAGGTTTTTAAGGTCAGGCTTGACAAAGCCCTGGCTGGGATGATTTAACTGGGAATTGGTCCTGCTTCGAGCAGGGGGTTGGACTAGATGACCTTCTGGGGTCCCTTCCAACCCTGATATTCTATGATTCTATGATTCTATCCCTGGGTAAGTGCACTGCTAAAGTATCAAAGTTCTGATACAAGCACCTTGAACAGAGTGGGATAATAATGCAAGCAACGACTGGTCTGTAATGGCTCTGTGCAGGTCAACCCGTCGCCTGAGAGGGACATTTTTGCCACATTCACACGATCCTCCCTCCTTTTGTAGGTATCATCTCGGTGTGCCTCAGAAAGGACAGCTTGGGGAACGTAGGCCTGATAGCCAGCCCCAGCCTGCCGACCGACAACTGCAGCTCCTTGGATAAGGAGCATTCGGTGATGCTATGGCAGGAGATCAAGCGGACGTCAACCACCAGCAGTGAGCGCTTGTTTGTCGAATGGAGTCAGACACCTTTCCCAAAGACCATCAAAGACAGGTGGGTGCCCCATGCATGAGTCGAGGGGCTCTGAAGCAGCAGAAGCTCTGCTTGCAATCTGAGCCGAATACAAGACTGATCGCATTTATAGTCTGTGCCTTCTAGGCACGAAGCCCAGGTGTGTGGTATGCTTATGTTTGGCATAGGAATATTCCAAACAAATAATGGGCCGGCATCGGATCTTGCTCTGGTTTTGCAACGGTGTAACTCCAGTGGAGTGACTCCTGATTTACTGCAGTGTAAATTAGATCAGAATCCAGCCATTGGCTTCAGCGGCGTTCTCTCCCCGTAATCCCCCAAAACAATAGGCCAGATTCTGATGTCACTTACACAGGTGCCAATCTGGAGCGATTCCACTGACTAGTGGAGTCACTCCTGATTGACACCTAGGTGATTGTGACCAGGATTTGCATCTTTTTCACAAACACCTCTTATTTGATCTCCACTTGCCAACAGGCAGAATTGCAGTCCCTGAATTCTGGAGAGAGCAGGGGATGCTTTTCACCTCCTCTGCCAGGTTGCAGGGTGCCCCAAAGCAGCAGGAAGGAAGTGAGGCCATGGCTGTGCCCCGTGGCCCGCAATCACTGCCCAGAGAAGCTCAACAGTGACAAAAGCTGCACAAAGGACAGTGAGCTGCACCCTGTAAAAGGCTGTAAAGGGTACGTGTGCAGCCTTTACACTCATAAGAATACCTCCTGATAGTCTCCTTGCATGGAGCAGCTCTGGACCACCCCCAATGCTGGCTTATGTCTACAGCACTCAATGGAGCTCTGAACAGTTGCTCTGCTAGAATTGCAGGGGAGACCTGCCTTGACCTTTTACATTCTCAAATGTTTTCAGTGAGACGCAGGATCATTCACTCTAACTGGTTCAAAACAGACCCAGCTCAGCTATCGTTTAGGGGTACGATTCAGCTCCCATTAAAGCCAGTGGGAGTTTTGCCACTGACCTCGATGAGAGAGGAATCATACCCATAAGATGGATGAGACCAAGGGCTGAATATACAGGGAAAACGAATCCACTCTCCCCATCAGAGGTGGTCCCTCTAACCCACAGATAAGGCACGTTGGCAGGCAGTTTGTCTATGCTGCCCCTGTTAAGGGGATAAATGGAGATCCCAGGCTTCCGTGCAATGAATCTGGGCCCTTTCACAGAAGCCAAACTCGCTTTAAAATTGCAGTGAAAAAATATTGGCACCAAGCAACCGCCTAACTTCCTGAAAAGGACTTTGGTTCGGTAGCAAAGGATCCCTGCAGGTTAGCCAGGATGAATGCTTATTTCCCTGAGGGGCCCTGAAAATTTCCCATATCGGGTTTCGTACTCTACAAAAGGAGGGGAAAAGCCAGCTTTTTTTCTCGGAGCTTACAAACCAGATTTGCTGCTTTGGTGTACTTTGTCTAGCTGCCCAGGGAAGGCACTCTTTAGGACGGAACTTCAGTACCACACGGCCATCTCTTCGCTCATGGAGGATACAAATGGGAACCAGCCAGAAAGAAAGAGCTATAATCCCTGGGCACTGCACTGCCACCAACTGCACCTGAACCGCATGTCCTCCAAACTTGATGAGAACAAACTACATCGTATCCTTTTTCATTCCCGCCGTTCTTGCTGCACTTTGCTTATTGCATAGCGGTGATGCTGCGGGGGGAAAGACCAGCCTTCTGATGGAGAGTTTATAGTGTGTATATTGGCTGCTAATAATGGATCACAAGCGTAATCAATGAAACATTTTTATGTGTAGGTTATAACAGGCCCCAGAGCCCTTGGGCATGAACACAATGTAATTAACTGCATTCTGGAGCCTCTCAGTGTTTAAAAGAAACCCCACCTCAAAGGGTGGCCATCCAAAGTCAAGGGAGCCCTTCACGTAAAGGGATCAAAGCAGCAACAGCTTTTCTCCTTCGTAAGACATGTCATTTGATCACTGGTCATGTGATCAATGCCGTTTAACCCTGCCACCAACAGACGTGAGTGACTTCAGTGTTGATGAAAAGTGTTGGATTGACAGCTCTGAGCTGCATCCACACTAGAGAACTGAGCCATTGATAATTTACCTGGTGATATTGCACTTAGAATAAGTTGGCTGAAACTGGCGACAAGAGGCCAGTAGCCACGATGAGTGCTGGTAAAGGTGGATTGCAAAGTCTCATTACAATTGTGAATGATTATGGTGAACTTCAGAGGATGCACAGAGCCACCCCTGATTTAAGACCTATTTCAGTTGTACATTTAATAATAAGTCTCCTTAACTCATGTGTCCAGAGTTTCTGTTGCTTGAAAACGTGGTGTCAAAGTATCAATATCCCTGCATTCTGGACTTAAAGATGGGAACCAGGCAGCATGGAGATGATGCATCAGAAGAGAAGAAAGCACGCCACATAAAGAAGTGTGAACAGAGCACTTCTGGATCTCTTGGAGTTCGCATCTGCGGAATGCAGGTAGGGTGGCCTCTTGAGCCCTTCAATATTTCTGTTCTTCAAAACAAGCACAAGGAGTTACCACTTAATAAACTCTAAGGGCCAGATTCTCAGCTGGTATAAACTGCCATATCTTCATTCTTTATCTCAGTTGAGCTATCCCATTTTACACCAGCTATATATCTGGCCCTAGACACATACATTGCCCTGATTCTCTGCCTACGCTGTTCAGTGTTAGTCAGGACTAGAAGCTGGAAGAAAGAGGAACATAAACTTTCCATGCTCATTCATTTCTAGGAGCTGTCTAGTCTAGTCAGTGCAAATACCAGACACCCTTTTTGTGCTAAATATTACGGCTCTTCATGACTGAAATTGTCGCCCCTTCCTGCAAGATACTGAAAGCATAAATTTGTTTCACTTATGCCTCTGTGAAGATTTAGAACATTGCTCTGCTGTGTCTGCGGGATAATTATTATGATTAAAACACATATATAGCACTATAAATAGCTAGCGTCAAGTAGGTTCCTCTCCGGTCTTCAGCGTTCTGATACTGAACTGATTATCCTTTAAATTACATGTGGTATGGAAGCTAATTCTGTATCCACTCCCAGATCTTGATCGTGTCAATATTCCTGTCTAGATTTCCTTGTCATTCTTTATTTCTGTGCTTTGGAAAATAAGACTATAGCACTGTGCATTACCAGCTGAGGGCGGCACCTTTATTAAGGCCTTGTCTACAGTGGTTGTTTATCCCAGTTTCAGATACTGGTTTTGCTGCACTCGTGCAAACCCTTAGTGTAGATGGGGGTAAGTTGCTATAAATCACTATTTTCCCCTATGCATCTTATACCCATTTCAGGCAGGGGTAAATTGCACCAGTGCAAACTGCAGCTTATAGCCTGCCTACACTAGGGGTTTGTACCAGTGCAGCTATCCCAGTGGCTGGATAGCAGTAGCTTAAACCTCCCATGTAGACACGGTTTTAGATTCAGTTAGCGGCCTGCTGCATAAATTGCCGTATGCTGTTGAGACTGGAGAGGAACTAAGCATCTCATGTACCAGCTTGATTGTGGACCCTTTCATTTTAGATTAACTCTAAACTATGTGCTTTTCCTTCTGTCGAACTAGCTGGATTACTTACATGCAGGATGTTTCAAAGGTGCAATAATTTGAGAGAGAGACAATCTGGATTATTGTTCTTTTTATTCAAGGTTTACCAAGCAGATACTGGCCAATTTCTCTGCAAAGACAAGTATTATGGAAGGAAACTGTCACCTGATGGCTTCAGACAGGCCCTCTACCAGTTCCTTCACAATGGTAACCGTCTCAGAACAGATGTTTTAGAACCCATTGTGTCACAGCTAAAGGCTCTGCTTTCAGTCATCAAAAGCCAGAGTTCCTATCGATTCTACTCCAGCTCCCTTCTCATCATCTATGATGGACAGGAACCAAAGGAGAATAAAGAAACCTTAGACAACCATCCTCAGGGGTGTTTTCAGAACATAAACCGCACCATGCCACATGGGACGGGTTACCCCAAAGTTGACGTCCGCATGATAGATTTTGCTCACACCACTTATAAAGGTTCAAAGTATAATCATACCATCTACGACGGGCCAGACCATGGCTATATTTTCGGGCTAGAAAATCTTGTCAAAATTCTTGAGAATACCAGAGAAGGAGAATGACAAATGCTGTGACACAGCATGGACTTTGTGGTGATAAATATCCCAGGAAGGGACTGCCTATGCATGGGGCCCCTCCCGGCTTTTGAACATCCTGTGTACTGTTTGGAATGAGAGCATTGGTGCCTTGCTAGGAAAGCGCAGAAGATGCTACATGCCATTACCCAATCGAACTGTAAAAGCAAAGGATTGAAAAGAATCCATCGTGTCTGTGATCTCGCTAAAGATTTATTTTCCTTTCTTCTTTTACTGCTTTCCTTGATTTGTTTGAGAGCAAGAGGAAAGCATTACCTGAAAGAATCTTAAAATTAACATAGGGCCTGCTCACCTCCATATCACCTGCAAAGCCAAGAACGCTAAGCAAAGACCATGCAGTTGAAAGACTATTAAGAGGTGTTGGCAGGTCTTAACAAGTTGCAGCATTACTTTCAACCCAAGCTCAACATGATGGGCCAAGGACATTCAATGACACAAACAGAAGACAATTGCACTTTCTGATCTTCACGCCCCAAACACCTGGCACTTTTAAGACTGTGATAATGTGTGAAGCCCTCAGTACGGTGTGTATATATATATATATATACACGGTATATGTGGTGCTATATAAGAGGTGCTATGTTTAAGAGGTCCTTGGTGTAAGGAATTTATAGTCCCAAGGCATGAGTGAGGATGCTACAAAGCACAAACAGAATCGTACAAGTACTTAATATGCCCTGGAAGAATAAGGGGGCAGACTAAGGAGTTTTCTGAAGGAGGGGATGGAAAGGAGCCAGATATATCAGAGAGTGCTGAGTCTGTCTGATACTGATGTCAAGAGTGCCGATTAGGTGAGATACTGGTCATGAAAGGATTCTCATCAGGACCTGGTAGTGTGACATAAGGCTTGCCTGTGCATGAAACTTATTCCAGAATAAGGTACAGTGTGAATTCAAAGTGGAACAGCTGTTCCGAAATAACTCCGTGTGTGGGTGCTTGTATTCTGGAATAAGAGTGCCTTTTTCTGGCTTAGCTTAATCCACTTCCAAAGTGCAAAATAGTTATTCCGGAATAACTCCATGTTTGGACCGGCCCTCTGAGTCAGGAACTGGACATTTAGGGTCATTTTTTTTTGAACTGTGTATGTGTGCGTGAGTGTGTGCGTGTATGTGTTTGGAGAACACCCAATTGGGAAAATTTAACAAAATGCTTACAATATTTGTGGGCAGATAAGAATACGGAACAACCAATATAACCAATTCCTTCCTGTGCAATATGGGAAACCTGTTAGAATGTCCTTAAGTCAAGAACAGAGATACAAAGTGCAATTACTGGGGAGCTGAAGTGTAAATAAAATTGTCCAGGTCACTGTCACTTATTGTTGTCCACTTCTTTTCCTCACTTCCGGTGCCACCTGAAGTTGGGTTGTGTTTAGCACTGATTGCTTTAAAAGAACCATTCTTTTCACAGGTTTAAATATCCCCTTAAGAGAAACCCTTTCAGGTGTACTTTATTGCATGCAGCTGGTGAATATCCATAAATTATGGCTGGCAAATTCAATCGTCTGGCTGGCTTGTATGTTTTACTTAGGCAGGGTGAAATCAAGTTCTTTAATGGAAGTGGTTCTCGACACTGCATGTTCCTAGCATACAATCTCAGATGACCACAAAGAGCCACAGTAGCCCCACTTGAGCAGTCAAGGTGCCAAACCACTAACTGCTTTGGCCCAAATTGTACATATGTGATCCTAGCAGTACTTTAGAATAGATCACTCGATGATTACCTGTTCTGTTCATTGCCTCTGGGGCACCTGGCATTGGCCACTGTTGGAAGACAGGATACTGGGCTAGATGGACCTTTGGTCTGACCCAGTAGGGCCGTTCTTATGTTCACTTTCCAGCTTTGCCCAGACATTGCCCTTTTCTAAGATGAACATTTAGCTCTTTTCTTGCTGAGCATCCTCATTCTGCTAATACTGACATACAACCCTCCAAAAGGGAAAATATTCCCTCATTACTTATTGTTTACCTGGATAGATCAATGCACCCTTGTGCTGGTCTTCAAGAGTGCTATAACTCTGCAGTTGTAGTAAAGAGTGTGAGGAGACAAACTCAGGCCTACCTCCTGTCCTGGCTGCCACAGGAGGGGATCAGGAAGGGCTGAGGGTGAGGGGTTGGGTTGTGGTGTTCGATTGCTCCTCTGAAAAGGAGGAGTGTGCACCCTAGCCAGAGCTTCCTGCTGGATATAAACTATAGCCCTGCTGCTCTGTAGGTGCGCAAGAAGGGTGGAGGCCATAAGCAGCACAACTGCAGACTGTGAAGCATAGGGACTGCTCTCTCCAGGAGCCCCCTAAATGCAAGACACCCAAGAGGAGGCAGGGCCATGTCCTTGCTTTCCAATGCATTAGGGGCTCCTGCTGGTGTGCAGCTGAAGGCAGTGTCTAAATGCTGTAAATAGAACTCCTCTAGGACTGATGGAACAGGCCAAGAAAGTTTGGTTACATGCTGTGAAAGCCCCTGCGTTTCTCTAAGCAGGAGACAGGCTTCACTGCTACTTGCAAAGGGGTAAGAGGTTCCCTACTCGTCCTTTTCCTCTTTATGCAGTAGCACAGGGCAGGATTTAGCCTTCCGTCTGGCACGAGGTATGCCTCTGATTTAGAGTACAACCTTGCTAGCTGGGAGTGGAGATGGAGAAATGGATACGCCTTTCTATGCTTTTAAAATGGCCAGAAAGCGCGCTTGACATTAGCTATTCTGTGCCGCGCAGTCGGTAGCCTGGCATGGACATGTTTGCAGCACAGCAGAAACCAGATCCCTTTGTCAGTGGCAGAAAGCCTTGTACGTGGCAGAGTAGGCAGCAGGCTGTTAAATGACAGGGCAAAGCAACACCGTTCAGCAGCCGCCTTTCAAAACACACTGTTATTGCAGGCATGTTAGTCCCAGGATATGAGGACGACGAAGTGGGTGAGGTAATATCTTTTATTGGATCAACTTCTGTTGGTGGACAGGACAGGACAGGAAGGTACAAGCTTTCGAGCTACACAAAGTGAAGACTTCGGTATAGCTTGAAAGGATTTACCTTCCACCCCCAGAAGCTGGTCCAATAAAAGATATGACCTCACCTACTACCTTGTCTCTCTCAAATGACAGGTTATAAACCCGTGCATTAGTGACCCCTTTCACACAGCAAGCCTCTGAGTGTAACCCCCCCATAAATTAAAACACATTTTTTATATTTAACTCTATACTAAATGCTGGAGGAGAAGCGGGGTTTGGGGGTGGAAGCTCGTGACCTCCCACGTAATAACCTTGTGACCCTAAGGGGGGGTCACGACCCCCAGTTTGAGAACCCCTGTATACACCAAATGGATGATAGGCTTCAGAGTGTAGATTAAGAACTGCATTGCAAAGGGGGTCCTGACTTCCTTCTGCTCTTTCACCATCCCAGGGCTGTTTTTTCACAAGCAGGGGCCTCGCTGGGCTTGGTGGTCCGGTCAAAGCGCTGTGGCGTTAGTTGGAGCCTGGCTGCCCCAGTTCTCGAGGGAGAGCTCAGTGGTTTGAGCATTGGCCTGCTAAACCCAGGGTTGTGAGTTCAATCCTTGCGGGGGGGCCAGTTTAGGGATCAGGGGATCGGTCCTGCTTTGAGCAGGGGGCTGGACTAGATGACCTCCTGAAGTCCCTTCCAACCCTGTGATTCTCTGCAGCCCATGTCCCTGAGCTGCTGGTGCTGCTCCCAGGCACGGAGACATTCCCCTCCCCGCTCAGATCTGCCCCTATCCAGCACGCTGGCTGGAGGCAGGTCAGGCGCATGCCCCAGGCTCTGCCCCCTCCACCCCGCCTTCCCCGCTGCCAGCCACAGGGCGCTCAAGCTGCGTCTCAGGGTCAGGCTCTATGCGCATGCGTATCCGCCTCCGGCTGCCCCCAGCTCCAGCCCGCAGCGCATGGCTTCGCTGGACCGTGCTGCGCACGCGCCACTTGGCGGAAGACGAGCCGAGCGGCCGCTCTGATTCCGCATGCGTGCGGACCGGTCCCTCTCGCCCGCCGTACTTTTGAACAATTCGCCGGCTCATTCGCACGTTCGGAGTCACGTGACCGGTTAATCGTCTCTGGCGGGGGGGGCCTGGGCCTCAGTCCCGAGATGGCGGCCACCCGCTACCGGCGGTTTCTGAAGCTCTGCGAGGAGTGGCCGGTGGAAGAGACCAAGCGGGGCCGGGACCTGGGCACCTTCCTGCGGCAGCGGGTGGCCCAGGCCTTCCGGGAGGGGGAGAGCACCCAGGTGAGCGCCGCGGGGCGGGAGCGCGGCCGCGCCCCCAGCTGGGCCGGGGGGGCCGGGGCTTGGGCCCGGGGGGCCGGGGCTTGGGCCCAGGGGGGGAAACAGCCACGGCCCGCGCCTCGCAGCCCCCCCCCCCAGCTACTCCCGGGCACCTACACCCCGTGCAGCCCCCCAGCCACCCCCGGCTTCTCTCCCCTTCACAACCACTGCCCCACAGCTCCCCTGCCCCTCACAGCCCCCCTCAGCTACTCCCTGACACCTACACCCCGTGCACACCCCCTGCAGCCCCCCAGCCACCCCCAGCTTATCTCCCCTTCACGTCTGCTCACAACCACTGCCCCACAGCTCCCCTGCCCCCCCCCGGCCCCTCACAGCCCCCCCCCCAGCTACTCCCTGACACCTACACCCCGTGTAGCCATCCCCAGCTTATCTCCCCTTCACAACCACAGCTCCCCCGCCGCCCCGCCCCCACCCCCAGTGCCCCAGCTACTCCCTGAACCTACACCTCGTGTAGCCCCCCCCGGCTTATCTCCCCTTCACAACCGCTGCCCCACAGCCTGCCCCAGCCCCCCCCAGCCACTCCCTGACACCTACACCCCGTGCAGCCCCCCCAACTTATCTCCCCTGCCCCTCACGGACCCCCCCCAGCACCCCAGCTACTCCCTGATACCTACACCCCCTGCAGCCCCCCCAGCCACCCCCAGCTTATCTCCCCTTCACGTCTGCTCACAACCACTGCCCCACAGCTCCCCTGTCCCCCCTGGACCCTCACAGCCCCCCCAGCGCCCAGTCACCCCCTTACACCTGTCCCCCATACACGCCCCTTCAGCCACCTCTTCTCTTACATCTCTGCCTGCAGGCACTGCTCCCCCTCGCAGCCCCCCCAGCGCCCCCGCCACCTCCATCATCCCCTTACACCTGTACCCCATACACACCCCTTCAACCACCTCTTCTCTTACATCTCTGCCTGCAGTCACTGCCTCCCTCTCCCCCACCCTACACCTGTACCTCATACACACCCTTTCAACTGCCTCTTCTCTTACATCTCTGTCTACAGTCATTGCCTCCCTCCTGCCCCTCACAGCCCCCACCCCGCGATCCTCCCCAGGTCCTTTACACCTACATCCATCCCCAACACATCCCTTCAGCCACCTGTTTTTTTTTCCCAATGCTATTTCTACTACCCATTTAATAGCTAGTGTAGCTATCATCATTCAAATACTGGCAGGGTCATTTTAGGTCTGGATACAAAGTGTGCTTAGTCTGGAGATCAAGTATGGTGATACTGAGGGTATGTCTACACTACGGAATAAGGTTGAATTTATAGAAGTCGTTTTTTAGAAATCGGTTTTATATATTCAAGTGTGTGTCCCCCCACAGAAAATGCTCTAAGTGCATTAACTCGGCGGAGTGCTTCCACAGTACTGAGGCAAGCGTCGACTTCCGGAGTGTTGCACTGTGGGTGGCTATCCCGCAGTCTCCGCTGCCCATTGGAATTGTGGGTTGAGATTTCAGTGCCTGATGGGGCTAAAACATTGTCGCGGGTGGTTCTGGGTACATATCGTCAGGCCCCCGTTCCCTCCCTCCCTCCATGAAAGCCAGGGCAGACAATCGTTTCGCGCCTTTTTTCCTGAGTTACCTGTGCAGATGCCATACCACGGCAAGTATGGAGCCCGCTCAGCTCACTGTCACCGTATGTCTCCTGGGTGCTGGCAGACGCGGTACTGCATTGCTACACAGCAGCAGCAACCCATTGCCTTGTGGCAGCAGATGGTGCAATAGGACTGGTAGTCGTCATTGTCATGTCCGAGGTGCTCCTGGTCGCCTCTGTGAGGTCGATCAGGAGCGCCTGGGCAGACATGGGCACAGGGACTAAATTTGGAGTGACTTGATCAGGTCATTCTCTCTAGTCCTGCAGTCAGTCCTATTGAACCATCTTATGGTGAGCAGGCAGGTGATACGGATTGCTAGCAGTCCTATTGCATCATCTTCTGCCGGGCAGGCAAGAGATGAGGATGGCATGCAGTCCTTCTGCACCATCTGCTGCCAGCCAAAGATGTAAAAGTTAGATGGAGTGGATCAAAACAAGAAATAGACCAGATTTGTTTTGTACTCATTTGCAACCCCCCACCCCCCGTCTAGGGGACTCATTCCTCTAGGTCACACTGCAGTCACTCACAGAAGGTGCAGCGAGGTAAATCTAGCCATGTATCAATCAGAGGCCAGACTAACCTCCTTGTTCCAATAAGAACAGTAACTTAGGAGCACCATTTCTTATTGGAACCCTCCGTGAAGTCCTGCCTGAAATACTCCTTGATGTAAAGCCACCCCCTTTGTTGATTTTAATTCCCTGTAAGCCAATCCTGTAAGCCGTGTTTTCAGTCGCCCCTCCCTGCGTCAGAGCAACGGCAAACAATCGTGCATCTGAGTTGAGAGTGCTGTCCAGAGCAGTCATAATGGAGCACTCTGGGATAGCTCCCGGAGGCCAATACCGTCGAATTGTGTCCACAGTACCCCAAATTCGACCTGGCAAGGCCAATTTAAGCGCTAATCCACTTGTCAGGGGTGGAGTAAGGAAATCGATTTTAAGAGCCCTTTAAGTCGAAATAAAGGGCTTCATCGGGTGGACAGGTGCAGGTTTACATCGATTTAACGCTGCTAAATTCGACCTAAAGTCCTAGTGTAGACCAGGGCTTAGTGTTGACAGTTCACTATCTCTTTTTCCTGCCTCCAACAGCAGCCATTACCTGATGCTGTGGAGAAAGAACAATCACTTCTTAATTCTCCCAATTTGCTTAGTATATTATGCAGGTTTTTCTGTGTGCTATTTTTATGAAGTTATGCAGATAAGACCCCTACCCTCTAATTATAAAACACATTTATTTTCTCAGCCAGAGATAAAGTCGAAAGTGCACATGATACAACTGTAATGGTCTTCTTTGTAGCTCTGAATACAATGAAAAAGTACTTAAATAACAGTAATGATTCTTAGAAGGGCTGTAGAATGTTTTGTATGAATGTATTAGGTGAATAACAAAGTAGGACAACGGTCCTCTCCTAGTTCAGTTGCTCCTCTACCTTATGAGAAAGGACATGAAGTCCCGGGATCTGCTGTTTCTCAAGTGAGTGCCCTGATCACTGAAGTAAGGTATATTTTGCTCTTCATCTTTTATTAATTGAGCCAAAGCAAGAGGTAACTATAAGAAGCCTTCCTTAGTTCAGTGGTTATGGCACTGAGCTGTGGTGTTGGAGGCCCTGATTCAATTCCCACCTCTTCCTGCCTAGGCTGTTTTGTTTTTTTAATGAAGTGGGCACAGGAGTAAAAAAAAATAAAAATGAATCACTCTTATCCCGGACCCCTGTCCAGGCTGTGGGAGATCCAGTCCCGCCTCTGCCAGGGGCTTGAACATGGATCTCCCACATCCCAGGGACTGCCCCTCCTCTGCCCCCCACCTGGTGGGTGGTTCTTAATTCAAGCCCCCTTTCTTTCTCAGGAAGACAATGGCTCCTGTGAATGAGAGGGGATTTAAACAAGGACCCCCCCACCTTGGTCACCTGGGAGAGAGGAGAACCCTCTTCAAACCCCTTCTAAGGGGCAGAGAGAGGACTCAAACCGGGATCACCTGCATTCTGGGCGAGAGTCCTAGCCATGGGACTATAGAGTGATGATTCTAGCTTTTTAGTTGGCCCAATGAATAGTTAATTAAAGTGGAACTGCCTCAATTGGCAAGACTGAGGGAAGCTCCCTGTTCAGATCCCAGCTCCTCCTCAGGCAGAGGGGGGAATCAAACTAGGGTTGCTAGCATTCCAGTAGCAGACCCTAACCACCATGCTAGAGAGGGCTGCTCATGTTTGAGTCTTGCTTGGGCCCAGTTAATAGTGAATTAAAGTGGAACAGCTTCAATAGGAAAGACTGAGGGTACTCCCTGTTCAGAGCCCTTCTCCTCATCAGGTAGAGAGGGAAATTGAACGAAGATTTCCTATGGTACAGGCTGTGTGTGATTCTCTTAAGGTCCCTGACTTATGTGGGGTGGGGCTATAGCATGTACTGAGCACACTTTAGTCCCTGCTCAGCTCTGCATCAGTGCTGTTCATACCTCCAACTAAATCGCTGCTGGAGTGCTCCAGGTCAGAGGAAAGGGGAGGCTCTCATCACCCATGACCCCCAAATTGTACCTCAGCTGTCATGCTAGCACTCTGTCTGGCATACCAGTTCTCAAACCAGTCTGGCTCTGCATTTGCAGCTTAGAGCACTTTAAAATTAAGCACAAGTCCTTTGCCAGGAGGAGAGGAAAGCTGTATCTCAAGAACCCCATGACCCCAAATTTTCACCACCCATGGTACCCAAAGCCTGCTACTAGCATAGTTTACCTTTAAACAGAAATGTTACTGCAGCCTCTGTGGTTTCTTGCACCTGTTGGCATTCCTTTTCTTGCTCACAGCAGCACCCCTTTGCAGAAGCACTGTGGAAGTCTAATAATGCTCAGCTTATTGGGTTTGGGACTGTGTGTTTGTCAGATCACGGGAAGGCTGGTGAGATATGGCCTATGTGAACACTGCTGATTTTCCCTGCTAGCTTTGTACCAAACAAGTGATTTGAGCCCAGCCCAATAACAAGAGTGGACTATCAGCTGTGGTGAGTCAGTAACCTAACTGCATGCTGTTATTTATAAGCCTACTCCCATTACCTACCATGTGAGCAGTTTTCAGGGCAAGGAGGTGAAACATTTAGCCTTGGTCACATATCTGACAGGCTAGGAGGTAGCTATGTCTCTGCTTGTTGATGGCTTTACAAATTTATGACCATTACTTTGAATTCATGGCATGGACAGACCTGACCTAACCAGAGAGTTAATGAGGAACCAAGCACCATGCGTGCATGAGACTTTGGCCCAGCAGTTAACATCAAAAATATGTTTTATAATTAGGCACCAGGGGTCTTCTTATCTGCCTAATGTCATAGACAGAAAGACTATTTGCAGATCAGTCCATTCTGTAAATAATGACAAGATGGCATGTTACTACAGACTTTTGCTTTAACCAAAGGCAAAAAAGGGTGGGAAAATACCTAAAATCTATCACTTAGAGCTAAATAGTTCCCAAGCGTTCCATAACAGTACTCTTTCTGAGTACATTGTGCATTATTTAGAATTTTTCTGCCAATTTTGAGCAAAATTAGACTATGCTTTTTCAAGTTATGGCCCTTTTTGTGATTTTTATAATTTTTTCAGATTGGATGACCAATAATGTTTAAACACGATGTGATATAGAAAAATGGCACCACCTACATTCACCCAGGTGATGACCACCAGATATGTACCTACGCTTTGATAGCAATGAAATTTTTTTAACAGACAGATTACCCTAATTCATTAATAAGACACCTTTTAAAATCTGGCTGGTAGGCTATTTGAGTGAAGGAGCCTTTATTGCACATTACAGTAATGGTGGATGGGCATGAGGAGAAAACTGTCCAGCTCTATTTCTTTACCATTGAATATTTTGTTCACATTTGATCCAGCAAAACCTTATGAGCAGAGTTTTATCATTTTTACTAGAGGGTTGCATGTATAGGCCCAGCAGGAGGAGCGAGAACACAGTTTTTATCCTTGAACCTCTAGCAATTTTACAGGATACTGCCACTTCTGTTCCATTGTTAAGGTGCTCCTCTTCTCATTTTGCATGTGGCCTGTTACTTACAAGGAGAAGCATTTATTGTAGAGTTTCATAATGTTTCTGTTCCTTTTCAGATTGCTGACCCTGCAAACTGTGACCAAATGTATGAAAGTTTAGTCAGAATCCACACCAATTTCTATAAAAACAAGGTGAGCTCTTCAGGCCAGGGACCACGTGTTTGTACAGCACACTGGGGCCACAAATCGAATAGGGTTTTTTGGGTGCTCCTATAATAAACGTGCTGTCCGGCACCTTCGCTGTGAAAAACAAAGCTGAACTCATTTTGAGCAGCTCAAGCCTTCGAAAAGTTCAGTCATTTCAGAAGCAGCTCCCACCTTGTCTAAACTGATTTGTGTTCGAGCTTTCCTGGAGAGGAGCCTAAAGGCCACAGGGTGGCACTATGACTCTTGCCATTGCTAGTATTTCAACAGGAATGTTGTGCTTAGGATTTAGCAGATGGATAAGGATAAGCAAAGCACTGGCTTGGGGAGGGAGCAGAGAAAGAGTTTGGTTGAGTCAGTAAATTCTTGTTTTGTTTTGTTTTGTTTGGGAAGTATCCACGCCTAAAAGATACAAGCTTCACTGGAGTCACAGTGGAAGAATGCAAGCTGATCCTAGCAACAGGTAACGAGGCCCTGTTTGATTAGTCTGTGATTACTCTTCCCCCACTCAGGCTTACAGGAGTAGCTTGCATTGCTGGTACCTGGTCCCAGGGATAAACAGAATTTCACTCCTCAGGGCCCTTGGTGTGGCACTTCTTGAAAGCAATACCTTCCCATTAAAGAAAAAGATACAACACTTATGATTTCAGTTCTCTATATCACCTAGTTTTGGGGAGTCCGGGTGGGTAGTATTGTTAAGTGAAAAGTACTACTACTGTGCCCATGGCTAGAAAACCTCAGGGGACCTCCATACAAATATGGAGAAGTAACAGGGTTTATCAACCCCTGGGTTTGCTGCACTGATATTGTCTGTTCAGGTCATACTTAAGGTTCAGGAGCAGGGCTGCGGAGAAGAAACTTACTCTATGCCTGCCTCACCATATGTATTAAAAGTGCAAAAAATTCAACAAGTTTGTTTCAGTAGTTCTCAGCTGTCTTCTCAAAGGTTTAATTTTGCTCTTTACATCTTCCCTAATAGCAGCAAGCCTTTTAGAGAAAAACGAGTGCTGCTATGCACAACTACACTTGGCCAGCGTATTTATCAGGTGCAGTTGCAGTTTTGCTCTGCTCGGGTTCCTGACTTTTACTGCCGCATGTGGAAACTGACTATTTGTTGTTGGGCAGGGCAAGGATTGCCCCTGTGTTTGTTTGAATGAGAAAATAAACTTGCCTCCAGGCACTGAAATACAAACTCATTAGATTGAAGTTTGGAGAAGTCAGTTAAACAGAAATCTCATCCGCTTTTCTGCCTTCCCTCTTCTTCCCCCAATTGCAGACAGCGGGAAACAGATGGAGGAAATGAGAAAAGGTAAATGGAAAAAACTGCGAGAGAAGTTCTCTGCCAAGAATGTTGAAGAGGACTCAAAGTTATAACCTCTCTCCCCAGCCCCCACCCCCCCCCCCGTACATATTCCTAAAGCACTGTATATTGCCATGATGAATAAAGCCAATCATTCCTCTTAACAATAGCATTCAGAACTATGCCTGAGGGCTCTCCCTTTTGTTGTTCTAAAATCTGGGACTGAACGAGTATACTGATTGTGTGGGACAGTGTGTTTATATGGAAAATGAGACACTGAGATGAGAGAGTCAGGGGCAGAGTAGATGTGCCTGTTAGGATGATTATAATCTTAACAAAGCCACTAAAGTCTTGTTATGGTGGTCCTCTTCGGACTAGGTATTCACAAATTCTTGTGTGCGCTTGTCATTCTCTTGCACATCCTGTGGTTTAAGAATGGATGTTACTTCTCAGTGTCATTGATCCAAGTTCAAAATCTGATCACTCCATCTACTGAGGCCTATTTGCAATCTTCCTTAAAAGCTACTGCATACTTCAGTAGCAGCATCAGTGTCTGTTCCTGGGAGCCAGAGGACTGCTCCGTGTTGGTGCAGTGCCTTGGAGGGGGAAGAACTAATGGCCTCTTGCTGTTTTCCCCTGGCATGAACTGAAACCTGCAGCAGGATCTAGTCTAAAACTTCAGCAGACAAGCTGTGGTGTTTATGGTAGTTCTGCAATAAGAGATCTTTGTATGTCTATTGCACTCATCACCATCTTCTGAACTGAGTCCCCTCTGGGATGGGGACCTGTATTCACACAGCACCCTGCCTAATCAGGATCGAGGCCTCTGGATGCTATTATAAATATTATTAATTCATAACAGAGTGTTGAGAAGAGGTTCTTTGACCTCATTTCAGCTTTTACTATGACTTAACTAATATGTAAATTGCCTTAACTAAGTTAACACAAAATTAAGTAACAACAAAATAAAAAGTTTGTAAAACATTACATCAGAGATGAAAATAAACACAGAATACCTCTTCACAGTGAACTGCTGTAAACCTGCCGTTTCCCACTACTGCGCAAATAAAGTCTGTCCATGGAAGATAAAAGACTATGTCATACTAGCAACAGCTTTGCTGTTACTCATCAGATGCAATGTACTATCAATACATCTCGTTGAGTTTACTGCACCGCAGCGATAGATGGGATTCTTAAAATGGAGGAAAATCAGCGTTGTGAGGTACAGTGAACAAGATGTCTGGCTACTATGGACTTTCCACTGACTACTTGGAATAAGTTAAATATTGCAACTCTAATTGCTAATAACAATATTAATGCTATTGCCTCTGGAAGGGGGTAACCACCAAAATGTAGTGCATGGAGATGAAGAAAGATAATTCATGTTAAAGAACAAAAAGTTATTGCAATGAGGAACCAAAGTCCAAAATAATTTACCTTCCTTTGAGGGCATTGGGATAAATTGCAGGTCCAGGTACAGTGGGGAAATCTGGTAAGTTAGTGGTTCCTGGGCAAAATGTTTGCAGAGATGTAATGGAGAAGGCTGGCGTTGAAACCTTACAGCCGTAACCTAGGCTTTTGTCCAGCTTCTGAAAATGTGATCGATGCGCAGATGCCAGTGAAAACATCCTTGTTAGCCGATAACATGGATTTAGTTGGTTGGCAAAGCTGATGCTTTGTGTGTGCCTCAGTGATTCATGGTGTTCTGGGCATCCACAAAACCGATGCGCTGTCTGCGCTTCCTTTGCTCTGTCATCTAGAGTTAAAATAAGGACACAATGTAGTCAGGAAGACTGTTCTTGTTCCTTTTCCCCCTTTAGCCACACTAAGAGACCCATCCTTTAGGCTGGGGTCAAACATACACCTTCCAAGGGCTTTCAACTTCCAGGGATGCTGCTAAGCAGGTGGCAAAGAAAGCCCTACCCTGGACTGCATCCTGGGTTATGGAACAGCCTCCATATGAGGAGAGATTAAAAAGACTAGGATGTTCATCTCAGAAAAGAGACGACTAAGGGGGAATATGATGTGGAGAAAGTATCTAAGGAAGTGTTATTTAACCTTTCACATAACACAAGAACCAGGGGTCACCCACTGAAATTAACAGGCAGCATGTTTAAAACAAACAAAGGAAGTATTTCTTCACACAATCCACACTCAACCTGTGGAATTTGTTTCCAGGGGATGTTGTGAAGGCCAAAGGTATAACTGGGTTCAGAAATAATTAGCTAAGTTCATGGAGGATAGGTCCATCGAAACCCCATGCTTTGGGTACCCCAAAATCTCTGACTGCTAGAAGCTGGGGCTGGATCGCTCAAACTTGCCCTGTTCTGTTCAGTCCATCTGAAGTATCTGGGACAGGATACTGGGCTAGATGGAGCCAGTAGGGCTGTTCTTATGGAGATAATATGATGAGAGACCAAGGCAAGAGAGTTGTGCTTTAAGGTGTAGTTTTCCTGACAGAGGGGGAGTCTAGCTGTGTCCTCATGCAGCTGGTGAGGAATTCAGCTATTAAGGGAAACTCCTGGGCCAAGTGCCCCTGACTCAGTGAGTTGCTAAAACCTTTTCTTTCCCTTCCCTAGCTGTGCAGATTATGGAAGTCTGCCTGAGGCTGCATCCATTGATTCGGACTCGGGCCATCTTTGGATGCTACCCTAGCCAGAATATGACCCTAGAAACGTGTTTCAGTCACTCTGGATCCTGCTCTACTGCTTGGGATTTGTGCTTTGCCATTAAGCCATCCCCATTCTGAAGCATCCCTGTTTAAACTATAATACCTGCTCTTTCAGCTCATTCAGCTGTGAAGTGAGGTGAGACACCAGCTTCATAGTGGAGTTGAGCTTGTCTTGAAGACTCCGGATCTCGTTCTGTTCCCCTTCCCCTTCATTGCTGACCAACGACATGGCTCGCATCCGAGGGAACCAGTCCAGGTTCTTGTTCTGAATGATGAGAACTTCAGGTTGGCGGGGTGGGGGGGGGGAGCCTGATTTGAGCATACGTGCTAATTCACAAGAACTGGGTAATTGGCCCTATAAACCCTGTCTGTGCTAAGGGCTCCCCAGTACCTTTAAGGGTTTTCATTAATAGCCCATTAATTTTCCCAGTTTCTTTTTGTAGACTTCCAGGCACAAAGCAATCCCGTAAGTTTGACTGTAGGACGTTCAAAGGTTTTCCTATACCTTCCTCCCCCAACCTTTGTCACTGCCTTGAGTTCATGATAACTAGGTTGCTCCCGGTTCTGCTTTTCATTAAGTCCTGGCTTCTCTGAATATCTGGTAGTTGAATATAAAATAGCCAACAGATGATGCCTGGTTAGCTGGGCCCAACTTGGAAATAACCATACAAGGAAGAAGTGAGAGGCTTTTACAAAATTTAAAAAAATAATTCCAAGTGTTCCTTTGAAATCAAGTTTTCTCAACAAGTTATTGTTTAAAAACAAATAAAATTATTTCCTTGGGGGAGACACGTTCTCACTGTGTGTGACACCCTGTCTTAGGCAACACTCACCTTAATCATTTGTGCCACGTAACTCTCGGGCCCTGTGTAGTCAGTCTTATTCTTTACTCGCACCAGCACGATGAAGTACAGGTAGTTCCACATGTTGTGCTCATATTTAATGTGCTCCTCGAAGGACACAGTCTTATTATCGAACTTGTCCCTTTCGAGACCTGGGAGAGGCAGTGGAGAAAAAAGGAACTGAAAAAAACCCCACCAAAAACAAGCGTAAAAGGAAGAACAGATAATTGTGTCCTATCCCAGGTGTGAATTTCAAAGTGCGCTTTTAATAATTAGGCGGTGTTTAACATACAATAAGCATCCCAACTTATATTAGACAAATTACCTAGCTGTGTATTTAGAACACGTCTGTTTAAAGTGCTACTGAATACATTTCCTGTATACCAAATCTAAACTTCTAGCATAAAAACCACACAGTGGATCTCTCTTAAAAGTGATCTGCAAAGAAGGAAGAATTGGGTTGGTGTTGTGCTTGTTTTTTTATTATTTACATTTTGATTCCCCCTCCTCCCAAAATAAGGGGAATGCTTGCTTCCTTTTTTGTTTTGCTTTTTGATGCACAAATGTGGCCTGAGAAGGTTTTTTTTCCCCCTTCATGTTTTTTCTTAGTAATATCAGGCAAGTCAATTATGTTTTCTCCCTCTCCCCTTTTTTTGGGAGGATTTTTGGATTACTCAGATGAGGACTGAGAGCTTTCTCAGCTCAGAAGTTAAGGGTTTGGAGAAGTGACAAACCCTTCACAAAGAACACATTACTCTAGAGTGTTTTAGTTAATGCTTATTTAACCAAAAGCAACAGTTTGAATTACAAAAATCATTTCCTCTCTCAACTAATGAGGTTCATTTCATTTCTTTTATCTAAGCTGCTAGTTCTTCAGTGATCCATGGAGTCTTCTAGGATAAACAAGACCCGAATTTTTAACACAAACGTGAAAAAATAAATCAAGTCTTCTTTACACATAATAAAGAAGCATAAAAAGGACAACTCCCATTTTTCCCCTCTTCACACTCTTAAAATAAACAGCTGCTACTGGAATACACAAGTTAAGGGCTCAGTCCTGTGAGGATCTTGGCTGGGGTGTGCATGCGTTCATGTGATGTTCTTTGCCCTGGCACTCACCACATATGAAACATGTGGTCTTAAGAATTTCTTCCTTCTTTTGCTTCTCACTCCTCAGATCAGCAAAGGTGTCTATGATGACACCAAAGATAAGGTTGAGGACAATGATGATGACAATGAAGAAGAAGAGGAGGTCGTAGATAACCCGAGCAGGGAACAAGGACTCCTGCAAAGGACAGAAGGAAAATAGCCATAAACAAAACATGGTACTTCTCCCTTCCAGCCCTTTGCTCTAATAGTCATTAGATCACGCTGCTTCCTTACAATGGCCGGAGAAATGGCTTAAGGCCAAGGTAGGTGGAGGTTAATTGAGGAGCTAAGATCTAAATTCCACGTCATGAAAGAAATTTGGAGTATTGATGATAGGAATGGTGGCATGGAAAGAGGCATAAGCATAGAGGATGGAAGAGATAATTGCGTAAGGTGTGTAATGAAGGAAAGATGAGAAATTAGTTAGAGGGGTAAGTCAGCGTGTAAATGGAGAGATGAGTGGGGCGGGGGATAGGTCTGGCAGTGTCAGAAGCATGTACAGGGATGAGGGAGGGAGACATACATATAGCCGTGAACGTGACAGGTCTCTGCAGAAGAAAAGGGAATTGGCCCAGAGTGCCGTGTTAACTCACATCCTTGGATGGCTTCCTGAGAATGTCACCCACGCCCCCTCCGTTCCTCAGGCCGTGATTCAGGACAGTGACAATGCACATGAGCAGCGTGTCGCAGGCACGCTCTGAGTTATCCTCATCATCATCTGGAACACAAGCATAAACCAGTCAGGAGAGAGCAGATAAAGAGATCAGCCCACTGGAGGGAGCCAAGCAGTACAGAGAAGCCTTAGGTCACTGGCTCTGGAGTCTCTCTAATGGCTTTTCTTTCCTCCTTTTACTTTTATCTCCTGGAAGCAGGTGGTCACAGTATATACCAGAGCCAGCAGCAGAACGTGCCCAGAGAAAATCTGACTGGCTAACAATGTTCCAGCAACTGTGTTTTGCACACTAGTTAGCTGGAGGGGTCTCTCCTTGGAGAATATTTTGCTGCAACACGAGGAGATGGTTATTCCCTCTTCGTCCAGCGGAAGAGAGCTAGAACTTGGCGAGCATCTTGATGCTATGATATTAACTTGTAACTTGGAAGGGTCGAGCAGAACCAGCCTGTCCGCTCTGATGACTCGAGCTCCCTCTGAAATCCCTACTTTCCCATGCTGCTCCATGCAACCCTTGTTAGGCTGGGGCCACCTTCACTCTGAAGGGACATGGCTTACCTCCTTGTTAGATAGTGGGCTGCTTCTAAGTGACTCTGTTAAAGGGGCTGGATTTTGCCCGGCTGACTGCCAAATGAGAGGGGACCACCTCGCCCTATGTCCTGATTTCCACCCCCTCTGTATTAATTCAGTGGGATTCCTACCTAGGAGCACAGGCTGGGAAGGTGGGAAGTCTCTCTCCTCTATCTTAAATGCTTCTACCAGGGTAAGATATTTACCTCTCAACACATCAGGCACTGCAGAGCAGCTAATTTTGTCACCACTGCACGACTCCATAAAAGCCTCCATGTTCCTTTGCATCCCCAAGGGGCCGTCTGGAACACAAGAGACTGTGTCATCGCCAGAGTACCACTTATTTTTCCTCTTATTGGGGCCCCTCCTTCACTGCCCCCTAGCTGTAGCTTGAAAGGCTATTTGGGAAAGGTTCTTTTGGGTTCCTTCTCCTCATCGTTCACCATTCCCACTGATTCCCCCCCCAAACTTCAGTCGTAGAGCTTCCATCACCGACACACTGTCAGCGCGGAGCCCTGCTGGCAACAAGAATGGGACTGTCTAGCTGCACATTCTGAGCCCAGACTTCCACTGAGTCTGTGAATGGATGTCCTGGGGTCTTTTCAGCCCTGCTCAGTTTTCAAACGCGGGGGCCTTTAGAGGACAGCTACAGTCCTGAAACTTCCATTGCATCTGCCCAGAACCAGTACCACATTCCCTTTTACCCCCAAGCTCCTGGTTCCTCTGCCCAGAGATTGCAGTGCTGGGTCCCTGAAGTCTCTGGGAGCTGCTTTATTCTCTACCACCCAGAAGCTCAGCGGGACCAGGATTTTGACCCTTAACACACTACGTCTCACATCTCCTTTGCGAAAGAGGTATTATTTCCCCCATTTTACAGATGGGAAAACTGAGGGACAGCATGGTAAGTGACTTGTGTGCAACGTCCCGCAGGGAGTCAATGGCAGAATCTGGAAGAGAACCCAGTGCTACCTATCCCCTGCTCTGCCCACCGCACCACAACCCACACTTGCTGCGTGGCAGGGCAAGGTGGAGAGACCTTTGGACTTGTTGTCAGGCAGCCGATCCACCTCCATGATGAAGTCGTCTTTCAGGAAGAGGAAACCCACAATGGAGAAGAGGTAGACGAGGATGAGAGCCAGGAGGGCGGTCAGCAGGATGGAGCGTCCGTTCCGCGTCACGCTTTTGATGACATTGAACAAGGTCTCCTCACGGTAGATCAAGTCAAAGAGCTGAAATGGACAAAGCATGCCCATGTGGAGTTTAATTAGCCAGGGCAGAAATGCAGCAGCGGGCTTTTTGTGATAACATCTGGCCTTTCTATAGCACCTTGTAGCCTAGGATCTCAGAGTACTCGACAAATGCTAACTAAATTTCACAGGGGGCATTCAGTACCATCCCCATTTTACTGGTGAGTAGACTGAGAACAAAGAGGTAAAAACCTAACCCCTCCTGAAATCAATGGGAGTTGTGTTCCTAAATACCTTTGAGGATCTGGGCAGAAGTGACTTGTACACAACAGTCAGTCCAGAAATAGAACCCAGGAGTCCCGACTTGCAATCCCTTGCTCTAACCAGTAGATCACATTGCCTCCTAGCTGACCCAGATCAAAGGTAGATGATAGAAAGAGACGCAGATACAATACATACACGCAAAAAGCAGAAAGGCTGACCCACACAAATAACACTGGACAGGAATCTTTCAGTTCCCCACTGGGCATGGCTGTGCCATGTGCATTTCCCTAACAACTGCGTTTACCGTACCAAGATGCTGTAGAAGAGTTCATGTACAAAGAGCCCCAGAATGCTGGTCACAATGTAGGCCACATGGTAGAGAAACTCCATATCCATGATCATGGCTTTGTAGCCCCGGATAAATGTCCCACGGTTGCCCACAAAGCTCACCACGAACACAATCTTGTTGGTCAGCTAGGGAACAATCACAAGGAAGCAGGGTGGGTGAGAGCTGTATATTAATACAGTTTGCCTTTGTGAACTCAATATACAATGACGGTCGAGCGTGAATGCTCTCCCAGTTACAGCGCTGTAAATCCACTGACTTCAATGAGCGCAGGATTCAGCCCAGATACCTACAGGTACATTTCCAGTGGCCACTGATTTTCATTGCTGGGAGCCCAACTCGACACAGAGTGAGCCTGGGTTTAGGGGCGCTGCACTAACCTTCCCCAGGTAACTTACATTGAGAGTTCCCAGGATGTTCAGCGTGAGCCCAATCCCTAAATAATAGATCGATCGCAGGATCAATGCCACGAGGAGCGGTCTGATGCCGTAGCGCCGGGTAAACAGGGCCATGATGGAGAAGCAGATCAGAAACCAGAAGAGCAAGGAGATCAATGGGGAATCCAACACTCCTGGGAAGAAAAGGGGCACCATAGTTAAAGGGCATGGAAATCAAACACATATGATCAACTGGTCATACTTGATCTGTGTCAATCCATAGCAAACATCTGAGAGGAATTGTCCCTCAAAACTAAAGAGCCAGTCATCGAAAGAAAAAGAAAAGATACAACAAGTAACACAAAATAAGATGGTCCTTAATATTCATTACATGTATTATTTTATTATTAACACATTAAATGCTTCTCTAGCACCTTTCATCTGAGATCTCAGAGCTCTTTAAAAACACCAATAAATGAAGCTTCATAATAGGTATCTCATTATTATCCCCATTTTATAAACTGGGAGACAAGCACAGAGAGAAGTGAGTTTCTCAAGGACGCAGAACAAGTTAGTGGCAGAGTCAAGAGTAGAATCCAGGAGTCCTGGCACTCAGTCTCCTGCTCTCAGTCTTAGACCACACTCCCTTCCTCTCAGGGTATGTCCACACTGCGGCAGCGAGTCTCAGGGCTTGGGTCTACAGACGCGTGCTACGGGGCTACACACAGCAGTGTAGACGTCACGGCTCAGACAGGATGCAGGCTCTGTGGCCCACCCCCTACCCGGGCTTTGGAGCCTGAATGTTGTTTTTTATGCCATAGCATGAGCCCAAGTCTCTGAGACTCAGGCTCGGAGACCCAGGCTCCGAGACTCACAGCCGCAGGCTTTAAAAAGCAGCGAGCTTTAGAGGGTGAAGAGGAAATTGGTTTTAGGAAATAGAGGAAGATACTGAGTAGCTTTGGCAGGGAATGGGGCTGGTGAGACTGTATCTGCCAAGGGGTCAGTGTGCGTCAGTTCTCTCTTTGGACGAGGACACACTTTCCCTTGGTTTCTAAGAACAGAAGGAGATGGAGCGCTTACCCATAGAGGTGGCTTCGACGTAGGGGTAGAAGAAAGCAATGATGATGTTGATGAAGACAGCCAGGTTGAAGGAAATGCTTCCCCAGAGAGTCATTCTGCGGGAGAACCAGTACATCAGTGGCATGCCTAGGAAGAGGAAGGTAGGAGGTGACACACTGCGCAGTAAATCTCAGCTGATCATGTGCAACTTGGATATGGATTGTAACTTCTCCCAGAGACTTAACATGCTCAGTTCAACACATGCTCTGTGGGACTGACCTCCCATTTCCTCCACCCAGTAGCAAAAGTCCCCAGCATTGGGCTGAAATGGGACGGTGAATTCAGAATGTTACTGCTCACATTTCGTGGCTCTTCAGACCTTTGACCCACTCTGGTATTTGAAAATCAGCTCCAGTGTTACACCCTTCTTGTCTCTCTCTCATTACTTCCTACATCCTGGCCATTTGTGTGTTTCAAAAAACGGTGCCTCTGTTCTCTTGGCATTACTTCTCCGTCCCATAGGAGTCCCCAACAGCCTGCACTGCCAGCCATTTCCTATCCCAACTCGAAACTTGCTTCCTGTCTCATCGCTAACAGAATTCTGTTTTGGTTTTGCAAGTGTTTTCACTGCTACTATAATACATCTTCGCTGCTTATTGGCATTTATATGTTATCTCCTCATGATTCATGAATAAAAGCAACCTGATAAGTGCGAGGCCAACCTTTAAAATGGATAAGCACCCAAGTGTTTGGATGCTGATCTGAACTGTATCCAAACTCTCAAGTTTACAAAAGTGAGCTGGAAACCTCACAAGAGACCAGTTGCCTTCTATTTAAATGCTCTCTGGAAAGGAGATTTCCAGCGGGAGGCTTCCCGAAGGCAACTTCTCTAATGGTTCCACACTGAACTGTTTCAACCCTCAAGGATTCAAGTGTTGAACGAAGGCATAGTTCAGTTCTGATTTGGTTCAAGCTGATTCATCCACCCCTGGTTTGGATATGTGTGCAGGGTGTGTCTGTCTTTCATACCTCGGCATCCATTTATCCATGCCTCTATGTAGGCATGTCTGATGTGCCATGAGCTGCAGCCTCCGTTACCAAGGAAAGCCTTGTGTGATGAAATAGGTCTTACAGCACGCCATGTGACAACGCTTGGCCATATCCTGACCCCCAGAGGTAGGGACTTTCACAGCTGCGTGCTCCACCTTTGTACCCTCAGCTCCATCAGCCACAGCGTCCCCACTCATCACAGTTGTCTCAGTGGGTCACAGGGAGTGAGAGGGTTTCTCAGAGAGCTAGGTCTAAGTCCATTCAAGGATTTCAGGATTAGGACCAAGACATGGATCTGGAAGCCGAGAGGGAGCCAAATATCGAGTGCCCTGACAACCGTTAAACAGTTAACAGCAGCTTTGGCCAGCGCGTTTGAGTTCATCTGATCCCAAATGCCCATTCAGCCACTTAATAAGAAGGCAAGATGTTTGCCGCTCTGTATCCCCTTCTTCCTTGTGAATCTGCGCAGGGAATTGCCAGCTCTACACTCCCTGTCTCCTTTAAGCCCATATTTTTAAAACTGGTGCCTGCCTTCGGGTGTCCAGCCTGAGACACCCAGAGCCCGATTTTCAGAGGTGCTGAGCACCCCTGCGCCAACTGCCTTGAATTGCCTCTATGGGTATTTAACACCTCTGCACATCAGGGCTGGGTATCTGAGGCTTGGTACCCTAAAACAGAGGTACCCAAGCTTAGCGGCTACTTCTGAAAACAAGGTGTCATTACATCCCTTGGCAGGGGACTTACTTCCCTCTCTCTTCTCCACTCTATCGTTTTCTCTGCTTTATGTTGTTTGCTGAATATATTACAATACCCTATTTGGTTTGGGCCACATAGGAACTCCACTAATGAATCTCCCCCTGGTTTTGCATCTAGAAGCACGTAGCCTAGAGGGGGGCCTGCATTTTTTATTTGCTTCCAGTTGCCACATTCAAAGTCAACAAGGGATCGGGAAGCTACAAATGTGGAAAGTCTGAGGGACATATTGTCAGTGGAAGAGTTCAGGGCACTGCACGCAGCCAGGGGCATGGGATGCTGGGGGAGCTTTTTTGCAAGCCACCGTCTGGTGCTCATGGCTGTTTTAGAGCATTGCCGTTCTCAGGGGAGCTCCAGTTTGCCCTTACTGCGCAGTTTCTTCTGCCATTCCATCTCGTTGTGGAGGAAGGACGACTGGTCGAAGAAGTCGCTGACTTTGCTGCCCTGCTCGTCTTGTTCCGTGGTGGTGAACAGCCGGTACTTGGTCTCCCTGGTGACGAATTCGCAGATGCTGGGCACGGGGAAGATGATCTGCTCCATGCTCCGGTCCAGGCGCACAATCTGAATAGAGCAGGCAAAGAAACCGGGGTGCTCTTAGTCCCCCATCTGCACCACACTTATTTGCTCTGCCACGTAACCAGGAACCAGCCCCACACCAGCTCAGGGAAGGATCTATAAACTGCAACTCATTCTAAGCCACGCCCACAGCTTGATCCAGCACACACATCCCTGACCAGCACAAGGCTCCTGCGGTGGGAATCCTTGCTAGCACCGAGGACACGTGCTGCGGGAGACACAACAAACAAGAAGGGCAGTAGGAAAAAGATATCTGGGCACCGCTAAGTTGATCTACCTTTAAGTACTAGCCTGTATCTCCGGGGCACGACAACGATGAGGCTTGTCTATGAACTGCAGACACAGGGAGGTTTAGCCCCATGACCTAAATTAGCCAGCCATTAGTCCATGAAACGGAAATCTACCAGGACAACAACAAGTCCTACCTCAATCTGGGAGGTGTGCTTCTCGTAATACGCCAGCGGGTCTTCTTCCTCCTCCTGGATGGGAGCCGTTGATTTCAGCATCTGAGTCAGCTGCTTATTGTTTAAGCTGAGCTGGAGTAGAGGGGAGAATAAGGCAGGTGTCTTCAGCTGGCAAAGGCAGGAGGGATTCTGTTCTAACTGGGCATTAACAATGGTTCCTCACCATTTACTGAAAGCAAATCAAGGAAAGCTTTATAAAGGGCCCCAGCGGCTCTCCCCAGCCTCCCAGGGATGGCAATTCAACTCACTACCATAATTACCTCCCAAATGGGCTAATCCCCAAATTGCAAATCAATGCCCATAACGCCCGAGGGAAATCGCATTACAGCGGAGTAGCATTTGGGAGAGGAGACCAGGCCACACAAAGCAGGAAAATGACAGCGAAAGGATCAACCCTCCTACCTCTAGGAGGAGGGGCAAGGTGGGAACTGACACCACCAGGGAAGCTTAACCCCCATCAGCACTAATAGGAGCAGACCTTCTCCATGGCAACACGGGAACATATACCCTGAAGAACAGAACCAGCCACCCGTGAGCTCTACAGAGCTCTCCTTTCATATTACCCCAACGAGCTGGGTGATAATTGCAGAACATGTAGTTGTGGCTCAAACCCCACGCAAACCCCCCGGGAGGCATGAATTTTGTATCTCCACAGGAATCTCTAAAAAGATCAAGGCTTAAATGATGGAAAGCAGAGCAGCTAAGAAACCTCTGCTTAACCAGGCCTGGGGAAGTTTCTTAGCAACCCACTGCCACTGCGGAGATCCTGCATTCACTCCATGGATTTCTCATACCATAGAGGAGATGCCCTCCACCTCCTCCTCCTGGATTCGCTTCACTGGTTTCAGGAGATGCTGCAGCTGCTTGTTGTGCCGAGACAGCTGCAAAGAGAGAGAGGGACAGTGAGGAAGGAATAGGAGCATGAGACAGACGTGACAGGGCAGAATGTACTGTGAACATGTGACGATCCTTTGCTAGATGTGTAAAAGCCATGGAAGGATGAGGCATACACGTGCCAAGTCCTGATCCAACTAGAGCCAATGAAAGTTTTGCTGTTGACTTCTCTTGGATCAGGATTTAGCCCTTAGATATATGAAGAAAGAACAGCATCTGCAGTGACACTAGCTAGCATAAAACAAGGGATGTCAATCCCCATTCGTCAGGGAATAAGCTGGCCACCATACTGGGTCAGGAAGGATTTCAGCCCTTTGGTAATGTACGATTGCCCAGTTGGTGTGGAGGAGGTTCTGCCTTCTGCTAACACACCGAGGCTCGGTCACTGCTAGAGAGGAACCATTGCTCTGTCAGAGGACAGCACTGCTCATATGCCTAGGGCAACAGGACTTGTTGGGACATAAGCAGAATAGTGGATCATGGGGCCCAAATTTACCATTGGCACAAGTGGGTGAAACTTGATTGAAGTCCATGGTGCGGGGCAAGCTTATATGAGCAGTGACGTTAACCTGTGATGGGCCAGCACAGACTGATCTAGCTCTGAATGAAAGGAACCCTCCAAGGTGTCAGGGACCAAGCAAAGGTGTGGGTCAGGACTCAAAGAGCCCACTTTCTTTTCCGAGGCCACAAGCAAGTCTTCTACTTATGGATCCAGACTGGAACTTCACGGGTATCCCAGCAGAGCTGGGTCTTCTTAGGTTTGACTTGAGAAAGTATTTAAATAAATAGGGGGGGAACCTGGAAAGACTATCCCATGCTAACCAATGAACAAAGGCCACCATACCACGGGATGGAGGAGCTGGGGGAAGCCAGTCTTAGAAAGGAGAGGCTTCTGCAGACGGGCACCTATGGTAGAAAAACAGCCGAAGAGATGGTACCTGTAAGGCCAAGATATAGATGTTGTGCCCGACTTCCCGGGGGGAAATCTCAGAGTTCTCGCACTCTTCCTCCTGGAGATAGGCTTTTTTAATTACATCAACCTGTAAAGGCAACCATGGGAGCAAGTCAGTTGTGCACTTCGCCAGCCAGAAACGTGGCTAAAGTTTTGCACTGCCCTGGGGACGTTTGAAGCGATAATATTTTGTTTCTCTTCCCTGTCCCATTTGTTTTTCCCCGTAACCAAGGAAGGCTCCATGGACTACCACCAAAGAGGTGTGTGCGTGTAACTAGCGTCAGTTGTGGGAGTGGAGGTGTGATGCAGACAACTATCCACTGAGGAAGGAGGGATTAGTGATAGAGACTTGGGAGACCTGGGTTCAGTTCCCTGCTCTGCCACAGACTCCCTGTGTGACCTTGGGCAAGTCACTTAATCGTGCCGTGCCTCAGTTTCCCAACCTGTACAATGGAGATAACAACAGTGCCCTACCTCACCGGCGGGGGGCTGGGAGGATAAATACACTAAAGATTGTGAGGTGCTCAGGCAGTATGGTAATAGAGGCCAGATAAACTACCTTTGTTAGACAGTACTGCAGTGAGACCAGCTGTACCTCGATTCCACACACAACCACATGGCACAACCTCTCAGCCCTGACCCGAGGAAGTCAAGAGCAAGGGTGAGAAGGATGGGGAGGGAGAGCCACCTTGGCTCAAAGGCTCCCTGGAATTTTAGGTCTGTCCCAATGATTCAGACCTCTGTCCCTTCCCTTCCCCCATTTCTCTAACATGCAAAGTCCTGCATGTCTCCCAAAGGCAGTTATGCCCAGGCCAAGAGCATCCCTCCCTGCTTGCCCACCCTTACCAGTTCCTGAGGCCGAAGGCTGATGAGGATCCGCTCAGCATTCTCGCTGTCATGTCTGCTCTCCATCAGGGCCAGCAGGAGTTTGGAGGCATTGTCCTGGTGAAGAGACACCCACTTAGGTAAGCCAGGGTGTCACAGGCACCCTCTACCTCTGCCTGAGGCCCGTAAACATGCCACGCCATGCAGAAACATGGCCACCCATCCATAGCTCCCCTGCGCTAGAGACCAAGCCACACACCCACCCACTCTAGAGAGGCACGTTAGGGAGCCCACCAAGCCACGCTCTGCCACAGAGCCCACCTGCTCACACATGCTGGAGAGGGACTTCCTCACCCACGCTCAGTACCCCACGCTTTTCAGGGACCACACAAACACCGCTGCCACCACACCACCCATCCCGGATGTCCAGTGCTACACACGTTAAAGGTCCATAGACACACTACAGAGTCTGACAGACACGCTAGACTCGGATTCCAAGGCCAAAAGGAACCACTGTGGTCATCTAGTCTGACCCCCTGTGAGACACTGGCCGGAGACCTTCCACTACATAAACCCTCCTCAGCACCTGCTGCCCCCGCACGCGCACGAGACATCCCATCCTCACACCCCCTTCCAAGCTGCCCCACTGACCTTCAGCTGGAGGACAAGGTCCATTCTGTACTTGCAGAGGGGGCTGATCTCATTCAGGATCAGGGCCGTGATGATGTCAATGCCATTAGATTCGTGCGTCACAATGCAGCTCTGGGGAGTGACACACACGGGGTTTGTCCCACCGATTCTTTTCTGCTCTCTTGACCTCAGCTTTCCCCTCTGATGTCTCAGGCTCCCCACACACTCACAGGGGCTCAGGCTTAGGGGATGAAACGCCAGAGGCCCTAGGCCCCATCTACATGACCAGATCAGCTGCGTTTGACCAACGTGCTCCTAGCACAGTGGCCTAACTAGGTTATAAACACAGCAAAACTGAGGTATACATGGCTAAAAACTATCCAGACATAAAGCCTACAGCAGGTTTCAACCATGTTATTTGACCTTGTCCATACTGGCCAGCCATCGTTACAGCCTTGTTTGGCACAAGCCATGTTCACTCCCTCTTGCCTTGATGATGGCGATGGGATCTTTTTCTTAGATGCAGATAGCCAGGGTGAAAAATCGGGACAGGGTGGGGGGCGTAACAGGCATCTGTATCAGAGAAAGCCCCGAATATCGGGATTGTCCCTATGAAATCGGGACATCTGGTCCCCTAATGCAGACAGAAGGAATGATCAAGGACAGGAAGTTATTACATGCCCGGGGCAGGTCCAAGGGTGAAAGCCTCTAACACATGTTCCTTAAGAGCAAATGAAACACTAACCACCGTGAGAGCGACATCGACCCATTTCCAAGCATCGTTTGTGGGTACAGAGTTCCCACCTGTGCGGGAACGAGTCACATGACTACCCGGCTACGAATCCCCATCGGCCAATCACATCGCTCCTTCGTCTAAGCCCAAAGTTACAGGTGGGAGAGACGCAGGATTGTCCCCTGCAGCCCATTCTTCACTGCTCTGCCCTGCCTAGTCTGAAACGACTCAAGCAACCGGGCTCCAATGCCTTCCCCCTGGGGTGGCTACTGCCAGGAGGTTTCTCTTGAGAGTCAGCCTAAATGGTGCTTTCCTAATTCCATTGCATTGCTTCTAGTTGTGACTCTGAACAATTCCTTCCCTCCTGGGATATCATGGACAGCAACCAAGTTAGCCCAGCAGCACGCGTTAGTGATTGTAACCTCCGCCCACACGTCCATCCCCCCAGCGTTCATTGCTCTTCTCTGAACAGTCCCAATTCTGTACCTGCTGACACCCCAAAATCAGGGAGGCTGAATCAGCCTCAGCAGAACCATGGCCCTATTTGTCCCCAGCCTTCTGGAAAGGATGGAGCAGGGCTCCCTCAGCAGCGTCCCGAGAGCTGCCTGGGGAACACCAGGCCATTGGTACAAAATCCCAGGCATCCTGGGAACAAGCGAGCTCTAGAGCAATATGCAAAGGTCTCTAGCAGAGGATCTAGCCAGCCCCTCACTCCTTGCCCTCATAGCCAACCATGCTGTCTCTCCGTGGTGCTGGGTGTTTGGATTACCTGGTTCTCATGGCATGGTCCCTGGCAATACTCCGTCAAGGTCTCCAGGGTTTGGGTGATAAGGGCCACGTTGCATTCGTTGATGTAGAGGCCCAGCAGGCCCAGCCCCCCCGTGGTGCTGCCACACATGATGTCCAGGAACTGCAGAGTCTCACACACCAGGTTGTAGTTGGTCTTATTGTTCTGGCACCGGAGGAAGTTCTGCAGAACAAACCACCAGGCTAAAACCTCCAAGAGGGCCTGCAACTCAGCAGCCCCAGTCTCTGCAGCCCCCCTTCGCGCCCTTCCTGGTCCTCTCTTCCCCAGGGAAGCCAACGGGGTGCAGGTCAGGGCAGAATTTGGTACTGTGCCCCCTACACTAATGTTTGGCAGTGGGAGTGATCAGAGCTTTAAAGAGGGCCCTGAACATGTCTAGCCCATGCCATTTAACTATATATACAGACCGTGACCAGGACTTATGACAATAATAACACACAAAGCTTATCTAGCGCTTTTCTTCTGTAGATCGCAAAGCATTTACAAAGCAGGTGAGAATCATGGGGAAACTGAAGCACTGGAAGGGGAAGAGGCTTGTCCAAAGTCACCCAGCAGGCCAGTTGCAAAGCCAGGAATAGCACCCAGGTCTCCTGAGTCCCACTGCTCTACCCAGTGAGACAAACGTCCCCCCATCATCCCTGCTTACAAACCTGGAGGTCCCGGTTGTGGTTTTCACAGAGCAACTGCAGGAACCGAAGAATAGGCTCCATGATCAAGATCGACATTCCCATCTCATTGTTCTGGCTTCGCTCCTCAGTGTCGTGGCCCTTTCGAAACCCAATGGCCATGGGGTGCCGAGATGGGGCGTGGGACAGCATGAAGGTTCCTCGTCCTAAAGGGAAATCCAATCTCTATTACTGTCATACCCAGGAACTCTGGTTGCCTACCCAGAGAGAATGTACTCAAGGGGGACAAACACATCCCCTGATGGCTACTTGGATGGTGCCAGCTTGTATGCATCTTTAAGCTGGCTATCTAGAGAACCTGCCTCTGGCTAGATCAGGACCCTACTGCTAGGCAGTGTAACCCTGCCCTAGGGTTAGCGTTCCTATGGGTAGGATACTTGGAGCCAGGATTAGGATCACACAGGTAGATATGGTCCCTGCCCCACAGAGCTGACAACTGTACCCTCCCTTCCCATTTACCCTTAGTGACAGGGTCAGGGGTGTCTTTGTCCTCCTGGGGCTTGTTCCCAATGTCAGTCATGTTCACCGACACTATGGACTTGGTCTCCTGCTGCGCCTTCTTCATGCGTTCATGCAACACTTTAAAGAACTTCTCACACTTCTTGTCGCTCGTCATCAGGTTATAAAACGATTTCTGGGCAGAGAGGGAAGGGTGGAGGAAGCAAGACAAGAAGTAAAAATGTCCACATTACGATCCGAAGTTTCCCCAGCTGCCTCTGGGATTTGTCTCTCCCACTAAGTCTGATACGGTGCCTGGAGTTTTAAAAGAGCTGGATAGTTTCACGACCTTGTATCTACAGTTATACAGCTATGGTTAGGGTGACCACTTCTCATGCTTCAGGGCACAAGCTGGTCAAGCACAGGGGTCAGGAAGAAAGTCCTGCCCCTGCCTGTAGCTTTGCATGCTATAAAAGAGTTTTCATTATCTTCTACAACATCAAAGTACTGGGCATTGAAGGAAGCAGGATACCGGACTGAACAGACCAGTGATCTGGTTGCGTAAACCCAGAACTACACTACTTTCTTTTCTCATCACTCAGATGTGAATCAGGGTCGCTGACCAAGTCAAATCTCAAGGGCAGGGCCATGCACATGCAACCCCCCTAATCAAGTCCCAGGAAATAACAGTCCTTTTGGTGTACAGGGAATGGATAATTCACCTCCCCTTTCTTCCCTCTCTCATCCCACCCTCTACTACACGCTGAGCTTTAACTATCAAGGAAATCCAAAGGTAGAACCTGAAAAACACAAGCTGTAGCCAGTCAGCATCTTGGACCCTAGACTCATCGTGGGTGGTCTAGTTTGCATCCACGTTTCCTGAACAAAGGGTTCGAAAGAGCAAAGGAATATAACCCACCACTAGACTCAGAGCTGCAGCACCCTGTTATTTTAGAACTACCCGGCAGAGGGCGCTGACTACACTAGAGTCATAGGAAACTTGCACCTTTAGGTTCTCAGGATCTTTAGGCTGGAAACGTTAATCGCCAGCGATTTCTGGTGGGCCGAGGAACACAGCGTGAGCAGTCGGTCTGGTGGGATTTTATTACATCTGCCTTGGCCGGAACCACTAAGCGCAGGGATGGGCGAATATCCTAAAGACACTTTTTTCAAACTCTCAAATGCAGTATTCGCTCCAGTGAGAGTTTCAGACAAAGGTTTGCATTCACACAAACTGAACCCTCTCTCCTAAGTCATCCACGTCTGCTCTCCCCAGGGCTGGTGCACACGCTGGAAATGCTGCACTACCCCCAGACCTGTATCTCCGTGTTGCCGCCATCCAGCAGCCGGATGGCTAAGAGGATGCTCTCCTGGAAAATCTTCTCGTTTTTGGTGTTCATGATAAGGTCCGACACCAGCTTGGTGGCCCCTTCTCTGTCCAGCCGGCACTGGATGGCAGCAATAACTGACCAGTCCTGGTCTTGGCCTACGCATGGAAGAACATGGGAGGTAAGAACTGGAGCGAGGGGCAACACTGGGGAGGCGCAGTAGTGAATTCTACAGCCAAGCTAAGGAACAGAGGGTGGACTTTGGGTCGAGGCACTGAGCTGCCAGATTTCCTGTGTGACCCTGGAAAAGGCCCTCAGTCACTCCATGCCTCAGTTTCCCCATCTGCTCACAGGGGAGAGTTATAAGTCATTAACATTTGCAAAGCCCTTTCGTACTATGGCCACGGGGTCCTACGACTCCCTAGAACGGATCAATGGAATGATGAGACTGAAAACTCCAGTTCCACAGAACCCGCGTCTATTTCCCTGTGTATGGAATTGCAGGCAAAACCCTACTTCTGGTAAGGGCTGACCTCAGGGAAGCGAGGCTGATTCACACTAGCTGAAGATGTGGTCCCCTATGCTAAGGGCTTGAAATGCAGAAGCCCGAAGCCCAAGGCGTGTGGGTGAGCCTCAGAAGAGACAGGGAAGGAAGCCAGCGTGGAGGGGAGACAAAGGACACCAAGTTGCTCACCACCCCCAGTCGTGTCGACGATCTCCCCTTTGGAGCTCGACTTCTTGTTCTGCAGGTAGTTACTCACAAGCATTTTCCTCAGCGTGTTGCCCTGACGTGAGAAATAAACACCATGGGTCTGCGCTCAAGTGGCGGATGCCGGACAGCTCACAGACCAATCCCCTGCCTTTGGGGCAGTGAGATAAAGCTCCCCGGGTAGGGACAAATCTCCCAACCCCCCACCAGCTGCATAAGGTTCTGCATGTGCCACGTAAAAGGCCAGGGCGTGGGTGAAAGCCGAGTGTCTGCAAAACCCAGAGATGTGACTTCACCGACTGTAATATGGAGTCACTCCCGATTGACCCCGAGGCAAGGGAGAGGGGAAGCAAGCCTGAGAATTGTACGGAAAGGTCAGAGGGAGAAAAGAGGCACCAGGCTGGGGGGTTACTGTGGGTCTCCTGACCGTGTGCCTCAGGTACTCACCCTGTCCCCATATTTGTTCCTCTTCATGAGCATCTGCTGCAGCGTCCTCAGGACCCGGATGCACAACTTCTCCTCGCTCTCCATCAGGTCCTTAGTGTGCTGGACCAGCCTGGCCAAACACAGCAAGAACCCATCAGTTCCTTCTGCACCCTGAGCCCTCCCATCCTCTTCGGAAAGGACTCCACCTCCTTCCTCCTGTGGGTTCACACACATCCCACCGCCACCCGCAGGGGAGAGCAGAGGAGGGACCGACCCCTTCCAGCTGGACGCTGGGATCAGAGGCGGCTGTGAGGCTAACCCCTCCCCCACCCCCTTACTTGGAGAGGAAGCCCCCGCTCTCGCAGCGCTGGTAGGCATCGGTCCCCTCCATGAAGAGCAGCTCTGGGCGGTGCAGAACGTCCACCAGGACAGACACTTCGGCTTCCACCAGGGGTTTGAACCGTTCCTCCAGGGAGTTGATGATGTCCTGCAAACGACGACGCCATCAGGGTTGGGCCCAGGCCTCGCGTGCACCCGCAAGGCCAGACTGGGCCCACGAGGCACCGGCCTGTGCTGGGAATGGGACAGAGCTGCACTGGCTCGGGGGAACTCCTGGATGGATCAGGCCCTAAGTCTGCTGGAGCAGGTCAACTGACTGCCTCCCCGCTTCAGAGGCTGCTGCATGCAGGCTCCTCTGCAAGGAGGCGCACAGGGGGGAAAGCCACAGGGTCTGCATCCTCTCTGGCCCTCTGGAAGCGAGGGGCAGCCAGGAGAGGACAGGGACTGCACCATGCCTGGGTGCAGGCGTGGCCGGTCGTGGCGTGAAGGGAGCTGGTGGCAGGCTCAGCCGACAGGACCAGAATCAAATGGGCTGGGCCGGCTGAAGCAGAGGGAGGTCCCTGCAGCTCAGGGGTGTGGGCAGGAGGCACTGCTGCTGTTCTAATCCATCGGGAGTCCTCAATACCCCCGATTTCACCTGGAGCCAGGACCACCCCCCGGAAAGGGCTCCCCCCAGCCCGCACCTGCAGCTTCTCAATGATGTTTTTGTAGTCCCACTGGTTGGGCGTGGCCAAGCCACGGGGGAAGGTCCGTGTGGCTGTCTTGTAGCTGGAAGCGCTCCTCTGCAAGGCGCTGGTGGAGCTGCTGTTCAGCAGGGAGCTGACGTGGGCATTGAGGTCCATGGGCAGGGCGATGGAGCGGCTCTTGGCTGAAAGCAGAGCAGGCTCAGACGGAGCACGGAGGGCGGTACGCCACCCCACAGCGCCAGCTCTGCGGCGGATCCAGACCCGCGCTGGCTTGGGCGGCTCCGCAGGCCAAGTGCCTGGCACGCCCGGTGCTATGAGGTTGGTCATTTCCCTAACCAGGAGCAAAGCAACCTGGGCTGTTGCTTCCCTGTGCACCCCAAACAGATCAGTTCAGTGCTCAGCCCACACCCTGCCTCCATCTGACCCCCAGCACTGGTGTGTCCCAAACACGAATACATTTATCCCCCACCCCCCGAGAAGGAAGAGAAATAGCATTGCCCTCCTTTTCCAGAGGAGGAACTCTTAGGCACAGAGAGAATAAATAACATGTCCAAAAATCACATCGGAAAGTTTTGGGGGTTCAATTCCCAGCCCAGAGCATTCACCACTAAACCAGCCTCTCCCCTCTGTGACCCATCGCATTTATAGCCCTCCTCAAGAGTCAGACAGCAGCTGACGGGATGAGGGTCAAAGACTTAAGGGAAACCGGCACAAGTTCCAGCTTTATTTCAGGCCCCATCAGCTGCCAGAAATACCAGGAGTCTCCTGAGACACGGTCCCCTTAGCGCCTCACCAACCATGGCCAGGGTACGGATACAGGCCTCCACCGAGGTCTTGTGCTGCTGCTGTAGCCAGGAGCACTCCAGGAGCCTCATGGTGGACTGGAGGAGCTGCACGACAATGGTCTGGTGGGTCTGCAAGAGACAGGAGGCAGGTCCTTACCTGGGGCCATGGTGTGAGCTCTTATCAGACCCATCGCTGCTGCTGGTGCTTCTTACAGGCCTCTGCTAGGGCCCACACGCAGCCTGCCTCCTCTTTCAGTTCACACTGGGGTCTCCCCACCCCCCAAGCTCTGCTCCGGGTCTGAGGGACTGCTCCAGTTTGACCAGGTTGCAGTTCACTCCCTCCAGAAACCTGAGTGAGGGTGGTACCTTAGCCATCAACACAACCCAGTCAGGGGTCTGCCCTCTGTGAGACCCCTCCGGCCCCACTGGGCGCTGCCCCTCAATACCGCCCCGAGCTCTGCTGCCTGTGCCACAAACTCCACCAGCCCCGGCCCCCTTTGCCCTCCCTCGGCTTGTTTCTAAGTTTCCTCTCTGTGCACCGGGCCTGTGTCTCAGGTAGGGAAGGAAACCCCTCAGGAGGTGAAACTCAGCCGGTTTCCAGGTCTCCCAGCCCACTGCAGGGCAGGGCCCCTCCCCACATCAGTGCTCCTGCCATGCTAGAGGGAGGGTCTGGCCAGACCCCTGCCACACGCGGCCACTGTAGGTTGGGCCGGGTTTGGCTCTATGATCCAGAGACTTCCATCCCCAACAGCAACAGAACCGGTGGGATCCTGATGCTGAGGGTCATCGACTCTTGAGCCGCCTGCAGCTTCCAGGTCACAGACGGCACCTCTCCTGGCCTGGGCCACGTCAGGGGAGCTGGGGCCCTCAGTCTATTGCTGTGCTCGACTCTGGAAAGGGCCCTAGTTACCTGCAGGGAAGTGCTGTTCTCCGAGAAGGGGGAGCTGAAGAAGGCATTGATGGTGTCCAGCACCACGGTGAGCACGTACTTCTCCAGGGCGGGGTCCGTCAGACGCTTCTCTCGCTTCTTACACATCTGCAGGGAAGGAGACACCGGGTCGTTGCAGCCCGGGGGGTGGGCGCACACACTGGTACAAGTGCAACGCCGACGTGCACCCACCCAGCAGAGCTGCGAGGGCATCTCAGACACCCTGCGGGGCATGCCCTAGCCAGCACCTGCCCCCTGGGCTCCCAGGGGCCAGCTGTGCCCTGGAGAAGGCTCTGTACTGCTGCGGAGTGGATGTGTCCCCCAGTCCTGATGGCACAGCCGGGACAGCACGGCGTGGAGCAGCTCCTTGTTACGCCGAACACAGGTGCCACGTAGCACTGCCCCTGACCTGCCCATCCTGCTCCCAATGCTACAGCACGCTGGGCTCCAGCTATTTCTCCAGCTCCTTGGCTGGCTCCCCTCACCATGGTATCCGGCCTCCACCGCTGTTTCTAGGTTTCTGAGAAAGCTAGTGGAGCGTCCAGCAACTTTCGTCTCCTGGTGTCCACCCTCCCAAGGGAAGAGTTGTCAGTGGGAGCCTCCACCCCATTCCCCACCCCAAGATCCACTCCAGGCCCCGTCCCCCACCGTGGCCATGTCCAGGGTGAAGTTCTCGAAGAGCGTCCAGATGTGGTTGCTGGTGTAGATCTCCTTCATTTCCACCTCGGTGTCCACGTAGCAGTGGTTGACGAAGTTCACGTAGGCCATCTTCACCTGCAGGGGCAGAGGGGGACGGGCCCAGGGAGGGGAATTCAGTCCCTACACGAGGCCGTGGGAGAGCAGCAAGGCAAACACAGCCCCCAGCCTCCCTCCTGCCCTTTGAACTACGACTGCCCCCAGAGGGACCGAGGGGCACAAGAGGGGTTCAGCTCGAAGCACCGCAGCCAAATAACCACACGACCTCGGCGGCGGGAGCTCTGAACTCCCCAGCACAAATCCCGCTTTCCGCCAGGCAAGAGGTGGGACAAACCACAAGTCAGACCCCTTTCCCCAGCCTGCCTCATCCCCCCACTCTCCCCATTCTTGGGTGTGTTTCTCGCTCCCTCCTCTGGTCTCTCTCCAGTGCACCCACGGCTCTGAGTTCCCGGCCCATCTCCCTGGCTCTCTGAGTTGATGCCAGTGCCCTCCCCACCCCCAGTACCTCGGTGATGCAGTCCTCGTGCGTCACCACCTGCACAATGTCCTCCAGCGGCAGCAGGGATGTGCATTTGATCTCCGTGTAGACGTTCTTGCCCTCGGCACAGGCAGCCAGCAGGTCCACCAAGGAGATGTGGTACATGAGGGGGCTGTTCTCCTCCACCCCTTCCCGGGCCGCTGTCATCATCTCCAGCATGGTGGCCAGCGAGGCCTTGTCATTGTAGAAGACCACCACGTCGTCCCCGGCATTGGTGAGCTGTGGGGAAGGAGCAAAGGTCATGGATCTGTGGCGGGGGGATGGAAAAGCCTTGAAAGGCAACAGCCAGCTTCCCCCCTTCCAAAGGGGCCACTCAGGGATTAAAGGACAGTGCATTTACAATGGAAATAGGGCATTTTCCAACACAGCGCAGAAATTCCCAACCTATGGAACTCCCCGTTGCAGGATATTTCTAAGGCAAGCAGCTTAAAAACAGTCTAGGTGTGAAGGCCAGTATTCTTAAAAACTGCCACTGGCTTTGGGAGCCCAACATGAGACATGTTAGGCCTGATTGTCAAAGGTGAAAATTCAGCTGCATGAGTCTGCCCACGCAATGGTGGGAATGGTGCAAGCAACGACTGCGAGCACGGGGGTTAGCAAGGTTTCAGATGTAGTGCGGACAGCGCCTTCTCTGGGTAGGAACAATCTCTCCTCAGGCTGGGATGAAATTAGAAGGGTTCTTGTCCTGCTTTCTACATCTCCTCCAAAGGATGCGGCTTCCAAAAGTGCAGTGCCCCCTAGCAACCAGCTGGGGCCCTGGGATCTGCACAGGCGTCCCTCCTGAGCCCCCACCCTGCTCCCCGAGACAGCCCTGCTTCTTTGACTGGGTCTGTCTATACTCCTTAACACCCCCCCACACACCCCACACACACACCCCCCCAAGGGGAGGGGGCTCTCACCTCCGTCATGATCATGTCCTGGCACTTCTTGACGTACTTGCCCTCCGCCTTGATGATGCTGTGCAGGAAGTCGAGGTACTGCACGTGGCGGCCATGCGTGGCCAGGCAGTGGACGAAGTGCTGAAGCACCGTCTCGTTAATCTCCGAGCACAGCTGGTAGTTGTTCAGGAAGATGTGCTGCATCGTCTCGGCCTCCAGGAGCTGCGGGGGGGGAACAGCACCTGCGTGAGGCTGAGGGGCTACGCAGAGCCCCCAAACACCCAGGTACACTCCCAGCTCCCCCCCCCACTTGCTCTCCTTCTTGCAGGTATGCCTCTTCCCTTCTTTTGGGTCTCTCTCTCCTTTGTCCATGCTCTCCAAACACCCCTCCCTGCTCCTGGACCATTATCCTGAACCCCTAAACCCCCACCCACTGGGCCTTCACAACCCTTAGCCAAGCAACCCCCTGACCATCCTGCAGGGTTGCGTAGAACTTTCCTCCTTCCCTGTTCTGTTGGGGGGGGTGTGTGTGAAGGGGTGCTTTGCCACCCTCTAGCAATCTCCGTATTTATTTGTTGGCTTTTCTGTCAGCTTTGCTAGCATCTGAGCCTCCCAGATATTAGTGACTTTGCCTCACAACACCTTTGTGAGGCTGGGCCACATCCCCATCCCCATTTTACAGGTGGGGAAACTGAGGCACGGGGCGGTGAAGTGACTTGCCCGAGGTCATACAGCAAATGAGGGGCTGAGCCAATAATTGAAACCGGGTCTTCTAAGCCCCAGTCTAGTGCCTTTATCGCAAGGCCACTCTTGTAGAGAGCAAGCACTATCATGTGAAATGTTAGTGAACTATCCAGGACTGGCCAGCGGGGTAGAGGGACCAGGGTGGCCTAGATGACCTACCAGAATCGGTCTCTTCCATCTCTATTGTCTATGAATTCCCATCTATCCCCCAGCCCACTCCTCTGGTTCCATGTTGAGCTCTCCTGAGGGGAGGCGGGGGGAGAGGCCTCCTCTCTTACCCCAGGGGTGAGGAACAAGTTGAGATGTTTGTGCAGAAGGGCCTGGTTTCCTTGGTTCCCAGCGCAGAACTTCTGTAGGAACTGGTGGGTGTATCTCAGAATCTCCAGCATCTTTGCATCACCCTGAGCAAAGGGGGAGCAGAGAAGAATGTGAGTTCTTGGAGGAGGTGTCTGAGGAATTCTACCCAGAAGACATCCTAAGCCATGAGAAGCACAAGGACGCCCCTCCCAAGATGGCATTTCCTAGGATCACATTGTGGCACATCAAAGAACAAATCAATTGGGTTCGACGGCACCGAGAAGGTTTCTGCATCCACAGCTGGGTCAAGGAAGAAATCTCACCCCCTGGACACTATTGTGCAGACAGGCGCATTGGACCCGGGCTGAGGCATGCTGCTATAGACTGCATACCGTCCTGGATGGCTCCTCGGTCCATTCCTGTCTGTCAGAACTGACGTTATGCCATAAGACCCTGACCTCTCAAGGTCCCTTCCAGTCCTACTATTAGTAATTGCTGCATACAGACCTTTCCCCACAATGCACTTTGTAAGAGTGGGTAAGAGTTTTTTATCCCCATTTTACAGAGAAGGGCACTGAGGCCTGGGCAGATGAAGTGACTTGCCCGCGGTCGTGCAGTGAGTCAGTGGCCAAGCTGAGAAGAGAACCCAGGAGTCCCAGCAGCCAGTCTGCTGCTCTAGCTACTAGACACGCTGCCTCCGGGCATCCGGTATGTAGGAAACCACTGGCAAACCCAGAGCTGCATGGACTGAACGACTGACCCCCGCGCGGAGATATCCCAGCTGCTTGAACATGCGCTGGGGCTGCTGCCTTCGACTCCCATCCAGCCCAGCCCAGCCCCGCCCCGCCCTGTTTCCCACTCACCCACCTTCTCATAGGGGATCTGCAGCAGATCCAGCATCACTTTGTGGGCGTCCATGTTCTTCATCAGGCGCTGCTGCTTCTTGCGCACCTGCTCACCCACCCCACACATTTTATTGAGCCGCTCCAGGATCTGGAGAGAGAACCCCGCCCCCAGGGCACAAGAGAAGAGGAATAAGCGTTAGAACACACACACACACACACACGGCAGGACGCAGCCCTACACTGGCCCCAACGAGGCGGGCTGCCAGGCATGAACAGGGCCGTCCTAATCCCTGGATTCTAGGGTTCGGACCCTGGGTGCTCTCTAGCCAAGCTGCCAGGGGGCAGCCTGTCTGGGAACAGGTTGCAGATACATTCCATCCCCCAGGAGATCAAAGGCACGGTTCTCCTCCGGCCACCTCCTCTGAACCCAGCTTCCACAAGTGGGAGGCCAGCCTTGGCTGACGGAGTACGCTGCTCTCAGTTTCCCTGGTGTAAACCCAGAGCCACTCCACTGAGCACCGTGGAGTAAATGCTGCGTTTACATCGGTGTAGCCTGAGAATCTGGCCTGTGATCCTCCATGTTGCCAAATGGAAGGTGTCGCATTACGTATGGGCAGCTGCGATCTCACTTTTCCCCCTGCACCAACATCTGCAGCCCCAGCTGGCAGGCTGCACAGCCAGGCCCTGCCTTGCATTCATGACCCTTCAGGCTGGAAAAGATTAGGATGTCACGCACCAGCATTTACTGCCCTGGCTGCAGAATGTCAGCTGGGATTGTCCTGGAAGCCTTGCAAAATGTTGGGTCAAGTTTCTCCCAGGCGTACGCACTTAAAGTCACTGGGCTGCGTGGGTGAGACAGAGGGGAGAACAGGCCCCTTTGTGTCCAACTACAAGGGAGAGTCAATTCCATCACGCAACTCACCAAGCAGAATAGCAAAAATTAGCATAGGCCTCAATCAACTGAGAAACCCTCAAGTCCAGCAACATGACTCTGGGTCTCATTCATAAATCCTTGTGTCCCTCCTTGTGCAGAGTGAGAGTCCTGTGTGTCATTCACAAATCCTCACCTCTGTCCCCTAGCACAAGTCCTGCCTTTGCCTTTTATTGCACAGGGTTTGATGACTTCATAGGGCTCCCCCTGCACTAAGCTTTTAAATGTAAGCCCGAGTCTCACATGTCTTTGCACGCAAGCTGCCAGCTCCACCCCTGACTTCTCACAAGTCCCTTACCCATGGTGCAAGACGCTGTATGTAACACCATGAAGACCACTCCAGTCCAATGTTCCCCACTGACCTGGCTAGGTCAGGCAGTCCCACTGCACAGCTGGCTGGTGCTATGTGATGTTACCAGAGACAATATTTATTCGCTGTTACTTACCCCTTTGACTATCTTGTAATTCTCGCTGCTCTTCTCTTCAGGGGTACTGACCTCCTCATCTGCAGCGTGCTACAAAGGGAAGGAAAGAGAGGAACATCTCTCGGTACAAAAAGAGAAAACCCAATAATAATGGGTAGGTGTCCCATATTGACTGAGTGCATGGCTCCTCAGCATGGGATAGAATTTCTAGACCCCATTCATGACGGCTTCTTGGAGCAGCTAGTCCTGGTACCCACAAGGGGAGAGGCAATTCTTGATTTAGTCCCAAGTGGAGCACAGGATCTCAAGCAAGAAGTGAATATCGCTGAACTGCTTGGTAAGAGTGACCACAATGTAATTAAATTTAACATTCCTGTCAGGGGTAAAATACCAAAGAACCCCACCGCAGTAGCATTTAACTTCAAAAAGGGAGAACTACACAAAAATGAGGAAGCTAGTTAAACGGAAATGAAAACGAAGAGTCACAAGAGTGAAATGCCTGCAAGATGCATGGAAGCTATTTAAAAACACCACAATAGAGGCACAAACTAAATGTATACCTCAAATTAAAAAAAAACAGTAAGAGGACCAAAACCAAAATGCCACCCTGGCTAAACAACAGAGTAAAAGAGGCAATTAGTGGCAAAAAGATATTCTTTAAAAAGTGGGAATCAAATCCTACTGAGGAATACATAAAGGAGCTGGCAAGTCAAGTGGCAGGCCAAAAAAAGCATCTGAAGAGCAACTAGCAAAAGACACAAAAGCGAACAGCAAGAAAAATTTTAAATACAACAGAAGCAGGAAGCCTGTCAGACAATGATGGGGCCCCTGGACGAACAAGGTGCTAAAGAAGCACTCAAGGAAGAGAATGTTGTTGTGGAGAACTAAATGAATTCTTCGCATATGAATTCACTGAAGAGGATGTGGGGGAGATTCCCACACCTGAGCCATTCTTTTTAGGTGACAGACCTGAAGAACTGTCCCAGATTGAGGTATCCATATAAGAGGTATTGGAACAAATCGATAAATGAAAGAGTAATGTCACGCTAATTTTTATAAAAGACTCCAGAGGCAAACCTGGCAATTACAGGCTAACTTCAGTACCAGGCAAATTGATTGAAACTACAGTAAAGAACAGACACACAGATGAACACAATATGTTGGGGAAGAGTCAACTTAGCTTCTGTACAGGGAAATCATCCCTCACCAGTCTATTAGAATTTGTTGAGGGTGTCAACAAGCACGTGGACAAGAGTGAGCCAGGGTAGTTGGACCTTCAGCAAGCCTCGGACAAGGTTCCATACCTGCCCGTTTCCCCAGGAGCAGCTGCCTTCCTGCACTGAATGCCTCACTAACACCCACCTCTGGCATGCCCAATTCAGGGGGCTGAACCGAGAGAGAATATCCTTCCGTCACTGGCCTGAGCTGGATTTGAACCAATGGCACAGGGGTGTCTGTATCCAGCCCATCCCCTGCAATCTGGAGAGCTGCTCAGGTTCTTACCTCTTTCTTCTCCTTCTTGGCCCCTTCCCCTGCATCCTCCCCCTTGGGGCTGCCCTTCTTGTCCACCCAGAGTTCAGATTTCTCCACCATCATGCGCAGCTTGTCGAGCTCAGCCTTTATCACCTTGTAATTCTCAACATCCTGAGCCGAGATCAGGAGCTGGACCTGCAATGCGAGGAGAACCTCAGCCCCTTCTGCTCACCGAGGACCCGGTGTGCAATGAAAAGCCAAGCGTGGGTGTCCATCCGCCTTCTCCTCACTCAGCTCTCTGCTTCCCCCACCTTCAGTCCAGAAGACTCAGGGGCAGCTGTGGCTGAAACAGCTGATTAAAAGCTACTTTTATGGCATTATCAGGCCTGGGTGTGATGTTGTTACCCAACCCTGAGCATCCACCTCCCACAGATGAGGCTCTCAAGACCACTTAGACTTGATTCCTGCCGGGCATGGCCAGGATCTGCAGCAACCCTACCAGAGCAGTTTAAGGAAGGAGCTGCACCAATGGGACTCCCTTAGCTGGCACAGATCTGGCCATTCCACCATGCACCTTTTCTTGGTGCCAAACGCTGTGGACATGCACCAGCTAGCCGCTGGACTGACCTCACCCGCTCATTTCCACACCGCATTTGCTCCCTGCCAGCCTGGCTGGATTTAGACTCACACCTAGCGTAACCTATTTACAACCCCCTCAGCCAACTGCACCCCAGGTGTGGGCCAGGACTTGCGAGAGGGTCTGGGACACCTGGACTGCCCCCAGCCGTGTTACCTGTTTAAAGGTGTGCAGCACCTCCTGCCGCTGGCTGAAGTGTTTGAAGAGGAGCTGGAGGGAGCCGGAGACAAGCGGGGGATAGTTGTGCATCGTCAGGTGGATCAGCACACGGAGAAACATCCTCCCTCCTTCATCATCCACCTCTAACATGCTGCTCGACTTCCTGAAGCCAAGGGGAAAGCCCACGCCGTGAGTAACAATCCGCTCCTCAGGCCACAGTCCTCAGCAGCAATAAGGACTCCCTCTGGCTTTGTGCTGGCCCATTCCACTCCTGATGGCTGATAAGGGGCTCCTATGGTAGCCTTTATGGTAGCCCCAGGCCACCCACATTCTCTGCCCCCTGAGGCTTTCAGCCACCAGCAATCCACCTCTTCATAGGAGAGCAGGACTTATCTACAGGGAATAGCAAAGGACAGATTCACTTTCCGCTGGAAAGAAGGGACTGAGGCACTTACCCGACCCCGAACATGGCCTCTGCCTGCTCCCCTATTCTGTCCAAGTTCATTGCTGCATCTGAAAGGAGAGAAACCAAAGGGGCCATAAGCAGGGAGTTCAACCCCGCCCCAATGGAAGGTGACAACGAAACTTCTAGGGAACTCCTAGGGAAACAGTCTCAACTCCCAATCCAGGGAGGGGAAAGGGGTTTCCTGCCCTGCTGAACTCTGGATGGACTGGGCTATCTCTAGGTCGTCACAAGGTTGTTCATCAAGGGGTACCTGAGCATTCACCACCGTATCCGCAGATTCTTGACCTCCCCTGCCTTTAAGCACCTCCCTCGGTAGTTCTCTGCTGAGCCACTGGCCTCTTCTACGTACACACACGTCCTGCTGCTATTTCATGGTGAGGAAGGAGCATATGGGAAGTGGGGAGTAGGGTGACCAGAGAGCAAATGTGAAAAATTGGGACAGGGGGTGGGGGAGTAATAGGAGCCTATATAAGAAAAAGACCCAAAAATTGGGACTGTCCCTATAAAATCGGGACATCTGGTCACCTTAGCGGGGAGGAAGGTGTCACCACCTTTAACCTTGAGCTTAACTGTGGCAAAGGGAAAAGCTCACAACAACAGAAGGGGAGTGGGGAGCAAATCGGCAAAAGGAAAGAGAAGCCAGGGAAGGAAGATGCAGACCTTTATTACTGAGCTGATACTAGGTACCACGGGGAGAGACACCTTAGAAACACCAGAGTGAAAGTGTCTGTGTCCCTAATTTCCTTCAACCTCCATCTCCTCCAAGCAAAAGCCTCCCAAACCATTGCTGGGCCCTGGCACCAAATAATCAAATCCAGGTCCAACCCAGCCCATTCAATGCAGCATGTATCCCTCTCCATCTGCTAAGAAAGTTTATCAGAGCCATACAGTGTGTTCCCAATAATCAGCTGGTATTTAACATGCCATATGGGGCCCTTTAAATCTAAGCTGCACTGGAGACTGGAACTGCTGTAAAGAGCAAAAGGGATGGAGAGACAGTTACTTGTGGAGTCGAAGGCTGGAGCTGTCCCATCCGCGCTGCTGTCCTGCATGGGGTAGACTTCTATGAACTCCTTCTTGAAGACGGAGAGCAGGTAGGAGATCCTGTAGTCCAGCCGCACGTTCAGGATGAACTGGGGAGCAGCATGGGCAGAAGGAGTGTAGAAGTGAATCCCCCACCATGGAAACCACCCTCTTCACACTGCTGCAGCTTCCCGCCCCGTCCCCACCTTCCCTTCTGAACACCCCAGCCCTGCATTAACCAGAGGCCAGCGGCACTGGTCTATAGCAGAAGTCCACGGGAATCTGCAGCTTCCTCATTTCATTTGTTCCCTCCCTCTGAGCTTCATGCACCAGCTTTTCCATCACCGGGGGCTCCCACCTGCAAGATCTCCAAGATCTTCAGCTTGGTCTCCATCACAACAATGTTTTCATTCTCTATGGTCCTCTCCCGGTCCGTGGGCTCAGAGGCCACCACGGTGCTGAGGCTTGGGACACTGAAGACGGACTGTTTCCGGCTCAGGACCATGGTGGACATCATCTGGCCAACACCCTGGATGGACTTCCGCACGTTCTTCCCTAGGGAAGCAGCCAAGGTTGGCAAGAGGCTAATGTGTGAGGCCAGCTTTAATACACTGAGGGGGGCTAGAACTGGGCTTCCAAGTCCACCTTGCGGCTGGCATAAGGACCCACCCAAACTTCCACCAAACTGGAAACTGCTTTAATTTTATTGGAGGATAAATGGGGAGGCTGATTATTCACCTGGCGTGTCCCTGCATTTCTTACTTACTATTGCTGGCCAAATTCCGAGCTCCTCCCCCAGAATCTGAGAGAGGCCAAGCTCTTGCTAACCCCTGTCTCTCAGGCTTAGTCTACACTACAGAGTTAGGTTGACATAAGGCATGTCGTCAGTGTCTCCACTACAGCCTTGCGCCCACCAATATAATTGCCCTACTACGCCAACGTCATAACTCCATCTCCAGGAGAGGCGTAGGGTTTATGTCGATGCAGTTAGGGCGAAGCAGAGTCTATGTAGACACTGTGTTCCTTACATTGGCTGTTATTCTTGTCAATTACATGCCTCTGTTGGAGCCATGAAATTGACAAGAAAGCCAGCTCCCTGCCCCAGCGGGTCTCTGCTCCAAGCCAGGCTGCCACCCAGGCTCCCAGCTTTGGCTGCCGCCCGGGCTCCCCACTGCCTACTGGGAGCCCTGTTGCCCACCATGGTCCTGGCTCCCTGCACTGGGAGCACCAGTGCGGATCTACCCATCGGAGGCGAGAAGCCCCGGGCGACCTCCCCCCTGCTCCCGGCTGTGAGCGCAGAGGCGAGAAGCCCCAGGTAGCTGCCCCACCCCACACTTCCAGAGACAGTCAGGCCCACCAGTTTCAGCTGAGGTCATCAATGAATTGAGACCGTTCAGGGAAGCAGGTGCTTACAGGCCAGCCATGGAGCCTTACCCGCCATATCCTCATTGTACATGGACTGCATCATGAGCTGAGGGTTCTGGACACAGTCTATGATACCCAGCAGAGTGCGTGTCAGGCGTAGCAGCTCACTGAAGCTGTAGAAGCCAAAGTAGATGAGGTTGTGGGCGAGACTGACGACCTGCAGGAAGGACAGAAAGACTCCAGTTCTCTCCCACACCCCATGAGCAGACAAGGAATACAACCATACAGGGTAAGGACTCCCACGATGGCTGCCCAGTCTGCAGTGGCAATTGGCCATTCCAAGATGGCGGCCCAGTTTGCGCCAAGACTTGGCAGTTCCAAGATGGCCACCCATGGTGTGACCAGAAACTGGCCGCCAAGTTTTCGCAGGGCCCCTGTACAGCAGTGAGACGTGGCCTCCTTGCCTCTTCGAGGGAATAAGGCCCAGGCTGTGCTGAAATGCCCCCACTCGGGATTGCTTCAAAGCACTGATGAATGCCCCCTCCCCGGCAGGGCCAGAGCAGGCTTCTCACCTCAAAGGTGAGCTTGTTCTTCTCCTCGTTGGCGAACGGCACCGCCTCGCTCACCACGTTGTTGAGATAATCCTCCACGAACTCCATGGTGCTGGCGAACTTGTTCTTCTTGTCATCCCGGGAGTCGTTCAGGTTGGAGTCGTAGCTGCAAAGGGGAGGAGAGGCGCAGTGAGCCAGCAGGAGATGGGCCAAGTCTCTCTCAACGCCCTAGCCCTTCAAGTGCCTCTCCCGCGGAGGAGGAGCCCCTGCCTGGCTCTCCAGAAGGGCAGCACGTCGTGCCAGATGCAGTTCTCTGCATCGGATGGACAGGCCCGGAGGTCAGCGTCCTCTCCCCACAAAACCCCTGCCTGGCAGCAGCAAGGGCGAGTGTCCCAGTGACCCTGGCCTCGAAAGAGAGAGAGAGAGAGGAGAGCTCAGTCTCCAAAGCTCATTTCGTCACTGGCCTTGAGGACTGATCAGTTTTTTTTAAGGCTTTGCCCGTGAGGAGACCTGGCTAAGACCTGCCAGACCCATTCCACATGTGCCTCCCGCCTGCCTTCACTATGGCCATTTGGTCATTAATGACACAAATTGGATCTGAGCCAGGGATCTCTAGGGCGGGATGGGCTGGAATCCCCCATGCCACCCCCTTCACGGTGAGAAGCACCGGTTTGCCTCACTCTTTGATGGTGATGGCGGTGGGGATCTCCGTCCACAGCCGCGCAAACTTGACGGGCATCACCAACTCCTGGGGGTCCCGGTCTACATGCACGTGCAGCATGAGGTGGCAGAAGGAGGCCCGGAGGTCAAAGGGCAGCATCTCATCCGCCATGCAGAGGAAGATGAGTTCCACCCCCAGCTGCTTGGAGATCTCTTTGATCGCCAGGTACTGGCGGTCCAGGCACATGCGGGCAAACAGCTTCAGTTGATACCTGTTCGGGGATGAGAACGAGGGAGGAAGACACACAGAGACGGAGACGGGGGAAGAGATGAAAGGAGAAGGCGAGATGGATGGAGAGAGGGAGGGGATCTGTATTAGATCATTTGTGGAAGTGACAGACATCATCCCGCCCCTCTGCCGAGGGAACAAGACCCCGCTTCATGCCCAGCCGGTGCCCCTTGGGTAGCTGGTGAGGGCCTAACGGGGTGAGCAAGAAAGCTGGAGAGAGGTGGCTGGGCCAGGGGGCTGCTCTCCGAGCCCGCACAGCCAAGCTCTGTGAACGGAAACAAAGGCGCAGCTGTGCTCCCGTCGCTGAACTCCCACTGACTCCAGCAGCAACACATGCCCCATGGTGGCTGGCTGAGTGAGGGGGGGCCCCCACAAACATGCTCCTCTTCTGTTTCCCCTTCACCCGCACCCAGCCAGTGTCCCATGGGCACACCCCCTCAGCAGGGCTCCTTCAGAGCATGCTCGCCTTCACATTAGCGGAGCAGGTGGGTTACGTCCCCCACTGCCAGACAGGGAGATCGGCCGGACGGTCACCTCCCTGGCTCATCCCAGTGCCTGGGCGGGGGGGAAACTGGGCTGGCCCAGGAGTGGCTGAGCATGTGGAGACATGCCGAGGGCAGGGACAGCACTCACAGAGCCCAGCATCGGTTCCCTTGATGCGGAGTTCCAGTCCCTGGTGAACTCCCCCGAAAAGTCCAGCTCAGCCAGGGGTGGGATTTACTGTCCAATCCTCACGTTGTCCCCATCGGACACCCAGGAGGGTCGGGGAGGCCACATGGCGTTACCTGTAGTAACTCAGGACGTTCTCATCATGAGCGTTGCCCGCCCGCGCCTCCTGTGCCAGCTGCCGGATGCTTTTCTCTTGGGAGTCGTTGTTCTTGTCACTCCAGGTCAGCCAGACCTCCTCCTCGGAGTACTCGATGCTCAGGTATTCGTGGGTCTGGGACATCTCCTTTACTGGCCTCAGCCTACAATCACACCGCCACGTTCAACAGGGGTCCTTACTCCCCATTGTACGGATGGGGAAACCGAGGCACGGCGAGGTAACGGGACTCGCCCAAAGTCACATAAGGAGTCAGGATTTCAGACTCCCCAGGCCTGGGCTCTGACCATTTGACTACGCTACCTCCCATCTCACACAGGGCAGAGGAATAACCACAAAGGAAAGAAAACTCGTTGCGCTGGGAAGATCCTCTCCTAGACTGCTGATCAGGGAGCGGACCCAAGGGAGCAGAAGGCTGAGCCCAGAGAATCCACCTGTCCCAGACTGATGCTGGGCCCAGATGCTGGGAACTGTGGCGTGGGCAAGCTGAAGAAAGCCGATATTTCATACTGTGTCTTAGGCACTAATTTCAGGAGGCTCCCCGTAACAATGGTCCAGATCCATCCCTCTAGATGTTGGCCCCATCACAGTAGTATCTGAGCGCCTCACCATCTCTAATGGGTTCACCCTCACAACCCTGCTGTGAGGCTGGGCAGGGCTATTCTCCCCATGCTACAGAAGGGCAACTGAGGCACAGGGTAGATTAAGTGACTTACCCAAGGTCACCCAGGGAGTCGGTGGAAGAGCAGGGAATTGAGCCTGGGTGAGTATCCTAGCCCATCCTTCCTCACCAGAAAGGGGGTATTATCCCACTGGACAGATGGGGAATTGGGGCACAGAGCGAGTCAATGATGTGCCCAAGGAATTGAACCCAAACCTCCTGAGTCCCTGGCCAGGGCCTTAATCACTAGACCAACCTTTCTCTACCCCCTTGAAATCAATGGAGCAATGCCAATTTCCACCAACTGAGGCGCTGGCCCTGAAGATTGATGGGATGCGGTAAGATGGCCCTGAAGCCTCATACCACCCTATGGATTGACCGGGGTGAGGAGGGGGAGGGTATTCCCATGACTCTCCCCACTCCACACACAATGCTACAGTCCCGCACAGGGGGGGGTGGGGAAGGGCCCAGCACTCAGGGCCAAGCGGCCCCTGGGATACTCACTCCGTTTTAATCAGGATGTCGCTGTTCTTGGGGTCCAGCACGCACTTGCAGATCAGCTCCTGGGTGACAGGGATGGCGATGTGGTTGGACACACACAGGTCCGAGAGGTAATCTAAGAACCTGGGGCGAGCACAAGAGAGCCACAACTCACGGTCAGATGGGGCGGGGGGCTGGCTTGAAGGGGAAGGGCGCCCCAGTGGATGCTCTGGCCTCTCTCTCTCAGCTATTGTCTTCCCATGAACCTGGACCGGGGTTGCAGACCTTATGGAGCTGTTGGCCTGGCACACCAGGATAGGTCTTTGAGGCTTGAAGAGCGCATGCTCCCAACTGGTGAGAAATCCTGTTCTGGCATTCACACCTGGGAGGGTCCTCCTGCTCGAGCAGCAGGCTCAGCCCAATCTAGCCTTCAGCTGATGCTCCACGTTAGAGGGCGCCTGCCCTCTGTCTGAGTCTCCACCTCCCCAGGCCCCACGACTCTGCTCTCGTATGGCGCAGTTCTGCTTTTACCGCGCCAAGATCTGCAGCATCCGATGTCCCATCCCCTGACAGCATGAGCCACCCAGCGGGGCACTGCCAGCCACTGCGATCCTCCTGGGAGATATCTGCCCTCTTACACCACGAACACCCTGGAAGGTGCTTCCACTCCTCTGATACTCCTGGCCTCTGCAGTTCTGCCCCCGCAGGGCTCCGTTAGCCTCTCCGATCCCTCCAGGCCTTTGCAAGGCCTGCTACTTTCTCCACTACCCCAGCCTCTGGATTCCTCCTGTTCCCTGCGTGACTCCCTCTCCAGGGCACTGCTAGTCCCTGCTCTCGAAACCCCAAACATACCGCCCCCTTCACCAGCACAGTCCCTCTGCTGGCCAGCAACCTTTACGGCTGCAACACAGCAATATTCAGCTGGTTGGACACGACAGTCTTCAAACACCAGTGCACCGGGGTCCATCGCTCAGTGCACAGACTGCGAGACAGCAGCCAGGTTGCACGGCACGCACCTGGGCTCCCGGTTCTTGCGCACCAGGCTGACGAAGGTCTCCACCTCGGTCTTGGTGATGTGCTTCTCCAGCAGCTTGCGGTTGTTGTGCAGGAGGGCGGTGATGGTGTCCTCTGCCAGGATGTCGTAGCCGATCTGGGACTGCATCATGCCGAACTGCTTGGCGATATGTTCCTGGAAGAGCGGGGCAGAGATCAGGTGGGGGCAGGGGCAGAGCAGTTAGCAGGGGCCAGGGCTAGTACTGGGTGCCAATGGTGACCGCAAAATACACCCCCAGCATGAGGGACAAGTAGGGTGAGCGACATCTGGAATCTGTGCTCTGACACCAACTGAGGTGCCTGTCCAATGCAGAGACCCAGTGCCCGCAGACCCAACCTCTGGGGAAGATATCCAGGTTCCCCACTGGCTGATTATGGTTGGGTGTGGGCTCGGGTCCCACCCTCCACCCAGGTCCTGCTGCTGCCCTCAGGGCCACTCTCTGCTTCCGACACCTATCTCCTTCAAGGGCTTCCCCCCATAAGCCCTGCTCGCTGTCTGGCCAGCTGTGGAGAGAAGGATCCCCGCCCAGGGCTTCCCCATCAGCGTCAGTGTTAAATGGTGGCCAAGAGGAAGATCCAAGCTCCGGAGAGAGAGGACAAGGTTCCTGCCTGCCTTGGGGACAGCAGAGCTGGCGTGTGGTGAGGAGGCCAGGGGCCTGGAAACTCTGTCACTTCATGGCCCAAGTAGCTGACAACTCCAGTGGGAAGACAGGGAATTATCCGTATGGGAGATTCTGCTAGAGCAGCTGGAGTGCACGGGAGTCCTAAAGCCCACAGCCTGCTAGCCAAATCAGCAACACGTGCATGTGCGTTCCTGGAGAGCAGACGGAGATGGCTTGCTCCCTTTTTGTGATATGAACGTACAGTGCCTAGCACAACGGTGCCATGATCCCTGATTAGGGCCTCAAGGTGTTCCGCAATACAGATGACAGTGTATCACGTGGGGCCAGGAGCTCTGGCCAGGACGACCCGGCCGCCCTGCCACACGGACCCACCTGGTTCTTGCGATAGTCATCCTGGGAGTGCCGCAGCACCCGGTAGCAGAGGCGGAACATGTACTGATAGGGAGCGTTCTTCTGATCCGACAGCTCCTCCAGCCGCACCAGGGGGCCTTCCCCTCCCTTTTCCTTGAACGGAGCTTTCAGGATCCCGAAGATCTAATCGAACACAAAAGGGGGAAGCCGGAGGGAGTCAGATTCCAAGCTGCCCTCCGCAAATCTGCGTTCAGCGCTGCAGCTGAGTCCTCTCTGTTTAGTTACAGGTATTTCTATGGTGCTCGTTCCCTAGCAGGTGAGATAAGGGAGGCCTGCAGGCAGAGCCTGGTTAAACCACCCCTGCTGCTAACTCAAGGCCGTCCATGGTAGTTCAAGGGATGCAGTGGGTCCCCTCTGGAGGCCTCAACTCTGATCACAAGCAGAATGAATTGGACCGTCTCACGTAAGGCCTGCGTGGAGATTTTGTGACCTCAAATAAAGCACCCTACATTTCACTGGGCTCAAAAGGAACCCAAGGCTGGAATAAGAGCAGGGGCTGCAGGTCTCGTTTGATGAGTGTCAGCAGAGCTGCCTGTGGGGCACAGACTGATAGCCGTGGGGAGCTGCAGGTCAGGACTGATCGGCATCCGAGATGGAAGAGGACAGCTTTCATGACACCAGCACCAAGTATGCCTGTCCTCTGGTCAATTTCTAAGAGCCCCTTATTTTAATGACCTTTCAATTGACCAAATTTGCCCCTCACCCCCAACTATGTATAGCTTCTAACAATAACTCTATAAAAATGCCCCTGAAGAATACAAGCTGGCTTCACAGACGCACAGTCCACAATTCTCCAGTCTCTCTCTGACCAGCCTGTCCCCAAATTCCCGTTCCCCAGCCCACGTTTTCCCCACGGCTCAGTGAGGGTTCAGTGGCTGAATCACTTTGGTTCAAACCCAAATCCTTGTCCCTGTGTGTCCCTCCTCTCCCATCCTGCTCACCTGTTTCAGGATGTTCTGCTCCCGCATGAGTTTCTGCCTCTCCCGGTTGGGTTTGGTCACCATGATGTCCAACACATTCTGCCCGTTGTTGGGAACGTCGCTGACGAAAAACACCAGGTCCTCCAGCAGCTGGATCACAAACCTGCAAAGCGGGCAGCACGCAACATCATTATTGGCAGCGGGTGCATCCATGCCACCTGGGACCTCAGCAATGGGAGGGTTAATAACCAGAGAGCAGCCTAGAACCGCTCCTAGTCTCCAAACCAACCCCCAATGTTGGGTGGTTCATACAAAACTAATGAGACCCAAGTTGGGTTTTGAGGAACTTATGCAGTATGTAGAACATGTATCGGGCCTCTGTGCAGGAGAGAATTTGACCCCCATAATGTCCATGGGGAATTTATTCCCTGACCTCTTAGAGCTTGGTTTATGCCCTGAAGCATGAGGGTTTAGACCCCTTATAATTGTGTAGAATCAGAAAAAGAATTAGATAAGTTCCTGGAGGATAGGTCCATCAATGGCTATTAACCAAGATGGTCATGGATGCAACCTCATGCTTTGGGTGTCCCTAGCCTTTGACTGCCAGAAGCTGGGAATAGGCGACAGAGGATGGATCCCTTGATCATTACCTGTTCTGTTCATTCCCTCTGGGGCACCTGGCATTGGCCACTGTTGGCAGACAGGTTACTGGGCTAGATGGACCTTTGGTCTGACCCAGTCTGGCCGTTCTTATGTTCTCATGTGTATTCAAACTAAAAGTACATAAAGAATTTGGCTTGGACAACAGGACTAATATCCTCACACTTGTGAACAGTCAAGAGTTTGATCATCATGAGTGGTCAGAACCCTGGTTCTCTTCCACAAGACAAAGCCCTTCAGGCAAGTCTCTGGCGCACCGTAGCCCAAGGGACTCAGCTTGTCTTCTGGTGGAGGGGTGGCAAAGGGGAAGTGGCTTAGTCTATCTGCGTCACCGTATCGCTGTGTTTTGCTTAGGAAATGCCAAGAACCCACCCGCCTATAAATAACACCACGACTAACTAACCTGGCGCTATCTCAGGGCCACCTCCCAGCTCCTCATTTATTTCTCTTGTTGCAAAGGAGGGGCCCGACACACGCAATCGGATTTCCTTGCTGCGTCCCTGGGGAGGAGCAGGCTTGTAATCAGGCCACTGGCAGGGAAGCACGATGGTGCTGGCACAATGCTCTAGGCCGAGAGCCATGCTGTGCCATGAGTAACAGAGATATGGCCCGGCCCACGGACTCTGTCCTGCTGCCCCCTGCATCGGAGGACATGCTGCATTCTAGCAGTAGGACTGCATGCTTCCTTGCTTATTGTAGGCTGGATATCCAGCCAGGCCCTTTACACCCCCACATCCCTAGTGACCATTTGGTCAGGATACTGGGGGTGGGGAAGGGGGAGGCCTGGCCACAGTAGGGGTGATAAGATCAGCTGAGGGCGAGAGGCCTGGCTGGAGGGGGCTGGCCAGTGTTGGGGGCGGAGATGCCTGGCTGGGGGTGATCTCAGTTGGAATGGAGACTAGGGAGCCTGCCTGGAGGACCCACCTAACTGATTTCCACCAAGTCAGGCCCCCAGAGTGTCCATTTGGTACTGCAGGCAGAGGAAGATCTCTGGCACCCTAAGTCTACCCCCAACTTGGTGCTCACTGCCTCACCCCTGCACCCAGAGTGACTCTGTTCGCCTCCCACAGGCATCTGGAAGGCGACGGCCTCACCCCTATATCCGGCATGACAAAACTGTGATCTGAGTGGATATCAGGCTTTCCTGGGTTTCACCAAAACCCACAGGGCTCAGCACACTGGAGCCTCGGATGCTCCCCGAGACTCATCAAATGCAATGTTCAAAAGTCACCGTGTTACAGACAGGCAGAGAGATGCCTTCGCGTTGAGCGTGGGCCTGGCTTTGCTTGGCCAATGGTCAGGAGCATGGTTGGGTTTGTTACCTGCGGTCATTCTGGCTGATGAAGCCCTCGTTCATCTTCTCCACCACGTTGGCCAGCATGGAGCTGGCATCGTTGGCAAAATCCAGGTCCCGGATTTCTGACACTGGCACAGAGACAATGGCGAAAGCTTCTTTGTCCTCCTTGGTGGGGCAGGTGCCGAGCTGAAAGAGAGAACCCCGTGTCACCCCTCACCAAAACCCGCTTCAGCTCCAGCGACCGCATCTGCCGCAGGGTCAGACACACATGGACACCTTTCTCAACACTTCACCCACTTCAACGCTGGGCTCCGGGTACAACCCCTCCCTTCCGCACTGCTATTTACCACCACCATCACAGCACCGGTACTCCAACCATGGTGGGATGAATGAGCCACCCGACCCCATCCCTACCTCGTGGCTACTATCAGCTATTGCACTGGACAGATGAGTTGGGTTCTAGGTTGCTTTGGCTGGGTTCTAGGTTGCTTTGGTCGGGTTCTAGGTTGCTTTGGTCCTCCTGATGATGCTCAAGAACCTACAGGGACACGAACTCTGAATTCTAAGAGCTCATTAGACCCTGCAGCCAAGCTGTGACCAAGCATGGGACGTACCATGAGACGAATGGGTCTCTCTTCATCGATGTCAATGGGCACGTCGGTGCTCTGGATCCAAGTGTTCGTACAGAGGTGGCGCAGCCTCACGTAGGAGTTCCTGAAATCGGTACAATGAAGGTTCCGTGTTCCTATCGCGCTTTCCATCCAGAAAGGCCCGGAAGCACTTTCCAGATGCGCAGGTGGGAATCACGTCAAAACCTCCCCGTGCTGAAATGCAGCCACCCCTGGGGTGGGACACGACGGTCATTCTGCACCAGTTCCTGCACGGGAATTAGGGGAGTCGACACAGTCACTCAAGCGGGGATTGGGCCAGGACCCCATGGTGGTGCTGGTTTTCCAACACACAGCAACTCCAGCCACGCAGCTCCCACCAGCGTGCTGGCTCAGCACTGACTCGGAGAGAACAGGGCCACTTACACTTTTCCTTAGAGGTCCCCCCTTGCAAGAGTGGACCAGGTTTCAGTGCTAGGCTTTCAGGTTGTGTGACTGCTACTCCATGTTCCCTTCCTTGACCCCAAATCCTCCCCCCTTCTAAAGCAGCCCAACCTCCATGAGACTGCGCCCAACTGGCGAACTAGCTCTGAATTCCCACCAGGCCATGAAGCCGACTGAACCGGTGAGGTTTCACAGTGGGCCCGGGCGTTCCCGCATACCGAGGGACAAAGGAATCCGTCTTCTGCAGCGTGGTAGGGTCCAACTCAAAGAGGGAGGCAATGTCATTCCCGTGGGGCACGGCCACCAGCCGGTATTTGATCTTCTCCCCTGTTTTCCTCCGGCTGGAGCGAATGGTCCCGCCCTGCAGCAAGGGAAGCAGCTATGGAGTGTGGTACCAAGCGGTTGGATGCGGTACCAAGCTCCCGCATGCATGCGTACTCTAGGGGGAAGGCGGGTCAGTCTCGAGACACAGCAGAAGCTCCCAAGAACCTGGGCTGGGGTCTTGCAGCATGAAAACACATGAGAAGAGGGGTGGCATGCACCAGTGGACCTACAGGACCAACTCCACCTTCCCGAAGACACTTGGTAAACAGGGTAAAAGAACCCCTCTGCCACAGGGCTAGGAAGTCGTCTCTCTTCTACCTCCACCTCATCTGTATGCCCTTCCAGCGCGCTCTGGGCTGTGCGAACCCTCCAGGCCATTCGATTCCAACCAGATGTACGAACACCTGCCGGGGGTGCACTCGGGACACTTGGCCAGTGTGCTACATGGAGATGCCTCATAGAACAGGTACCCTGAGCAAGGCAGCCTTCCAGTACTGCCAGGAGCATCACATCCACCAGAGCACGATGCCGCTCCAGTGTCACCCTGAGCACCAGCTGCTGTGGTTTCCCTGAATCTAACTGCACCTGCTCCCTCCCTAGCTGGGCCAATGGCCCGTTCTGTTACGGTGCCGATTCCCTGTGTTCTCAACAGCCAGTCAGAGAGTCTAAGTGGACGAGCAAGGAAATTACTTCCAGGCCCAGAGAGCAGCAGCCGCTCAGCCACTAGCCAAGCAGAACACATCTCAAAGCTCACCATGGATGCAGACTTGGGATCGGCGGCATCTCCTTTGTAACTTGGGTTTTCCTACAAAGTGAAAGAAATATTAAATAAATAACAACATAAACACGCAAGTTGGGCCGTTGACTCTGACCCTTTCAAATTCCAAGCAAGGGGGTTTGTCACCTGCTCTTTCTTCCACTGACTCAACGGAGACATGCCAGATAAGTCTTTCTTGGATGTCTCGCTCTAAAATATAGGTTCTAGCCTTCACCGCACAATGTGGGCTCAAGGCAGGAATGGGTGGATGACGTTTTCTAGCCTGTGTTATGGAGGAGGTCAGACTAGGTCGGTGGTTTTCAACCTGTGGTCCATGGAACCCTGGGGATCCACAGACTCTGTCTTAGATTTCCAAAGGGGTCGGCACCTCCATTTGAAATTTTTCAGTGGTCCACAAAGTTTAAAAGGTTGAAAACCACTGGAGTAGATCTGATCATTCTGGCCCTGAAATCTGCAAATGCCCTAGAAGGCGAGCAAGAGCTGAATTTGGTCAGGAGTCAGAAAAAAAAGAGTTAAGCATGGCTGGCCAAATTCCTTTTTGTCAGAGCAACGGGGTTGTGGTGAAAGGATTGACTGTAGAGCTTGGCCCAGGATGAGCAAATAAAGGACAGCTCAGCCTGCTGGGCTGTGCATGCCGCAGGCCAAGCGGAAAGGGAGAACGTGAAGAGCAAGTTTGACAAGTGCGTGCCAGCTCTGGGGGCTTTTTGCTGGGCATATCCTAGCATGGCAAATGGGCAAACAGCAATGTTGTTCATGGCCCCAGGCCCAAGTCTTGGCGTCTCTGCCTCCTATAAGCAAGGAGGAACTGGAAGGGAGCTGCAGACCCTCCCATCAGCACGGGCAATGAGCCTCCCAGGCAAAAGATTCTCAAAGCTCCCTATAAACTAGATTAAGGTCAGTTTCCACCCCAAGGAAAATATGCAGGGCCCCCATGCAGAATGTGGCCCTGCGGAGAGCAGTCGCTGCTCTGCATTACAGGCAAGATTGCAGCCCCTTTGCAAGGGATTGCAAGACCTCGATGGCAGCAGGAGCCGGCCGTCTCCATCCAGCCCCCTCTGCCGCTCTTACCTCTGCGGCCAGGTAGTTCCCAGTGGCGAGATGCTTGAAGCGGTACAGGCCGTTCCAATGCCCGGCTCCACCTCGGCAGGGATCGTGATGGACCACCTGAAAGGCACGCGGGGAGAGAAAGGAGGATCCAGGGTTTAGGGTGCTAGCCTGGGACCTGGGAGACCACGCTGAATTCCCTGCTCCACTACAGACCTTGGGAAGTCACTTAGCCTCTCTGTGCCTCAGTTTCCCGCCTGTAAACTGGGGATAACCGCCCTGCCCTGCCTTGCAGGGGCGCTGTGAGGGGAAATGCATGAAAGGGAGTGAGGTGCTCAGAGCCTAAGTACCTAGAATAGCTCTGAGGTGGGTCAGGTGCGGTGGATGTGTCGGGGACACCCCAGGGCGGACATGGCTTCCAGCAGGCGACAGGAACAATTTGAACCCTCTTGGAGGTCACGGAGTACATCCCGGGCTCTGCTCTGGGCCTATTGTTAGCTCTGTGCAGCGATTAACCGCCCCTTTTCAGTGGGCAGTGCTGCAGCCACCGGGCTATGGCTGCGTTGCTAAGGGGCAGCGTTTGACGAGCAGCCCAGGCAGAGTGTCTAGGCCCGAAACGTACAGAAACAGCCATTCAGTCTGTCAAAGCATCCACTACGAAAGCATGAACTCAGCAAACCGCAGAGTCACCTGTCAGACTCCAGCCTCATGCTACCCCGGCGTGGGTCACCAGCAGGGCTGGAAGCTGGGACCGTCTGCACCAAAAAACACACCCCTCTCCTCTACCACCTGAGCTGCCATCAGCTGTCTGCAGTAGTAGGCTGTTATCCTCTGTGCACACCAGCCACTAGAGAGCGCCGACACGCTCTTCTGCAACCGTGCTACCCCTGGTGCTCACCTCGACTTCCCACAGTGCATTGGAGCTGGTGGCAGATGTGGCAGATTGCCTCAGGGTGGTACGGAGGAAGACGTGGATTTTGGCCTTGTACTCGTCGCAGGTGAGAAACTTCTCCTGCTCGGCATGGAACAGCCTCACCACATCCCCCTGCCAACCAGGGACACAGAGAGGAGGTTACGAGGGAGGTACTCACAAGACACACGCACAGGGATGGCACCTTTCGATCTGCTGGTTCCGTGGACACCCCTTCCCTAAGCTTCAGAGATAATACATGCACTCATGGGCCAATCAAGCTCAACCGCCTTTGGGCAGGGCTGTCGTCCTGCAGAGAGTCTTTGGGATTCAGGCAGCCATACCGGTGGCATGCTCAGCAGGGCAATTGCATCCAGACGCCCTACTGCCCCTTACCATTTCCTCCCCCCACTTCACTAGGTGGCGTGATGGGTGAAAGTGCAGGTTTTTCCTCTCGAAGGAGCAGAGCTTCTGTACCCTGTGTTGGTACAGACTGGCAAAGAAAATTCAGATTGATAGTCACAGGGGCTGGGCTGTCTCTCCCGCCGTGTTTGTACAGCACCTAGCACAACGGAATCCCTATCCAGCAGCTCTGGCATGAAGAACGGATGCTCGTTCATTACCCCTTTCAGCACTTCCTCCATGTGGTCCCGGAACTGCATGAACAGGTTGATTTTCCAGCTGGTGTTGCAATTGACCGAGTTCACCTGGGAAAAAAGACAGAGAGATTGAGATGCTAGTGACGGGCCTGAAACAAAACAGATTGGTTCCAAACAAGCGCTAAAGAAGTTCAGATCCAGACACGAGCATCGTGACTACTAGCCCTCCCACAGAATCCCTACAGTGGACTCGAACCCTTCCCTCCTCCCTGTTCTTGGTACCTCTTTGCAGCCGGCATTGTCGGCAAGCTCGTAGTTGCTGGCATGCAGTGGCTGCCCGGCGTTCACAGGGTTCAGGATCACTTTGTCTCCCACGACTACCTGGGGAGGAGAATTAGAGAGAGGGGGGGTGAGAGCATGAACATGGGGACTCTGCAGAGGGATGAGCCCTGGGCACGCTGCCTGCATGTCTCTTTCGTGGTTGCTGATGTGGAAGTCTTGCCCCTGAGCATGGTCCTGCCGCCCTCAGGATCCTCCACCAGCCCCCATCACCTTTATTCTGAGAGCCTCTCTCTACTCACTGGGATCTGCAACCAGGATGCAGAAAAGAGACTCTCCCTATCTGGGAATGCGCCATCAGCATTGTTGCACGAACAGGCTGGCCTTTGGGGGGCGGGCTGAGAAACAGGGTGTGTCCCCTCTGCTCCACCCTCATCTGCTTGAGAGTGACAGTTGAGCCCCTGAATCCTAGAGGACACTGAATTGCTCCACTACCCCCCAATCCATCCTGTAGTGGACCTGAGCTGAAGCAGCAGGAGGGAGCATGGCCTAGTGGTCAGGGCTGGAGACCAGGAGTCAGGACTCCTGGATTCTATCCCTGGCTCTGCCACTCACCTTGGGCAGGCCACTTAACCCTTACTGCCTCAGTTTCCCCAGCTGCCACACTGATCACCGAGTACGACCCCCCAACCCCGGAGCCTTCCCACCTCGGTTTCCGCCTCCCCACCATACTCACATTATCCCCGTTGCTCCTCAGTTTCCAGAAGGGCTGGATGAAGAGCCAGGAGCCCTCGTTGCCCGTCGCATCCAGCGTCACCCTCATGGCGTTCTTCTCCAGCAGGGCGGGGAGACGTTTGTTCACTGTCAGGTACTTGTTACTCTTCATGTGGAGAAGCTGGAAAGCCAAACACAGTGGCATCCCCAGTCCCCTCTACAGCACCTTAGCCCAGGCGGGGAATTAGGGAGCCCCTGCATGGTGACGCCAGGAAGCACAGGCTGGGAGCGAGAGAGACTCACAGAAGCCTCCTCCTTTCTATCCACTACTGCAGAGCCCTGTCTCTTCTCCACCACAAGGGACACCGCACGAGGAAGGCCTGGTCTGCCCACACTGCCTTTGGCTTTTGCCTGGTCCTCCAGCCTGGCTTGCTGCCTTGGTTCTGTGCATTACCCCAAGGCCCAAGTTACGGGGTGGCCCGAGGCTTTCAGGTCTCATGGAGTTGAGCAGTTGTACGCCAAAATCTAACCTGCCAGCAGCAGCCCTCAAACAAAGGTAACTGCCAGGTGACAAACAATCACAGGGTCCCGTGGGTGCAGGGCCAAGGCTGTACGCCAAAGCAAGTGTTTTACTTGCCTGCTAATACTCGCCTGCACCCTCACTTCCTGCACAAGCAGACCGGGCCGGGCTGCTGTTACAGAAGCCATAGCACTGCATAGGGCCCCCTGCGTTCCAAGGGGTGCGTTTCCAGCTGCCCCTTCAATGGAGCCCACCGATGGGTGAGAATTTACTCCAGTGCTATGTCACATCCTGGTGCGCCCATCCGCTAACCCACAGCCTGCAGGGTCTTAGCAATTCACCACCAGCCACCCAAACCCCTTCACATCGAACAGGCAGAAAGCTGTCCAGTCTCTGGCTGGGAATGGACCAGTCTTTAGCTACACCCCAGCTGGGGACTGAATCTGGATACTGATGGTTTACTGGGTCTACACTGCAATGAAACACCCTCCATTAGCTATTGCCTAGATGCTCCTACTAAAACGAACTCTTGAGTTCACAGGAGAAGCAATCAGGCAGCTGTGTAGGTTGCTTCAGACCCTATCCCTGGACATCCAGGGAGGAGATAAGAGGCCATGCCGTGAGCTATAGCCCAGAGCTGCCGGCAATGCTGAGCCCAAGGGAGGGGAGTGCTCGCGGCCCATACCTGGATGACGCTGCCGTACTTCACCACGTCCCCGTGCACCTTCTTATTCTCCGTATCGTTCTGCTTCTGCTCCATCTGCGCCGCATGCTGTCCGCAAAACACAGAGCAGGGCCCGGTGAGCTGCAGCCACCTCCCATTGGGGCGAGTGGGGGAGGAACACGGGGTAACGAGGGAAGCTTCACGCCAGCCACAGGGGGAGGCCAGGCTTGCGATCTACTTCTGGATCCCCTCCCCCTCGATGGCCACAGGCAAGCTCCCAGGCTTGGGGCCACGTTTCATAAAGCGGCCTGGGATTTGGGCTGCCTCAGTGTCTGGGTGCTCGACCTGAGACAACTCGGAGTGGCCAGAGCAGCTCTGCTTGAAGGCGGTGGGAGCCGTGGGTGCTCAGCAGCTCTGAGAATCAGGGCCTAGGGGACTCCAACTGGACACCCAGAAACCGATGCACCCCAAATCAGAGGGCGCCTTGGAAAAAAGTGGGTCCCAGTCTTCTGGGCAGGTTGGCTCCAGGTCTTACTGTGAACATGAAAACAAGGGAGTGCGTGCCTTTGCACGGGACTGCGCAAACTGCCTCCACTTGAAACCCTGCTGGTGCTGGGAGGCCCCAGGATTCGGGAGGTCCCCAGCAGTTACCAGGGCCAGCTCTCCTCGAAACACTGGCAGTTACTGCACACAGGAGGCTGCATGTTCTGACTCGCTAGCTGGAGATGGCCCCGTAGTAACCAGGAAGCTGGGAGAAAGATGCTGGAGTGGCCAACTGCCCGCTCTGAGATGCCCTGGAATAGGCCAGCCAGACTGTCTCCCCAAAACCACATGCATTATCCATGCCTCTTCGTGGTGTGTTGAACAGGAAAGTTACTGTTGAATATATGGAGCGAGGAATGAATTCTCCGTCAGGGCATATTTATACGGGGAGTATTGGGGTCCGACTACATCAGCAGCGTCTCTCCTGGATTGAATGCCAGGCTGTCAAATTGTCCAGCCCAGGGCAGTTTACAGGACCTATGTATGCCCTAGGGCTACCAGTTAGCCAAGATTGTTCTAGCAGAGGCTATGCTTACAGCCGGTGGTTCGAGGAGTGAAAGGTCCCTAACTTATGGCTATGAAGTCTATGCAGATGACTCTCAGCCAATGTCCATAAAGTTCTCGGTAGCCGGGGATTGCTACAGGGTGATTTTGCGGGTGGTTCACTGGGTTCAAGACACACTCCACTGAATTCTTGCAACTGCAGCAGGGTAAGGGGGATGGGAGAACCCGTGCCTTTCCCATCTACTCTTCTATTCCTAAACCAGATTGCACAACACCGGTCAGCCCAGCGGGTCTCCACCTTCTCCCCGGGTCACTCAGGAGAGAGGGGAAATGAATGTTGGTGAGATTGCTGTTCACATCGGTATCCTCCTGGCAAAGGACAGGAAGGAAGCTGGGGGAAGGGGAAAAGGAGCCCCAAGCTGCTGAGAATGGAACAGACAGAAGATCCAGGGCTGGAAACCTCCCTTGCCATGAGTCAGTCCCTTAAAAGCAAAAGTTGAAAACAATTACCCAAGCAGGCAGGGCCACAACTGCAAATTGGCCTTGGCAGACGCTGCTGCTTTCAGGCCGCTTCACTGACAATTAAAAGCTCTTTAAAACATTGCTGCTATTTTTCTTTAATTAATCCCTAATCCCTCGGAATCTCTGGATAAACATTTGCCTCTGTTGCCACTCCAGCGATGGGGGAGTGGGAGCCTGAGCATGCCCGGTTTGGACGGGACCCCGGGGCTCAGCAGAAACCAGGGCTGCAAAAAGGAACTGTAAGGAAAATAAGCAGATGTCCACACCCAGCAGCCCCCAGGGTGGATTTACAGGCAGCTTGGAAAAGAGCAACCCATTGAAACGGGTCCAGGGATGCAAGAAAGAGAAAAAGTACAACCCATTGCACCAGGGCTGCTTCTGAGAGCTCATTGTCTGCGGCACCGTGTGGCACGAAATCCAATTCCCCCCCCATGAATCCCAGGCTGTTCAGATCTGGGGGTCTGGCTCCAGTGTGTCTCAAATGGACAGAGCTCCCAGGCGGGAAAGGAGTTCGATGCTCCCAGCGGGTTTCTTACAAACTATTTGTCCTTGTCACAAAACCACCAGGTGAGACTGAAGCCTGGTCAACGCTAGACAATGAGGTCCATTTAACAATGTTGGTCAGGGGTGTGAAAAATCCACCCCCACCCCGAGCAGCGTGGTTAAACCGACCTAAATCCCTGTGTAGGTAGCGCTAAATTGCTGGAAGAATTCTTCCATCAACCTAGCTACTGCCCCTCGGGGAGGAAGATTAGCTACGCCGACGGGGTGGTAGGGTCTACACTCAAGCGCTGCAGAGGCGTAGCTGTGCTGCTGGAGTGTTTTAAGTGTGAGCGAGCCCTGACAGCCGCTTCTTGGGGGCTATCCGTAGGGAGGTGACAAGTCTTCACTGAGCAGCAGCTGCTGTGGGGAGGGAGATAGTGGGACTGGAATAGCAGGGAGCTGCAGGGCAGGATGCGGGGAGCATCCGCACAGCTGCAGAAGGGAAATCGTGCATAGCACCTGTCTGCGCCTCACGTCTCTCGTTGCGACTAGCAAAGTGAGACGCTTATAAATATTAAATTCCTCAAAAACCTCCACAAAAAGAGACACAAAAGGCCCCTACATCTGGCAACTAAACTTAGCACATTTCAGACCGCTGCAGACAGAACGCCAGGCCTGGATTTCCGCTCTTTATTTCTGGGCTGCTACTATTTCAGGAAATTATTTCCTCTGGTTGAAAGATGGTTTAAACCTAGCTGGGGACTTGGATAAATACAACCTTGAATGCCAGCTCTGTCCTGGGATCTACAAGGGGCTTCAACCTGGAGCCAGTGTGGGTAGTACATTGCATAAAACTCCTTCCTAGTCCAGGGATACCTACTGGCTTACAAATATAGGTGTAGATTTTAATATGGTGTACACACACGTTATGCTGAGAGGGCGGAAGGGGCGGAGCACGAAGTTGTGTAAGTTCTTTGGTACTAAATGAGATCAGGACTCAAATCAGAAACATTTAACAGAGGACATGACACACACACACACACAGTCTGCCAGTGCTCTGACTATAGTCAGTTGCAAATTTGCTTCCATTAACGGCAAGCATATCTGTTGATATTAGAAGTTGTTCTCTAACCCACGCAGGAAAAGAGAGGGTGCCTGTACACGAGGTAATGTTATCAGCACAGATGGGGCAGAATATAGCGATCATCTCTTGATGCCTTCAAATCAAGAGTGGATGCCTTTCTGGAAGATGCACTTTAGTGAAACGCAAGGTATTGGGTTCAATACAGGGGTAACTGGGTGAAATTCTCTGGCCTGCGTTACACAGGAGGTCAGACTAGATGATCTAATGGTCCCTTCTGGTCTTAAAAAAATCTTTTAATCCTCCTTACAAATGTACACAGTCATTTAAGACAACTGGCAACAGTTAGTGCGGGCCTTATCCAAAGTGAAAAGCAGTCTGACTTCTGTGGGCTTTGGATCAGTCCTATTTGCAGTATTTCCCAGGTTGCTTAGATCCTAATAGAGTGGGGGCAACCTTATGCATCTCAGAGAGCACTGCTATATTTCAAGGGCAGCTCCTGCCAGCCATGGACTGCATTAAGTGGATCTGCCGTCACTAAGGTTCTCTCAATGGTTCGGCCACCCACTGCAAGGATTGTGGCCTGGAATTTCACCGGCACTCACTGGCCGAGCTCGCCTCACCTGGAGTTTCTGCAGCAGTACCAGATCAGCAATCTTGTCCTTGTCCTGCTTGGTTTGCTTGGCCTTCCAGTACTGCTTCTGGGCAGAGTAGCGGTTCATGGGACATACTTTGAAGAGACAGTCTAGAATGACAGAAGGCCAAAGGGTTACAGTGTATCGCTCTAGGGACATGCTCAGGTCAGTCAGTGGCATATCCCCTATAGGAACCTGCGTCTGTGGCTGGGCAGTGTGGGAATAAGGCTAGTCACGTTCAAAGCCTGTAGGGACACTGTCCCCATTTCAGGACTGCTGAGCGAAGACCCTGATCTTGCAAGGAGTTAAGGGCACTCCATTCCATTTCCGGAGACCACACCCTCAGCTGGTGAAAGCCAGTGGGACGGTGGCAATTTACACCAGCTGAGTATCTGGTGTATTGTATCTATTGTATATATTGTATCTCAGCTTCAAATCTGGTAAGTATAGAGGAGAGGTCTTCAACCAGGGCTACGCGTAGCCCTGGAGGTACACAGAGGTCTTCCAGGGGTACGTCAACTCATTTACAGATTTGCCTAGTTTTACAACAGGCTACATAAAAAGCACTAGCAAAGCCAGTTCAAACTAAAATTTCATACGGGCAGTGACTTGTTTATACTGCTCTGTATACTACACACTGCAATGGAAGTACAATATTTATATTCCAACTGATTTATTTTACAATGATGTGGTAAAAATAAGAAAGTCAGCAATTTTTCAGTACTAGTGGCTGTGTCACTTTTGTATTTTCATGTCCAAATTTCTAAGAAAGTAGATGTTAAATGAGGTGAAACATGGGGATACGCAAGACAAATCAGACTCCCAAAAAGGAGACAGTCCTCTGGAAAGGTTGAGAGTCACTGGCGAGATGACTCAGTGGTTTAACCTGCTCCCCAACTTTCAGATCTATTTGCTCTCAACAGAAATTACTACACAAACTGGTAAGATTTTCAACCTGGGTGTTCTGCAGGGATAGTCCAGGTACATGCTGTGACAGATATGGCAATTTCCTTGGGGAGACCTTACTGAATTAAGTTTAACTCTCTTTGGGGTATATTGAATTAAATGCAAAGTTTCTGTATTAACATGGGCTGGGATTGTAGGTAACCTCTCTAGGGTGGAGATGTAATGTGAGGCCTGAGAGTTCAAAGGACTATATTGAAAGTGTGCAAGACAAGAATGGACTTTTGGGACAATAACTGTTAAGTGGATTTCCTGGGGAATACCTCAGGGGAGGTGAATGCAAATTCCCCTACTCTGGTTATACCCAAAACCTGCCTTTGGAAGGGACACCCTGAGAACAGGGTCATTGTCTGCTGATTGATCTTGTCTCCAGAACCAGGTAAAGACCCAAGCTGTATAAAGAAATGGCTGAACTGCCCCACCTGGTTCTGGTACTGATTCTGAGACAGTTATGAATCCATAACCATGGGGAAAACTCAGTTGTGGGGTTTGAAGGACTGACACCGACTAGAGCCTAAGGTTGGAACTGGGGTGACCTCTGCTAAGCTTATTAGCATGTATGCAGCTTCTTTCATTGTTTTTAATACGTTTTTTCTGTGATGCTTTCACCTTAAGAATAAATGTGCTTGCTTAGCAAGAGCTGTGTGGTAACTTATAACTGTAGGCAATGCACTGGGAAAGCAAAGTGCAGATGCAGGGCCTTTTAGCCAGTCTGGCTTGCTAGGGATATCACAGAATAGGCAGGGAACTGCGCAGCCTGGAACAACCACGGTCAGGAGGGAGGGAGACACAGGTCTCTACCTAAGAGAGGTGACAGGTGGGAGATGAAACCTTTAAGCTGGTGCCCTTGGTGGAGCATGGAGGGGGAACACAGGTTCGGTTTCCCTAAAACTTTGACACTTGCCTCAAACAGGTCACTGTGCACATACGTACCTATCTGCACACAGTTATTACCTCTTCTGACTGTGCCAAAAACATGGTCTGCACACATGCTGAGCCAAGTCAAACACCAAAGACGAGATTGTGATGTCGTTTACAGCAGTGCAATCTAGCTTAACTCCTTTCTATTATGTGGAGTCACGCAGAATTTACCCTGGTGAAACCGACAGCAGAATCCAGCCCAAAGATTTAGAGGTGCGGCCCCTTAACGAAGACCATATGTGAAATGTTCTAAACAATTGGGTTCTTTCCCTCTGTTGTATTTGGAATAAAGTACAAGAGAAACTGGCAGTAAAACCAGAAAAAACACAGTTAAGACGATCAAGTCAACTGTTCTCTGAATTCACCAGGAAATCCCACAGGATACTGAGTGACTGAGCATTCGGTCCATGAAATGCAGCTTCAAAGTGCATCATCTCTCTTTGGCTGGGTATACCATGCAGGAAGGACACCCAGACACAGAAGCTGTGGGAGTTTTTTACTCCTTTAGCAGTTGTCAAAGTGTGACAAAGTCATGTAACGCACTGGCTTAGTGTAAGTGCAATATTGCTCTCTAGTGATTACTCATAGAGAGGATAATAGACTTACTATTGGTACCAGTAGCTATGAAAATGTCTTTAAGTTCATTGGGTAAAGGCCTGTGTTTCAGGAGCCAAAGTTCAAGGGGTCTGACCCTCGCTCCCCAAATGTGTGAATTATCTGACAACATTAGATAGATAGATCCCAAGAGAGGTGTGATCGTTCCATTACAGCCTCCCCACTCCGCTATGCTGTTCAGTGTTGAGAGGTGTTTTTGTGAGGGAAGGGACCATGCAATGATCCAGACACCCTATTCGTGATTTGTGAATTGAAAAAGCAAGGTCATACCCCTGGAAAACAGCCTCAGAGACTGCATTTTTGATCTGGATCAGAAGGGGCTGGAGGAGGAAGAGATCACAGGCCTCAATCTTCCTTGTTGCTCCTGAAATAGCAGTCCAGAAACTTCAGCCAGAAGAAAAAAAATCATTTTCCATCCTTGGCTCCCGTCCTGAGTTGCTGGTGAGCATGTATTGATTTACCTGGGAGCGACAAACGAACAGGCACAGGGCACAGTTCTCTGTGCCTCTGGAGGGAAGCCAGGTTTCAGGTCTCATTTCACAGGTCTGTTTGCTTATGGCATATCCCACGCCAAGGAGCCCTTGTGATGCTGTACCACTAGAATGGGACTCCAGGGTGGCTCTATCCTGCCCTCATGATGGCTACTGGGTTTAAGACTGGCCCCAAATACCACTCTAGGGGAGATGGCCAGGGAATCTCTGAGTCCAGATCAAAGGGCTGTGTTGCCACCTCCTACACGGACCTGGAGTTATATTGATGGTATCCTACATTCCCCCACAATGTGGTGGTTATAACAGGGTTACTGAGAGAAAGACTCTGTTAGCCCGCACCGGCTTCTATCCAAGGATTTCAGAGCACTTTCATTACCTCGTTAATGAGGTTGCAAAGGAGCCTGATGAGGTAGGCACCGAGACAGTACGGCTATTAAGAGATGGATCCAAATCAAAGCCCTGGATCCAAACTGCTCCTCAACCTCAGGGGATTTGCAATCAAGAGCTGAGCATTAGACCTGGCCGAGAACATTTCTGCAAAATGGTTTTGTGTCAAAAAATGCCAATTTACCGAGACCAAAACTATTCGCCGAACTGTCAGTACTTCCCAAGCAGTCAAAAAAAATCCAATTTTCCAGTGGAAAACAGGTTTATGTTTTGAAATTAAACCTAATTAGACTAAAAAAACTTTTAAAAAGAAAAAAAAAAAAGAGGTCAAAATAGGAACAAACATTTTGATTGACCCAGAACAAACAAACAAGTTTTTCGGTTTGTGACTATTTGAGATTTCAACTTTCCATCCCGATTTGAGATGGGCAAAACTCTTGAAAATATTCCCAGGCCAGGAAAACTATTTCCCACCCAGCTCTCCTGAACATGGCAGCTCATGCCCATCTTAGTATTATCCCCATTTTGCAGACAGGGACGCCAAAGCAGAGAGATACAGTGACTTGCGCACTATCATGAAGAAACCAGAAAGCCTGTAGCAAAGGCAGGATTTGAAGTCTAGTGTTTGACTCCCAGCCCTGTGATCTAACCACTGTTCCACCCACCAACCCACTGGGAGCGAAGAGTTAATGGTGGCAGGCTGGGAGAAGCTCTTAGCCAACATTATGTTAGTTTCACCACTGCCCTCCACTGCACTCCTTAGAGCAAACCCAGGGCAGCTCACACATGCTCTCAAGTAGATCATGGCAGGGGTTAAACTGAACTGAATTTAAACACCTGGAGAAACCCCCTGCGGAGCAGGAACCAGAATCTTCCAGTCCAAAGGTTGAGCACAGGAGCGAATACATTGCTGAAATTTTTCAGGCCTTGCCAATCCAGCGAGGTGCTGAGCCCCTGCAGGATGCTGAGTGTGCATAGCACCTGACAGGCGGCACCCAGCACCGGGCAGAATCATGCCCCACATGTCCTTGTTCCATATACTCACACGCAGCAATTACGCTGTCTGTTACACCCCACACAAAAGTCCATTAAAAAAAACACACACACACACACACACAGACACACTGTCATCTGCCCAACACCGTGGAGGAGTTAAACGCCTGGTTTGCTTTGTCCCAACATGTCTCAACGTGGGGCTGTGCCTCTGACAGGAGCCTCGGGGGGGAGGGGAGGGGGGAACCACAAAAAAGCAAGCAAACAGGACTCAGAAGGATGTGTTGCCCTGGCCAGCCCAGACACTACACAGCTGAACTCTGCCTTTCTAGCCTCGGGGCAGCTGGAGGGAGAGACTCCCACGATATTTTTCAAACCATCGGCCGGATTCTCACTTGCATGACAGTCCCTTTAGGCCACTCTGGCAGCAGCAAGGAGTCTTAAAAGGGGCAGAAGCACCTCCCCGAGAATCCCCATGTGGTGTAAGGGCTCTTTGCCAGCACTGCACCCCAATACAGGGCTTGGATCAGTGCATGGCCGGAATGCACTGCTTTATGGCTACTTGCCGCTTCCTGGGGCCCATATGGGAAGCAGGGCATCATTTAGAGCAGCGGTTCTCAGCCTTTCCAGGCTACTGTACCCTTGCAGGAGTCTGATTTGTCTTGCGTACCCCCAACTTTCACCTCACTTCAAAACTATTTGCTTACAAAATCAGACCTAAGAATACAAAAGTGTCACAGCACATTAGTCCTGAAACATGGCTGACTTTCTCGTGTTTACCATATAATTATACAATAAATCGATTGGAATATAAATATTGCACTGACATTTCAGCGTATAGTATATAGAGCCGTATAAACAAGTCATTGTAGGAAATTTTAGTTTGTACTGACTTTGTAAGTGCTTTTTATGTAGCCTGTTGTAAAACTAGGCAAATGCCTGGGATGAGTTGATGTCCCCCCTGGAAGGCCTCTGTGTACCCCCACGGATACATGCACCACTGGTTCAGAATCACTGAGTTAGAGCAGCCCTGAGGTTATTCTAACTTACACCAGGTAGGGCCCTGCACAGCCACAGAAGGCAGAGAAAGCAAAGAGGGCTTAAAGTCACCTTAAGCCCCCCTTTGTCCCTGGCCCAAGAGTGACAATGGAGTAACACACAATCAGGATCATTGTTTGGTTTTTTCCCCCTCCTCCTTCACAGTGAAATGTATTTACAACAGATCAAAAGGGACTGCTACTTTCCTAGCCATTATAACAAGGGGCTGAACACTACAGTCTGATTCGCTGTGGAGTAGAAAAGGGCTGGGCCAGAACTGAACCTTCAAAGTCTGGAGGAGTTTGGATCCAGGGTTTTGATCCACGCCCATCTCTACGGAGTGAGATTCTCCTGGCTGTTAGGACAAGGAACCATGACTCCTTAACTGCTTGCACAGGTTTCACCATGATCATCTTAGGCTGCTCCCATCCAAGTCAAAGACAAGAGTACCACTGGCATCAGGAGAGCAGGATGGTGCCCTGGGGCTGCAAAAAGCTTGCAGGCTTTTGCTCTGAGTGTCAAATGCATGCCACCCCAGGATGGCAAAGCAGAACCACACACTTGCAAGGTCTATTCCACCTTGAAAGCTCACCAAAGTCACAGGACACAAGATTTTTTGGGGGGGTGGGAGGAGGGGGGAGGAGGAGGAGGAGGAGCTTTTGTCCCCATTACACATCTTTCCATGCCAAAAGCGTAACTGCTCACTTTTACTCTGGGTCCAAGCAAGGGAAACTAAGTAAGGACCAGAGTAAAACCTGCATGTGAGAACACAGAGAAAGAGAGAGAGAGAGAGAGAGAAAGTGAATGTGTGTGTCCCAGATCACGCTCAATCAACCCAAACACACAAAATGGCAGCTGCCCTGCAGCAGAAAGCAATGCCAATCGCTTTCTATTTCAACTGGATACAAGTAGAAACTCCTACAGCAACATGTAATGATAGCTGTGGAACTCACTGCTATAAGATACTATTAAAGCAAACAGCTAAGATTTGAAAGAAGATTAGGCACACAGCAGGGTGTGAGAAACAGCCCTGGAAGTTACCGTAGCAAGGATAAGAGACGCAAATAACAATGACAATCATCATCAAGAATATAACCTGCAGCTGGGGAAATTTTTTCTCCTGCTGGGACACTGTGGTATTGCTCCATATCTGCATTGCTTGCAGTGTACACCATGCTGTGGAAAGAGTGCCTGGTGTATTCTGCATCTGGACTACACCATCTAATCAAATTAAAACAGAAGCTCCTTGGAGTAGGGACTGCTGCTTCCTTTATATTTTGCACAGCACCAAGCGCCCTAGGTGCATGCCATAAACACTAATAATGCCCAAGGAGGTGTATTATGGGGGAGGCATGTTTATACCTTTCTCACATGCATTTGGTTCGGTTTTTGAGCCATCCCAGTACTGCCCTCTGGCAGCCTCAGGGGTTAGCAGGGGGTGCACAATTTCCCCAGACATGGGCAAAATGAGAAATGTTTGCATTAATTATCATTAGTAGGTAGTGGTGTTGTAGCCATGTCGGTCCCAGCATATTAGAGAGACAAGGTGGGTGAGGTAATAGCTTTTATTGGACCAACTTCTGATGGTGAAAGAGACGAACTTTTGAGCTACACAGAGCTCTTCTTCAGGTCTGGGAAAGGTTCGGAGAGCGTCACAGCTAAATACAAGATCCAACAGATAGTTAAGTGTAAAAGTAGTTAGCACATATTCTATTCTAAAGGTCCCTTCAAGGTGAAGTGGCCGGTTAACACCCCTGCAGTCACAGGACAAAAAGAGGGGGTTAGTGGGTTGTTGTAATAAGCCCTAAATCCTGTGTCTTCATTCAGACCTTGATTTTCAGTGTCTAGCAAAGTTACGAATTTAAGCTCCCAGGCTCGTCTTTTGAAAGTGTCGTGCAGGTTTCCTTTGAGGATGACTGAGAGGTCAGATATAGAGTGATCACTTTGTGAAAAGTTTTCACCCACAGGTAATACGGTGTTTTTGTCTTTCCTGTTGGAGTTCATTCAAGAGCGTATTGATGGTTTGGTTTCACCCACATAGTGGTGGGCATTGATCATTGTATCAGTGGAGATATGTTTGCAGGTTTTGCACCTGTTGCTCTGGTAGGGTCTGGTGCCGCTTTGAGTTGGTGTGTCCTGGTCTGTGGGGAGCTTGCTTCAGATAATGAGCTTAGAGAGGTTGGGGGGAGGGTTTCTTTTTTGAAGGCCAGAAGAGGGGGTTCAGGAAAGATTTTTTTCAGGATGGGGTCCCCATCAAGTTTGAGCTGTAGTCATTTGATGATAATCCATATGGGTTCCAGTGTGCGGTGGTAAGTGACAACGAGGGGTGTGCAGTCAGAGGGGGGTTTATTTCTGTATTGAAGCAGGTTCTCTCAGGGTATTTGGGTGGCCCATTCCATGATGTGATCTACTTTTCTGGCAGAGTGTCCTTGTTTGGCGAAGGCGGTTTTAAGTGTGTTAAGATGCATATCCCAGACTTTCTCTTTGGAGCATGTTCTGTGGTCTCTGAGTGCCTGGCTGTAGATAACGGCTTTCTTCATGTGCTTGGGGCAGTTACTGGATCTGGGAAGGTAGGTGTGCTGGTCCAGGGTCTCTTGCATATTGTTGTCTGGAGGGTTCCATTGCTGACACTGATCATGGTGTCGAGGAAGTTGATGCTAGCGTGGGAGTGTTCCAGAGAGAGTTTAATAAATGGATGGTGGTTGTTAAAGTTGTGGTGGAAATCTAGGAGGGCGTTTAAGTCGTCTGTCCAGAAGATGAAAATATCACTGGTGTCTCTCAGGTATATCATTGGTTTGGTGGTGCATTTGTCAAGAAATTCTTCTTCAAGGTGGCCCATGAAAATGTTGGCATACTGGGGAGCCGTCCTAGTACGTTGTTCCTGTGGTTTGGACAACGTGTTTGCTGTTAAAGGTAAAACTGTTATGGGTGAGGGTGAAATGGATGAGTGTGGTGATGTGTTTGGGGTGGATATCTGAGGGTTGTCCATTGTCTTGTAAATATTTGGGGCAGGGAGCTATGCTGTCATTGTGGGGGACGTTGGTGGATAGGGAAGTGACATCCGTGGGAGGTTGTTAATGTTGTGGAGTTTGTGGAAGAAGTCTGTTGTGCTGTGGAGGAAGCTGGCCCTTTGTGCACTGAGTGGTTTGAGGATGGTTTCTAGGAGTCCCGATATTTCTTCAGTAAGTGCCGTGGCCAGCTATGATGGATCTGCCTGGGTTCCCCTGTATCTTGGGAAGCACGTAGAAGGTCCCGGGGGTGGTTTAATGGGGAATGAGTTGGTAGGTCTTGGAGTTGTTTGGGGAAGGATTTGATGACATCCTTAAATTCCTGGGTAGATTGTGGTGTGGGGTTGTCTTTGAATTCTTTACAGTAAGTGGTGTCAGAGAGTTGTCAGTAGGCCTCGTTTATGTAGTTATTACAGTGGAGGACTATGATGGTGCCCCCTTTGTCTGCTGGGTTGATCGTTATCTGGTGGTTAGATTTCAGGGCCTGTATAGCTGGCCTCTCGGCAGTGGAGAGACTATGCCGGATGCGATGTTTGTTAAGGACTTCACTTTTTTTTTTCCTAAGCAGTCAATCAGTGTAATGAACAAGACTGGTTTCATCCGCTCTGTGGCGTCAAGTCAGACAATTCTTTTTTCTCGTGATTACCAGTGGGGATGTGGCAATTGTGAGTGGCGTCGGCACTGTTGTGAAAGAATTCTTTGAGGCGGAGTTGGTGGAAGGATTCTTCCAGTTCTCTACCTGTTAGCAAGGTCTCAGGTTCCGTGGTGCGGCAGAAGTTCAGCCCCTGAGAGAGTACAGCTACCTTCAGCTCCAGTTAGGGGCAGTCTGGATAAACTGGTGATGTTTGAGTGTCGTGCCGTTAATTATTATTTAACATTTATACTGCGGTCGCACCTGGAGTTCTCCACCAAATCGAGGCCCCGCTGCACTAGGCACTGTACATACAGGTCGTAACGGGACCACATCTTCCAAGCCCAACGCGAGCATCTGCAAGACCTCCTGGCTGTCCTCCTTCAAACCCCTCTTCTCTGCTGCAGTGCCTCCAATCAGCTTGGCAATGGGGGTGCTGTGACCTCTGCCTTCGCTGCTCCTTGTGCTTCCTCAGTCGGTCCGTCTGCATCTACTTGTCATCTCTTGCTTGGTTCCTAGATTGGAAGCTTTTGGGGGCAGGGCCTCTCATTTTTGTTCCGTGTCTGTACAGCACCGAGCACAAAGGGGTCCTGGGCCATGACTGGGGCCCCTAGGAACTACCCTACAAGACAAGGAATAGTGTCTGCTTCTGTGTGAGAGGGAAGGCAGCCCCGGAAAGCCGAATTCCTTCAAGAGCAATATGGCTGAGCATGTGGTGCCTTGAAGGCCAGGTCCGAGGAGAGAGTCGCAGATCCCAGGGGCGGAGAATCCCTGCTCACTCGCCTTGTCACCTCTCCTTACACCAGAGAGAGCAGCGGAGCCGTGACCCAAAGGAGTGAAGAGGAAGAGAGAGAGTCCATTGCTCTCCTCAGCACACAGGCTCAGGGGCTGGAAGAACTGGGTAAGAGACCTGACTCTTGACCCAAGTCCCAAGCCTGAGAGGAGCTGGCAGCTGAGGGTGCTCAGTGGGCCTCACCAGATTGGACACGGAAGGGCTAGAAATGGAAGGTGTGCAGGAAAGAGAGAGGAAAGTTCTGGCTTCACTAGCCCATTTCCACAAGCCAGGAGCCGCCCTGCCCCTCACTAGATTCATCGCCTTTTCCATTTGGATCAGGACTCCAGAAAGCCAGCTCAACAAGGGAACTCTGCAGCAGCTGTGTCTCGCTGAGAATGGGAAATAACGACGGAGGCTCGCACCAGGATGGGGTGGGGCAGCTGGAGCATGACAGCCGAGGATGGATGGGGATTTAATGCATCTCCCTAAATCCTGCCTGCCTCATCAAAGAGCAGCTTAATCTCTGCCTGGGAGGTGCAGCGAAGCAAAGCAAGCACTAGGCCTCTGGCACAGTTAGTTCCTAGAGCCAAAAACCCTGCCACAGCCCAGATGCTTGTTGCCGTCTCTGCATCCCTCCCAGTCACACATCCCTTCCCACTCCCAAGGTTTTTGCTCCACCAGCAGCCAGGATACACTAACTCAGGCACAGCAAGGAACATGCCTCAGAATATCAGGTCGACCTTCAGAGAGGAAGGATAGACTGTGGTGAAGGCACTGGAGTGGTACTCAAGAGACTGGATTCAATTGCTCGCTCTGCCTCAGACTCCGCCGGCCTCGCTTCCCCACAGGGCTAATAATCATTCCGTCATCTGTCCGGTCTATTCAGATTCCAAGCTTTCAAGCTCTTTAGGCGGAGACTGTCTCTCACCTTGCACAATGGAGCCCTGACCTCGGGGTTGGTGCTATTGTAGTAGAAACAAAAACCATCATCTCTCGCCTTTAAGCAACCAGATCTGGGGAGGGGTATGAATTCTCCTTCTCGTTCACAGCGAAGCCCAGGCACTGTGAGAGTCAGTTTCTCCAAGTCATAAAGCCAGTGGCCACTGGAGGAATCAAGAACAATATTCTGGCCTCCCATGGTTAAGAAAGATGAATTCAAACTGGAAGAGGTGCAGAGAAGGGCCACCAGGATGATCTGAGGAATGGAAAACCTACCTTCCGAGATGAAATGCAAAGAGCTTGGCTTGTTTAGAAGTCTGAGGGGAGATATGATTGCTTTCTATAAATACATCAGAGGGATAAATACCAGGGAGGGAGAGGAGTTATTTAAGTTAAGCTCCAATGTGGACACAAGAACAAATGGATACAAACTGGCCATCAACAAGTTCAGGCTTGAAATTAGCGGAAGGTTTCTAACAATCAGAGCAGTGACATTCTGGAACAACCTTCCAAGGGGAGCAGCAGGGCAAAAAGCCTAACTGGCTTTAAGACTGAGCTTGATACTTTTATGGAGGGGATGGCACGATGACGCTGCCTATGATGGCATGTAGCCGACCTTTGACCGCTAGCAGCAAATATCTCCAATGGCCGGTGATGGGACACCAGATGGGGAGGGCTCTGAGTTACTACAGAGAATTCTTTTTCTCATGTATCTGCCTGGTAGGTCTTGCCCACAGGCTCAGGCTCCAACTGATCACCATATTTGGAGTCAGGAAGGAATTTTCTCCCGGGTCAGACTGGCAGAGACCCTGGGGGGGTTTTGCCTTCCTCTACAGCATGCGGCACGGATCACTTGCAGGTTTAAACTACTATAAATGGCAGATTCTCTGTTATTTGAAGTCTTTCGTTTAAATCATGATTTGAGGACTTCAGTAACTCAGCCAGAGGTCTATTACGAATGGGCAGGCGAGGTTCTGAGGTCTGTGATGTGTGGGAGATCAGACTAGACAATCACGATGGTCCCTTCTGGCCTTAAAGTCTGAGAGTCTAAGAAGCCAGAAAGGCTACAATGGTGCAGGATGATTATTTCCCAGCTTGACAGCCCTGGAGACTGACAACTCTGTCAATCCAAAGCATGTGTGGCAGCAGGGCAAGCTTCCCCCACAATGGTGCACAAATGGCATTCCACCCTAACGCAGAGAGGGGCTAAGGATCTACAGGCCATTCAGTCCTTGGCCTCTCTGCTCAGGCTGCCACGACTGGCACCAGTTAACACAGAGGAGATGGGGCAGGTTTGAGATACTGACGCCCATACGACTGCTATAATAGAAGAGTGCAAGCTGGGGCCCACATTCTGAAGCAGAAGGTAGCGTGCCCCAGTAGCAGGCTTCATAAGGAACACAACAGTAGCTGCTCCCCAGGCACCACGTGGCCTCTTACCCCGGAACTTCTTGGGTGGATTATCCAGATCGCCAGCTGCCGGCTCCACCACACACCGATCATCCACCAGCCTGGAAAACAAGCAAGCAAACAACATTTCAGAGACAACGACATTACAGCCCATACTTCAGCGTGCTCAGCGGCCTCGCCACAAACCACAGAGCTGCCAAAGAAGCTGTGCTATTATCACACGTTTCAGGTCTAAACGTCGCTAACGTTACACAATGCTGGACCCACAAGACGACTTCCTGTGTTGTCGACCTAGATATCTGGACTCCATAAATACCTATCACCATAGCAGTTAGGTCCTCAATCAACTTCTACTGGTCAGGATCCTCCACCCTGTATAACCTCCTGGGGTTTTCACCATCCAGCGTTATGGGCTGCACGCTTGCCCATCTCTCAGTCCCCTAGGATGAACCACTGCAGATATGCATTGCTGGCAAAGCTTCTGATGTTCTCTATTGAGAATGCCCCCACTAGAACGCCTCTGCACCTTATTTACCAATCCAGGCGGCAAAATCTCACATATAAATCCTGAAGGTGCTACTGAAGGGGAATCCTGTACTTAGCTTGGAGATACTCTGTTGCCAAGTATGGCACCGAAATAGGTGGCTGAGTAAACAGCCATCCTGCCTCCTGGAACACCTAGGATTCCCGGCAGTATTTTGGAGCTTCTGCTTCTAACCCCAGCATAACTCGGTGGACAAAAAAAAAAAAAAAAAAAAAATGAACCAACTGTACAAGAGGGATAGCATGAGACACAAAGATGAGCTCCAGACTGGAGCTTTCCCAAAAGTTTGGGACTGTTTGGATCCAGGGCTTTGCCCTGGGCCTCTCTGTAAAACACATCCAGTTAAGTGAACTGTTTTGAAGGGAGTTTTGAGCTCAGTTCTCATCTTCTCCAAACCAGTTCAACCATCCCCTTGTTTTAGCCTGCACTGCTCTGGCCCTTTGTATGTAATTATTCCGCCCTGATATGAGAATTCAGGATCACATAACTTGGTAGGCAAGCGTCCTGTCTTATTAAATGTGCAACTCCATGCTCCTTGGGCCTTGCAACTCTAAGTGTTACAGCCCCCTTTTCTTCATGCTTTCGGTGGGTCCTCCAAGAGCCACCGCTCATCTTATTTCTAAGCGAATGATCTGATATTATTACTGGGAAAAAGCATGCAATGGCAATACTGTTATGCAGTGGGGCTGGAACAATTTTTATAGTGAGGGTCCTGAGAGCCATTGAACCAAACTGTAAACCCTGTACATAATGGAAACCACTTCAAGCCAGGGGGTGCGGCAGCCGCCCCAGTTCCAGGACCTGTGCTGTTGTGGATGAATAGTTGCTACTAAGAACTAGGGAATCACACACTTCGGTGCTTCTGTCAGCTAAGCTCACTGAACTCAACAGGGCCTCTCATCCTTCCATTTTCTTCATCAGGTCGCTGTGTGTCATGCCCCCCTTCCATCCCTCTCTATTTCAGGGACCCCAATACCACCTCCCTCATGCCCAGGTCTCTGCATGTCCCCCATTCTCCCCTCACACTGGGGGCTCTGGGTGTGTCCCCTCAGTTTTAGGGGCATATGTAAAAACATAAGTAGTTAAACTTGTATAATTTCTAAAGTGTTGAAATAAGTCTTTTCTTTCTGGCTGGGAGATCAGTCATTCAGGATGTCAATATTTAAAACTCCATTTAGATAATGGGCAGAGATGAAATGAGGGTATTATGCAGGAAGCTATTAATGGATAACATCAGCTGATGCTTTGATCTATAGACAATTACAGACCTCATTAAAGATGATAGGTCTGCTAACCAAATGCCCGGGGCTCCATGTTCCCCCTATTTCCTTCTTTTGGGCTTTTCTGATTTTCAAGAAAATCCACAGGGTTCTGCCCTTTGATGCCTAGAACTTTCCCTGACATTTTGGCATTGATTGGATATGGTGCTCAGAAGTTATTTTGCTCCAGACAGACAGAGAAATGCCATCATGTTGAGTGTAGGACTTCACTTCACCAAACAGACCAAAGCCAGACCTCCCTCCCCATGATACCTGATCCAAAACATGCCCAGATTTTGTTCTGCCAAACAAAATAACTTGACAGACGAGGGCTTGCAAAAGCAAAGCCGCACCCTGTTTTGCCCACCTCTCATCCGAGTGTTACTCAACTGCTGCTCCACTTGCCTCATCCTATCCACACATACCACCTTGTAGGCGTCAGGATCTCCCCCAGGCCCTGCAAGGACCAGGCATAACTGGGGAACAAGCTCCTCCAGTGAGGCAAGCCGTACCTGCTATTCTACTTCATCTTTCCAGCCCGGCCATTTAGGAGAGATATGCTGAGGGAAACTGCATGCTCTGGTAAGCACTTGTCTGCCAAAGGGGAACATAAGAACGGCCATACTGGGTCAGACGAATGGTCCATCTAGCCCAGTATCCTGTCTTGTGACAGTGGCCAATGCCAGGTGCTATACAGATAATGAACAGAACAGGGCAATCATTGAGTGATCCACCCCGTTGTCCACACCTAGCTTCTGGCAAAGAGAGGCTAGAGATGCTCAGAGTATGGGGTTGCATCTCTGCCCATCCTCCTTAATTGTCATCGATGGACCTATCCTCCATGAACATATCTAGTTCTATTTTTAGCCCTGTTATAGTTTTGGCCTTCACAACATCCCCTGGCAAGGAGTTCCACAGGTTGACTGTGCATTGTGTGAAGAAGCACTTCCTAGCATTTGTTTTAAACCTGTCTATTAATTTCATTGGGTGACCCCTTGTTCTTGTGTTGTGTGTGGGAGTAAATAACGCTTCTTTATTCACTTTCTCCACCCCATTAATGATTGTGTGGACCTCTCTCATCCCCCCCCTTAGTTGTCTCTTCCAAGCTGAAAAGTCCCAGTCTTTTTAAATCTCTTCTCATATGGAAGCCGTCCCGTACCTCTAATCATTTTTGTTGCCCTTCTCTGTACACCTTTTTCAATTCTAATATATCTTTTTTTGTGATGGGGCAACCAGATCTGCATGCAGGGTTCAGGGTGTGAGTATACCATGGATCTATAAAGAGGCATTATGATATTCTCTGTCTTATCTATCCCTTTCCCAACAGTTCTTGACACTGTTAGCTTTTTTGATTGCCACTGCAAACGGAGCAGATGTTTGCAGAGATATCAGAGGCCCCTGCCTGCCGCAGGCTGCTAAAGACAATGGGGCTGAATTCAGCCCTCGGACAAATCGTGGAGTGGCTGGAGGAAGGCAGATGGGATGCAGACTCCAAGGGATCCGAGATCAACCAATGGGCCATCATCAGCCCTCATGCACAGAGCGGGAACAGAGGCAGAGAGAGACTAAACAATTTACCCAGCATTACCCAGGCATTTGTGGCAGAGCTGGGAACCGAACAGGATCTCGTGAGTCCTGGGCCAATGCCTTAACCACACCACCACCCTTCCTCGCGGGATCGTGCCACCTGGTTGCACCAAAGTAATCTCACAAGTGGTTTTGCCACGAGCCTGCAGCAGGACACGACACCTCAGAGGATTGACAATGGCATCCAGGGACTCAGAGGTTTCTGGTTCCAATCAGACACTAACTGGCTTGCCCAGGCCGAGGACTGCACTGAGCCACACAGACTACGCTCCTCTCTCCTCCCCTTGAGGCTGCTGCTCCAGCTCAGCATGGAGACACCTCGAGGGGGCTGCAGAATGAAGCTTCGGCTGCCATTGCCCGAGCTGAACTTGGTCTGGGCATAAAGAGACTCCGTTCCCACCCCCGCTAAATTCTGTCCTCAGTACACGACCATGGGCCAGCCCCCTCTCTGCAGTAACCCCACTGCAATCAAGGGGATTATGCCACGGAGCAGTGCAGCCCAATTTAATGTTGGCAGGTAGAATACAAGGAGGGAAAGCTTCCCAGAGCTCTGCCTTTCGGGGCAACCCAGGTTAGCACCACCCACCAACTCCGCAAGCACAGCTCAAGCCTTACAGCTCACTTCCCCGAGCTCAGACACCCCCAGCCCACCTCTGAAATAGCCATGAGCCGGAAAACCACTGGCAGCATTCATATCCGAGCTCCTGGGTACAAACTGAACGCACCGAGCAGGGCTTGGGCCTGCGCTTATGCACAGACATTCCCCGGTGTCTCCAAGCAAGCTGGATATTCGGTTTGCAGAGAACTTCCCTCTTCCCCCGCGTTTGAACTGCTCTTCACCAACAGCGCTCTGGCTGTGGGGAAAATGCCTTTCGATTGCTCCATCCCGAGGAATTTGGACTCTGCTCTAACTCATGGGGAGCCAGGAGACCCCCAAAGAGAGGAAAATGCCACAGCGTCCTTGAAATAGGCGGCATGGGCAAGCGGAGACCAGAGAGGTGATTAAAAAGAGAGAAAGCCAGGAAGCCGATCTCAGTCACATTGGTATCAATCCAGAAGCCACTCTGGATTGACACCCGTGTGTCTCAGCAGTCAGAATCTTACCCAAGTCTTTACCAACACCTCCTTCAAGTGACCTCTCCCTCCCCCTTCCCTATTTGCTGGAAGTCTGGGTCAGGGAAATGGCTACTTCCTGTTTAATTCTCTCAGATGTCTTTTAAAGCTATTGCAACAGAAGCTCTCAGGTGCATCAGAGATCAGTACAGCACCTGGCACAATGGGGGCCTAAATTAATAGTAATAAAGTTCCGTCTGCCACCCTGATTCTGCCTGGCCCTCTCCCCATTCTCACCCAGCTACTCAGCAGCAGGTTTGAGGAGAACAACCCTCCAGCAGTTGAGTTTATTGGGAATTGGTCACACGTAGCTCTGTCCAGTAACCTCTGCCAGGACGTGGGTTACAGGCAGATCCTATGAACTGGGAGCCTGACACGAAGTCCATGGAATCCACGAAGAAGACTCCCAGGGACTACACTAGGCTTTGGAGGAGAGGACGTGGGATCGGGTGGGCATTGTACTGAACCAATGCAATGTCTGTAAACCAATGCTGCACCGCAAAGAGGACGATTGTGCTGCTGGAGTTGTAAATGACGTCAGAAGTGCATTCAGCCGTGGTCAACTCCCGGGCTACCGTCATAAGGCTTGTGAGCCCCCGATGTTTTCTTCAGGCACCAGCTCCTGGAGTCATGGGATAATACAAGACTCTCAGCTTTCACTTAAAAAGAAAGGCAAGTCCCTAGCCCTCTGGTTGCAGAGAAAAGCTTAAAGGCTCAAAAAAACCAGAAAGTAAATAGCCCTTCCCCTCCACCCAATGTATATGATTTTCAAATCTCATGATCTTAAGTCCATTTCACGACAGGGGGTGGGGAGGGAAGCTGACTCATGATGTTTGAGCACATGGAGTTGCCAATAGCGTGGATGGGAAGGAGACTGGACAACAGGGACACTTTCCCCAAGGCCAGCATACTGTCTGCACCGCGCTGCTAGAAGCAAGCATGTGCTGCTGGAGTCTGACCTGGCATCAGAAGAGCGTGGCAATGCTGGAATCTCAAAGGGGTGGGGGTAGGCACAGGCCAGAAAGGGAGGGGAAAGAAGGGAACAGAGAGGAAGGGGGAGCCAGATACAGAGAAATGGGGCAGAGAGGGAAGCTTCATTTTGCACAGCACACACAGAAGCGGCGGAAGTGCAATGCCTCAAACAGGCCCGACTTCAGGGCTTGGGGGTTTTATTACCCAAGGGGGCAGTTTTCTCAAACAAACTTTGACTGTAGTCAAATGGCAGCAGTTAGACTGCAAGCAAATTAGGGGGGTTTCCCCCCTTATCTGTAGCCCAGGCTTCCTATGTGTACACACTTCCTCTAAAGCAGTCTCCCCTCCTGCCTTGCCGTTCCCCAGCTGTGGCACTAGGAGGAAAGGGCAAGTAGCAAGAGATACACGAGAAGGGAGAGTGCCCGTACTCCGCCCGCCCAGCTGGCTACATGCATACTGGGAACGCAGGTATGCAGCACACGCACAGAGCCTGGTTCGGGGGGGGTCCAGGCAGAACTAGCATGGACTTCAGTGTGGGCTCGGCCTGAGTAAATCCCAAGGGAGGGACATCGGACTTGATCTCTGGAACAGGAAAAGTCTCCACTGCACCTGCAGCCATGAGCAGCTAGCTCAGCAAGAAGTGGAACGAGGAGACGTCCTTAAATGACAGCAGCCGGAATTATATATACACTCAGTAGGGACCCATGTGGGGCCTGCAGAAATTGTCCTTGCTCTTTGTATGCCTAACTTCATCAAAAAAGCTCTAAGCAGATGCACTTGTCTCTCTCCCTCCCCGCACTGTCATTCTGGATTGCGCTCTGACAAACTGGGAGCTTACTGGCTGTGCTACTGACTCATTGCCTGTCCTTGGGCAAGTCCCTTCGGCCAAAGTTTTCAAATTTAGAGCTAGGATTTTGGACGGAGCTGACAGGGTTCAGTCAGTCCAGCATCTATCCCCCATGGACTGTCAATGAGCTTTGGATGTCTGACACTCTTAGGCTACTCAGTCCTAGACTAAACCCAGATTTCAAAGGTATTTAGGTGTTTAAAGATGCAGCTGCTAAAGCACCTGAGCAAAGTGGGCCCCTAATTCCCATTGATTTCCAGGAGATTTATGTGCCTTTTTCTAAAGGATCTGCTCTAGGAATTGTTTGGAGGAAGTTCTCTGCCCCACGCTCTGCAGGAGGTTGGACCAGATGATCATAGTGGTCCCTTCTGGTCACAGACTCTGACACTAAACTTCTTCGGTGCTTTTCAAATCCCCGTAGGTGCCTAAATAGAAGTGGCCTGATTGACAGCAGTTCTAAGCACCCCCGGCTCCCACCGACTCCGGCCAAGTTCAAAAATTTGGGCCTTAACCGCTCTTCACCGGCATTTACCCATCCATAACACAGGATTAACAACATAGACCTAGCTCACTCCAAGCCTAAATCCATTAATGATCACAAAGTGGTTTCAGCTCCTTAGATCCTGGGATTACAAACTCTGTAGGAATCCAGAGTCTTATTTTTATTAAGCTGGTACCCTGAAATAACGTTCTCCCATAAAATATCTGAAAACAAAGGCTCCTCAGGCTGTTGACATGAGTCATCTGTAATAGCGCAGAGGCACAAATATGACTCAACTCATGCCTGGTATTAGATGCTACTTGTTGGTGTGAGAAAGCTCACACAGGTGGAGCTATCCCTCCTATTAGAAGAGTACGGAGATGTGGGGGCCAATTTACATTCTGGATTTGGATAGCTGCTGGCAGGGCACTGGGGTGCTAAGATAGTTGCTAGAGTTGGTCGGTAAATGAGAATCAGGCCTTCAGCGTTTAAGCATCTGAAGAAAGTACATTGAGAAGCAGCAGCCATGAATGTGTTTGTGAAACAAACAAATCAAGGCACCTTTGAGAAAATTTCACCCTTTGGGAGGTTAACCAATGTAGGGCCTGATGCTGCATGGTGTGGTTTATTGCCCTCCATCCAGCAAAGCACATAAGCATCTGATTAACTTTAAGTACTCCTGTGGATATTAATGGGACTACTTGCACACTTCAAGTTAAGTGTGTGCTTAAGTGCCTTACTGGATTGGGGCCAGCATGCTTGTCCCATTGCAGGATCAGGATCAGGCTTTTAATGGATAGTTCAATGGAAGCAGCAAATGTCAGCACTTGAAACACATTTGATAGGCCCCTAACTTTCTCCCGGGGGAAGTCAGCCAGCTGTGGACTATATGCAATCACCATATAGGACAACGCTAGCTCTCAGGAAAAAGCTTAATACCTTTAAGAACCATTTGGCCAGCAAAACTAGATTCCTCGGGAAGATGAAGAGTCAACAGTTGTAGCTTTCAACAGAGGTGCATTGGGCTGGGGGGGGGGGGGGGGGTTAGAGAAAAAGGGGCCAAATTCTGCTCTTAGTTCCCTGCAGTGGCATCAGTGCATTTGAAAGCAGATCTGAGCCCTGTGAATTCAAGCTTGCTGCCATGCAGCTGAGATGGTCTATCCAAGTTTGCAAGCCAAGTTACAGTAGGGTGGTAGCACTCCTCTAGTTAAGGTGGAGACTAATTCACTGTTTAACAGCCAGTTTTCTTAAGTGCCCAAAATAATTGTACGAGTAAGCTGCAGCTTACTCACAGATACCCTGCAGGAGTCTCTCTCCCCGTAGCGAGGCCTGCACATGCATTGGCCTGGATCCTGGCAGCTGCATTAGGATGATGAACCTGTCACATCCCATGAGCCATAAATTATTATTACTGAAGCACTTCCAGCAGCCCAGCTGCAGGGAGGTACTGAGTTTGTGGCTGTATTTCTTATTGCCTGGAGCTGTGGCTTAAGCAGAGTCCGCTCAACTCCTCTGGAGCCCTTTCAAAAATTAACCACCATGCAGCGAATGCAGTGCTGACGTCAGGGACCTGCTGGACAACACTGAAGATTAAGGTCCTCTCATCACAGAGTGGGGACAGCACAGACGCTTTTCGGCCCACCTTTGGGAACCCTATTCTGACCTTCGCCTCTCTGCAGAGGCTGCTAGTAATGGCACTGCATTAATGCTGGTTCTGTCACACAGACACCGGTACTCTAAGCTCTGGACCAAAACCAGCAATGCTTCTCCCATGGGTTAGCTGAAGTTAACTATTGGGCCTTCCCAGCCTCGGCCGGATTCAAGCCAGCCAGCTGAAAGCGAGAGTCTCTGTATCCCTTTACCAACCCTCAAACCAGCCAGTCCCCTATCGGCTCACTTAGAACTACACCACTCTGTCTACAACCCCTTCCGAGAAGGACATGCAGAATCACAACCGTGGCAGCTACAAAAGTGGGGCTGTTTGTTGCTCTGAGGCTGGCTCAGTCAATGCCAGGAGGAAAACACTTCCTCTGTGTCTCTCTCTCCTTTTAATTGCCTGGAGGCACGTGCTCTTTGACCCCGTAGGTAGAGTTACCCTTCACCCAGCTCCATTTCCCTGAACCACCCCACCTCTTCAATCCACCTGCAATCACAATAACAGTTATCAAAGGCGTGATTTCAAATTAAACAGACACTTATTCAAGTATGTTTACACACAGCCCTTCCCCCTTGCGAGGCCCGGAATATGCAAGATGCGTGCCCAGTGACTCATGCCCACTCGCTGCTTGTCCATGAGCGCCATTCTTCACGTGGCTTAGCTGACGAGTCCCAGGCATTGTATCCCCTGGAGATCCCTGAAAGGGCTTGCTAATGGGTGTGGCCTGAATCAGCTCTCTAACAATCCTTCTCGTGAGAGACTGAGCCCCAAAGGCACTTCTGCGCAGCCCTGGTTCAGTTTATTCTGCTTTGGCCATTAGAACTCAGGGTTGGAAGGGAGATGGCAAACAGCAAAGAGGCAGAAAGTGATTAGAGCCTGGGCTCTAATCCCTGTTTGGCCTTGGCCTTGCAGTGTGATCACATTAAAAAAACCAAAACCAAACTTCTGTGCCTCAGTTTCCCCATCTATAAATGAGGATAACAATTGTTGGTCTTTGAAGTTTGAAATCCTTAGATGGAAAAGCCTATATCAGTACCTAGTCTTACTTACTACTAGCAAGAACGCCAGGGGATTGGTCACATCTTGGGGACACCTCTCCAGATTCCTCACCAGGATTTTGAAACCACCAAAGAAGAGACTATCCTCCACAGACTCCTCCCCAGGTTTTACAGCAAGCCCAGTGCCAGGCTTTATGCCTCTAGTCACTGCTGGGCAAGGTACCCGGGCAGGGAGGTTCCATAAAGCTCAGAATTCTGTACCTCGTGATCAAGGCTCCATGCTTGGTTTCAAGCAGCTAAACAATAGGCACAAACCAGGATTGTGGGGAGGATGAGAGCGCGCGAATGAGTCACAGGCCAGACGTTGCACTGGTGGAAGGGTGCTCAGATGCTACAGCGCTGATGGCAGTAGAAGCGCCCTCATAGAACTGACAAGAACTGGCCCTAGCATCAGACCTGCCCATGTGGACTTTGGATGATTGGAGGGCATGGCTTAAGTGTTGCCTTAAGGCGGCACTCCAGGAAACAGGTCAGCTTTCACACCATCCCACTATCACCTTTTAAGTGCTTTGTGTCTCTTTCCTGGAAGCATTTTCCATCCCCAAAGAGAAATAGGGCACCTGGGGACAGAGGTGGTATTGGCCTCTGATAAGTTCCAGCAGTTAAACGCTCCCCAGATCACTCTGCACGGGATGCTTTTAATAGTATTATTACTTAGCACTTAATATGTCAGGGACTGGGAGGGGTCCTCAGTGGTTAGGACTCCTGGGTTCCATTTCCAGCTCTGGAAGGAAGATGTGCTCAAAGCAGAAAACTGAGAGGCAGGATTCCTGGGTTCCTTTCTCTCTCCTCAGCCACCGACTCGCAGTGTAACCGTGCGTCATCTGTACAGTGGCCATAACAAAGATTGCTCCCTCACCATAACATGGGGGTTGGGAGGCTTCCTTCATTAGTGTCTGTAAAGACCTTTGAGATTTTCACTTGCAAGGTGCCGTCTGAGAGAAGCGTTAGTACTACAGAGAGAGATTTGCCAAGGCAGAAAGGGGACTTAGATGCTGAAAGTCAATAGGAGTTGGATGCTTAGCTACCCATTACACCTTTATAAATCTCATCCTGAAGCGATCTGTAGATGTAGGGCAAGGAGTGAACGGGTATAAACTATTAGAAACATTCCCTAAGTGGCAAACACACTAGAAGGATTAAAGCACCAATGAATTGACTCAAGTTTTTCTCTCCCGAGCCCTTTGCTTAGCAAAGTGTGTGACACGTAACTCCATGACCTTTGCAGCTGCTTTTGTCCTGGGCTGTTTGAAACCGCCGTTTCTCTAGACATCTTTTATGGGCAGCAGCCAAATGACTTTCAGCAAAGTCATGCAGCAGCCATTCCCCTCGGTTCACAAGTAGCTTCTAATCAGGCCTGGAGGGGAAGACTGAGATCAGGGTTCGGGTTTCTCCATCAAAGCAGCTCCTGGGGGGGCATACAGCCAGATAAAAAACTACCGCAAAGTCTGGCACTGTTAATACTTCTCCCCCCGCATTTTCCTCCACTGGGTTAATGGGAAACCTCTAACACACTAACACTCTGGTTAAACACTATGCATCCGATGAAGTGAGCTGTAGCTCACGAAAGCTTATGCTCAAATAAATTGGTTAGTCTCTAAGGTGCCACAAGTCCTCCTTTTCTTTTTGCGAATACAGACTAACCCGGCTGCTACTCTGAAACCTGTCACTATGGTTAAAGGGTGTCATTGCAATGTTGTTTAGCCCTAGGATAATTTTCCCCACACATTTGGTCACTGCCACTATCTTTAGAGATCATCCTTTCATTTCTCCAGGGAGTCTTTAATTACCTCCTCTCTTTGTTCTAACTTGGTCATTTCTTCTAATTTAAGCATTCCGGTTAGTTTTATGCCCCAGTCCAGCAAAGCCCTGAAGCACATGCGTTGGTTTGAGAAAGTGAGCAGTCCCATTCCCTGCAGTTGGGCTTTTCTCAACTGAGCCCATGATACCACAAGTGATTCAGGGGAACAGCTTGTCTAGTGGTTAAAGCAGGAGACTGAAGCCCTGACTGCCCTCAGCTCCCAACAAAGTCAGTGGGAGTTGAGGAGGCTCAGCATAGTGCAAAACTCAACCCTGGGCGTTAGGGTCCCGAGTTCTATTCATGGTTCTGTCACGGAGCGCCCTTAAGCAAGTTTCTTCCCTGCTCTATACCTGTTTCCCTATCTGTAAGATGGGGGTGAATGACACCCACCCCCCCCAGACAAGTGGGGATTGCGAGGCTTAATTAACATTAACGAAGGCCCGGATTCTGATAGCTTTACTCCACAGGGGGGCCCACTGATCTCAGTGAGGTTGTTTGAAGAGTAAAGTACCATACAGCATGGATAAAGCTATCGGAATCGGGGCAAAGTGCTTGGAGATCTTCCTGTGAAAGCTAGAGAAGTGCTGGTGTTTACTCTTAACAAGGGTCTCCATTCATGGACGCCACGGACCCCAAGAATATAAGCTCACACAAGCCTCCATGCAGCCACAACAAAAATTTAGTCGGGTTCCCTTGCAAGGTAGTGATATAATTTGCATTTGTGTGTGTTTATGTAGGACATAAACCTAGAGATTAGTTGGCCAATAGGTTCCTTGGTTGCTGCATGCCATAACAGATAGCTCAATGATCTATTTTGGTGGCAACAGCTTGATCATTAACTGTTCAAGATGCCGCTTCGCTATATTCTGGTCAAATTAGAATATAAGAGCCGCCATACTGGGTCAGACCAAGGGCCCAGTATCCTGTCTGCTGACAGTGGCCAATGCCAGGTGTCCCAGAGGGAATGAACAGCACAGGGAATCATTAAGTGATCCATCCCCTGTCGCCCATTCCCAGCTTCTGGCAGAGGCTGGGTACACCATCCCTGCCAATAGCCATTGATGGACCTATCCTCCATGAATTTATCTAGTTCTTTTTGGAACCCTGTTGTTGTCTTTGTCTTCACAACATCCTCTGGCAAGGAGTTCCACAGGTTCACTGTGCATTGTGTGGGGAAAAAAATACTTCCTTTTGTTTTAAACTTGCTGCCTATTATCTTCATTTGGTGACCCCTGGTTCTTGTGTTATGAGAAGGAGTAAACACCACTTATTTACTTTCTCTACACCAGTCATGATTTTTTTAGACCTCTATCACATTCCTCCTTAGCCATCTCTTTTCCAAGCTGAAGAGTCCCAGTCATATTACTCTCTGCTCATATGGCAGCCGTTCCATACCCCTAATCATTTTTGTTGCCCATTCTGAACCTTTTCCCAATTCCAATATATCTTTTTCGAGATGGGGCGACCAGATCTGCATGCAGTATTTAAGATGTGGGCGTAGCATGGATTTATATAGAGGCAATATGATATTTTCCTCTTATTAGCTCTCCCTTTCTTAATGATTCCCAACATTGTTTGCTCTTTTGACGGCAGCTGCACATGGAGTGGATGTTTTCAAAGAACTCTCCACAATGACTCCAAGATCTCTTTCTTGAGTGCTAACAGCTAATTTAGACCCCCATCATTTTATATGTACAGTTGGGATTATATTCTCCCCTTAGAAACGCACACACAACTCCCATTGCCTCCACTAACAAATCATGCTGGTGTCCAAGGGCAGAAGTTGGCCCGGTGCCTTCCATCCCACCCGAGGCTCTGAGCCGTAGCAGGGGGATGCTTCCGCTCCATGTACTAACAAGAGAACAAGTCCCACAGTTTAAGACCACCCCTAGAGAGATGGTTCACCATAGATAGCAACAATCACAGAACTTCAGCCAGGGCAATTCCCACTTCATAGACCCTTTTTAAAAAAATATTTGTATTACCATAGCATCTAGCAATCCCAGTCATTGTGCTAGGCACTGTACAAACCACAGAACAAGACAACTGCCCCTGCCCAAAGAGCTTGCAATCTAAATAATTAAATCATCAAGTTCATCCCACTGCACGCCTTTGAGGATTGTTCCTTATACACTATTCTCGGAAGTTCTATCAGTCTCCTTTTAAATGACTCAAGCAACTACTTCCCTCAGGAGATAACCCTGGTTCGTGTTCTGCTCCCTGTTACAGCCACTAAAGAAATTCTCTGGAGGAGGAGATCCAAGTTCCAGTTCACCTGGTGCATGTAGCCATCCAACACCAAAGAGATCCTCAGAAAGGCAGAACCTTCTGTGTTTTTTTTTTATTAAACAAAAAAAGGCCTCTCAATGTCCCCTGAGAGTGCTAATTTTTATTTTTCCTACATATGCCACTGGGCTGAGTTCCGATCTCGCTCACACAGGTGCCAATCTGCCAGAACCCCAGCGATGTCTATGGAGGGGCACTGTTGTAAGCCCCATGCCAGCGAGAGGAGCAATTGGGCCCATTACACGGGCAGACAGTTTCAGATACGATCCTACCCTACATCATGCTTCCACGCATCATGTTCACTTGGCGCCTAGAACGGGCTTCTGTCATTCAAGACACTCCAGCTAACCAAAAGGATCACACTTCAGATTCTCTTTGTCAGCAATTCACCTTCCAGAACTGCAGCTTACTTTCCTCTCTGCTCTCTGGTTGCTGCTAGGGAGGATGTCAACACAGACGGATGGGGAGCTTCCGGTACTCTGCTCAGCTGACTATGAAGCACTAGGGCCGGGACTAGCTAAGCTATTTGACTAGCAAATGAACTAAACAAGATGTACAATGTGAAGAGGGCTCAGGAGACGCACTCTCAGCGGGTAACTCCACTTCTTTATCACAGCAATGATTTAAAGTATGATTGTGCTCTTCCTAGCATCCAGTACAAGGATTTCATGCCCTGGTCAGAGTGGGGGTGTAACTGGGATGAATGCAATAACGATGAGTAAAGAATAAGATATAAGTCCAAATACAATGTCCCAATAGTGAGATCTGTTAGTGTGTGGAATCATCTCCCAAGGGAAGGGGCGGGAACCCCATTGCTTGAGTCACTGCCAACAAGATTGAACAAACCAACCATGGGGAAGAGAGACCTGAAGAACTGACCATAGGGAACAATGCTGCATCGGCCTGGGAGGGCCCGGAAGGTCCAACAGGCCCGTGTCAGATGTAACATCACCAGTCTGGCATAGGGACTACCCAGCACAGAACTGCAGAGGTTAAAGAGAATCTGCGTCAGTGACAGGGACACCTCTAGCATGGAGCCAGGTGGCCAGCGTAGAGATCTCACCAAAATGATTGTGGGAACATTCTCACTAGTTCAGGGCCATGCACAGTACTTGCGTGTCTGCATATGTACATGTAAATTTGTGTGCAAGTGGGTCTGTTTGTGAGTGTGAAAATTAATGTGGGGTCAGGAAGGAATTTCCCCCAGGTCAGATTGGCAGCATCCTTGGGGGGTGGTTTCAACTTCCTTTGCAGCATGTGGATGCAGGTCACTTGCCAGGACCCTGCCATTGAAGAGTCTTGGTGCATTTCGGTCCCTCATACTCTCTGCCTGTAGCATAGTAATCGCTTACAGCCCACGGGAGACTAATATGCGAGTCTCATTTCAGTTGTTGGGTTTAGGGTGCGGGGGGGAGGGGGGTGTTGGTGGCTTGTGACATACAGGAGAGCAAACTGGATGATCTGCTGGTCTCCTCTGGCTTTAAACTCTGTGAGCACATTGTACAGTTGTGTTCACATACGGGTTTATAAACTTGGGTGCATGGCTGTAGGTGTGTTTTGTGCAGACATGCGCATGTGTCCATATCTGCCATCGCAGTGTGTATTTACACCCATGGCTGTCCGTAGGCAAACGTGGGGAGCGGAGTGTGCGCGCGTCAAGGTGCGTGAGACAATATCTTTTGGGATCGAATTCTGCTGGCGAGAGAGACTAGCTTCTCTGTGTGGCTCGAAAGCTTGTCTCTTATTGGACCCACTTCTGTTGATGAAAGATTCCTTCACCCAGGTTCTCTCCAATATCCTGGAACGGACACTGCTACAGCTACACTGCATATCTGTGTGGGTCAGCAGGGACTCCGTCAGAGAGAACCATAGGGTGTGTCCATGTCCAGCAGCCTGAATAAAGAACCCTCTTTGCATGCAACACAGCCCAGTCCTGCCTCCTCGCTATACCACAGGGGAATCCTCAGAGTCTCCCCAGGGTACAAAAGACTCCTGTGGGGTAGTTGGAGAGGTAAAGAAACCAGGGTAAACAGAGGGGAACCTTTAGCACCCAGGACACACAGCTGTGCGCTATCCAGCCAGTCCCCAATTCATATGATGGATTTGCCGGCACTGCTTCGCTCGAGTGGCTTGCCTGGGGGAAAGTTCGGCAAGAAGATGCCCAGGGCAGGGGGTATGTCCCCGGCACCCAAAAAAACCCACAGAGAGAATAGCCTGGCAGAGCCCCCAGGGTAAAGGATATAGTCCTCTCCTGCCTCCCCCAATGCACATGGTTCAGACTTCATGCAGGGGAATCATACAAGTTCAATATGGGAGCGACATACCAGAGCATCAGCACAGATCCTTGCAGGTACAGAACCCAGCCTCCCCTGCACCGACCGGAGAGAGGACCAAAGCTTAGTTTGTAAGGAAAGAGGTGCCAGGGCACAAGCAATTTAACTTTCTTAACTGATGCAGCGAGTGGCCCAGAGGTGCCGGAGCTATGAACTGCTCCGCTTTGGCACAATTTAAGCCCTGGGACCATCAGCTACCGAACAAACCCAATTCTTAAATATTACTCTTGTTCCGCTGCCACGGAACCTTGCCGGGCATGTCCCAGGGCATCTCACCCCCGCTCTCTAGGGGATCCCAATTCCCACTCCAGCAACAGGTGGAAGGGAAGCGCAGCCAGCCCAGGCGAGGGGACGGGGCTGCAGGCAGGCAGCAATGGTCAGAGTGGAGCAGAGGCAAGGGCCATCCCGTCCAGGATCTGGTCTCCAGCAGCTGCTTCAGAGGAAGGCGCAAGGAACCTCACCGCAGAACCTGCCTCCGCACGGGTCTCACCCTGACCTCTCCAGCGCCTTTGACCCGAGGCAGGCAGCCAGCCCTTTCGGCCTCTACCTAGCCACCGTGTCACTTCCCTTTTTGTCACATAAATGAAGATAATCCGGCTCACTTCCCAGGGGGCCCCCCCTTCCCCCCCCGGCTCAGCCTCCCCCCCCCCCAGGCGCTAGTCTACTCACCCCAGCGTGCTGATGAACCCATTGACCGACCCTTCGGCGTACAGGGAGACGATGTCCCCGATGTGCAAGAAGCTGGACATCTCATTCATGATTCCCGCGACCGGCCCCCCTCTTCCTGGAGTGGCGGTCCTCAGCTCACTTCCACCGCCACGTGGGGGCACCGCAGCCGGCGGTCCAAGGGAGCCTGCCCCACCCCCGGAGCGGAGCCAGGGGGGGAGAAGGTGGGTGGATGCGAGGGCGGGGGGGGGGGGGGTTTACATGTGCTCCCCAGCGCAGGAGCGCGCAAACAGGCAGCGCTGGAGCTGGGCTTGCGGGGGGGGGGGGGGGGCTCAATTACAGCTTTGCAGGAGGGCTCCGGCTTAGTTTGCTACCTGCAGCCAATGACAGCCGAGCAGGAAGTCCTGCTGAACCCAGGCATGCAAATCTCGCCCGCGTGGGGTGCCCCGCCGGCCCAGGCCCCACCCCTCCTCCCTCCAACTTTGGGGAACTTCTTGCTGGCCCGGGCAGCGGCGCCCAGGGCCCCCATGCAGCGGGCGGTGGGGGGGGGGGGGTGACTCACACTCACGCACCCCGCGGCTAGCTCCCACCGCGCCCGTTCACACGGGGCGAGGCGAAGCGGGGAGGGCGAAGGCTGCTCCGCTTAGTGCAGCCCGGGCGGTGGCTTCCTGTGGCTGGGGTGTAGGACCACTTTGTATAGTGGGGGGGGGGGGGCGCTGAGAGCCATTGAACCAGCCTGTAACCCCTGGATACGATGGAAACCGCTTCAAGCTGGGGGGGGCGATACCCCCAGTTCCAGCACCTATGTCCTGTGGGTGCCCAGGGGGCTCAGCCAGCGGGCCAGAGCCTTGGGGGCAGTTTCGCGGCTTTCCCCTCTGATTGGGCTAGCAGCCCCTCGCTGGTACAGGCCACAGGGCGATTTAACCCCAGCTGATGCATTTGCAAGTTGGACCTGCACCAGATCTCAGGGGAGCCACTAGGAAAGAGGGGAGGGAGGGTTAAACTGTGCAATGGGACTTTGTACCACCCTGTCTTTAAAAAAAAAAAAAAAAAAAAAAAAAGCTCAGTGATTTGGTTAAAGTCATCTCCCCCTGACATACACACACACTTAGGGGTTACACAGCCAGTTAGTGGCAGAGCTGGAAGTACAAGCCAGGAATCTGGACTCCTGGTCCCCTGTGCTCTAACCCATAGACCCCACTACTCCCTCAGAGCCAGGAACCGAACCCAGGAGTTGGCCCTCCCAGCTTCTCCTCTCTTCTAACCCCCACACTCCCCTCCCATCACAGGGCTGGGAACAACCCCAGAGTGCGTGTTCCCGGTCCACTGCTCTAACCATTGGACCATACTCCCCTCCTAGATGTGGGAGTCCTGACTCACAGCCCACCCTTCTCTAATCCACTAATCCCTGCGAGCTAGGAACTGAACACCCCTGAGTCCTGGTCTCCTTGCTCTGATTTCTGGGTGCTGAGATTAAGGATGAGAAGTTCCCTCACGGAAGGAACATTTGGGAGGAAGAGCTGAGTGTTCAGGAGAGAACAGCTTTTTTGCACACAGCTGGAGAAGCCAATGAGGGTTTATTAAACAGGGAGATTTTGACCCATGGCATTCTCTCTGGAACTTGCTGGGGGGGAAAAATAAAATTAAATTAAAAAAAATGAAATCAGCATCCACTGCACATGGGAATCCTTGGAGCTAGTCACCTCTGACTGGTTGCAAAGCTCTCTGCCAGCTTGCTCCAGCCTGCCTCAGAGATCTGATGTTTCTCCACCCTTGGCTCATCCATCCCCAGCCCTCCCTCTGTCCTGCAGTCTGGCCCTAGGGGATAAGAGAGCCTTCGTCTCCGCAGCCTACAAACAAATAATGATGATAAAGCCTCAATTAGGGCCTGGTTGGTCCCCACCCACGTCTGAGGCAGGGACCGGCCACTCTTGCAACCTGTGAGGACTAGCCACCCCAGAGGGCTTTGGGGGAAGTGGAATTGGCCAGTTGTGGCCGGGACCGTGCCAGGTTCAGCACATTGGGAGGAGGTTTGGCTTGGGGCTCTAATCTGGGCCATGCATAGCAAGGCACTTTGAGAGGTAGTCTTATTACCCTAGAACACCCTCTGGAGAGCTGTGGGGTGGAGCTGTTCCCAAAGCTTGGCTGGGTCTTATTGGCACAATACACCTCACTGCACACAACACGGCCAAGAATCAGAGTTGTGAGGCCACTGCAGCCCATGCAAGAATAAGGATTAGGAGGAGACCAATGTGGGGGCAGAATATCCCACATCTGCCTACTGCAGGGTTCCTGGACCTTCCTCTGAAGCATCTGCTGCTGGCCAGAGCCAGGTTCCTGGACTAGAGGGATCCCAAGTCTGACCCAATCTGGCAGCTCCTTTGTTCCTAATAAAGCATCAGCGGAACAGCACAATATTCTCAGAGTATCTGATGGACACTGTAGTCATTCCAGTTCCACACATTTAAATGTAATTCTCTTTCTTGCCTGCTATCGGCAACATTAGAAAAACCAAAACAAAAAAAAAACAAACAAACAAACATGCTTTTGTGATTCATTTCCCCCTGCCCTTCCTTGCCAACACCCCTCCCCATGACTTCTGAAATCTAAATCTTGCCTTATATGCTGGTTTGTTTTTTTCTGCTAGGAAACAAACAAATCCCCTGGCAGAACAGGGAAATCTAGTGCAATTCCTACAGGGAAGCTGTGAGTTCAGGTCCAGCAGGATTAGCTGCCTTTTCAACACAGGACAAATTTAGCATCCCCTATCTCACGGTGATGGAGGGGAGAAACTTATCTGGCTTTAGCGGCAGTGAAGTTTTCTCAACACTGGCTCAGAGAAAATACCTCCAAGAATCAAAGATGAAAGCTTACCCACAAATACTCAACTGCTCTGATAAGAAGGGGAAACAGCCTCTCAGACATCACGTCAGGTGTAATATATTGTTCTAGGGATTAGAGCACAGGACTCCTGGATTCTTTTCCTGGCCCCATCACTCTTTGGCTGCATAACCTTGGACGAGTCGTGATCTCTCTATGCCTCAGGAAAATGGGGGTCATGACATTAGTCACTCACACGGGGTTTGGTTAATTAGCATTTGCAATGTGCTTTTGAGATCCCTAAGTGAAACTCGCTTCAGAAGTGCAAAATATTGTACTGAACCAATGCAAGGCTGGCCTGATTTCTGCTCACCAAGAGAATAGGGGACATGAAGCAGAATCCATTTAAAATAATGTTATAAATAAGACCCAGCTCAGACAGTCAGACCTCATTTCTAGCACAGTCTGGTTCACAGCATCACAGGACTGGATATTTTAGCTCAGCTCAGCAACCCATCCAATTTGGTAGTACTGGCCAATACTTTATGTTTCGAAGGAAGGTGGAAACACTCTCCCAACACACCTCATTGTATTGTAAAATGCTGTCCAGGGCTGGGGGGGTAAAGAACAGGTTCAGATATTTGGCACGTACAGGCAGAGCCTTTTACAATGCTGGGAAGGTCCCATTATGCCAGATAGGGAACAGATATGTACAGATAAGGAAACTGTGGCTAAAATGCAGGTGATAGGACTTACCCAACATAATGCAGTGTTCTTCCTGGCTCTGCTATGGGTAAACCCCAAATCCTCTGCTTCTCCAACTTGATGCTCTAACAATTGGGCCATGCTGCATCCTAGAGGACAGCTCTTCAGTTAAATGGTTAATCCATAGAACAGAGAAGCCTCAATCAAAACCTAAAAAGAAAAGGAGTACTTGTGGCACCTTAGACTAACCAATTTATTTGAGCATGAGCTTTCATGAGCTACAGCTCACTTCATCGGTAACTTCACTCCGATGAAGTGAGCTGTAGCTCATGAAAGTTCATGCTCAAATAAATTGGTTAGTCTAAGGTGCCACAAGTACTCCTTTTCTTTTTGCGAATACAGACTAACACGGCTGTTACTCTGAAACCAATCAAAACCTAGGATCCCAGTCACCCCACATCCCCCGCAACTGTAGGACAGATCAGATCCACAAAATCCAAAAGTTCAGTCTCAGCCCCTCCTCCCATGGGGTTAAACCTCTTTGAGCTCAGCTGGTGCAAACCTTAAACTTCACATACATCAATATTGGATACAAATAGATCGATCCCCGTGGCACGCAGTAAATGGAGGGGCCTCACCAACCACTCAAACTATTTGAAACAAGAATCCAGCACTGCGGGCAGACAATTTCTAGGGGATTACTGTATTTGTCTGGTGGTTCAGGGGCTGAGCCACCACCCCAGACATGCTAGAATCACTCAGAAAGCCACATGGCAGGCAGTGCCTTTTGCCTAATGAATCTCTGCTTATTCACTTTCAGACTGATGGACTTTTACAGTTTGCTGGGGGAGTATGAAATTGGGTGGGTTTTGTACCCGTCGGGTCTCAGTTTAAGATACTGGATTAAATGCAGGAGATGAGCAGAGGATGTACTGTACGCACAGGGCACAGTAGAGAGAGGACCCAGGGCTCCCAACAGATGCTTAGTCCCTACTGACTGACTTCAACAGGCATTTGGGCTAAGGAAAGGGCCAGGATTGGGCCCATTACTACATAGCCAGGTAGAACTAGGGCAGGCCTTAAGCTCCTTGGGTCTGAATAGAAGTTAACTCCTTGGTCAGACAGATGGCCAGCCAAGTGGAGGTGAGAGCCACTGGACACATGGGTTGTGTGTCCCCAGTCCAAGAGAGTAGGGGTACGTTGCTGCTCCCCACTCCAGAGCCCAGCTCTTTGACTCAAGCTGTAATGACTCATGCTTGTAGAACTCAGCCCTGGGTTGAGACCCAACAGCTTGATAGTTCAACCCTCCAGGGCTGGGCTTGAGCTGAGAGGTTGTTGAGCCTGCGGTTGGCCCCTGAGGGGTGGTGGAGGGAGAGGTAGCCTCATCACAGGGGTCTAATTTCTCATTTTGTGTTTTAAAAGGGACCCTCATTCTTGGGGGGGGGGAGAGGCTTGATTTGCTTCTAGAAGAGGGAGCTGTTTGAGGGGGAGATGGCCCAGGGAGCGAGTGCATAGGGGCTATTGGTGGAAAGCGTGTGGGGTTAAGGAAGGAGAAGACAAGAGACAGGCCACAGCAAACCTGCCATTGTTTGGGCCACCTCTGGGCCTCCCGGCCCCCTCTCTCTCCTCTGCACTCCTTCACTCTACAGGCCTGGTTTTCAGAGGCGTGGAGCACCCACAGTTCCAGCTGGAGTCAATGGGAGCTGCAGCTGGCCAGCACCGCTGGCAAACTAGGCCAGAAGCACGTAAGCAAAGCAGCCCCTTGGCACAGGACACCATGGGGATGCCCTGCCTGCCATGCTCTCTCCCCACTCCCGCCAGGCACTGGGCCCTGAGCCTCATGGCTGGGGGAGATAGGGTAGTTATAAATAAGTTTCCTTCCTCCCCCTTTAAGCCCCATGATAAATAGCACTGAGTTTCTCCCTCCCGGAAAGGAAGCGGCTGTGGATGCAAGGCTGGTGACTCAGTGCAGTAACAGCAGAGTCATCCCCCGGCTCCAAGGTGTGGTCTCCATGCCTGGCACAGCTGCAGATACATTCCTTTCCGGTGGTGCAATCCACCCCTCCACGGGCCGCTGCTTCAGCGCCGGGTCCTTCCCGCCTCGCCCAGCGCCCTAGAGGCTCCTCTCCGCCCACCCACACGCCCTGCTAAGCTGGTCACTTTCACACCACTGCCTTGCATAGCCAGGCACCTGCCCTACTCCTGCTGCCAGCATCTGTACGGGCTCAGCCAGACCCTTTTCATCCAACAGGCTCCCACACAGGTGAGGGCAAGACCCAGATTCGGGTGGCTATGGAGGACCAGTTCAGAGCTAAACACCTCTTAAAGGCCTGGGACCACAGCCAGGCTGTCCATCACGTCCAGTTTGTGACGGGCTGCTCTGTGTCCTCATGGCATGGCAAAGAGCCAGGGAGGGAAGCGCTCACTGGTGGGGCAAGGCTGTAGGATGGGAACGTAGGGGGCGACCTGTCTGAAGGGACCGGTGAAAGCGGGCTGCCTGGCAGAGGTGGGCCTTTGCATAGGGAACAAGAGACCGCATGGCGATACCTGAACATGAGCCCTTAGCACAAGGGGAGGCCCTGTTGGGAATGGTCCTTCACAGCACTAAATAACCAAAATGGGCATTTGTCATCCACAGCCATTGTGCCCTTAACACGTGGGGCCAAAGGGAAGCCAGAGCTGGCCCAGGCCAAAGGCTGAGAGCTCCTCCACAGGTAAAGGGGTGGAGATAAGGAGGAAAAGGCAGAGGTAAAATACTGCAGTCAGGCAGCTAGGGCGTGGGTCACACTCAGGAGCCTGGGGTTCTAGCCTGGGCTCTGCTGTTGACTTGCTATATGACTTCATACAAGTGAGTCACTTCCCACTCTGTGCCTCGGTTTCCCCATCAACTAGCACGTAGGTGAGAGCCGGAGTGTGGTGCTCAGGAGAGAGACAGGGAGTAGATAGATCTATATCTGGGAGCTGTAGCTTTACAGGGGAAAGCTAAGGAGCTAGCTGGGTACATCAACACTGCAGCGGGGATGGAGCTGCCCAGCCCAGACAGACGCCTGCTAGCTCTGCTTGAGCTAATGCACTGAAAACAGCAGCATTGTGGCTCAGGTCGCTAGCTAGCCTAGTCTCTGCCACCATCCAGGGGGTCTATTTCTAGTGAACTAGTGCAAGTCTCTCTACCCAGGCTGGGGGGCCTTGCTCCCAGCTGCAGTGCAGACATACCTCTAGAGACCAAAGCGGGAGCCAAATAACCTTCCTCCTAGTCAGTGTGTGTTACAGTTCCCCATCTGTGCTCAGTCCACTGAGGGCATGAGTCTGCAATAGCCCCAGCTCTGGAGCCTTGATTCTCTATCTTGAGCAGGAGCAGCTCATGCTTTTAGCTCTGGAGATCTGTGGTCCAGTCTACAGCGTGCCAGCCATCACAGACACATGGGGGGGGGGGGCAGGAACCAACTGCAGCCTCTGAACGGGCCTTGTGCAGAGCCTGCTCCCCAATAGCATCACCTGGGCCACTAGCCACCCTAGAGGGATCACAGACGAGACCGAGCCAGTGCAGGCATGCGCTAGGAGGTGGTATAGTGGGTATAAAGCCTGCCGGAGGCATATCTTCCTAAGCTTGCCGGGGACAATTCAGCACACAGGCCAATGCCCTGGCTCTAGCCATCTGGTGCAATAAGTCAGGGTTGAATGTATAACAAATAACTTGAAGTCACTCAGCCAGCAACTGCGGGGCACTGGAAGAGTGAAGCAGCTCACCATGTGAAATAGAAAGTAACTGCAGGCTCCTTTGTTTCAGGAGGAGACACTGGGGCCCTTGTATCCGTAGCAGAGTCAGAGAGGAAGGAATTCTCTGGCAAGGAGAGCACATAAAAGGGGGATTCTTAGGCTGCGAGACAAGTTTCTCTCCCACCCCACTGGCTTTGGCTACATTCTGAGCTCAAATGCGGCCCAGACATACAGTGAAATGAGGCAGGGTTCTGTGTGGCGGCTTTCACGCAAGCGAGGTCTGCCCTCCCACCCCAAAACATTTCTCAGAGAACAGTGGAGGGTGGGAGAAGGGACAGATCCAAACTAGCCCAAAGTTCATAGCTACTTGGATCCAGAGATTTACTTTAGCCCCATCCACTTCTGAGCCCCCTGCTGGGAATTAGGCAAGACAATAAGAGGGAAAGATGCAGGAAAGGCTATTGCACACAGGGGAGAAGACTCTTGCCCATCAGTGGTGATGCTATGTGAAGAGGTGGTCTGGTTGGAGCAGAGGAAGATGGGAGGGGAGGATAGGAAAGGTCCATGAAATCTGTTGCAGCAGATCTACTGTGGGTGTGAACACACAAATGGGCTACGAAACCTCCTGGCAAAGTGTGTTGCATCCCCCTCTAGTGGGCTGCTCCAGTAGAGAGGATAAGAGCTCAGTGCAACTTCCATCTAATGGAATTGCTACTGTCAATGTCAATGCTGAAGGTTGCAGGTGTGATCCCTGCTAGCCATCCCATCAGCAAGGTTGATCTCAACTTCTACAGCGCTGCACACTGGAGAAACCAAATATAAATTTCCTTTAAAAAAAGGGAGGGGGGGGGAATCAACATTTCCTTGTGCAGAGTTTAATAATCCCCTATGGTCACTTGATTAATCATCTAACACAAAGGCCAGTTTCCTCCCAGCCATCCCATCTGCTCCTTCTGCTTGCTCATAATGTAGGATTTGTAGCATCCTAAGGGGTCCTTTGCATGGCAACATACCCTGATGAAATATCCTGGGGGATGAAGTCATCTGATCAGCTGGTTAAGGCACGAGAAGTCAGGTTGGCAGAGAGGGAATGACAGATACCGGTACGGTATGGGGGAAAACACACATTTACTGGCAAAGCACGCTGCTCTCTTATTCAAGTTCTTCTCTCTTGTCAATTTCACCCAGAAAGTCCCTCAAGCTTCCAACAAGTCCATTTCTTAATTTATGGCTGTTTCCAGCTGGTAGATGCTTGTGCTTTAGGGATATTGCTGATAGGGGGTGCTTCATCAAGAATCGAGGAAGATGATCCAGCCCTGCCACCCATCTGCTGCTCAGAACTTTTGTCAGGATCAGACCCTGAGCTATCCCGACTTTGCACTGATCTCTATGGCCATGACCAATAGCCCCTTCCATGAGTCATCAGCAGGATTCAGACCTCACCACCAGAGCACAGACCTCTGCCACTTGAGCTAAAGAAGTAACTCCATTAGGTGGCCACAGAAAGCGGTTATCCTCTGAACAGACTAGCTTCTGGAGGGGGCACAATACGCACACTATACAAGTGAGCGTGTGTCTCTCCACCCCCTCTCCACAGCTAACTTCTTTCCCTTTGGCATTTTACAAATCACCATGTCCAGAATGTAGCTTGGCTGGGAATACGTGCCCGGAAGCTGGTAATTGGGAATCAGATGATCTAGTTGCAGTCAGGAGAGGTGTATCAGCCCTGGGGAGGAAGGGGGTCCGGCCAAGTGAGGAAATTATGAGAGGGGGAAGAGCTATGTTTATGAAGTATCACCTCCTAGCTACTGATGAGCAGAAGGAGAGAAACCACAAACCAGAATTCTCATCTTCCCATGCTGTGAAATTGAATTCAGCACTGATGACACTTTGAACTTGGGTTTAAAAATATACTCAATCCCCTGTCTGCTTAGCTCTATGTGAGTTGCAGGTAAATTTCCATAGTTGAGCCAATAACCTTCCCAAGGGAAATTTAGGCTTTTGTATGATTAAAGGGGCAAAACTAATAGTGGGAAATTAAATAAAATATGGAACAACAACAACAACAAAAACAATTAACAGCTGCCATTAGCGACACTGGGCCAGCACTGGGATGGGCGCGGCAGCCGGGTGGAAAGGGACGAGGCTGGGGGAAACATTAAAGAGTGGCTATCGGAAATCATAGCCAGCTTCTCTTGGCACAGAGATTCTTTCACTCCCTGGCTGGGCTGGGCCTGGTGATTGGACAAGGGAATTCTAGGCTTGGAACCGCCAAGGCCCTGCAGGCAGCTTGCCCAGAGCTGGGCAGTCACACGTAATTGGCATATAAATTTGGTAGCATTTCTATCAAAAGCAAACATGTCCAAGAACAATTTGCTTGTGCGTGTAACTTCCTTGGTAGGTGAATACAATCTGAGCTCTCCAGTGGGGTGGAGTGCTAACATAGGCCCTTCCCCTGTTAAGCAGGGAGCAGCCAGCAGGGACAGGAAGACAAGGGGAAAGCATTCAACCCTCCTCTCTTTGCCCCTCCACCCAACTTTCACCCCTCAGCCTGCTGACACCCCCCTGCCCCCGACACCTGGTAACTTTCTACTCAGCACTCTTGTTCCACTGGCTGACCGTCAGTTGATCACTCCTGGTTAATTGCCTGGTCTGATCAGCAGATTGCCAATGGGGGACAGAGCCAATGTGGACATGCTTAACTACTTTGCACCTAACTGCCTGATTTGTTGATCACTGGCCATTTCATTGGCTCCTGTTTAATTGATTCACTGATTACTTGACTGGCTCCTCATCTAATGTATTTGCTGTACATTCACTGACCTGTACCCTAATCAAGATCTCCCTTTAACCACGCTGAGCCCTCACGGTCCCCCTTCCTTCCTACTCTCTTCCACATCTTCCATGTCCTCTTCTTTGTCAGCCTCTGCACATCTTACCTCCATCCCACCCCCATATTTCCACGGCCTCTTCTGCCACCTCCTTCTTTCCTCCAGTAACACTCCCCCCACCCCATCCCAGCTCTCCCACCACACACGCACAGATTGCAAGCATACAGGTAAGAATTGCATGGCTTTGATTGTACCCCTCTCCTCTCACTCTTCACAAGTCATTTGTCATTTGCCTACAAGCCCTTTGAGGCAGAGACTGCACAGTGCCCAGACTTATTTGGGGCCTGTGGGGTGCTCTTGTAATGCAAATATAAAATGACAGTGGTCGTAACATAAGAACTGCCATTCTTGATCAGACTGTGGTCCATATAGGCCCATATCCTGTCCCTGATGGCTGACAGGATCAGATGCTTCACTGGAAGGCAAGATACCTGCACACTTGAAAATTACATAATAACCTGCTCAGAGAGGCAGTGTCTTCCTCACCCCAGCCAGTCGGCTCATAACCTGATGGTTTTATACCCATTCGACATTTATGGCCAGATTTTCAGAAGTGCCCAGCTCCCAACATGCTGAGCATTGCTGCCAACTTGGCCACTTATTATGGGGCCTAGGTGGGAGCCGAGTTCTCTTGAAAACCGGCCATTTCTAGAACATAATTTATCCCCAAGAAGAAAATGATAGAGTGCCACACTGAACAGGGCCACCTTGGAGGATAAAACAACACTGCCTCTCTCAACAGCTCTCCCATGTGCCCGGAGAGATTGATTACCGAGTCAATTAGCATTTCCGCTATATCCCAGGGGCCTGCACCAGCCCCATTGCCTGGATTGCACTCAACGCACAGCATTGAAAATGCTTCTTATCAGAGAACGGATGGGAAGTATACTCCCACTACAGCTTATAAGTGCAGGCCATGGGCACCATGCCCATAACAGGGAGGAAGAGTTCCAGAGAAAGTGCACGTTCCAACCTCACAGCTTCAGAGCTCAGAAAGGGGCAGTTCTGAATTCTTCCACTGACCTACCGCTGGCTACACTGGAGGTTAGGTCAGCTTAACTACGCTGCTCAAGGGTGTGAATTTTTCATACCCTGACCAACGTCATTTAACCCACCTAATTTTCTAATGTAGACCAGGCCTAAGAAGAGGGGGAAAGCCAAGACCTGGTCTATAGCTAGAAAATTAAGTCTGCTTAACTGTATCACTCAGGGGTGTGAAAAAGCCACACGGAGGTGGATTACCTATGGTGATGGGAGAATCCCTTCTGTTGGCATAGTGTCTACACTGAAGCGTTACAGCTATAGCATTTCAAGCGTGAACAAGCCCTAAGAGGTCTCAATTTCCTCCCTTCCCTCTGGCCTTAAAACTTTATCTAAAATAGCCGGTTTTAGATTCGTCCCCTCCCCTGGTAACTTTTTATACTAGGGACTGCCAAACAAAGTTTAAATTACAGCCTTGGTATAGCCACATGCTGGGCTACTGAGTGGCTCGGGTTACTGCTAGACGGGCTTATGGCCAGGCCTGCCCCCGGCAGGCTGAGCCACTAACTCGCTCCCTGGGGAAAGCAGGTAAGATGCAGAAGCTCAAGGGGAAAACAAACAAACAAACAAATAAATAAATAAATAAAAATAAATCAGAGATTACCTCTCAGCTTAGCTTTCCCCAGGCAACAAAGTGCCAGAAACAAGGGCTAAGTAGCCCTGTGGGAAGCATGGCTGCCAAGATTTGCATTTGGGATCGGTTTTATGGGCCTCTTTGATGTGGGGATGAAAGGAAACGCACTGTGGGAAGGAATGGGCTGATGCAGCCATTTTATGGCACTGGGATCCATGGAGTTTGCACTGTGTAAACTGGAGTCACACCAGGGGAAAAAGGAGAATTGGCTCACTGTGTGGGAGTTGCACACTGCTGGATGGGATTGAGAGGCAAAGGAGTTCTGCGCAGGCCTTGCACGCTCTGGGGATACGCCTCCATCTCACCAGCGCAAACAAGGCCATTTGCATTGGAGGAGCTCACTGTCATTTCCAGCAGGGGATAGCCACTCTGCTGAGAGTCACGGCTTGCATGGCCTGCCATAAGGGTTTGTGTCACTGCAACCCAGGGCTTAATTTGTGCCAGGGCAGCCCTGGCACCTCTAGGCTTGCTGCATCAGTTATGAAAGTAAAACATAAATAAATAATTAAAATTGCTTGAGCCCCTGCACCTCTTTCATTACAAATTAAGCACTGCTGCACCCACCCTGACAGCTAACATGGGACAAATCGCCAGTGTAGACAAGGCCTTAGGAAGAGATCCTGGCTCTAGTGTGGCTGGAGGAGTTTTGCTATTGGATTTCATGGGATCCTAATTTGACCCCAGTAGCACTTTCTGAAACTCTGCAGCCCACCTGCATGATTCTTGGGGACCCCCAGGAGCCTGACCTCACCAAGCTGAGCTCCCACAGCATGGTCTGGGGGAATGAGCAGTGAGCGAGGAGTCAGACAGACCCAACTTCTAGTTCCAGTCCTGTCAGGCCCTACCCCAGGCTCTCTATTTTATGCCTCACTTTCCCCAACAATGAAACTGAGATAACACCGCTCGCCTCACAAGGAAGTTGTGAGGACTAATTAGCTCACTCTTGCACAAAACAGATCATGACATACTATAAGTTATTGCCAATTCCCACAGGATCAATTTATGATCATCTGGGGTACTCTTAAAAGGGCACAGACAGTTACCAAGGAACAGGAGACTGCCAATATCCTGCCTCTGCACAAGACTCACCTGGCACTACAGTCAGACACATGCAACAGTTAGACACACACGGCAGCCCCTGAGAAGTGAATTATTGACTAGTACAAGCCAGGGCTTTCTCTCTGTCCTATTATTAATGGGTCTAGGACAGGACTCTCTGCAGCAGGCCACTGAATATCAGTCCCCGTCTTCCATAGAAGCCACTTGGGAATCACTGCCCTCTCCTGGAGGGTGGCCCCTTACTCTGGGAGGCCTGGAAGAAGGAATAGAGAGCACTGGAACAACGCACCAATATTTCTACATCAAGATACATCAGAGCCCAGCCCTGTTCACAGTTAAATGAGCAGAGAAGGGGTCAGTTTTCGAAGCACCACATGCAAGACTGAAGCACAAATGCTGCTCAGACATCTGTCCCAGACAAACACTTCCCCCACACGCACATGCATCAGCCATTTAGCAAGGGCATGCCTATGCCAAAACCCTGCAATGCTCTGAGCCCCGCAAAGGGAGCAGGCTGAGGGGCCAAAGTACTCACACCTGTGCACAGTGGGTCTCACCTATTCATCTCTCTAGGGCAGGGAGTACATGCTGTACAGCTAGGCTGGCCTTGAGTCCGAGCACTTACTTGTTGCTTTTTCCTGATAGAGGGCGGCACGGGCTGCTGGCTAGTGAGACAAATCTCCACACCTGGCTCCCACAGGAAGTAGTCTCAACCCTTTCAGGCAGAATGCAGATGGACTACTTTTAAAGGCCTCATTACATCTAATTAAGGAGGTAGAGGCAATGTACTCAGGGGCTCTTCTTCCCACCTGGAGCCTGCTCAAACAAGAGAGAAGCAGGAGAACTTAAGGAGAAGGGAAGTGCAGAGATCCTAGCTCAGGCCTGTGGTGGCTCCTACTCCTCATCTGCCCCACTTGATAGCAGACATCTTGCTGTACCATGGCAATTCATGTTTCATAAACTAGCAAGGGAGATGCTGGCTTTGGTGGTGCTAAGGGCTATGCCCTGCCTCCTAAGGTACGTCTTCACTGTAGCATTAACCTGGGCTATAGCCCCCTGTTGCTGACCACACAGAAGAACCTCTAACCTGGTTTTGAGGGTACTTTAAACTCAGCTTAGCAGACACAAAGATATGAGCTCAGAATTCCCTTCAACCTACGCTGGCAACCTGCCTGCTTTGGAGTGAGAGTGCAAGTTAATGAAGCACAGGTGCTGTTAATCCTACAATCCTATCTCCCAACTGGACCAGGCTATTGTGTGGTCAAGCTTGCTGTGAACTGGAAACCAAACCGATCCAAATCCCATCCCCAAGCAGAGAAGCCCCGATGTTGCCAATGCTGGTGATTTAATCACTCTCATGATACTTGTGGTGGTGGTGGTTGGTTTTAAAGCACTGCCTCCGAGAGCCAAGTGATTACGAGTGAGCCTCAACTTTCATTTCCTTGTCCTTGTGGCTGTAGAGAAACACTTGAAGGCCCCAAGTGTAATTTAAAGGCTCAAACACCATACGGCGAATTAAAAGAACCTCAAAATGTATTATTTTTTCAGTCTTATGATTTTAAGTCAATCTCATGGTTTGTTGGAGTCTGACTCATGACTTGGCACTACCGTGTCCGCATAGTGATAGCAGCTTCTCTCCAAGGGTCTCCCAGTCCTGTCCAATTAACTAAGCCTCCCAGCATCCCTGAGCACAATGGTGCTGGAACAATTTTTATGGGGGAGGGGGGGGCTACTGAAAGCAGAAACTATGTATTTGGGTTGTTATGACTACTTCAAGCCAGCACCCCCCCCACCCCTAGTTCCAGCACCTATGCCTAAGCAGTATGTATCCTTGTACCAACAGGTAAACTGAGGCACTGTTGTCCTCACACAGTCAGGCTGACAGTAGAACTCAGGAGTCCTGATGTCTATGCCCTGGCTCCATCTTGTAACCTAACTCCCCACTGAAGAATGCTATTAACATTTTTTAACCTCCCGTTTAATGCAAAAGGAACAGGTAACCATGCTATTGTTCCACAACTGCTGAGTCACTAAACACCCCTAGAGCCCAGTGTGGAACAGGAGGAGTGGGGGCAGAGAGCTGTGTATCAATCAAAGGACGTTCTGATGGTGCGATAAACCAGAGATACTCAAACTGAGGCTCATGTGCCACAAGTGGCTTTTTAATGCGGCTCTTTGCAGCACATGATATTAAGACACTGTGCGACTTAGTGATTAACCCATCAGGAGGCTTTTCCTCTGTTATTAACCAACCGTAGTTGATAAAATAATAACTTGGTCTGTCAATTTGCTGTGAGAACAATAGAGTAAATGAAACCATGAATTCACACTGTTGTGTCTCTTCAGGGTAATGTTGATCCCTAATTTGGCTCCTGAACCACAGAGGTATGAATATCACTGTTCTAAAACATAGGAGACCATCCCAAGCTAACAGAAGGGACAGTAGGTTCAGAGGCTATTAAAAAGGGAAATACAGAGAGTTTTTTATTTACAGGACCATGGATGGCTTTTAAAAACTGGATTGTGAGTAACAGATTAATGTTACATCGTATACAGCACCTTCCAGCCCACCAGATCCAAAAGCACTAGACACTAGATAAGGATCCCTTCACTTACCATTAAGGTACAGCCGTTTGGGCAGACTTCTCAGATGGGCTCAGAGCCCAGCATGCTGGGTGCGGAACATTGGTTAGAAAAACTGGCTCTAATTGTGGATTGCCGAGCTCCTGAAAATCTGGCCTCAGCTGGGCAGGAGGCAGCAGCACTCACAACTCTTTAGGACAGGAAGTGAAGCACAGTTATTGGTGTGAATGCAACTGCCCCAGTTGGAATGTCGAACTGGGACGTGAATCACACCGACTTGTAAAGCGCCATGTTCTCTCTGATGGCCCCAAGCAGTCAGGACTACCATGAACATCTCATCTAAAGGCCTCTGGTAGCACCGCAAACCCTAGCCCTGTGCTGGGACATTAGTTCATTATTAATTCAGAGAGACAACACGGTTGTGTCTCAGATTACTGGGAGCTGCTCCAATCCAAGCCACAGCACTTGCTGGTGAGATATCATTAGACCACAGCAGGTGATGAATGCAGTGTAAAAAATATGGATTGAGAGGTGAATAACTGAAGTTCATTGATCCTGTCCAACCGCTTGGCTGTGCACCTGGCAATGATTAAATTCCCAAAGTCCTCTCCCATTCCACACTGCACTCATTATAAAACCCGGGATGGCTTTTCAGGGGGCTGGTCCTTTGGTTGTTCCACAGTTCTGGTCAGGAATATAGAAAAGATGTTGCTAGGGCTTTAAACACACACCGTAGCAGCACGCTGAATTTTCCTTGGCCATCTCCCATGCAAATATCGAGCAGACCCAATTTTGCTAAGTTTATGTACGCTATATCTACTCCCTATGGCACTCTGTCCCCCTCTAGTGGTGGCTAAGCCACATGGAGGTTGATGTACCTGCTAGAACCATGGTTAAAGGAACATCTACACTTACTGTGGCATTAGAGTACAGACACGGCAGGCCCAGCTACCATGGGTATAAATAGCCGTGTAGATGGTGAGGCATGGCTCAGGTGAGTAAAGTGTCCTACCCCCGAGTATATATCCTAGAAGGGCTCTCTACGTGCCCAAGAAGTGCTCACCACTGCCAGAGCCTTTCCCCACTGCCTTTCACCCACCAGAGCCTTTCCTTGCCGTAGCGAAAGGCTCTGGAAGTGGGGAACTGCCAGAGCCTTTCACTGCAGCATGTAGCTGCGCTGCACAGAGACAAGTGTGGACATGGCCAGCCTGCACTGTGGCGTGCAGCTATATGTGTGGTACCTGTCCTGCGCATGCCGCCAGGAGTGCAGACATAGTCTAAGAGCTGGCTCTTTCAGTTCAGGCAGTAGTGGCTCATGCATTGAGATCCAGAGTTCCCAGGTTCGATCCCTGTTTCTGATGACCCACTTGGGGACACAGGAGTTATGTTTGCAAGATCCCACAGGAGGAGAATCCAAGGCCTTTAGTTGGGAAAAGAAAGGAAGACTCTCCTTTTTGTTCAGGGGTGGACCAGGAAGACTGCCAGGACTCATGCCAAACGATAGGAAGTGAGACGCTAACAGGCTGGAATTGAGATGGCTCAGACTCAGCCCTTCAAGGGTTAAACTTCATGTCTCTTTCTCATCCTCCTCTTATTACCCAAGTGGCCTGCATAGGCAGCTCTCTGAAGTTGCTAGGTGCAAATGTCCAGCCCTCAGGACGTGTTCAGCCAATGGGAACATTCTGGTGCTGTCCTGCTTCTGCCTCACGGTCTGCCAGCCGTGGATGTTATCGATCAATCTCTTGTTGGTGAGGGTGTGGATTAAAATTTGGAATAAAACAGAGTGTATTGGTGTAATGTGCCGCACCACAACAGGGTTTGAATTCAGCACCTTCAGCATGAAAGCATATACTTCTGCTTTTTGCTCTTAAGAAGAAGTGCTGTTAACCTGCTGCAGTAGTAGGCTATTATCCCATGTGGACAAGCCTCTAGAAGGGCCATGATGCATATTTTACAAGCTCACTCATGTAGACTAATTGAGCTCTTCCGCTCTTACTCAACAATGTCTGTTTTCTTTTGCAGCTTGCCTCCAGCATTTACATTACTTTTCATTCCAAGCATGACAGGAAGGATTTGCCTGAAAACAGGATCTTTGTTTCTCAACAGTGCATCTGCTCATTATTTCCTCCATCTTGGAGTCCTAAGAATCCTTTGTTGGTTAAATTACATCCAGTTTCACAGCAGCCAGTGATCATGCTACCAACTAAGGTTGTGACATCATCAGGGTCACATCTGAACTGAATCTGAAGATTCTATTTCTGCACTAATGCCTTGGAAAGAGGAAATCTGGGGTGTACACTTAGAGAAGCAGGAATGTTCCTGGAAAATAGTGGGCCAGATCCTCAGCTGTTGTAAATTTGTTCTTGTGTGAAACTATGACAAAGAGGTCCATTGGTGGTTCACTACTCTGTGTCAGCAACTCAGGTGTGGTGAGTATACCAAGTCCCACAAAACACACTGTTGTCATAGTACATCCCCCAAAGGTGTCCAGTAATATAGCACTGGAAAACTCATAACTCACTGATCATTAATATTCTTGCATGGTGTATGTACAGGGTGTGCATAGAGTTATAAATACTTGCTAGAATTATGTTCTTAAAATGTGCTTGGTGAGCAATGCATAAGCCCAGTCTGTCCTGGACAAAGAAATGTGTATTTGCTTGTCTGGACCGACCTGGTCAACAATGAAGGTATATCTCTATGCAAGCTAAACAAAGCCATCAAACCAGTAGTGGGGGAGATAGCCTCTTAGCTATATAATCAGGGGGGTCTGGACCTCAACTGATAAGCAATTGAATCAACTCATTCTATACAATGTTACCGTATTACACAAATGTATTCTGTAAGGTCTTTTAAGTGACACACTGTGGATTAAACATCATTGTGAAATTTCTGCATTAACACTATGTGAGGAATTATGGCTACTCACTGATATTATGCTTTAAAGTCTGTGACCAAACACAGAGAGCAATAGGTTTTCTCCCAGACAGGAGTAAAGGCAGCTATTTACCTGTCTCCAATGTCAATTAAGCTGCAAGGAATCAAAACAATGGAAGCCTCATTTGCATACAGGGGGATGGAGACTGCATCCCTAGGAGCCTTCCTACCTCTTGAAGCCGGGCCAATGAACTTCGGGACGAAAGCATGGCATCTACATTCCAGCAGGAGAGAAAAGCTTGGTCTGGGCTTACTTTTCAAAGAATACATTACAAAGGTTGACTGGAGTATAAAAAGACAGGGAAGAGAACCCCATAGGGGTCCACCACTTTGGGGATTCAAGGAACCAGAGCTCATAGAATCATAGAATATTAGGGTTGGAAGAGACCTCAGGAGGTCATTAGTCCAGTCCCCTGTTCAAAGCAGGACCAACACCAACTAAATCATCCCAGCCAGGGCTTTGTCAAGCCGGGCCTTAAAAACCTCTAAGGATGGACCTCTTGAAATCACAGAACGTTGAGTCCTTCAACCAAAAGGGCTGAAATTTCTGGGAATTGAATATAGATGAGAAACCTGCATAGGAAAAGGTTGTAACTGGCTGACACTACATTTTAGTCTTAGATACCTATTTTTACTTTTCTTTGTAACCATTTGTATCCTTACTCCTCATACTTGGTATCACTTCACTTTTTGTTTAATAAACTTGTTTTACTTTTACACTATAAACCAATCCAGTGCTGTGATTGAAATAAGAATGTTTGTCAAACCCCAGTTAAACTAATAAACTGCAGTGTATTATCTCTTTAAAAGAGCAATGGACTTAACTTCTGTGAGCGTTCAGTGAGACAGCTGAATTCTGCAGGGAGACGGTTTGGGGAAAAGTTGGGAGAGGCAGGTGTTGAGGTCACTTTACCAAAAGTAACTGGTCAGTACAAGCCAGCATGTGATTTGTATGCTGGCTGCGGGTGTCAGGACTGTGAGCCACGGCAGAATAAAACTTACGCCACCCTAAATTGCAGGGGTGACAACTCCTCACTGTTCTGGATTGAACCCTGACACATTCCAGGGGCACACAGGTATTTTGATGACTTCAATGGGAGTTAGGCACCTATGTACTTTTGAGGACCTGGCCAAAGAGACTGAGTGTTTCATGACACTAGGTTACGCAAGAAATCTATGGCAGCAAAGGGCCTTAAACGCAGGGCTCCCAAATCCCAGGGTGGCACCTACCACTGGAGCCTGGATCTTCTCAATATGATGTGCTTTGTGTGCTCCAGCATTTGATAATCTAATTATATCAACAGATGGAAAAAATGAGGTTAACAGAGGGTTGGATATTACACAGCATTTGTTCATGTCCCAGATTTGCTCTCAAGTGTCACATGAATGTTTGTAAACAAAAAGTTCTTAAAATACATTTTACAGAATGTAGGAATGCGCTGTGATCTTACAGCTTCTTGTGAACTAAATGGGCCAGATTCTGATCTCACTCATGGTGGAATAATTCAGAGTAACTCAGTAAATTTACTTCCAATTAACACCACTAAGGACATACGGCTCAAGAGTGCCAAACCTTGACATTCACACTAGTTGACACACATTTACTTGCAAAGCAAACATTGTACCACTTTGTTAATGACAAGCACCTTCAGACTGTCGGGTGGGCAGAGGGCAGAAGGGTTTGTTAATTGGAGAATTATATTCCATGACCATTCCTTTCAGAGTCTAAATTTCACTGGAAGGCAGCATAGTCCAGGGGATAGCGCACTTGATTTGGAATCAATTCCCAGCTCTGTCTCGGGCCTGCTGGGTGACCTTGTGCAAATGACTTTCCTGTGGATGCCTCAGTTTCTCTACCTGTGAAATGGGATTAATGATACTTTGTAAAGTACTGGGAGATCTAGCGATAAGAGCAAGGTAGAATTATATTATAAAGTTCAGAGGTCAAATCCTACTATCTTTACGCAGGAAAGATTCCCATCAGGAATAGATCAGGCCTGAGGTCCATCTAGTCCAGCCTCCCATCTGAGAGCGACCAACAGCATCTGCTTCACAGGAAGGTGCATGAACTGCTGTAGTGAATCATTATGGAGGAACCTGCTGACAGGAAAATCTTCCTTGTTGGTTTATGTCCCAACAGGAGGATTTGGAATAATCCCTAGCTCTTACCTAGCACTTTTTGTCAGTAGCTCTCAAAGCACTTTTCAAAGGTGTTCAGTGTCAATATCCCCATTTCACAGATGGGGAAACTGAAGTACAGAACAGGGAAGTGACTTGTCTACAATCTTCCAGCAAGTGAGCCACAGAAATAGAACAAAGATCTCCTGGATCCTAGTCCAGTGTTGAAGCCACTAAGCAACACTGTCTTTCTATTATACATTCGTATATCCTTTATACATTTTAACCCATTTAAGATAGCCAGGACTGTTCTCAGTGGCCATATAAATGTCCAATCCCTTTTTGAGCTCATAGCTTCAAAGACATCTTGTGGCAATGAATTCTAGTTGGTCACTGCAATGTGCATTACCATGCATCTGCCATCAGCTTGTCCACTCACCTGGCTTTATTTAGAACTTCTGACGTTCCTCGCCGGCTCCTCTGGCTTTGACCTTCATAATGGTGTGTCCTCTCCAAACTCTGCCATCTCACTGCTCACCCCTTATCCAGGCATATATGTTATTTTTATATATATATACACCAGATATACCAAATTTCAGCAGCCCTAGAGTCGAACCCAGGGGGACCTGACTATAAGCTTTTGTCCTGACAAGTATCGGGGGGGAGCCGTGTTAGTCTGTATCCATGAAAACAGCAAGGAGTCTGGTGGCACCTGAAAGACTAACAGATTTATTTGGGCATAAGCTTTTGTGGGTAAAAAACCTCACTTCTTCAGGTGCATCCACAAAAGCTTATGCCCAAATAAATCTGTTCGTCTTTAAGGTGCCACTGGACTCCTTGTTGTCCTGACAAGTGTTATTCCAAAGCTGTCTTTAGCCATTTTCTAATCAACGACGGCCCTTTGCTTTTCACCTGTGGCACTTTGATTTCTTCAATAGCCTCTTGTGAAATACTTTGCTAAAGGCTTGCTGAAGGCAAGTGGAGTTATGCCCATGTAAGGACCACAGGGGTGGGCCTTATGTCAGGCTAAAAGGCAGTGTGAGATAGTGTGACCTAGTGGATAGAGCACTGGCCTGGAACTCAGGAAACCTGGGGTCTATTTCTATTTCTGCCATGGGCCTGCTGAGTGACCTTGGGCAAGCTAAGTATTACTAATAAAACTCCACCGATTCTGATCTTGGTTAGGCAAATGTAAATTCAGACTAACCTCACTTCCTGGATTGGAGCTACTCCAGATTTACAGGGCCTTCAGGTAAGCACTGCTCAGCTTCACTTCCCAGCCCTGAGCTGCTCCTGAGAGCATGCTCTATTGCATAAGCCTGAGTTAGAAATCACAGTCATACAAGGTAAACACCTGAGTTTCCTCCAGATGGATTCATGGAGCCATCCCATTTCCCTTTGACGTCAGTCTTAGCTGATCACCTTAGTCTCCCATTTAATTACTGCTGCATTTACCACTTGACAGCGAGAGAGCTGTTGCTGCAGCAATAAATCCCAGCCCCATCCTTCTCTGCACAGAGGGCTATTGGGTCCAGCGAGGTGCCTCTCCAAGACAGAAGGGCCAGTGCCTATCTTGGAAGATGTTACACTTCTGCCTCCAACCAAGTGACCGGCTCGGCCACAAAATGGTTTCACAACGCGGGAGGTGGATTCCTCGGAGATGAAGCTAGGCCAGGCCTTAAATCGAGCTGTATCCTGGAGAAAGCACTGTGGGAACAGACAGTGTCACTCCCTAAGGGTTACCTTTGGGTTAAGGGCCTGTGGTCACCGCAGCATTCACTCTGGTGCAGTACGCTGGAAGTCCAGGTCAATTACAAAATGGGGGTGTTCACCGACCCAAAACACAGGCAGGGTAGAAGTGACTTATGTTTATGTCAAATTCAATTCCTTGTCTCTGTCCTTCAATCGCTAGTTTTCCGTGTGCTGCGGGTTGTTGCATTGATGGCACAGAACTGGTCTGGAGGTTTGGCTGGAGGTTCCGACAGGTGGGCAGAAGTTACCTGCAGCTTTGGGCACCCCGGAAGGCAGGCTGGGAATGTGGGATGTTGCATGCTGGCTGGATAGTTCTGTGCAAATGATCGGCAGTGAAATAACAAACCATGTTGCCGTGTAAACTGCTGACCCTGGTTCCGGAGTAAACGCCCCCTTGTGGTGAACGGGGATAGTTCACACCTCTCAAAGCCATTGTTTCAGGCTGTCGGCAGGTTCAGGAATTACATACAGGTTTAGAAGGTACGTTGTGGCCCCAACAACTAGGTAAGATATTTTGAAACCACTGAAAGTTTAGATGGTGGAGCACGATTCTGCGGTGAGGGAGGGTGTCTGTGGGAAATTCAGCAGCATCATAGAATATATGGGACCCTGTTTTAGGGGCAGGAATTGATAGAAATGGAGAGCCATCTGGGTGCCTTGTTCATACTGGAGCACAACAGTCCTGCATCCACAGCTACGTGGCAAAAGCAGGTGCATGGTTGCTTCGTACCCTAGCCTCCATGGAGCCCCTGGAACTAAACCAGCATGGCATTAGGGCTGGGAAACAGTCAAAAATAGCCGCAGCTCTGCACAGGAACACCCCTGGGAGCTGATTTGTATATTGCAGGCTTTGTCTTCTGGCAGGTTGGCTGGGCGTGTGCTTCCTGTCATAGAATTCCCAGATTAGCCTGGGCCTTGGGCTGCCAGCCGCTGCTGCAGCTCAGCTCACACAGCCTGTCCGGAAGAGCCGGGGATTGGCCCAATGTCCTCATTGAGGCCAAGGCAGAGTTCGGAGAACACTTCCCCGAGGTCGCTGGTTGAAGCGCCCAGCGCTGGTCAAACATGGGGTGGAAGTGCAGGATGAAGCGAGATCAGCCGCCACCTCCCAGGCTCGGGGTTTGTGGCCACCATTTGACGCAGTGCCTGTGTGTAAGGGTGTCTGACAGGTAATTGTGGCACACTGCTGATGGTGCAGTGACTCCACACCAGCACAGAGCCGGGGGTCCCCGTAACAAGAGGGATGGGTTTCTGTCATCCCCTAATACCCAGGCTACCCATCAGCAAATGGAGGAGGTGGGATTCCTCTCTCTCCAGTGAGCGACATAGCCAGGGAAGAGGAGATCTCATTTCTCACTCTGCAATCGGGGGAGATTCCCCAAAGCAAACAGAGGGGTTCCCTCTCTTTCCCTTCCCCAAATGAATGGAAGATGCTCTGTATCCCTAGTCAATCCTGCTTTGGTGAGGAAGTGGACTAGGTAACCTAACAATAGATTATTCTCCTCTCTAAACTCGGCCACGAGTGGGGGAAGGCAGGAGAGATTTGTCCATCTTTATGCTCCCTGCAATTTTCTAAATGATTTTTTGAACACGGAGTATACAAAGAACCAGCAGCAACAACTACAACAAAAAACCCAAAATCAAGAAGGAAATTAATTCAACACAGAACTCCATTTAATAAGGGGGGAGGAGTCTGTGATCTTAGGGGGAACTGAGAACAATCAATCAACGTAAAACACTTACTCTAAAAATACAGTGGATGCCAGCCTAGGCAAGGGGATAAACATTCAAAGGGGGGAGGCATAGACACTGAAAGAGGGAACAGGAACAAGCTTGCAGCTAACAGGCTTTGTCCCAGACACCAGCTTGGTGGGGACCAAAGAACTGGTCTCAATCTTCTTTCTTCATCTTCATCTGCAGACTCACCGTGATCAAAACATAAGCTTGTTCTTGGGGCCGCTGTCCCATCTCTTCTAGGAGCAGGCTCTGGCCAGGGCAGAGAGAAAGCGTGTTACCGAATCACACTGGCGAATGCAGAGCTGTCTGATCAATATCACTGCCTGCTGCCCAATCCCACCAGCTCCTGGCACACAAGGGAACTGAGAAGTGAATCCTGCTCCGAGGGCCAGTCTCATGTGTATGGAAGAGGGATGGTCAGTCTCTACTGAAGTAGGTTCTCGGAGGTCAGCCAAGATGTTCATACTGGTCCCTTCTGGCCTGGAAGTCTATGAATCTGGAGTCTCTCCCCTTCCCCTTTTGCTCACCCGCCAATGGCCTCCACGCTCCCCTCCCACAATCGTGGCATCACAGGTGCAAGAGCCTTCTCCTCTGCACGTCCAGCCGTGTGCACCGGCTCCCCAAACCTCACTGGCTCCGGCTCGCTCCAGCCCCCAGCTGAAGAGTTGCTCCCCTTCCCCATGGCTCTTCACGTCCCTTTCCATTCGTTGCCATTTCACCTCAGAAGCTGTTACGAGCAGGGGCACGAGTGTCAGTGTAGACTGGGCTCAGGCATTCCCAGCATGGGGCCCTGAGGCCGGGGCTGGAAAAGGGCGCGGAGCCTGGACTTCACTGGCTTGTCCCGCTGCTAGCACCAGTGCTGAAAAATGGGCCCTACAGTTACTAGTATCGATGAGGCCCAAGGGTTCCTCTCCCTCTGGCTGGTCTGGTGCTCACGCTCGTCCCCTCCTGCGCTTGCCCCCGGCTCCGCCCTTGACAGTGAGAATGGGTGCGGAAGGACTCTGGGTTCTAGTCCCACTGACTCAGTTTGTTGCCGTAGTTGCTATATGGCCTCAGTTTCAGAGATGCCAACACCGGCGGGTCCCTGTTGGCTTCCGGGCCCCTGGAAATCCAGCCCTTAACCTCTGTGCCTCAGTTTACCATCTGCAAATGAAGATCACACCTATCCACGTCGCTGGCTTAATTACTGCGTGCGGAGCCCTCCGAGAGCCTCAGAGGACAGGCGCTGCGGCTGTGCACAGGGTCAGGATCACACCCACACCCTGGGAACACAGTTCGGAGGAGGGGAGGAAGAGCATTGATTGGCTGGGGCAGGGGAGGGGCAGAAGAAGCTATAATCGTCCTTAGCAGTAAGTCCCCAGGTGCCATCACAACCTCTTATACAAACTGCCACTGCCTGCCCATCACACAGAGAGCCAGCCACGTCCAGGCTCGTGTGCGGGGAAAAAACCCCTACATGCCACGTTCTGCATGAGACAAGGCAAAGCAGCCGCCTCCGCACGAGGTTTTTAAAATGATAATTGGGTGCTTCCCCTCCCCCCACCCCCCCCACGCAGCTACCAGAGAAAAGACAAACAATTGCACTTTGATCGAGCGAGAAACAAAATCCTGCAAAGAATTCCACACCCACCCACCTGCCCAGGGCCGGGGAGTGGGCACAGGAGCCCAGCTGCTTCGCGGAGGGCTGCGCTATGCTTTGCTGCATTCCAGATGGGCTCTTCCCACGTGGGGTAGGGAGCAAGTAGCTTTGTCCTTGCTTCCATTTGTCCGCGCTTTATAAGGGAGCTTGCTGATCCCTACTGGCTCCGGCCTTGCCCCAGCGCTGGACTCGGGCAATGGGAGTGATATGGAACCACAAGCACAGTACCGTTTTTTTAAGACTAATGTTTGAAAAGTCACCACTCTTCCTCCTCCTAGGGACTGGCGGTTTCTTTCACCAATGATTTTATAGCATGCTGAACTTCCTCCCAGAATCTCTAGGCATTTTATAAACACTGCACTAATTCCAGCAACATGCCTGAGAAGAACAACTGTTATACATTCCATTGGAGAAATGGGGAAACTGAGGCACAGGTGGTTGAGGCCTAAACTTAGGCTCCTGAGTCCAACGTTTAGTCACCTAAATAAGTGGCCTGATTTTCAAAGTGCTGAGCTCCTATGGGAGCTTCAGTGGGAGCTGCAGGGCGTTCAGCACCATTGAAAATCAGCTCATCTACTTGGGTGCCTAAATATAGACTTAGAGCCTAACTTGAGGTCCCCTTCTTTCAAAAGCCTTGGCCATCGGGACTCAGCCTTGGTCACACAGTCAACAGCAGCAGAGGCAGGAATAGAACCCAGGAGTCCTGCCGCCTCGTCAGCTGATGTAACCAGAAGAGCACAGGCCATCTGGGCATATCCCACCTAACCAATCCCCCGCCTTCGCTCTCGCCTCTCCTCTGCCCTGTGGCATGCAACAATGTCGTCTGCTGACGACTGAAATGCTTTAGTTTAACCCAAGTTTTGGGGCTTCCCCGGGGAACTGGTGCAATACAATGGCCTGAAGAGGTCAGACTAGATGATCTAATGGTCTCTTCCACCCCTAAACTCTATGGGTGTGTCTACCCTGCACACAGTTTATGGCAGCATGTAGAGTACACACCCCAGCAGCTCCCCAGCATGGCTCTCAACAGCGGTGTAGACGGTGAGGTGCAGCTTAGGTGAGTAAAGACGGTACGTACCCTACGCGGCCCTCTGCAAGCCAAGCAGCGCCTCCCCCATCTATACCGCTGCTTCTGCCTCCCTGCTGCTGGAGTCTCCCCCTCCTGCAGGAAAAGGCTCCAGCAGTAGGGAAAGGCTCTGGCAGTGGGGAGGAAGAGGGGAAAGGAGCCTTTTCCCACTGTCTCGCCTCTGCCGGAGCCTTTCACTGAGGCACATAGTGACACCCCACCATGCGGACGCAGCCTACTGTTCACCGTGGCCTGGAGCCACACATAACTTACACCCCGCTGCCAGCAATCTGCAGTGCAGACCCAGCCTCGGAGATCTAGGTGTGGGGCTGGCATTTTGAACACTCAAAACACCCCGTACAGAGGAGCCGTTTACCACCAGAGTGTAACTTGGATCGACAAACAGCAGCCCCGTAAGAAAAGGGAACGTGCAGGGCACCAGTGCCCAATCTCACAGAGCTCCTGGGGGCTGCAACTCGGTGGCCCAGTCCAGACTGCTCTTCTGTTCCTGACTGACCTCAGTCTGCTTCAGCAGCTTCCAGTCCATTGGTCCTCAGGTCTCCCTGGGCTCTCCCAAAGTGGCCAACAGTTTCCCCAGCTCTGTCATCGGGAAACCTGGATTGGAGAAATAAGTTCATCAGGAGAGACAATCACTGGAATTTACCCCGCACGTGCTCAAGAAACTAGGAATAATACTTTGCACTAATCTAGCATCGTCCAAACACTTAGTGGATGAAGCCCCATAAATCCTCTGCAAACTAAATATTATCCCCAGTTTACGGACGAGGTTAAAAGAGAGCGACTCAGTGGCAGAGCTGGGACTAGAACCCAGGAGTCCTGACTCCATCCCCTGTCACAGTCATTAGAACATGCTGCCTCCAGCAATAAACGTGACAGATATTGAACGCGCTGAATAGAAGTGGCACAGAGCCAAATTCTGATCCTGAGCAGTGAGAACCAGAATCTCTCCCCTGCAGCCCAGCGAGTGACTCTGGATGTGCACTGCTGTGACTCAGAACAGAACTGGGCCCACTGTCTGTGCACCAGTATGTTTCTCCTCCATTGAAAAGTGGGTAAGTCCCAAGCCCATTCTACACCTTCAGACTTTCTAATCTTACTGCCAGCTAGCAGACCCAGAAACAAGCTCCCTAGTCAGTGTCTGAGCATGCACCAGCTTTCTGATAATGGTCATAGATAAAACAACACTTCACAGACAATACACCTATTAAACAGTAAGGTCAGACTGTCCCACAGCCTGAGAGCAGTTGAACTAACTACCTCTCCTGCATCAGCAAGAGCCCTCAGGAGCTAATGGGTCGTTAGCCCAACAAAGAGATTCCCACATTACAGGCCTGTAGGACCTCTCCCCAGTGGCTGCCCATGTGGAGGAGACAGAACTCTGTGTGTCTGCAGGAGTCTAGGCAGCAGGTTTACGTGGTTCCCATACTTCACCCTTCTCAGCCCACAAAGATGTAGCCGTTCATGATTTAGCTTGATTCAAAGGAAGCTCCATTAGATGTTGGATTCAACCTCCAAGGGAAGGGGTGGGAGACCGATACCTGGCACATTTCCAAACAGACACACAAAAGCCCTGGGGAATGGACTATAGCAAACAATCTTGCACTGGGAGGTGAGGGGAAAGGAGATGGATAAATGATCAGCAGGCCTTTTCCATCCCCAGGTGTTGTGTGGCTGTACAAAGAACTTCTATAGGACTTGGACACTTGGAACGTACATGGCTTTAGCTGCCACACAATAGCTCCACGTGGCAGCAGGCACCCCCTCTTTGTTCCCTTGTTTGTACAACAGAATATCACAAAACATATTTGTAAATTCTTTTGTTCTAACCAGGTAACAGTGATGCTCTCCAAATGCTTGAAAAGCACAGCCTGGCTTCGGCTGGATTCTCTGGACATGGGCAAAGAGATCCCTTGACTAATGTAGCACACCGTACCGCAGCTATTATAAGAGGGAGGCCTGGGTCTGTTGTGTTTTTAACTGATTAGGCAAATTTAGTGTAAGTGAAAAGTGCTGGGCCTGGAGACTGATTTCCTCTCTTCATCCAGAGCCTAGATACAGCACAGCAATAATAACTTCAGCTTTGAGATCCCCACCATGGACAAAAAGGGATTTTGCTCTCTCTGACCCACTTATTTCTTGGCCTCTGCTTAGAATGCCAGGATGTGCATGAGGTCATGGTTTATACATTTTGGATGTCTGAGAGCGACCAGTTCATTTCAGAGCCGGAGAGCTGGGAATGAAGTACACCTGGACTCCTCTTAAAGCACTTGTCATCAGTGACTTTAAAAAATGGCACCTTCTTACTAACTGTATGAACGCCCTGTGTATCATCAAGTCAGAGCATGTGACTTGACTAACACAAACCGACCTTTCCTCCTGCAGATGCAGTTATAGGAGAGTGAGCTAGAGTATATTCTGCCTCACCCATTGTCTGAAATGAATCCTTATCAAGAAGCACCTGCACAGGACAGAAATACCTATGGTCTGACCAAGGCTGATGCTAAAGGGGAATTATATATGTGCAGCCCGGTAAAGCACTGGCTTTTTTGCAATAACATCTTAATTATTTGTATTTATTATTTGTACTGCGGCAGCACCTAGAGTCCCAATCGTGAACCAGGGCCCCATTGTGCTAGGTGCTGTACAGACACAGAACAAAGAGGCATTTCCAGCCCCAAAGTACAAGCTCACGGTTAATGTGCGGCCCACGGTATGAGATCAGTGGTTTTAGTATAGCTCAGTGATACAGGAAGCTGTGCAGAAACATTCACATATTTACCTCTAGGTTGCTTCCCATAGAGACAAGTGTGTGCCTGTGAGTGTGTGTGTGTGTGTGTGTGTGTGTAAACTGCTGCCCTCTATTGGATGGAATGGGAACTGCTCAAGAGTGGGTCAGGATCCCTGCTGCTCTCAGTTTGTGATTTTCCTTTAGCCCTGTTGTTGCCAATAAATTCGAAGCAGCTAGCCAGGACAGCATCACAATGTTTTCTATTATACTGTCTTGTATTCAGTGTATTTGAACACCAGGATAGCTTATTCACTAATGTACATGGGGAAATATTTATTCAGTCTATTTTGGGAAATAGATGATTTGGCCCATGTGGGTTTGGAGATCAATTTCCCCCTCTCTAAGGGACCCTGTTCATACCACTCAGCTGTACTGAAGACATTTTCAGCCCATCTCTGGGTTTGGTTTTTTAAGTCACACGGTGCCACCTAGTGGTCAGAGAAAGTATGACCACGCTTCGGCTTCCAGTTCAGCACATTCTCTCAACTAACTGCATCCGATGAAGTGAGCTGTAGCTCACGAAAGCTCATGCTCAAATAAATTGGTTAGTCTCTAAGGTGCCACAAGTCCTCCTTTTCTTTCAACTGCACTGGTAACTGCATCGCTTGTCCTGAAAAAATTCTTAAATACAGTTCGGCTTTGTGAAACTAGACAGAATTTGGACCGTGTCTGATTGGGGTTGTGTGTATGCTTCCTTTCTTTGTCGAAGAGCGTGGTGGATCTCACCTATAGATCAGGGCAGTACCAGAGGATTCTGAAGAGATGAGATGAGGCTCGGGTGTTGCAAATTCATAAACAGTTAGATTCAGAGTGGCTCCCTCTTCCATTTCCAGCTGCACTGGGTGTTCCTGGAGATGGAAGTGCAGGAAAATGGAGGTTGAGGACAGATGAGAATAGAGAAAAGGGACTTGCATCAAGGCACTTTCGACACTGCAGTTTGAATCAAGTCGGGAAACTATTTTCAGAAGCTGACCTTGAAACACATTGTCCTTCTATATCAAGATTTCTATCAAAGGATCTCAACAGATTTTATCTTGTAGAATATGATATTGTCCCTGTTACAGATGGGGAAACTGAGGCACAGACGGGGTGGGGTGGGGGGAACAAATTGCCCAGGGTCACACACAGCGCCAGTGACAGAGCTCAGAGCCAAGTCTTCTGACTCCCAGTCCCCTGTTCTCACCACTGGACATTCCTACCTCCCCCAGTTTGTCAAACAGCTTCAGATACCGTAAGGTGGTTCTGCTGGCTGACATGGGCAGGGGAAATCTAACAAAAATCCTTTGATCTAGGACAGTTTCCCTGCACCATTTTAAAAACCTTGCCCCTGTCCATGTTGTGTGTCACTGGCCAACAGATCATTTCTTGAAGATGGTGTCTTAATACAACCCACATTGCAGCAGAGATGGGGCCTGACTTCTTCATTGTCTTGCACCCAAATGCTATGACATTTCCACACCTAGGCAGAGAAACGCTCATACACAACTGCTTTATTGAGTTGCTAACTCCTCAGCTACCCTGAGTTCACTTCCTGCAGCTCTACCAGTTCCTGGGTCAGCTTTAAAGTGACAAAGTCTCTTGGCTGAACAAACATATTGTACTGCAGACAGTATCGAGGAAGGCAGCAGCAAAGAAAGGATGGCCCAGTGTCTAGAGGACTGGCCCAGGATTGAGAAGACCTGGGTTTAAGTCCCTGCTCTGCTACAGACTTCCTCTATGACCTTGGCCAAGTCACTTAGTCTCTCTGTGCCTCAGTTCCCCATCTATAAAAAGGGGGTAGTAGCATTGCTCTGCCTTTCAGAGGTGCTGCAAGGTGCCCAGATACTATGATAAAGGGGCCGTATAAGTGCTGAAGACAGATAGCACCTAGAAATCTAGCTAGACAGAGAAGTGCATATTTGAGTGTCTGAGTAAGAGTGGGGCCTGGAGGGTCAAATGTAGCACTCCTTGCAGTAGAGAAATGGGGCTCGGTTGGACCCATTTATAGTCTATCTGTGTGAGACCGAACCACTTGCCTCCATCTCAGAACCCTTTTTGGTGTCACTAAAACTGCCTTGCTATGACATTTAACAGAGGTAATGCCGGACAGTGGGAACTGTACAGCATCCAGTGCTATGAATTTGGCCACCCTTTGAACTGAAGGCCTCGGAGAAGGGTCAGATTGAGTCATTGTGTCTCCTCTTGCACTGGCTGGAATGTTAATTAGGAAATTGCAGGTGCCTTTTCAATGGGATTGTCAAAGAAGGCAAAATGACTTTTGCAGACATTACCTCCTTTCGTCCAAAGGACTCGATAGGCGAATTAAGCCTCACAGCACACCTCTGTCAGGTGATATGTATCCTTATCTTACAGATGCCTTGAGAAGTTAACTGACTATGGTCACAGAGGGTCAGTAGCAGATCTGGGAATAGAACCCAAAGGCCCTGAATACCAGTTCCCTGCTCTAACCACTACACTGCACTACTTAGGTTTTAGCATTCATTTTTTCATCCTTCCCAGCTCTAAGTGCCTCCAAGGCACCTCCGTATTGCAATCAGGGAGGCCAGCTGTGTTGTCAGGACCACTCAGCTTGCAGTTACCTAACCCGGCAGCGGCTTTAGGTCATCTCTAGCAGGAACTTCAGGGGCATAATCTAGAAATCTTGCTAGGCCCTGACTGCAGAATCTCGATTAGGGGCAAGGATGAAAGAGGCAGAGAGGACCCAGCAGGATTTTCTGATCCCAGTTGGGTTTACAGCATTAGCAGTCGCAAAAATATAATGTAAAAATCACTGATTTGATTTGGAAGCAGAGCAAACGATATCTGGGACCAGCACGAGGGAATAAAGGAGAGCCCCAGGCTGTCCTTTTTACAGTTCCTTTTCCGAACGGGTGAGCGCTTATCCCTGCTTGTAAAGTAAAAGTGAAAGTACCTCACCGTTAGTTTAGCCCACTGCTCTGTATTATATAACCAACCTTAGGAACAGGAAGCTTCCATCTCTGCTTGTACATGTTGATGAGTTTGTTCCATGGAGACAGCTCTGCCTTCGGAGATCCTCCATTTAGATCCTCTGTTTACAAAACCCCACAAATAAAGCAGTGAATCCTCTGAGCGGTCTCATCGTACATCCCATATGGAAGGGTAATACATGTCCCAGATACATTATATGATCAAGGGCCAACCCCTTTGTTGGCATATCTCCAGTGAAGTGAATGGTGTTAGGCCAGTAGAGAACTCAGCCCCTGGTATTTAAACAGATGACAGCATATAAAATGAACTAAAATGGGTTATAAAGGGTGGTCACATACTGTGGTGATAAGGAACATAAATGCACTTGGATCAAAGTGTCATTTCTCAGCTGGACTCTTCATGGCTACGGAAAGGGCTTCTATTCTGCTTTTGACCCATCCACAGTGGCTTCTCCTCCCCAATGCTGAGACCTGCTCTCCATGTCCATTGGACTGAGCCCAGAGACTTTCCCAATACAGCACAGAGTGCCTACAGTAATTGAGTTCTCAAGATTCAGGGATCAGCATGGATGTGAAGGACTAGACCGAGGTATTTGGAAACCTCGTCTACCTACCAGAATACCTGACAATTCTCAAGAGATGTAATTCCCAAATGGATCAGGAGGGATTCCCTTTATCTACAGCCTCTCTACCATTCCTCACCTTTCAGGAGGTGCTCTCTCTCTTCCTTGGCACAGAAGTCCTGGGCGGTCAGTGCCAGGGGTCCTGCAGTTGGTGTGATTCCTTCGTTGTCAGCACGCGGAACCTGTGAGATCCCAGCCCTGAACCCAGAACACAGTTACACGTGGCTGGGTGCTCATGAACAGGATGGCACTCAAGTGACCACACGCTCGCTCACTCACTCCAACCACGAGAACAAGGCCTTCGCCCAGTTCAAAGCGAAGAGGCGGAATCACATTTAAAACACCAGCACAACTGGCACTGATTGTCCCACTTGTTGACGGACTTGACCTAAAGAGGCCGAGGACTGGAAGGGGCCACAATGCTGATCGCTCATGTACACCAGGTTAAGTGCAAAGCAACTCCATGGACCTCAGTGGCGTTAGTCCAGATTTCCACTGGAGTTCCTCCACATTTACACTGGATCTCCTCCACATTTACGCTGGCATAGCTGGAAGCAGAACCCGGCCCTTTCACTTACAAGGTCAGGAGTGGGGCCCGGTGACTGTACATCCCAGGATGTATAGCCCAGCTACAGCTGTGGGTGACAGGGCCTGACAACAGAGACAAAGAGGCTCACTTAAATGCAACAGTAAAGAGCAAATAAGATGCTGCTTGCTTAGTGATCTTCAGTAAAACCCAAACTAGTGGCCCCCTACAAAAAGACCATTGCCCAGGATCTGACAGGTTCCCGTTGTCTATATGGGCCCACAACAAATTCATATTTACTCTGAGACAACCCACAACCCTCTCCACTATCTAAAGGCTGAATGCTTGTCCCAGATCTGTGTGGGAGGGGGACTGGGAGTTTGGCCACCTATCTCAGTGAGGCCAGGATCTGGCCTTGTGTCGCTAACAACCAAACTTACTTTTCCCATGTTCCTGTGTCACCAGAAGCTTCTCCCACCCTCTCTGCTTCCCTGCCAGAGATTCTGTTGCACGGATCCTGGGCTGTTTTATCTTTGCCCACAGCAGCGTTAACAAAGCCACCGGCATCTCCCATCTCCATGCCACTGTGGTCCAGCGTAGGAGGGGATCTCCTGCCACGGCTGGAAGGGGTGCCCCCAAGACTGCTATTCTTCAGTTCTCCAAGGATCTCCCCCATGCGGTCGCCTGTTGCATCTCCATGGGGCTCATCGGTCGGGTGGTCGCCAGTTAGCTCTTTGCCCACTGGCTGGCTGGTCTCAGACTCAGCCCCAGCGGGCACCAGGGAGCTGTCTTCTTCTCGGTCCCTGACGTCCCCTCTCTCTTGTGTGTCTGCTCTGGTTTCTGGGTCCTCCTGTGCGCTCTGCCTGAGCCCAAAGAGGTTCCTAACAAGCTGGAGCACCGAGGGCCTGCTGGAAACAGGGGCAACGGTCAGAGGATCCATCTCTCTTGGCCGCCACAGGAGGGGATCTGGTGAGGTCACCCTGACAGCTGGGCTGGGGTTTCTCAACAGTTTGGAACCAGGGATTCCCATTGAAATATGGCCGCCTTCAGAATTCAGAACTGCCCCAGAGTTCTGCAGGGGAGGCGGAAGGCCAATCGAGCTGAGCTGCTGTACAAGAAGGGAGCAGCCAGAGAAATGGTGGGCGCTCATGAAACATTCAGTAATAGCAAGATGACTTATTTATATGGAATTCCCCCTCCACCCCCCAGCCCAGTCATTTGGCATTGATTTGAAAGCTCTCCACTTTGAACTGTCACAACAAGATGGAAGGAAAAGAAAGGTCAGCGGAAATGTGGGCGAATTGCTCCAGAAAGGGATACTGGTTAAATAAGGAAGCTAAAAATATTACTTTTGCTGTAGGTATGGTTAGAGCAAATGGTCCAAAAGGAAACAACTCCACTGGCCACTGGGAGATAATTCATTCCTTGCAACAATAATAAAAAAGCAAAGAAAGAAGTCCATTTCTGATGGTTTTACAGCTCCACGGATGAGTTCGGCCAGGTCTACACTAGAAATTTTTGCTGGCTCCCACTGGCTCACAGCAGTGTTGACAAAACCACTGGAGTCTCCCGTCTCCAAGCCACTGGGGTCCAGCACAGGAGGGGAAATGGTGGGTAGGGGTGTGATTTTTTTGGTGTCTTTTCTATACTGGCAAAAGCCCTAATCCTTTACTAGTGTGAACTGCGTCTACACTAGGAGCATTCGTCAGTGTAGCTACACCAGTAAACCTTTTCAAGTGTAGACCTCGGTCTTAGTTCTCAGTTGTTGTGCAGGCTGCTTTTTGCAGGGCAACATTTTTCCACATCAGCTCTAAGGTCACTTGTGCATCGTGACAATCAGGGACCCTTATTCTCCACAGTCCTGCACCCCACCATTTACACCAGTCCACGGTGGGTATAAAACACTGCCATTCTGATCTGGGAGCATCTGCCACCCTCCTTGCACTGGCATACAGGACTCTGCAAAGCCAGGGCAATGGAGAATCAGGGCCAGGGTGCGTGGGATCTCTGATCTGAGGCGGTTAAAAGAGATAGCTCAGTCTTGCAATGAAGGTTAGCCCAAGCAGCATTAGCACCAAGTTCCTGAATCATGCAGCGACCTTGGACGCTGCTGAGCTCCAGCACAATTCAGTCGCATCGCCCTGCACGACCAAACCGTGCCTTCCCCACGTCAGCAGAGCATTGCATTGTACTTGGATCCCCCTTCACAGTCGATACATAAGAGATGGGATCTCAAAGATCTGATGCTCTTAATTACCTTCAGCTGTCAACACCATCTCCCAGTGGTCTTAGTACCTCTCCCCGCTTCACACTTAACACTTTCAAACCCATTTCCTGGCATCCTTGATACCTCTCCCCCCCCGCCCCCACACACACTCCAGCCACACCCATTTGCAGATGTATCATGTTACTAGTGAGAGGAGACGCCTGTTGTTTGAATCGTAGCTTCCCCCAGGCTGGAATTGCTGGGAAGCTCATAGGCCTAGAGCAGAATCTCTCGCAACTCTTCTGTGGCCCAAGGAGCAGGTTCTGGTGGCCCACGAAGAGCCGGCTGATCAGTTGATACAAGTTCTCCTCCTTGTTTCCAGCCCCTGAACTGGATTAAGGACAGCCACACAAGAGAAACATAGGATTGTAACTGAGCAATGAGTGCGTCTTCTATAAGGCTGTGTCCAGACTGGTATTTATCTTACCATCTCTCCCCCTTGCTATGGTGATAGTGACAGTGGAGTTGCTAGCATAGCGTGTTCAGAGCAGGTCTGGACAGCAGAGTGATCAAACACCAGCAGCCAGTGCACACTAGCAGAGCAGCAACAGCGTTAATGGGCCGTTTTAAGAGCAAAAAAAAAAACAGGCCTAAAACTCAGATCTGCCATTAGCTAGACCGAGCCACGGACGACAAACTTGTTAATGCAGAAATAAGATTGCTTGGAGCTGCCTTGTGCCTTTCCAGAACGTTAAGGTCAGCTGCACTCAAACCTTCGAAACCAGGAAATAGAAAGTGAGCTCACTGAAAAGTTAAATCAACAGCACGCGAAGACAACGCTGTTACATTGCACCAGTGCTCAGGAAATAGCACGGCAAAGCTGCCTCCCCCTGACCCTGAATATTCTTATGACTAATCACAAACAGCAGGGGTTGGATTCAGTCCACTCACGCCGCTGGAGTTACACTTTGCCCGTAGTGCTTCCGAGTCTTTCATTCACTCCTATGTGATTTGCAGCCCCATCCCTGCTCCCTACTTCCCATCAGCCGTCTGTGTCATCAATGCCTTACCTCCCCAAGGGCCATCTCTCAGCAGATGCTCCTCCCACATCTCCTGTCCCAGGGCGCTGCCCGCATGCCTCCCCTGTTGCTCCACTTCCCATGCTCTGCTTCTCCTCCTCGTCCACACTGGCGCCAATGCAGCTCCCGCTCTCGGAGAGGTCTGACAAGGCCCAGTCACCAGGGTCTCCCATCTCCATGCCCCTGTGGTCTGGCGTCGGAGGGGATCTCCTGCCACGGCTGGAAGGGGTGCCCCCAAGACTGATATCCTTCAGCTCGCCATGGAGCTCCCCTATGAGGTCGCCTGTTGCATCTCCATGGGGCTCATCGGTCGGGTGGTCGCCAGTTAGCTCTTTGCCCACTGGCTGGCTGGTCTCAGACTCAGCCCCAGCAGGCACCAGGGAGCTGTTTTCTTCTCGGTCCCCAACATTACTCCGCTCTTGTGCGTCTGCTCTGGTGTCTGGGCCCTCCTGTGCGCTCTGCCTGAGCCCAAAGAGGTTCCTAACAAGCTGGAGCACCGAGGGCCTGCTGGAAACAGGGGCAACGGTCAGAGGATCCATCTCTCTCGGCCGCCACGGGAGGGGATCTGGTGAGGTCACCCGGACAGCCGGGCTGAGGTTTCTCAACAGTTTAGAACCAAGGATTCAAATTGAAACTCCCCCCCTCCTCCCTCCAACAGTTCAGAAACTCCCAGGAGTTCTAGTTCCACGGGGGAGGGAAGGGATGCAGATAATCTATCAATAACGACTATTCTATCGCTTAGATTGTAAGGGCAGGGACCGTCTTTTTGTTCTGTGTCTGTACAGCACCTAGCACAATGGCGTCCTGGGCCATGACTGGGGTTCCTTGGTGTGACTGTAATAAACAATAATAATATACAGGAATCAGTTATTATTATTTGTCACTGTTCATCCGAGCGCTGTCCATGTAAAATGGACAGCGAAATCCCTAGTGACATTGCTGTGTCACTAGAAGGGCTAGGCGAGATTTTATTAATTTACTTCCCCCCCCCACCAGCCCATATGGCTAGAATTTTCAAAAGAGCTCAGTGCTCATTTAGGAACCAAAAATATCTGGCAATTTAGTGTAACAAAAGGGAGCTTCTGGGTGAAGATCTAGCCCCTATTGCGGGTGGAAATCTCCCCCGAAGTGACTTATTATTCTCGTTTTGCCCCCCATTTATTTCCTTTATCTGTATAAGATTCTAGGAATGTTGCTCTGTGTGTCAAGCTGAAGCCTCAAACGTCTGTTGGGTCAGTGAGAAGCGCGGGAAGCAGCTACAAGCATGGCTGAGAGCCCTTTTTGCTTAGAATATCCCCACGTTCAATCATCCCTGGTCTCCACGATCCGTTACCACCCAGTTTTTAAGTTCATAGCCATTTTGACCTTTTGAATTACACCCGTGCACCACACAGCTACAGTCATGCATGAATCTACCATGATACATAAACTGCTCATACACTTAATACAATATGGTCTCCCCAAGTTATTTCAGGAAGTTGCCCTATCTGTCACAGCCACTGTACAGGCTTTTAGCTACTAGCTCTTTGTATTGAGGTAGCACCTAAAACAGTGACTCTGAACCTTTCCAGACTGCAGTATCCCTTTCGAGAGTCTGAGTTGTCTTGCGTACCCTCAGGTTTCACTTCATTTAAAAACTACTTGTTTACAAAATCAGACATAAAAATACAGAAGTGTCACAGCACGCTAGTACTGAAAAATTGTTGCCTTTCTCATTTTTACCATATCATTATAAAACAAATCATTTGGAATATAAATATTGTGCTTACATTTCAGTGTATAGTATATAGAGCAGTATAAACAAATCATTGTCTGTATGAAATTTTAGTTTGTACTGATCTCACTAGTGCTGTCTATGCAGCCTGTTGTAAAACTAGGTAAATATCTGGATGAGTCGATGTACCCCCTGGAAGGGGTATGCATGTACCCCTGGTTGAGAACCACTGACCTAGAGGCCCCAGCCATGATCCGGGCCCTGTTCAGCTAGGTGCCTATGAATATATAGTGGGAAAAAGTCTAGCAACCATAACACTCCCCAAACTCTGTCCCTTCCAACAGCTTCCTGATATTCCTCAGGTTCACAGCAAACTCACCCTCCAAGATTTTAACTCCCCTACTCTTTGCTCCTCTTTTCTCTACCTCCTCCGCATCCACAACTGGGGACACTCTTTCACTGGTATTGTCTTCTCACCTCCCTCCAGTCCCTTGAATTCTTGTCCACTTAGCACACTCTCACACCCAGGGTCCCAGGAAGCCCATGCAGAGCCACCATAGGAATCACCGAAGTGTAGGACTGGAATGACTCAATAGGTTATCTAACCCAGCCCCCTGCACTCAAGGCAGGATTTAGGCCATGTCTACATTACAGCCTATGTTGGCATAATTTATGTCACTCAGGGGTGTGAATAAACCACCCCCGAGTGACATAAATTACACTGACATAAGCACTCTTGCGCACAGTGCTATGTTGGCAGGAGATCTTCTCCAGCCACCATAGCTTCTGCCGTTCGTGGAAGTGGTTTCTTCATCCTGACGGGAGAGCTCTCCCGTTGGCATAGAGCATCTTCATCCCATGTGGCGCATGTGTAGACATAGCCTAAGTAATAACTAGACCACTCCTGACAGGTGTTTGTCTAACCCAAACTTCATTGCACGGCGACCCCCTTCTGACAACGAACTTATTACATGACCTTGGGGGTGGGAGGGTGCAGACCAAGCCTCGCCACCCTGGGTGGGGGTGGAGCTTGGGTTTCAGCTTCAGCCCTGGGTCCCAGCAAGTCCAATACTGGCCCTGTCCACCCCATTAAAATGGGGTCACGACCCAATTTTGGGTCCTGACTCAGAGAACCCCTGCTCTAACCTGCTCTTAAAAAACTCCAATTGCAGAGAATCCACCATCTCCCTAGGCAATTTGTTCCAGTGCTAAACCACCCTGACAGGAAGTACTTTTTCCTAATGTCCAACCTAAACCTCCCTTGCTGCAATTTAAGACCATTGCTTGTTGTCCTATCCTCAGAGATAAATGAGAACAATTTTTCACCCTCCTCCTTGGAACAACCTTTTACATACTTGAAAACGGTTATCATGTCCCTCCCCTCAGACTTCTCCTCTCCAAACCAAACAACCCCCATTTTTTCGCTCTTTCCTCGTAGGTCATGTTTTCTAGACCTTTAATCGTTTTTGACGCTCTCCTCTGAACTTTCTCCCTTTGTCCACATCCTTCCAGAAATGTGGTGCCCAGACCTGGATACTCCAACGGAGGCCTTATCAGTGCGGAGTAGAGCAGAAGAATTGCTTCTCCTCTTTTGATGCATGGGAGGGATAGCTCCCTGGTTTGAGCACTGGCCTGCTAAACCCAGAGTTGCCAGTTCAATCCTTGAGGGGGCCATTTAGGGATCTGGGGCAAAAAAAATCGGGGATTGGGCCTGCTTTGAGCAGGGGGGTTGGACTAGATGATCTCCGGAGGTCCCTTCCAACGCTGATATTCTATGATACTGTTGTGTTTGCTTTTCCCTGAAGAAAGCTATTTCCCAGAAAGGTTCCTGTGAGCATAGTGGCTGATTCAGCCCCCTTCCCGTGTCTGAAATCCGCATGGCCCCAGCACCCAGCCACGGTGGAAGGAGCTCTGGAAGGACCCAGTGAGCAGCTTTGGGCGAGAAGGAGCCTCTAGAGGGAGCTGAAGCGGTCTCCCGATTTGCATCTATGGTCGATTCGTTTTCTCCACTCCTTCCTTTCGCATGCAATCGGTCCCCCCCCCCCCCCCCCCCCCCCGCTTTCCTAGGGCGAGGAAGCCGGCGCAGAAGCAGGCAGGGAAGCCGGGGAGCATGAACTAGCGCGCAGCGGCAGCTCCAGCCGCATCGGTCCCGCTCTGAGCGCTGCAAAGCTCCGGTGCAGAGACGGGAGGAGGAATTGGGTGAGGACCAGCCGCGCGGGCGCTTCCTCCCCTCTCCCAGCCCAGCGCCCCGGGGTGCAGCATCCCAGCCGCGAGCGGGACAAAGGGGAAGGGAGGGGTCCAGCGAGCTGGCGGCCGCTGGGGTTGGGACACCGCAGCTCCCGGGATGCGGCAAGGCTCGCGGCGCCTGTTTCCCCTGGGGGGGCACAGGACTAAAGCAACAGCTGCGATCTGCAGGAATCCAGCCACTGGTGCCTAGGAGCTTGCGTGGCGACGGTGCAGGGCTCCCCCGTGGGGGGGGGGCACTCAGGCGCAGCCCCGAGGCCAGTGACAGCTCTGGGGGCATCACTGGCAGGTCCTGCTGGTTTGGTTTGGGGGGGGGGGGTCTCATGGGCGGGCGGTGGGGAGAAGTGATTAGCCCAGGGGTCTGGAAAACAGGCACGCCAAGCTGGTCCAGTTGCACCGTGGGCGAGTCGCCGCCCGTCTCCGGGCCTCCATTTCCCCACCTATAAAATGGGGCTAATGCCACTTGACGACCTCCCCTGGGGTTGTGAGGGTTAACTAGAAAGGGCTTGGGAATGTACAGTCCTCTGTCACTGGTCAGGACAATTAAGGGCCCTAATCATAGACGTGTAGGACTGGAAGGGCCCTTGAAAAATCATCTAGTCCAGTCCCTTGCATTCATGGCTGGACTGCGTAATAACTAGACCATTCCTGACAGGTGTTTGTCTAACTTGTTGTTTAAAATCTCCCATGGCGGGGATTCCACAACCTCCCAGAGAAATTTATTCCAGTGCTTAACCACCCTGACAGTTTGGAAGTTTTTCCTGATATCCAATCTAAACCTCCCTTGCTGCAATTTAGCCCCATTGCTTCTTGTCCTATCCTCAGAGGTTAACAAAATATGCTTGAATTAGGCATATGAGCAGATGAGTTAATACCATTCAAGTGCTTAATGTTAAATGTGTAAATAAGTATTTGCAGGATCAGGGCCAAAGATTTCACTGTAAGTTGACTGCTAGAAGAGGGGGCGTGGAACCCCTTTGTTAAAATATATTCTCCAGTGTTTTATAGTCATGCCAAAACACGACAACCTACAGCAGTGAATCAGGACAGCCCTGCAGTGTTTTCTTATAAAACAAGTAAATGAAGGTGGATTAAAGGCTTAAATACACCCAAATGATTTTTGAATTTGGATTGGGATGCGTTTCTGGGTTAATGCTGCAGAAATCTGCAGTCCCCTGGCTCACCGTGTCTCTGCAGCCACGGGCACTGTCTTCCCAGGCTGACTTACCAGACATAACCAGTCACGTGTATGGTTTTGAAATTAATGAATCATTTCAGCACCTTCCCAGGTGGCAGTGCGGGGGGGCCCCCAGCTGCACGGGCCAGCAGCACTCTCTGTTTGGCCTGTGCGTGCAGACAGGAAGGGAGCAGAGGGGGCAGATGTGTGGCTTTCTGTCAGAGCAAGTCGTAAAGGGGAATGGGGAAGTTGTTGGGGTGGCTACTTCTCTGGGGTCAGGAGCTATGGAGCCTGGTGACCCTCGTTTGCCAGCCCTGTGGCTGTGAGTTGTGCTTCCTGGAATAATATTAGCCGTAGGAGTATTCATTTGTAATGCAGCATTGCCCCGAGGCCCAAGCTGTTAGGTGCTGTACATACATACACACACTGCAGGCAAGTGTTTAGTTACCGTCCTGTCCGCTGTGCATCCAGTGGTGGAATTTGCCCCAAGTTCCTTTGTGTGGGCTAAGGCCTTGCCTAGAACATGTTTCCTTCGGGAGATATGTATGCACTTCCTGAAACAGCATCAGACTGTACAACACACGAATGGCAGTTTTATTGCTCCCACAGAAAAGGGTGAGCCGGCTTCTGCTCAGAGCTACAGCTGCTACTCAGAGTCTCTCTGGCTCTCCTTCCCCTTCTGTGCTTCTGCGGATCCCCCTTTGCCCCATGATATGCAATGTTTTCCCACCTCCCTGCTGGCCTTTCTCCTCGACACAGGGCCAGTGGCTGAATTTCCACATCACCTTTTATTGAGGTGGGTGGGGAAGCCTCTGACAGGATTAGGTCTCAGGGAAAGGTGCTGAGTGGGTTTGGCGGATGGGGAGGCAAGTGAGGGACAGGTGCTCCAGGAAGAACAGGAAACTCACCCGAAACCTTTAAGCAAAGTGGAGGAGCGGGAGGGGAAATGCACTCAAGGCAAAGGTCTGTTTTAGTCGGCAATAAAGATAAGCTGCTTTGCCATCTCTGAGGTGCTGCTGCGCCCACGTGTCACTGTGGCTTTAACCCTTCGTGAAAGTGAGGGCTGGGTAAGCTGGGAGGTGATTAATACCTCGGTAGTAGGTGAAGGCTAAACACAGCTCCTAGCAAATCAGAATCCTGGGGATGCTGGCATAGGTGGCGAGTTATATGGGCTCGTGGTGCCCGGGCTTCACCAATATTCAGGAATGTGGGCCCGGCTCCACCATTGTTTGGACTTATATTTAATCAGAGCCATCCCTTCCATAGGACGGACCGGGGCAACTGCCCCGGACCCTGCGCTTTGTGGGGCCCCAAGCTTCAGGGGCAGCCTGGGAGGTTAACAGGGGGCCTGGGGCCAGCAGCAGCAAGTGACCCAGCCCCAGCCCACCCACCTCCACCCCCATTCCGCTCCTTCCCCCCCACCCCTGCCTCGCCTCTTTCTGGCTTCTGCTCCCCTCCCCCAAGCAACATCGGGAGCCGGCGTGGCGGAGTGGGCTGGGGCCTGGTCACTTGCTGCTGCTGGCGGCAGGCCCCCAGCTAACCCCCCAGGCCGCCCTGGACCCCGCATCCCCCTGAAGCATGGGGCTCCCCAAAGTGCGGGGCCCAAGGGGGGTTGCCCAAATCAGTCCTATGGATGGGACAGCTCTGCTTGGACCCGTTCTGGGCACCACTAAAAATTATACAAACCTGGTGCCCATGGACGCTGGGGGAATCGTACTCTCAGCCCTCCCACCCCGTTCCTGGCCTCTTTGGGCCACAAGGTGACTAAAGCCCTTGTTCCTGGGAGCCTAGGGACCTCTTGAAAACGTGGGTGGCAGGTCCTCCTCTACTCTTTCTCAGGGCCATAGGGATTGGTCCCCATTAGATTGGTCCGACTCCAGATTAGCTTGGAAGTGGTCAAACGTGGAAGGAGAAGAGGCTCTTCTGGTGCTTGGCACTCTGGTCAGCCGAAGATCTCGTTCAGATCTTAATCCGTTCCTCTTTGCTGCCATTGGGGAAGATGCGTATTAGCAGCAGTTGGCTGTGGATTGGTGTTTCAAATGGGTGAGAGGCAGGTGGTAGTTCCCGATGAGTTCGAGAAATGTGACTTACACACCCCTGCATGACTTGACTTTAGAGTGGAAGAGAAGGGATTTGTGTAAGAAATGCCATGTGATGGGAAAAGGCCCCAGAAAAAAAAAAACAACACCTGAAATTTTCCCTTCTTAGAAATGATAAGCAGAAGAGGAACCAGCCTGACAAAAGGGGCTCACTTCCTTGTAGGTTTTGCAAAGGGTAAACATGAAAAATAAGAGCAAACAACTGCGTCATGAACCCAGAAATAGCATCAGCGAGGACAAGCTGAGACTAGGAATCTTTCAGATGCAGAAACCTGCTCTACACTAGAAGAATTCCCCCTTGCCAATGGTGGGTGTTGGCAATGACTACAGCTGGATGGGTACTAAACACAACTGAGCTGCAAGGGTGGACAAGGATGACGAGTGTTCAGGACCGGGCTAGAATCTGTGGTTAAGGCTTGCACCAAGCAAGCTGCAGGTGTTACCAGTGGTGGGTCACCCTTCGAATATGGCCAGATCCACCAACCAGCAAGCCCCTACCCTTGCACCTGAACCAGAGTGACTTACAAATAAACAAAGGGGTCCCTTCCAGCTCTGCTTTTCTACGATTCTGTATTTAAAATTAAACCAATCTGGAGTGAGTACAGCAGTTGGGTGTCCATTAGGTTCGATTCACTGACTTCAATTGGCCTACATAGATTTGTACCAGCTGATGATCTGGTCCTTTGTTCTTTCCAAGTCCTGTTATTTTTATTACCACCGCATCCCTAGGAGGCTGAGTTGTGGACTAGAACCCCATTCTGCGAAGTGCGGTACAAACACAGAACGAAAAGATGGTTGAGGAATTTCCCCTCAATTTTTGTTCCTGTAGAATATTAAACTTGGTTTTAAGAAGCCCTGGTCATCACACAGGTGCCAAAGTGCTTTATAAACTCCAGGTAAAATTCCACACTCCGATCAAGCTATAGTATTATTATGTATTGAGCATTAATGGTGTGCTTTGTTCAGAGAGGGAGAGCTGGTCTCTGCTACGTGGAGCAGGGAATTTAGAGCAGATCTACATGGGAAGTTATACCAGTGTAAGATACAGTGTGAATTTACACCCCTATAGTTATACTGGCAAAACTCCCCATGGGGACAGTCTAATTCTGGAGTGAGAGTGGCTTTTTCTGATTTAACTTACGTTGCTTTGGAAGCAGCTAAAGCTATTCTGGAAAAAGACACTTAATTACTCTGGAATTAGAGAGTCCACCTGGGGAGTTACCAGTATAACTATAGTGGTGTAATTATACTGGCATAGTTTTACTGCTCAATTTCCCAGGTAGACAAGCCCTTACAGTCTAAGTCTCCCCATAGAATCATTGGACTGGAAGGGACCTCGAAAGGTCTTCTAGTCCAGTCCTCTGTACTCAAGGAAGGATTAAGTATCTAGACCATCACTGACAACCTGCTCTTAAAAACCTCCAATGACGGGGATTCCACAACCTCCCTAGGCAATTTATTCTGGTGCTTAACCACCCTGACAGGTAGGAAGTTTTTCCCATTTTGCAACTGGATCTAAACTGATGGTACAGATCTCAAAACAATGCACAAAGGAGGTCAGTTTCATTATCGCTTTTTACAGATGGGGAAACTCCGGCACAGTTTGGGGACATGACTTGCCCAAGGTGAATCTGTGGCTGAGTGTGGGATAGAACACAAGTCTCCTAGTTCTATGCTTTGTCCAATGTACCCTGCCTCTCTTGTACATTGGGTGTTTCATGTATCCTGTGATCTACTGAACCTTTAAACCAGTGAGACTCAGACTGAGGCTCGTGAGCCGCACGTGGCTCTTTAATGCATCTCCTGTGGTATTAAAAGATACACATGATATTAAAACACCAAGAGATTTAATGATTGACCAATCAGGAGGCTTTGACTATATTATTAACCAATTGCAGTTGATGAAATAATAATACTTGGTCGGTCATTTTGCTGTGAGACTATATAAACTATTTCCCCTGTCCCTCTGTTTAAATATGGATCTATAGTACTAGAGTAACGAATGAATTCACACGACGGTGGCTCTTTTGGGTAATGTTGATTGCTAATGTGGCTCTTGAACCACTGATGTCTGAGCATCACTGCTTTAAACTAAGACCCTTCAGAGGGTGCATGTCTCGGAGTAGCATCCAAGCAGCAACTAATGATGCATGAATCAATGGGAGGACTAGAAGAGGGTGTCCCTCGATACCAGCAGGGTAGAATTGCCGTGACACTCAGTTCTTGCTCAGCAGCAGTCTGCCAAGGGGCAGGCACAAGCTGCACCCTGGCCTGGGGTTTCCACTCACCAAGTCCGTCAGGATGTGTCCCCCATTAGCACTAAGGGCAGGTCTACACTACGGAATTACTTCGGTATCACTACATCACTCAGGGGTGTGAAAAATCCACAGCCCCTGAGCGACGCCGTTATCCCCACCTACGCGGCAGCGAAGACAGTGCGATGTCGGTGGCAGATCGTCTCCTGCCCACACAGCTAGCGCCTCTCACAGAGGTGGATTAACTACACCAACGGCAGAGCTCTCTCCCGTCGGCGTAGCGCAGCTTCATTCAAGCTCTACAGCGGCGCAGCTGCATCAGTGCAGCGTTTTAAGTGTAGACCTGCCCTAAGCTAACTCAGTCTGGAGAGGTGAAACAAGTTACCCATTCAGGGAGCAATGTTAACTGAGAGCCACGCAGGAAGTTCTCCTTCCTGCCCTTTTCCAGGAGGGGAAGGAGCGAGGTCTAGACTAGTGGCTCTCAACCTTTCCAGGCGATTGTACCCCTTTCAGGAGTCTGATTTGTCTTGCGTACCCACAAGTTTCACCTCACTTAAAAACGACTTGCTTACAAAATCAGACATAAACACACAAAAGTGTCACAGCACATTAGTACTGAAACATTGCTGACTTTCTCATGTTTACCATATAATTATAAAATAAACCATTTGGAATATAAATATTGTATTTATATTTCAGTGTATAGAGCAGGATAAACAACTCGTTGCCTGTATGAAATTTTCCTTTGTACTGACTTTCCTCGGGCTTTTTATGTAGCCTGTTGTAAAACTAGGCAAATAGCTGGATGAGTTGATGTGCCCCCGGAAGACCTCTGAGTACCTCCAGGGGTACATGTACCCCTGGTTGGGAACTGCTAGTCTAGACTAGAGCCAGGGAGTCAGGACTGCTGGCTTCTATTCCTCATTCTGCCAGACCCTGTAACCTTGGGCAAATCACTTCCGTCTTTGTGCCTAAGCTTCAACATCTATAAAAGGGGGATAATGATTCTCACGTGCCCTTGTGAAACACTTTGAGCCCTTCACATGAAAAAGCACAATAAAAGCACCGTATAAACCTTTGTAGAACTGGCTGGGGCGTGAGGGAGGTCACTGAGGGTTTTCCTCACTCAGAAGATGGGGACTCTAAATTCGAAGGCAACCTGCTTCATCTCCACCCAAGCTCCAGAGCAGAAACCAGCAGGGGGAGGTTAGTCTCTCAGGATTGCAGCCAGATGGCAGAGGATTAGGGAGTCTAGCCCTCGTGAGGGGGTGATGAGGCCACCCCTCCTCCCGTGCTGTACTCTGAACCCCAGCTTTAATCCTTCCAACCCCTACACAGCCTTTCCCTTCTCCCTAGCCCTCTTGGAGAAGTGCTGCAAGAGGAACCCGTGGGTCACAATCGAACCACCCTCGCTGGGCACATTTGAAGTCGGGGGAGGGAGGAGAAAAGAGGGGATAGCGTACAGGAAAGACTCTCACGAAAGCTTATGCTCAAATACATTTGTTAGTCTCTAAGGTGCCACAAGTCCTCCTTTTCTTTTTGCGAATACAGACTAACAGGGCTGCTACTCTGAAACAAGTCACCCTCCAGGCACAATCCAAACCTCCGGTTTGTTCCCAAGACACCTAGCAAGGAGTACCTGTCAGCTGGCATTGTCTTCTGAGCATTGAGATGCAAATGAGCATTCAGCAATTTCCTAAGCCCTGTTGATAAGTAAGCTGTGCATTCTTTTAGGTCCCTTCCCCTCCCAGCACCATTGTCACTTCGTTGTGGTGAATGATGGACTGTATTTCACACCTCTGTTGTTGACCTTCTGCCTCTGGAGACAATATGCTCTAAGGCTTGGAAAACAGGGATAGCCCTGGACTGGCTACTTATCCAACCCCTTTAAGGGCTCCACCCAAAACTAATTTAACATGGCTAACCAATACCAGATGGAAACAACCCATATATTATTAATTGAGGTACAACTTACACTAGGCCACACTGCCTTTCCAAATGTTTATCTTCAGCTACTGTACACCTCAACAATGAGGAGTCCTTGTGGCACCTTAGAGGCTAACAAATATATTTGGGCATAAGCTTTCATGGGCTATAACCCACTTCATCAGATGCATGGAGTGGAAAATACAGTAGAGTAGCTCCATTGAAGACACTGCAAATCCTGATTTACAGCCACTGAGAATCTGGTCCAGAAGTGTGTACTAGTGCTGTAGTTCACAGACTTTATTGTTCAAATGACACCTTCGTGAAGAACTGATGTTTGAAGTACCCCGTGCACATTTAATCCTTTTGGTGCCCTCTTGGTTTAGATCTTAATAGCGTTAATTAAGATATTTAGAGACAAATGAGTTTTGTATGTGGCTGGTGGAGATCTGCCTGGGGGAATTAGAAGAGAAGGGAGTTTGGCTAGGGGAGTCCGTTTGGGAGGGTTAGAGGACATGAGGTTTAGAGCAGGTTGGGAGTTTTTCACCGAAATGCTGTGACGTTTTCCAAGGAAAATGTGTCAGACCCAAGACTTGTCACAGCAACGAACAGGTTTCTAGGTCCAGGCTGGAATTTCTGATAAAATTAGGGGGCGGGGTAGGAGCGGGGGTGGGAGGAGGATGGAGGGGGGGAATCATAAACTTGAACTAGGATTGCCCGTGACCCATCGTGCCCTAACCACTGTGCTCTTGGCTGTTTTAGGGCAGGTGAGTCACTTTTATTTATTTACTGTATTTATTATTTTGAAAACAAATTCAGTTTGTCTGGGGGAAAGTTCTGAAATCCTGGAAAGATGGAAAAAAACCCACTTTCTGCCCAGGTCTAATGAGGTTAGGGTCAGGTGACGGGGGTGGGGGAGAGTGTGTGTGTGTAAGTAAATAAATGGGCAGGGAAGGCTTAGGCTATGGCTACACTATGAGGCTTTTAGCAGCACTTGCAGTGTAGCTGCTGTTGGTCAGCCGGAGAGAGCTCTCCTGCTGACAAAAGACTTCCCCCCCACCTGAGCAGCAGCGGCGTTGTCGGCAGGAGAGCGCTCTTGCCAACGAAGAAGGACACTTTTCGTCACTAAAACTTTTGTGGCTCGGGTATGTGTCTGTGTGTGTTTTAACACCCCGAACAACAAAAGTTTTGCCGACAAAGTGCCAATGTAGACAAAGCCTCAAAGGGGAGCTAGGGAGGTGGGGGAATCTTGGGAAGGCTCCCAGCTCCCTGCCCAGGGAGCTTTGCCGGTCCCACTAAAGACCCTGGCCTCTTAGAAGAATCTTTCTGACAGGCCTTCTGTTGTGGACTCACAACTCTTTCCTCTTGGCTAGGGAATTCCACAACCTGCCACCTTGGGGTGGGCTGTGACTCGGGCAGGCTCCCCCAGCCCACTAGTCTCTGTTCTGGTTCTAGAGTAACAGCCGTGTTAGTCTGTATTCGCAAAAAGAAAAGGAGTACTTGTGGCACCTTAGAGCACCCATCCCAGGGAGCCTGTCTCCTGACTTGATGCTCCCCTGTAATTCTCCTCTTCAAGCCGTGTGCCTCTCTCCTCCTGGGGGTCACCTAACAGCTGGGTTTTATCCTGTTGAGGAGGTAGACACCTGATCAACACCTCCCCCTCCCCGCTTCCTCAATTAGTCTGCTGCTCCTAAAAAGGGCCATGTCATGGAACAGGGGTTGGCTGGCCGCAGTCCCAGTACTTCCAGGGATAGACCACCCTGATACAGTGTACCACTTCCAACAAGCTCACGTGCCACGAGTGGTACATGGACCACAGTTTGGAAACCCCTGCACTAGTGGACCGAGCAGGCGACTAGGAACTAGCAGTTTTTTCTTCCCAGCCCTAAAATCGACTCACCATGCAACTGCAGGCAAGCCCTCTGCGTGACTCAGTTTCGCCCACTGCAAAAGCTGAGTGAATACCCACCTGGCAGGCAGGTTCATAAAGTGTCGATAATGAGCTGTATACATGCTAAGCATTGTGAGTAGAGATTTGCACTCGCTGTAAAATTGAGGCCTGGGTTTGGGATGACTGGGCGTTCAGGGATTTGGGTTCTAATGAATTTTTAATTGTAGTTATTTTTTTAAGGGGATCTGTGAGATGATGAACAGGAGGAAATAGTAGCTCCAGAATAAAGAGAAATGGGAAACTAATAAGACTGAGAATAGGCACACTGTTTGGGTGAATAGTGCACCGGAGAGGTGAAAACAGCTCCAACCTCTCCTGGGGATACAATGGCCATGTCTACACTAGGGCACTGAACCAGTTCAGTGCATCCGAGCTGGTTGGGCGGAACCATTTTAAGAGCTTGCCCTGCATCTGCGCTCGCACCGCTCTCAACCGTTGCGGCTGCAGTGCCTTCTGGGAAACTGTCCCCCAGTTTCTGCGGCACAGCTCCCCGAGAGCAATGGATTGCAGTGGATTTTGAAAGGTCACCAGTGCGCTAGAAGTAGGGCTGTTGGAACCAGTTGTGGGATGACACCAGTGACGTCCATCCACACGGGGACTCAATGGTACAGACTGGAATGGTAACTAGCCTCGCTGAAGGCAAGTTCAGTCCAGATGGTGTCAGATGAGCATGCAGCCCGTGGAGGAGCACCTTTTTGTGTGGTCGTGAGGTGCTTCACAAGAGTGCTAGGGGAACCTCATTGTCTTGAGCATGATAAATTTCCCTCAAGCGACAAGGCCAGGGAGGGAGAGCTGCCAGACTTGTGGGCGTGGGAGTGATCCTGTAGATGAAGGAGGAGCCTGAGGATGTATTTGAGGGAACTAATGCTATCCAGCCAGAGAGATCAAGGAACCTTGGTGTGGGTGGGGATTTTTGAGAGTGGGATAGGGTGGGGAGGAGCCAGGAGGCTGTCAGATGTGCAGAGATAGGAAGGCGGGAGGCCAAGTGCTCAGAGGAGAAACTCTAGGTGAACTATAGAAGAATTATCTTGGGGCCTAAGACTGTCCCTCGAGGTGTGTAAGGATCCAAGGCCAAAGAACAGACCTTGAGTCTTCCGTTGTCTCCTCTAGCATCACCAGACTGGTCACAGCTTGCAGCTCCCCAGAGCCCTTCACTGAGCAATCCGGTTCACCCTGCCTACCGTTGTTTCTCCCTCTGCAGGGTAAACCTGATCCCCTCTCCCCAAGCTCCCCTCCACCATGGCCTCTGGGAACAGCAGCGACCCACCGGACCCTCATCGGCGCAGGGGCAGCGAAGGGCATAGGCAGTCGCTGAGACTCAATTCAGGTAACAAGGTCTCTATTACAAACTCGGGTTTAATGTGTCTCTTTTAAATTCCTTTCTGTTTTGATTATAATTCTTGTATCCTGTCAGGTTCCTTTAAAAAGTGGAGAGGGAGAGGTACATGGGCCGGTCAAGGTTTAATCTCTGGGGACTTGGTTTCAAATCTGTGGCAACACCGGCCAAGTCTTTGCTCAGACCAGGACTGAGGTGCACTGGTGGAGCGTGTTTGTGTGTGTCTCTGTCACGCGCCCAAGACTGGAATACCAGGGGGCTGCAGGACAGAAGTGAGATCACTGGCAGAGCACCGTGTGTGGGGGTGGGGTGGGGGGGGAGTCCAGGACTGGAATAGCAAAGGGAGCTGCACGTCAGGATTGAAATGCATTGGGGGCGGGGCAGGACTGCAATAGCAGTGGGATGCAGAGGATTGAGGTGCATTGGCAGAGTGATGGGTGGGAAGCTGGCACAGCTCTTGCTTAGTTTCATTGCCATTATCTCCTCCCATTCCTATAGCCAAATGTACTCCATGTGTAAGAGACCCGTGCCAGGCCAGGCAATGCTTAATGGCTGTGCAGTTGAGTTGAGTCTGAGGACGTCAGCTGTTCGGTAAAATTGAACCCTGATGACTTTCCAAAAGGTGGCTTGTCACATCCACAGTAGCAGATTTATGGGGCAAAACATTGAAAATGTTCTGAGAACTGAGACCAAAACAAATCGAAAGGATCTGCTCCTCATGTCTGTCCCAAATAAATAGAATTCCTCGGCACTGCAACCTTTTAAGCATGGGTGACTCTTTAACCTGTTTTACAGGTAGACTTGTAAATAAGCATGAGTCACTGCAGCTCTGTCAATAACACCACTTCAGTAACTACACCTAACTGTTTATGCAGTTCAGATCCAGCTCAGAGCTGTTTTACTGTCACGATTATATTATTATTTGCATTGTGGTAGCATCTGGAGGCCCAGCTAGGTTCAGAATCCCATTGTTCTGTGTGCTGGACAAACGCATAATAAGGAAGTCCCTGCCTTACCGAAGTTTGTAAGGTATTAAAATAAAATAAAATAAAATAAAATAAAATCAAGGCAGTCCTTATGCAGAGCACGCATTGTAGCCAGAGGGATTTTGCTTGAATAAAAATTGTAGAATCAGGCTGTAAACTATAACCACATGTGTTATACACACACACACGCAATCTGAGTGGGATTCAGTGTTGGCCTCGCTCTGCTCCCAGTGAAGTCAAGAGGAAGCTCTGTCTATATTTACATCCAGATATAACTTAGTGTTTGAAATTAACCTAAGTTCCCGTCTCAGGCAAAAACTGCATTGACGTCAATGCAAATGGAGCTATGTGTCTCCCTCAGAGGCATGCTGTGGGGTCGCTGGGTGGATGAAAGTTTTAGTGACTGGTTTGGTTTAATTTTTTGGGTTCTGATTTTCCTCATGGTTCTTTGTCCATTTTCTTTTGCTGTTGATAGGGAGCTAAGGGATTTATCTGCTGCTCAGGAAAAAAAAAATTCTCCCCCCAAGAGGATCACTCTGCACTACCAAATGTCTCTTAGGGCATGATCAGGGCTTCAGCATCCTTGCCTATCCTGGGTTGCTTCTGGCATGTCCCCTATGTTGTTAAAGCATCACTGGTTGCTTAAAAAAGGCACAGGAACTGAACTTGCTACAACTACCAGGTGAAGAAGAGGAACAAGCTAGGAAATATGGAAAGGGTCCTGCGTAAATGGGAGCGAGATATTGTACCAGGGAAGAAGGATGGTTCATTGGTTAGGGCATTAGCCTAGGAGTCCGGAGTCTATGTTTCTTCCAACCCTGCAAATCAGATTGCTGACACACCCAATAGGCATGTTCTGTAGGATTTTCCCACCAAGTTATATTTCTACTCCATAGATATAATCAGTGGGAAGTCAAATGAAATAAGGAATATACCCTAAATGAATCAATTCAATTGATGCGCCGTCAGGCAGCAGTGTGGAAGATGGAAGTGCCGATCTTGGCTCAAAGGGCATCTGCAGTCCCATGGCTAAGGTATCACCTTAGATTTTGGGGACAGGAGCACCACAGCAGCCTGTAATATGCAACTGGTGCAGCAATCTGTATCCGTAGTTAAGGTCTGGGGGAGGCTCTGGTGTCTAGGGCTTAAAACAGGAAACCAGGACTCTGCCAAATCCCTGTGGGGCCCCGAGCAAGTCACAGCTCTGTGCAAGGGGTGGCTTTTCCCCTTGACCAGACTGTGTTTGTCAAATCTGCATTTAAATGTACCCAGGGAGCCTTTGACATTAGCGCCTTGTTAGAGCGATAGGGGCTAGAGATGGCTGTAGATCCAGCTATAACTTAGCTAGAGCGAGGCTGGGTGAATAGGTCATGAACATTATTATTTATTGTTCAGAGTGGCAGCCGTGTTAGTCTGTATTAGCAAAAAGAATGAGGAGGACTTGTGGCACCTTAGAGACTAACAAATTTATTTGAGCATAAGCTTTGGGTTTTAGCCCATGAAAGCTTATGCTCAAATAAATTTGTTAGTCTCTAAGGTGTCACGAGTACTCCTCGTTCTTTTTATTATTTATCATGTTTATTATGCTAGTGCCTAAGGGCCAGCCAAGAACAGGGGGGCCCCATTGTGCGAGGTGCTCTAGAAACAGAGTAGCAGACTGTCCCTGTTCTGAGCGGTTTACAGACTAAGCAGACACAACAGACAGGTGGGCGAACGAGCAGAACACACAAGCAGAGTGAACCATGTGATGGCGGTAAATGGCATGTTAATTCCATGGTGGGGGGAACTTAGGAGGGGATCAGCTAAATGGAAAGAAAAAGGAAGGGAAGGGGTGAAAAGGACAGAGCAGGGGAAAAGAGGGTAAGAGGGGCAGGTGTGGTGTGAAGCTAAGGGGAGGGAGCGGGTTGGAGCAAGCAGCACAGGGCAGAGAAAGTCCAGGCTAAACTATAGACTGTTCCCTGATTCACAGGACTGGCCCCGCCATGGAAGGAGATGGGAATGGGAGGTGGGTACTTTTTAATGAAAGCTGTTGGCTCCTATAGAAAGCAATGGAAAATGCAGGAAGAGGCCAGGCTGGCTGGGTCTGTTCCTGTCTGGTCATTTGTGTGACTGTGAGACAGGCTGACCCATACCAGCTTGCACTGGTTGTGGCTGCTGGGTGGGACACAAGGTTTGGGAATGAATTAGTCACCTTGCAAAGGCAGAAATGCCAGCCAACCGTCAGTATAATCTAACCGTTTTGCCTCAGAGGTCGGAATGATTGATCAGAGATCCAATCAGCCATAGATCCATCTGGAAGCGCGATGTTGTGGGTATAGCACAGGGCTGGGAGTTGGGACTTTGGGGTTCTGGCCACGGCTTTGCTACCAAATTGCTGTATGGCCTTGGGCAAGTCACTTTACCTCTTTGTGCCTCAGTTTTTCTATCTGTAAAATGAAGGTAATAGAGCATCCTGTGGAGTGGATGGAGGTCTGTTGCTGGGCAAAGGAGAGAGATCTGGCCAAGGTGTCTGCGCTGTGGGGCTAGCTATCCCTTCCCCCAACTCCCAGCTCTCTGATGCACAAGCAAGCAGGTTATTTCTGTCCTGTCAATTGGGGAAGCAGCATGTCCAGGCAAGATTTACGGGGCCCATCTACTACCATGCTGTAATACAACCGATTTCCCCCCTCCCCCAGGCCGTGCACCCCACTCTACGTCCAAGCGCTCTGCAGCGATATTAATGCATGCTGTTTCCTGTGTCGGTTTGTTCTGCGGTGAACTCACTGGCAGAGGCAAATGAGTAAACACTTAGCACCTACCTCAGCGCAAGGGGAAGTGACCTGCCTGAGTCAGAGGCCGCGTGGGGACTGAAAAATATCCACCCACAACTGAAATCAAAGGTTGAACAGAGCAAGGTGAGCCTTCGGGCTGCAGCCCCAGGGCTTTGCTTACTCCTTGCTGTGCAGTTCTGTGACAGCCTGGCAGCTCTGGAGAAGGATGGCGATCGTCCCGCATTGCCATGCCAGCATGACTCAAGCCTGACCTGACCTGACCTGGAGGACTCTCCTCTAGAGTGAGAAGATGGATCAGTCCCCAGGGCTCATTCAATCCCTGGCCTCTGCTGAGTTTGCCCCTGATCAGGAGTCAGCTAGTGCCCCTGGTGGGTGGTGGGTTTTATGATGGGGACGCTTGTCCACTGGGAACTGAACTGAGACCCACCAAATTCATTTCACACAGACCGTTGCACATCTATCAGCTGGCAGCCACTTTACATTACTGTTGATGTGGGCTAGAGTCAATCTTTCACCTTCACATTACATTTCCAGCCCCCTGAGCTATCTAATTCCCCCCTTGGTGTTGCGCAGATTTCTAAAAAGCAGAGTTTGAAAATCACAGCGATGGTTTTAAGATATCAAGATGCAGCAAATATTGTCCCAACTTCTGCCGCCCCACCAAGGGAGAGCTAGCATACAGGGGAAACTTCCCCTTATGGCAAAGACAATTTGGCCCTCGCTCACTAAGATAGCTAGGCCAGAGGAGACGGTTCCATCCAGTACTTTGGAAGGGAAACCCCTTCCACTGTATACTTGCCAGACTCTTACTCGGTACCCCCTGAGATGTATTTGGCATGATGTCGAATGAAACTGCTGGCCCACTTCTAATTTCACTTAAACCAGGGTTATTAATAATAAAGCACTTCACAAAGGAGGTTAGCATCATTGTCCCCAATTTAAAGATGGGGAAACTGAGGCACGGAGCAGTGGGGTGACTTTCCCAGGGCCACCCAGTTGGCTACTGGTGGAGTTGAGAATCAACCCAGCTCTCCTGAGTCCTAGTCCAGTGCTCTACTCTGGACAAAGAGTAACACTGCTGGAGTCAGGGGGAGCCTGGATTTTCAGAGGTGCTGACCATCCTGCTGCAATGGGAGCTGCCGGTGCTCCGCAGTGGGGATTGAACTGGGGACTTCCAGAGCTACACATGTAGGGCTTTACACCTTAAGCTAAACAGACAGGGGCTGTAAGAGCCTCACACCCTGTGTGCATCTGGCACACACAACACTCTGCTCCTTGAAAAATTGGGCTTTGGAGCTGCCTTGTTGTAAAGCCAGGGTGAGACCAGAAAAGGGCCCTGTCTTTTTTCAGATGTGATGGGAATTGCTCGATGGGTTTGGGACCCTGTGACAAAAACCAGCTGCATGGGCTAGGGGATTTTTAGCGTCCGCTGGTATCTGATTGTGTTGCATCCATTGTCAGGGTGAGGTAAGCTGCAGCAGGTACAGTTTGGTCTGTAGCCGCGCTTTGATAACAGGGTGCTTTTCAGCCTTTGTATAAACAAATGCACCTTACAATTTAAGGCTTTGTCTACACTAGCACTTTTGTCGGTCAGGGGTGTGAAAAAACCACGCACCCCACTGACCGATATAAGTGTCACCGACAAAAGCGCCAGTGTGGACAGCAACATGTCATAGACTATCAGGGTTGGAAGGGACCTGAGGAGGTCATCTAGTCCAACGCCCTGCTCAAAGCAGGACCAATCCCCAATTTTTGCCCCAGATCCCAAATGGCCCCCTCAAGGATTGAACTCATAACCCTGGGTTTAGCAGGCCAATGCGCAAACTACTGAGCTATTCCCCCCCCCCCCCGCCGCCTCTCTCCTGCTGCCATTGCTACCAGGGCTCCTTGGAGGTGGTTTAATTATGCCATCAGGAGAGCTTTCTCCTGCCGGCATAAAGCAGCGGTACAGCTGGGCCGCTGTCAGGTCTGTAGCGTCGACATGGCCTAAAAGACAATGGGGTAGATTCTTCCTCGCAGAGCATCTGTTTTGCACCACTCTGCAGGCAGACTGTAGCCTTGAAGCTGCCCCAGAGGATCACCCCAGTGCAAGGTGTGGGGCGTAGAGCCAGCGTAGGGGCTTTTATGCTGCTCCCGCTCCCCACTGCTGGCATAGCAAGGAAAATGGGTCTTGGCTACAGGGAAAGGGAGGTGGCCAGGATGCCCCCACGCCACATTGATCCCTGGCTGCAGTTTGATCCACAGGTAGCCAGCTGAAGTAAAGCAGGCTAGCTCTGCACTAGAAGGGGGATAGTGCGAAGGGGAGCTGAGTTTTAAGCCACCTTTGCACAATCCCCCTCTAAGCAGCACTCTGTGCAAAGCAACTGCATGCCAAGAATCTGACTCAGAATGTACTGGGAGCGGGTCATGACTTGGCCTATCTTTTTTCTTTTAAAGGGTGGAGGAGATTTCCAAATGGTAGACCTGACGGTATTACACTGATGTCGGGTAGCATTTGAAAAATATGTATTTCAAAAAGGTTATTTATACTGTTGGAGCACCTAGGACCCCAATCCTGGACCAGCTAGGGGCTGTACAAACACAGAACAAAAAGACGGGCCCTGTCCCAGAATACTTCTGTCCCTATGTTACTAGCAATACCATCTGGGGCTTTTAAAACAGAAAGTGGTTTTTTGTTTTTTAGCCTATCTCCTCCTTGCTGTTCATGCTGCTTGTTTACTTTTCTGTGTTTCATTGAAACTGTGAGTCAGTCAGTTTCGTTTTCTAGTTCCCCTTTGGCCAGCACTGCACCCTTGCCTTCGACGTCGCTGTTTACATCCAAATAAATCTGTTCTCGCTGAATCAAAAACAACGCCAGAAAGTATCAGGGTGTGTATGTGTTTGTCATTGCCCCCCCCCCCCCATCCATTTATTTACACAACCTACAGTTTATGTAACCTCACCATGTCTCTGACTCACTGTCTGCATCCATCTGTCCATTAGTCAATTACCCAGTCATCTAGTTCCCAGCCATAATTGTGTTATTGGGGTGATCTTGGGCTTGATTTCTCAGACTTGCTAAGGACCCACAAATCCGCCTGAAGTCAATGGGGACTGCAAGTGCTCTGCACCTCTGAAACTCATATGAATGGCCCATGTCCAGACCTGAGTTTAAATGTATATGGGCCCCGTACTTCACTGCTTTGCTCCTTGTGTCGACATTTAGACTCTGATTCTACAAATGCTTATGCACGTACTTTATATTTAAGCAGGTGAATAGTCTTAATTGAGCCAATACGTTTGTCTTCACTAGGCAAAAAATTGTGCTGTTTAAAATGTTTATCCAAGCGTAGACAAGGCAATTTGTAATTTAACACAGATTAGCTGGTTGGGGTCAACCATAGGGACCCTGATCTATGTAATACTGGGCTTTATAAGGTGTCTATTACCACCGGTTTTTAAGAGCTGCGATGCTTAGCTGGGGGCTCCCTACATGGGGACATTCTGATTCTGGAATAGCTGTTATGGCAAATTTTCAAGTGGAGACAAGCCCTAACACAGGTCTCGTGTCCACTAAATTTTTCCTTCCAGCATGGGAGCCATCAATGTCAAGAGAACACTAGCTGCCTGTCTGCACTGGTGCTCTTGCGGCTGATGGAGCTTAACCCATGATAGCAACAGCAGGGAAACACTACCCCAGCCTTTGTTCTGTGGATCCAGCCACCTTTACCCAGTTGGCTCACTTTCTAAGCATGTGTGGGAGCCTGCTTTGTGTTTTTTTCCTTGCACAGTCAGCCAGGTGACATTACTGCTCCGCATGTTATGCGTTGAGCCCAGAATACCTGGCGTTCCAAGCCGAGAGCTGTTTACAACCCTGACTCTGGAGAAGAAGAGGCTGTGTCCAGAAACAATCACAGGCTTATCCAAAACAACCCCTACCTCCGGCTGAACCTCAGACCCATCCTGCCGAGCTAGTGACTTATCTCTCCTGTCTTTGTTTGTTATCAAAGCAGAGGGTTTGGACTCCTGCTGGTGCAGAGCAGGGATGGGGATGTCTGGCAGGGTGAGCAGCAGCCGTTCTGCAGGGCAGCTCGGCTTCAGATGCATCACCTGGGTTTCAGCGAGGTTCCTGTTTTGCAGCAGCGCAGTTCTCTGGGGCTTTGGGAGTCAAGCGACTGGCCTGAAGTCGCACTAAAAGTCACCTCTGTGCAGAGGGGTCAGAACAAGGCCTGTGCCTGGCTCGAGTGCTCCAGAGAGACATTTCAGCCATGAGAAGGAAACATTCTTTGTCCCTGGTTTGATGTTGCTGAAGCCACATGGTGTGAGTGTGTGTGGAATTTAGTGGTTAAAGCATCTGAAGCAATGCTGTGTGAGAGCACGGCTTTCTTCCGGTTATTGTCACCAGGTCACACAAAGGACACAGAAACCCAGATGGTTTTTGTAGCTGCCAGACAAACTGGTGTAAGTGAGCTCAGACAGCAAGTGATTAAATAAGAAGGGACGGCACAAAAATGGCTTAGGCAAGCCTTCGTTGTCCACAATCACCTGGCGGATCTATACAACTGCACAAGAATCCTCGCAGGGAAAGTGGTGGCAGCCCCATTGCGTGGCTATTTATAACTAGAGCGGATGTATTGTTAGGAAATACCCCATAGGGAACAATCCTGCAGTGGCTGCAGAGCGATGCCGGGCTGGGTTGATGGGTTGGCTCCCACATGCCAGACATTTATAGAATTCCGGTAACAATTCACATTGAATCATTCACACTTGCGAACAACAAGGCATATATATGGGCGGTATGGCCAACCTCAAGTGTTCAAAAATTATTATTGGCATTGGAGTCTCAGTCCTGGACCAGGACCCGATTGTGCCAGGCCTCTGCCCTCCCAAAAAAAAAAAAAAAAAAACAGAATGAGATTTTCAAAACTAATCAATATTGAATTCTTTTCATTTGCCTCCCAGTGTTTGAACTTGGCACATCTCACCTAACCTATTCCCTGCCATTGCAATGGGCTCTTGTATCAATGTACCTCAGTCTTTCCTGTTCTCTGCCAGCGGCACATGATGGTTTAGACTTCGGAGGACTGAAATGTTTTAATTTAACTCATTATTGGGCTCTTTACAGCAGTATCTGGGTGAAATGCAATGGTCTGTGATGTGCAGGAGGTCAGGCTAGGTGATCTAATGGTCCTTTCTGACAGTAAGCTGTATGAAAAGAAGGATTAATGCCCTTGTATGAGGCACTGGTAAGACCTTGTCTGGAATCCTGCGTACAGTTTGGGTGCAAGAAAGATGAATTCAAACCAGAACAAGTGCAGAGAAGAGCTATTAGGATGATCAGGGCCTAGCTTATGAGAGGAGCCTGGAAGAGCTTGGCTTGTTTAATGAATCAATAAGGCCGATGGTGCTAGGATTACTCTCTATAAATACCAGGGAGGATGCAGTTATTTAAGCAGAAGGGTGTTTTTGGGACAAGAACAAATGGACGTAAACGGGCCATGAGCAAACTGGGGCTGGGAATTAGAAGAAGGTTTCTAACCATCGGAAGGGTGAGGTTCTGGGACAGGCTCCCACTAGGAGTTAGTGGGAAGGGGGAAGGGCTAAGCAATTTAATTTGTTTTGAGAGCTGGACAAATTTATGAGCCTGATTTTATGATGGGGTTGTTTGTGATGGTGTGGGGAGCACTCAGCAGCCCTCAGGCTCACTTCTGGTTTATGTCTTATGTTTCTAAAAGCTCATGCTTCAGGGTTTCAGCCAGACTTGAGCAGGGGTCAGGAAGGAATTTTGCTCCCCACGCTCCAGTGTATTCTGGGAGGGTTCCCCCTTCCTTTGAGGCACCAGAGATGGGCACAGCTGGAGATGGGACATTGGACTGGAAGAGCCACGGTTCTGAGGTGGCACTGAGCATCCTCTGTCTTGGGTGCTTGGCTGGCTGGTTCTTGCTCATGTGCTCAAGGTCTAACTGATATGTGGGGTCAGGAAGGAATTTCTCCCCAGGTCAGCTTGGCAGTGAACTTGGGTTGTTGTTTTTTTCACCTGTCTCTGCAGTATGGGGCACAGGTTATCTGCCAGGATTATCTGGGGGTCTCTCAATCTTTCGCTGCCATTGTCGAGGCCTTGGGCATTGATATACTTCTGTCCCTCCTGTTCTCTGCCTGTGGCTCATAATAGTCTAGTCTCCTGGGAGCTGTAATACTTTGGTCTCATTCTGGTTGTTTGGTCAGTGTGCAGGTGCAGGGTGTGTTGGTGGCCCATGCTACAAAGGAGATCAGACTGCATGATCTAGCGTTCCCATTTGGCCATAAACTATCTGACTAGCTCTCTGAAACAGTTAGGAATCTTCATTTTCAAGCTTTTCTCCACAAACACAAAGGACATAAACTATTTTTTTTTTACATCATCACCCGACTCCAGCAGCTGGGTCTTTAAGAATGACATCAACTATTGTGAAACCTGTGATAAAATCATGAGAATTGGCATCGCTCCCCAGGGATAAAAATTCTCCAGTACGTCTCATTTTCCGAAAGCCACTCATAAGAAAAAAGAAAAGGAGTACTTGTGGCACCTTAGAGACTAACCAATTTATTTGAGCATGAGCTTTCGTTAGCTACAGCTCACTTCATCAGATGCATAAAGTTTTGCATAAAGTGGAAAGCTTTATGCATCCGATGAAGTGAGCTGTAGCTCACGAAAGCTTATGCTCAAATAAATTTGTTAGTCTGTAAGGTGCCACAAGTCCTCCTTTTCTTTTTGCGAATACAGACTAACACGGCTGCTACTCTGAAACCACTCATAAGAAAGTTTGCTTTGGTTTGTTTGTGTGGGTGCATGTTTGTGTAAAAGCAATAAAGCATGAAGCTAACACTTTTGAAGTTGACCACTGAATTTGTTTTGGCAGCCTCTGGGGCTTTTCTCAGTGCCTGACTTCGGACACCTTGGGGCCGGGATTTTCAGAGGTTCTGAGCACCTGCAGCTGCAGTTGAAATCAGTGCGAGCTGTGGGTTCTCAGCACTTCTGAAAAATCTAAGTCTCAAGTCAAGCAGCCAAAAAACAGGCTGTCCGAGATGTGACTGCATCGTATCTGTTTGAATTCCTCTCCTTCTGGAGCGTGCTCTGTGCATGTAACTTGGGGTGGGAGCCCCATGGTCTGTGGTTGTATCTTTGACATGGGAGTCCTCCTGTTTTTAAGGGTCTCCCAGTTAGCCCTCGACTTGTTTTGTTTTGAATGTCTCTAATTTTCTTACCCTATTTGCCACTGATACGTACCCTCCAAGGTCCAAGTTCAGCCCTCATTCGATCCTGTAGCGAGGCTTGTTGCTAAGGCCTTGTCTAACTTAAAAAATGGCACTGGTTTAGTTATATGGGTACAAAGTCCTGTGTGGAAATGCTTATTTCAGTTTGAGTGGCTTTATTACGGGAGGCAGTATGGGACAGTGGAGAGTGCACTGGACAGGGACTCAGGAGACTTGGGTTCTGTTCCTAGCTGTGTCAGTGGCCTGCTGGGTGAACCTGGGCAAGTGATGTCCCTACTCTGTGCCTCAGTTTCCCCATCTGTAAAACGGGGATGATAATACTGACCTCTGTATGAGAGAGAGAGATGAAAAGCATATCTGAGTATTATAATTTCAGTTCATTTTAAACCCCTTTCTAATTGACTTCAGCTAAACTGAAACAACACTGGGTCAGGCCAGAATAAGGGCAGCCCGACCGCCTTTGGCACTGGTTTAATTTAATCAAACTGGTGCAGCTCTGCATGGAGGGCAAGCCCGGCCGGTGTTTCACGTGGCATCTGGCAGTGCTTCAAGCCTCAGAGGGCTCCTCTGCTGGTTTGTAGAGCCCCCAAAGCACAGCAGGCCTGTGCAGACCAATCTGCAGAGCCAGTCCCTGGTGCGAAGGGCATGCTGCCTAAGGAGCACAGTGGTCATTTGGTCCATCAGAATGACAGAGAATGCAGCAGAACAGGGGTTAGTGCCGTGGGGACACACTGTCTCAAAGGATATGGGGGAGGCCACACAGGTTCCCCAGTGTTTTAAGATAAGGAGGGGTTTCCTCACTCCTGCGCACCCTGGGGAGCTGCCTGCCTGACCCTGCCAATCCTTGTCTCTCCCTCAGAAGATCAGGTGGCCCAGGAGACCGAGGAGGTGTTCCGGAGCTATGCCTTCTACCGCTACCAGCAGGAGAGGGAAGAGGGTGGAGGGGAGGTGCCGATGGACCCTGAGATTGCAGAGATCCAGCAGGAGCCGGGCAGGTAAAGCTCTTCCCATTACAGGCTGAATCGTACGTCCCCCAACACAATCCATGTTCAGGGTGGGATTCGCACCCCATTTGTGGCCTGACCCTGCATCCTCTTGGCCCTGCTTGGAAGTTGGGCCCATCGCTAATGCTTTCCATCCTCTTGGCAGCACCAGCAACCAGGTGGGTAGGCGCCTGGCCATCATCGGAGATGACATCAACATGCGGTATGACGCAGAGTTCCGGAACATGCTGAAGACCCTGCAGCCCACGAAGGACAATGCCTACGAGTACTTCACTAAGATAGCCTCCAGGTAAGGCAGCCAGCTCCCCGCACTCCCAAGGAACGCTGGTGATGTTGCAGAGAGGGTCCGACTGGCACGCAGGGTGAAAAATCAGAGGAGCGAAAATTGGCATTGTTTTACCCAAGCTCTGCCCACAATGCCAGGACAGCTGGCACCCAAATTCTGCCCCCAAGCCCAGCCCACAGCCCCAGAGAAGCTGGTATCAGTCGTGAACCAGTTCACAATGGAAGGCTGGCGTTTCATGAAGCAGTGTCTGAAATAAGCCCGCGTTTTCCGCCTGTCTGCTCTTGCGCCTGTCATTGTACATCCATGTCAGATGTTGGCAGCGTGTAAATGGGTCTTCGGTCCCATTTTAAATGCACTGGCAGTCCTTGCACGTGCTAGTGAGCATGCAGAAGGATGGATGGCCTGCTGGCCTCCTGTTGTGAAAATCTACCCCATCACTCTCAAGCCTAATCATGACAACTAAACACCGGTTGAGCGGGCAGAGCTGTGGGGCCTGGCTCTCCTCTCTGTGACATCAGGAGGGAGTTTACCAATGTCTGGAGTTACATTGGTATAAAACCAGCATGAGAAGGGAATATAGTCACTGTTTCATTCCTGGGCAGCCCTGCGTCAGCCCCCATTGGGAAGGTTTTTCTTCACAGTCAGAAAGGCTTGACGGTTAAAAGCGCAGGGCCTGATTTCCAGTCTGTGCTAAGCAAACACAGCTTCAGGCAGCAGGCCCTGCAGGGGCTCAGTGCCTCTGACAATCAGCCTTGAACCGGCTCAGTCCAGCCTTTGACCTAGGTACCATGCAGGCCTCCTTACTCTGCAGTCCCTTAAGGAAGGTGTTGTCTGTCCGTCCTCTTGGGTGTGGGTGTGTGAAAAGTGAAAGCAGAGAGTCTGAGGAGTTGGGACTCTGATCATCTAGCTTGCTCGTTCTCAGCGGGAGGAGAGTCTCTCTCAGAGGTCAGTGGGTGGAGAGGGAGCCTGGTCTGGTAGTGCAGAAAACGCACAAGGCTAGATCTTCCCATGTGATCCTCCCTGGATCTGGATCCTGGGCTGGATTCTGGCTGTAACTGACCATCTCTGTGTGAACTCTGAGCTGGCAAAAAGCTGGTGGCGCTGGCTTCTGGGCTGGGCATGCTCCACCCCTGTGGAGGGGGAAGGGCAGAGCTCCACTTTGTTACAACAGTCCTCAGTCTCCCAGGCTGCTGTAACTCACACCAGGACTGGCATAGACCCTCTCATCGGTTCCCGGTGCCCCTTATGCTGAGAAGAGCTTGGACGCAGGGGAGAAGCCTGCTCCCTCTGTCTAAAACCGAGCAACGGACCCGCAGTGCCCGGAAACCTTCCGATTTCAAGAGCAGCCCGATGCACTTGGCGCGTTGACTAATGCATGCTGTGTTGAAATGGCTGCAGAGATGCAGGGGGATCGGGGCAGCTTCCTAGAGTGCTGGATTCCGTGCAGTCCAGTGGCCCCATCTGCCCTTTAGATGTCCCTCCCATATCAGAGAGGAGATAGAGGAAAGCGCTTCACCCCTCAGCTGCTACTGCTTGTCTGGCCACAGGTGAGGTGGCTTACCCCGGTGTGAAGGGGAAGACAGCAGGTATGTCTGGTGAACCCAAAGCTTGGTGGCAGCAGGGAAAGGACCCTGAGGAGACTGTGGTTCCCCTCCCACTTGCCCGCCGGCTATCTCCCCTATTTTGTGGTAGCCCCTAGAGGCTAGCCAGGTCATGACCTCATTCTGTCTAGGTACTGTCATGCCCTGCATTGCCACAGTATCCGAGCACCTCACAACCACCAATGGATTCTATCCCTGCAGGCCCCCTGCGATGGGGGGAAGGCTTAGCTCTGTTTCGCAGATGGAGATCAGAGGCACAGAGAAGATGAAGCAATTTGCCTAAGGCTGAGCTGGGATTGAAACTTGAGGCCCAGTCTAATTCCCAATCCACTTCCTCCCTCGTTAGGCCAGGCCTTGTACAAATGATAGCCCAGTGTCTTGACGCTGACAGGCTCCACACCAACACCCCTCTCCTAGCCTTCCCCCTGGGCACACAGTGTACATTGCCTAACTGTCTCTTCTGTCCTTTCTTCCTGCTCCCTTTCTTCGGGAAGCCACGCTTTGCCATCCTGAGGCGGGTAACGCACAGCAAACAGGTAAATTAACCTCTGTCACTCACTCTCCATCCTGCCTTTTCAGTGTTGTTCCTTCCTCCGTCTCCACTAACTCGCCTCTTGCCATGACATGCTCTGGAAGGCCCCCGTCTGCACTCTGAAGAGCCTTATCTTTATGCTGTGGGTCGGGACAGATACCTGCATTAGAACAGTTTCTCTGCAGCAGTGCGAACAGAAATAGACATGACAGGCACCCAGGTTAAAACCCAGGGCCTGATTCTTGTCACACATACTCTGGTGTAAATCAGGAGTAACTCAGTATAGTGACACTGGTGCGAAACCCCATATAAACGGCAGTTGTTTGTATGCACCTGGAAGCTCAGATCAGGACTGGGACCCCATTGGGTTGATGCTGCATGGATATATGTTGGAAGTCCATCCTTGCCTTAAGGGGCTGGCAGGCTAAAATGAGATCAGAATCCAGCCCTGTGGGAAGTATTTAATTTTAATGCATCCAGGCGAAGAAAAAGTCATGTCCTAATATGCCTGGGCCACTGTCCGGTTCAAACCTGCATATCTCTGTTGCATAGATAAAGCCCCAGGGCGAATGTGTTCCTTCCAGGATAGCTACAGCTCACAGAGTGCAAACTGTTAGTGGTTGTGGTTGAGCATGTGGGAGAGCAGAACTACGCAGTTAGTTGTGTTTGTTTTTCACCACTAAGCTGTTAGTAAATTTGTTTGGGTAGGATTCAGAGTAACAGCCGGGTTAGTCTGTATTCGCAAAAGGAAAAGGAGGACTTGTGGCACCTTAGAGACTAACCAATTTATTTGAGCATGAGCTTTCGTGAGCTACAGCTCACTTCATCGGATGCATAAAGTTTTGCATAAATTGGAAAACTTTATGCATCCGATGAAGTGAGCTGTAGCTCACGAAAGCTCATGCTCAAATAAATTGGTTAGTCTCTAAGGTGCCACAAGTCCTCCTTTTCTTTTTGGGTAGGATGTAGCTTGAGGGCCCAGAGTGCTCCAGGTGTGCAGAGAACACGCCTGTGAACCCCTGGACATTCCACCAGCTGCAGGGTAACGTGAATGGACGGAGCAGCCCAACAGGGGGCGGCAGAGCACCAGAGCCAGCCTGTTGTGGTTTTTTTTTTAACCAGGAGGTTTGGTTCTGTTACAGCTTGTTTGACAGCGGCATTAACTGGGGCAGGGTGATTGCGCTGCTGGGGTTCGGTTACCGGATGGCGATTCATGTGTACCAGCTCGGGGTGACCGGCTTCCTCCGGAGCATCGCTCGCTACGTGGCAGAATTCGTGCTCCGCAACCGCATCGCCCAGTGGATTGCCGACCAAGGAGGATGGGTAAGTGAGCCTGGCTTTTCTTCTCTGCTGGGCGCCTGGGCTGAGCTAGGGTCAGCATGATTCCTCGCATAGCTGGGCTTGTGAGCAGTGTTGCTGGTCAAATTGAGTCAGAGGAGCTTGCAGCTGAGCTCTGACCAGTTCGGGGTACCGTGACGCAGAGGGGGAGGCCTCAGAATGCAGCCAGCTGTGGGGATGCTTCAGGACGTAGGCCAAAATGTTCAAACTTGGAACCTAAGATTAGGTACTTAATCCACACTTAAACACCAGTATCTGTTTATCTACGGTACTTACATGGCCTCCATCTCCATGATATTTGGGCACCTCACAAACTTTTCCATATTTATCTTCGCAACACCTCCGTGTAGCAGGCCAGTGGTATTATCTCCACTGTACAGGTGGGAAACTGAGGCACTGAGAGGCTAAATGACTTGCCTAAGGTCACACAGGGAGCCTGTGGCAGAGCAGGGAATTGAACCGGGGTTTCCCCAGCCCTAGTCTAGTACCCTAAGCACCCTCCCTGTGTGTACAAGCAACCCAGTTCTTAGGAGGTCTAGCCAGCCACAGCTCCTGTTGTCTCCGGTGGGAGTTGAATGTGCTCAGCAAATCACACCCTGCTTGTTTAAAGCTGGACATCTGAAAAAAGAGGCACTCCAAATTTGAGGGCAGTATAGAAAGTGTAGCTCTGAGTGAGGTCCTTCCCCTGCCACATTAGTGAGTGTCCGATAATAGAAGAGATGAGAGCCATATCCCCTTAGGAAAGGGATAGATAATAAGATGGAAAATATCATAATGCCATTATATAAATCCATGGTTCACCCACACCTGCATACAGTTCTGGTCACCCCATCTCAAAAAAGATATATTAGAATTGGAAAAGGTACAGAGAAGGGCAACTAAAATGATTAAGAATATGAAACAGCCTCCATATGAGGAGAGATTAAGAAAACTGGGACTTTTCAGCTTGTAAAAGAGACAGCTAATGGGGGTGGGATATGATAGAGGTCTGTAAAATCCATGGATGGTGTGGAGAAAGTGAATAGGGATGTGTTATTTACCCCTTCTCGTAACACAAGAAACAGAGAATCTAATTCTTGTGTTACGAGAAGGGGGAAATGAAATTAGGAGGCAGCAGTTTTAACACAATCAAAAGGAAGTACTTCTTCACGCCATGCACAGTCAACCTGTGGAACTCCTTGCCAGGGGGATGTTGTGAAGGCCAAAACTATAGTGGGGCTCAAAAAAGAATTAGATAAGTTCATAGAGGATAGGTCCATCGATGGCTATTAGCCAAAATGGTCAGGGATGCAACCCCATGCCCTGGATGTCCCTAGCGCTGATTGCCAGAAGCTGGGAAAGGATGACGGGATGGATCCCTGCCTGTTCTGTTCAGTCCTTCTGAAGCATCTGGCATTGGCCACTGTCGGAAGACAGGATACTGGGCTAAAGGGACCATTGGTCTGACCCAATCTGGCCGTTCTTATATCGAAACTGCTGCACTGAAAGTAAAGGGCTGATTGGACCCCTTAGCTTCGGCAGGCATGCCTACTGTGTGTACCCTAGAGCTGGCTGGGGGATGTAAAAGCTTATTCACTGATAATGATCTGAAGTTACTGTGGATTTACTATGGTGTAAATCAGATCAGAATCTGGTTTATTCAGTTGCAGGGCGGAGCACGAGCATATTTGAATGAATCCAATGCTGCCAAGTTTGTGCAAAAAGTAACCCAGGTGATGTCTGAGTGCCAGGCATGCCAGCAACACAAGTGCAATTGGATCATCCTGTTGTTGTGTCTTTCACCTGCCACTTCTCTCTCCTGCTAGGTGGCAGCACTGGAGTTGGATAACGTTTACGTGTTGTACATGATGGGGGTGTTGGTCGTGGTCCTGCTGGGTCATTTGGTGGTACGACGCTTCTTCAGCCCATGACTGGAGTGGAGGCCGAGGCCGGTGATCCGGCCAAACTCTCTCTCAATAGTCCACTCCGTCATAAAGACATCTCCTGAGAGAGAGGGGCTCAGGGAACAAACAAGGGAGAGCAGTTTGGATATGACGACTCCTCTTCTGAGACAGCACCATCCACGGAGAGACTGCCATCTGTGGGGAGACTGCCAAGAACTACACAGAGAGGCATTAATGGGGGGCTTTGGGGTGTGGGGCGGGATTGATGATCTCATCCAGAGGTTGAATGCTTCAGTCAGGAACATCAGTGCAATGACGTTCCCAGCATGCAGCGATGGGTGAGGGTTACAGGCTTCTGCAGTGTACAGAGACCGTAGAAGCCCCATTAGAGGAACAAACATGTTGTTTGGGTAATGCACGTGTCTCCCGCATCCACTCAGTGGCATTCTCAAGAGCCCTCCCAAGGAAAGGCACGGAACATCCTCTAATGGATCTCAGCCCAGATCTCGCCGGCCTTCACATAACAGGATTACAGCCACAGCCGTTACAGTCTCTGCTTGTAAGTCATTGGAGGGGGTCAGCCAGTGCTGGAGAGTCCAGGGAGGTTTTGCTCTTACCTTCTCTTGCTCCCAGCATGCCAAGCCCCAGATTCTTAGCTTTCCCAGTTGCTTTTAAAAAGCATCCCTGTCCACCTCTAAACAAATACACTGTTTGGCATGTGACAGTCATGACTAGAAATCCAGTTGCCCCCCAGACAAAATGACAGACTGATCCTGTCAGGATCTGAATTTGGAGATGTGCTTTTTCCCCCCACCCAGGAACATCACAGACACCTAAACAGAGCAGCATCCTAGGACTGTGCTACTTGTCCTGGTTGCCAGCCCTTCCTAGGGGAATGCAGAAGCCTGAACTTCAGGGTGGCAGCAGATGTATAAAGGAACGGCTTGTTTTCAAACACTAAAATACAGTCAGGTTAAAAATCCTGGGGTAAATCAGGAGTGAATGTCCTGGGTTGCGATGCACCATCCCAAGTCTGTGGTGTTTGGCTTACAGGCACAGCAGACGATGGTCTTCATCCAAACATAAACTTTTTTATGGAGAATCCGTCTGGCGGGGCCCCTCTCACCTGACTCCTGTATCTCTGTGCATGATTGGAGATGTAAACCGCTCCCTGTCGGCTGTTATTCAGAGTGGTGGCAAAGCAGAGTCCACGCTCTGAAATCCCCTGAGCTTTTGTGCGGTGAGTGCAGGAGTTTCTAAATCTGGCTCTGAGCCTTGAGGCTTGGGTCCATCTGTGCTTCCCACTTCAGGTTACTGTGTAAAGCTTGCAAACTGTGACTGGATTTAGGCTGTGTCCACCTGAGCCTCAGACTGGGTTCAGACCCAATTCCTGCTAACCCTGTTTCTAGCGCTGTTCGGCCAGCCAGTGGGGAGGGAGCAGGAGAGTGGGAGAGCCAGGTCTCAGCTCATACATGGCTTCAGTGCCCTGAAGCTGGCTTCTGTCTAAAGGCTACTGTAGCTGGGGCCAAGGCTACTTAAGTTTATCCTGGAGACTGGATAGAAGAAGCAGCAGCAATAAGACTAAAAGTATCTCAAGCGTTCTCAGGGATTTTTCCGTTCTTACCTGTGTCGTGAACCTTTGCTGGTTGCGGTGCACAGCTTGCTGAAGTAGGACGGGAGGAGGCAGCTGGGATGGCTGGTAAAGGGATGCTGTGATTACTCTTCTAGGCAGTTGCAGTGGTGGATCTCGTAGGGATTGCCAGAGTGCATCAGACCCTTGTCTAGTCTGGTAACCTGGCTCAGACGTGCTTCAGAGGAAAGTGAAAGAAGCCCGCCGTAGGAAAATGTGGGGTAATCTGCCCCCATGAAGGCCTCATTCTAATCCCTAATAGTTAAGAGATTGGCTTTAACTCTGAAGCATGAGGTTTAATATCCCTTCTGAAATTTGTGTTAGCATTAACTGTGATAACTCTGGCTGTTCCTGTTATCCATCTAAATTCCCACGCCCTCTTTGAATCCTGGTAAATGCTAATCATCAGCAACATCTGCATTGGTTCCTCTATCTAATTATACTTTATATAGAAACAGTATTTCCTTTTATCAGTTTAGAATGACACAGCTTTTATTTGTTCCAAGAAAGGAGAACATTAGCTCCCCTTCTCTAGACCATTCATTATTTTATATACTTGTCCTCTCTTATTCTTTTCCTTTCTAAGGTAAAATGGTAGCAAACGTCCCGTCATATGAGTGTTCTTCCAGGCCCTTGACCATTTTCTTCACCTGTCTCTGAACCTCCTCCTATAGAATCATAGAAGATCAGGGTTGGAAGAGACCTCAGGAGGTCATCTAGTCCAACCCCTGCTCAAAGCAGGACCAGCACCAACTAAATCATCTCAGCCAGGGTTTTGTCAAGCCGGGCCTTAAAAACCTCTAAGGATGGAGATTCCACCACCTCCCTACGTAACCCATTCCAGTGCTTCACCACCCTCCTGGTGAGATAGTGTTTCCTAATATTCAACTTAGACCTCTCCAACTGCAACTTGAGACCATTGCTCCTTGTTCTGTCATCTGCCACCACTGAGAACAGCTGAGCTCCATCCTCTTTGGAATTCCCTTTCAGGTAGTTGAAGGCTGCTCTCAATTCCCCCCTCACTGTTTCTTCTGCAGACTAAACAAGCCCAGTTCCCTCAGCCTCTCATCGTAAGTCATGTGCTCCAGCCCCAATCATTTTTGTTGCCCTCCGCTGGACTCTTTCCTTGTTGAACCTCATCAGATTTCTTTTGGCCAAATCCTCCAATTTATCTAGGTCACTCTGGACCCTGTCCCCACCCTCTTGTTATGCAATATCCTTTTGAAAATGGGGTGCCACGTACTACACAGTATCTGCAAACCACAGATTTTTAAAGACAGAATATGTTCCATAGCATGCTGCATCCGATTCCTTATACACCCTGCCATCTTGTTCGCCATTTTTCACCAGCTGCACATTGAGTGAAGGTCTCACTGAGCCCTGACATCCAGGCCCTTCTCCTGAGTTGATACAGTTAATTTGGAACCCTGTAAGCTGTTTAAGTAGCTCTTTCTCCCCCCTCCCCTCCCTTCAGTGTGCATTACTTTGCATTGATCAACACTAAGCATCACTTCCCATCATGCTGCCAATTCATCGGGCTTGATTAGGTCCCTCTGGAATTCCTCAGTGTTCTCTCTGGTCTCGCCTAACCTAAATAACTGGGTATTATTTGCAAATGTTGTTACGGCAGTGCTCACCCTCTCTTCCAGAGGACACTGAACTCCAGCCCTAGCACAGCACCCTGAGGCACTCTGCTGTTAATCTTTTTGACCCAAGCCAATGATTCTTCGTGACTAATTATAGCCTCTTGTGCAGGACCTTGTCAGAGGCCTTTGGAAAATCTAAATAAATTATGTCAACTGGTTCTGTTGATAAGTTCCAAGCAATCTAGTAGGTTAGTGAGACATGATTTTCCTTTGTAAGAACCATGCTGGTTAGACTTTATCATCTTGATCCGGAACAGTTTACCAAGAGCCATGCTGGATTCTCCATCAGTGACCATTTTAAATCATGATTAGATGTTTTTTTTTCTAGAATATCTGCTCTAGAAATTATTTTGGAGAAATTATATGGCTAGGGCTATCTAGGAGGTCAGACGAGATGACCATAGTGGTCCCTTCTGCCCTTGCGATCTGTGAATCTGCCAGATGTGTGAGTTATCTGTTTTTTGTTTCAACCAATTTCCCAGGTACCAGATTTAAGGCTAATAGATATTTTTTAAAATAAGATGCTTTATGGTAAGTGATCAAGTCCCAGTGGAGTCAGTCATACGGGACCCAAGAAGGGAACCTTTAAAACTTGAACCTTTGCTTTTTTTACCACTTTTATTCTCTGCCACCTCCAAAAATATTCAACTGGGCCCCGTCAAACTCAACCCACTGCAAGGACTGTCTCGGGGCATTTGTTTGTTACCCCCGTAACCTTACTAGACAATCATCCCTGTTGCTAGCACTAATTTCTAAGTGGACAGAAGGCAGGTTTGAACTGGGAGATGAGACAAATAGGGCAAGGAGCTGCTAAATGAATGATTGATCTGCAGTACTGTATTCAGTCCCTGGCTGGCACTGTTGTATAACTAGCCAGCTACCAAAGGCATTGAGGAGAGGAGCAGAGAAGGGATATCTTACGTTTAAGTTTATTTGGAACCTACCTTGGAACAGGGAGAGAATCCAGTGGGGAAAACTGCTGTGTGATTTTTAACAGTATCTTACATTGGTCCAGTTGGCCCCATGTTTCATCTGCTAAACCCAGCACTCATTGGGAGCTGCTTTGAAATAAGAATGTCATTTTCATCTGTTGTTAATTGGGCTGCTGGTCAGGGAGGCACTGGATGCTTTGGGGGACAGGGTTGGGAATGGGCCAGGATAGCCTTTTCTCCTTGGCCCTGCAGGTTCAACACCAGCGCAGAAGAGAGAGGACCAAAAAACTGTAGAACAAGTGGGTGAACTCAGTCCAGAGAGCTGTGGACAGGTGTCTACCTTAACCTCCGCCACCACTGGCCCTCATTAGCTGTCTCAGCAAGGGAAGCTTGCAGCTGGGCTGTCTGCAGGGGTGTTATTTCAGAAAAATGGCTGGGGCAGGGGAGGCAGGCAGTGGAACAAAGTTGTGTCAGCATATAGACCATTATATGTGATTATATTATAGCCTGTGAAGTTGAGAGGATTGGGGGATGGGGTGGGGCATACAGACCTATGAAAAATCTGGGGGAGGGGAGGGAACTGCCCCCCTTACCCTATAGCAAATGACACCCCTGGCTGCCTGTGCTGTGCACAGAGCATTTCAATCTCTGGGTTAAACAATGCCACCAATCCCTTTCCCCCCGTCTTTTTTTTTTTTTCTTTTCTTTCCTTGAAAGGAACCCTCCTTGCTCTAAGGAAATGAAAACCCTATGAAGGGGGAACTTGGTTACAGTCCTTGCAATAATCCCAACCCACAAACCTGTGGTGAAAGCAGCCAGCGTGTAAAGATGCCGGTGATGGGTGGTGATGAAGTTGACTGTCTGAGTGTACGCTGGAGGCTAACAGCCTGCCTCCGTAACTCCTCCTTGCTCCTGGTCAGAAAATGTGGGTGTTTGTTGCACTGAACAGCAGGGGTTTCCCTGCAGAGTCCTACTGTAATGCTCCTCACCATGGGATACTAACTTGTGGCCAAACCACTACAAAAGCAACACCTAGTACGGCATGCTCGTCCCCACAGTGGGGACAGACAGAATTCTGGACCCGAGTGAGGGGCTCAGGAGGAGAGGAGGAGACAGGTGGGTGCTGGAAGAGGAATGTTGGGCAGTGATCTAGTTCTTACATGGGCGTGGGAGGGGAGGGATTAATACAGATTGCTGGGTGTTGATCAGGTGCTGAACTGGCAGCCAGCTAAAGAGGGGAAAAGCCATTTGAGCAGGAGATCGACTGTGGTTGAGGAACAATCCTTCCTGCCCAGCTTCAGCTCTAGCCCCAACCGTTGGTACCAGTGACCATGAGGTTTTACTGACTGTTGGGGATTAGGCAGGGGTTGGTTCTCCCAGGGAGCTGTGCCTAGTAATCTGCCCTCCCCGCATGCCTCTAATGGACTCCTTAGTACGGCATGCCCACAGGGTTCCCATCTGTCACCCCTTCCTGCTGAATGTCCAGCCATCACAGTGCCCAGCGTAAGCTGTAAATCTCAGTGGCAGCAGATAGGTGGCTGGCAGGAAGCCAGTTATAGCTCCCTGATTCTCTGCCTTGGTCCCAGAGCAGTTTAGAGCAGCTCCCCCATCCCTCCCAGACTGTGCCAGCTGGCTCTGGTCCCCATAGAGACCGTACATCAGCTGGGGATTGTCAGAGCTACCATGCTTGCCTCACTTCCCTTTCCTGTCCCTGATGTGCCTCTTGTGGCAAGGGCTGGCTCTGTGGCTGCTGGGGACTCCCGAGGAAGGGTCTTAAGGGAGCGGAGTGGCGCTAGCCATCTGGCCCAAGAACTCTTGTTTAGAGTAGAAACAAAAATAGAAGAGCGGGGAGATGTGAAATCTAAATCAGAGCATTTGATGTGATGTGTGAAGAGAGTCAGGAGTTCAAGGGCATTAGCTCGAGCTACAGATCACGTCTGACTCACCCATTCCTTGCAGCCACATCCCCAATTCCAGACGGCCGAGAATGGGGGAAAGTGCAGTGACAGGCGGATTTCAGGAAGAAGCTCGTAATGTCCTGCCAGTCTGGCTTGCAGAGCGTGGAAGGGCTCAACACTGTCCTAGAGGGGGACTTGTCCCTTGACAATCAAGACTGGTGGTGGCCCTCTGTGAAACTTTGTGGGTGTGGGATGGGGGGAGGGGTTACATGTATACTTGAAAGCCATACTGTAGCTATTACTGACTCTGTTTTGCTTTATTAATGGTTTCTGGAAAGCCTGTTGTTCCACAGATCACTTCCTCTGAGCCCTCCAGTGATTCCTGACTGCCCCAATATGACTGGGTAGCAGGGGACCTCCAGTGAGGGGATAAGGGGATACAGTACATGGGGAGCAGTAAGACACACATCATGCCGCCTCAAATGACGAGGAGCTTGCAGTATCTTCCCTCAGCATGGTGGTGGTTGTACCCCTGAAGAAGACATGGGTAATCCCCTTTTGATCCCCCCCATGTATGTAAACCATCTTTAATAACAGCTCAGGGGCAAGAGGTGTCGAACACATTGGGTTGTTTTCCTGGAAAACCATTTCCTTGCAAATAGTCTTTAAAAAAAGTTTGTTTTTTTTTCCAAAATAAAAGTTATGTGCACTTACAGGTCTCCCTTATATTGGTGTGAGCGCACACGTCTCATACATCCATATGTATAGTGAGGCTTTCTTGGAGGAGTTCTAGTCCACTTCCGCAGCTCTTGCCAACTCAGAGTGGGAGGAGGGATGCCCTTGTGGTTCGGGTGTTAGCCTGCAACTCGGGTTCAGGTCCCTACTCTCCCACACATTCTAGCTGTAGATGGGAGATAATGATTCTCTCTCCCTCCCCAGGGGTGCGCTGGCCTAGCCAAGCCTATGAGGGCCTAAGGATGCCTGGTTGAGCAAGGCGGTTGCAGCTTGTGGACTGGACATGGGCAACCTGCAGTTAGGGGTCTAGAACGTCGTGTTTACTAGAGCCAGACCCTGTCTATTCCCTACACTTGCTGCATGGGCTAGGATGCCATCTCCTCCACTCCACAGCAAGCCCATTTGCTCACTGAGGGAGAGACCCTTGCACAAAGTACCAGCTTTCCAAAAAAACCCAAAGGCTGCATACTTGATGCTACTGAGCGGTAGCAGTTACAATGTCACGAGCCACCCCCAATGGGGCAGTGCTGTCAAATTAAGGGACTGCCTTGGGCAAGCTGGGAGGAGCATTCCTGTTTCCATTAACAGGAGCAGAGCTAGCCCACAAGGGGGATGCATACCCAGCGAGGAAGAGGGGTCCCAGCTCAGAGGATGCTTGGTCTCACGCTGTCCCCCAAACACAAGAGCTGCTGCAGTTCTTCACCTTTAAGCAGAACGACGACGTCCCTCCCCTTGACAGACAGAGATTGCTCTCTATGTACCCTGCTCCCCCTTCTGCTGCCTGGAAGCACGAGTCTGGTGCCCTCCCTTAGACACTTTGCTTCACTGGCGAGCCTCAGAAATGTCCCCCTCAAGCTTGCCTACTAACCACATGGCCGGGAGAGAGCACAAGAGGCTTCCCAGATGTCAGGGAAAAACCAGGATGGGTGGGGAGTGACCACAGGCTGTAACTGGGCACAAGTGTCCGTGCATGGAGAAGCTGAGTCTAGCCAACAGGGAGGGAGTTGCAGGGCTCTCTGTGCTCCTGTTGCTCGCAATGGTGCAGGGGTGAGATTCTTCCAGCTCATTCCAGAGTCCTCCTTAGCATCTATGCAGCCTGCCTCCAGAATTCAAGTGGAGGGGAAAGCCAGTGCAGATTGGGGAGCACCAGCCACTGCAGCTTAAACGTTCTCCTTTCGTAAGCTCTCGACGGCAGGATCCTTGTCCTAGGGGACCAGGCTGTGGGCTGCCTGTGCTCTTGCCATTCATGTTCCAAGGTCTGTCTATGCCTGCCTGGCTAGGGGCACTGGTGGCCAGCGTGCAACAGTGCCCTCTGCTTTTTCCATTCAGGAAACCTTCAATGACCAAGGCGCAGTCTGACCTGCCCATGGCCACCATGATGATGTAGAGATCCCTCAGGTTCCCGTTCTGCTCCTCAAAGACCTCTAAGATGGCAGCCGCTGGGCTTTGCTGGCATGCAAAATACCTGCCGAAAGGAAGACCAGTCAGAACATCCAGGCTTTCCACACGACTGCATTTGGACCAAGCAGAATCGGGGAGACGGTGGGGAACTACAAGGCTCAAATGGAGACAGTGGCTAGTGCAGGACTGGGACTCAAGCAACCTGAGTTCCATTCCCAGCTCTACCAATGACTCCCTCTATCCTTGGGCAGGTCACATCCACATCCCCATAGTGACTCCATTTCCCCATTTATAAAATGGGGATAAATAAATCTCTCCTGCCCTTGCAAAGCGCTCTGAGCGCTATACAAGTGCGAACTGTTCAAATCACAATTAAACGGGAGAGAGATTCATTTCTGAGCCAAAACTTTTCTCCCATGGCAACTTGACCAAGGATGTCATTCTTTCTATACAACGGTCCGAGTGGGGAGGCCAGTGGTTGTGTGTTTGCGTAGCCCAGCAGCAAATGGGAACACGGGGCCTGATCCAACACCCATTTGCAGTCCGTGGCAAACCTCCCATTGTCAACGAGCATTGGAGCTGATCAGGGGAGATCAAATTCCTCTCCCACCACAAGGGAACCTCCAGTCAGAAGGGTAACCACTCAGGGCACTGGAGCGATAAGTCTAGCCTCTCTCCCCACAGCCTCCAGTCAGCTGGCTGACCTCAAGAGTATAACCAGTCTTCCACAAGACTGACAGAAAAACAGATGAAAGGTGGGGAAGCCAACAGGCTGGTCCACTGTGGGAATAATTATTAAGCTCAGATCCTTGCAAAATCCTGTTTCTCTGGTGCATCTCTTCACTTGTTTTCTGAGAATCAGGCCGAGGATCCGTCAGTTCATAGTCCAGGTTTCTGGCTAGTGTTATTTCACATGCTGACTTTCCAAGCAGAATCCTAGCTGCCCAAGTTAGCTGGGACTCTGAACTAGTCTGTGAATAATCACAGGAAACAGATGCGACGCCTGCTCAGGACAAAACGTGGCCTGAGATTTTCAAAGGGGATTTAGACACATTCATTAAATAAAACCGCATTTAAGTTCTCTAGGACTGCCTGGAAACTCTCCGCCACAGCTTTTGCTGGGAAAAGCAGATTTCATCATTAACTTTCCACTTAGCTTGAAGCAGTAGCTATTCCAGTCGGTGTCTTCACCACTCTGCCTGTTGTCCAGAAAAAGTGTTTACTGAAATCCGTAGAGCTTAAGGCCAGAAGGGAGCACCAGAACATCTCGTCTGACCTCCTGCACATCACAGGCCACCAGTATCACCCAGCACCCGCACACTAAACCCACCCACAGATGTGAGACCAAAGTACTACAGCCCCCAGGAGACTGGGCTGTTCTGTGCCACAGGCAGAAAACAGGAAGGACTGAGATGCACCAGTGCTCAAGGCACTGCAATGGCAAGGAAATGATGGAGAGAGACCCAGCCAATCCTGGCAAGTGACCCACACGCTGCAGAGGAAGGTGAAATCCCCCCAAGCTGGCCTGGGGAGGGGGCAAATAGACCACATAGAGTGATCATTTAGTGGTCCTGGCGCACACAGCCACCTTTTCTAACAGTGGCCAATGATTCCATATTCTTCCAGTTTTGGATGCGCAATCTCGACTAGGTTCTCAGAGCTGCTGAGCACTCACCGTGGCATTACTCCTGAATCAGCCCTTGAATTCCCCTCTCGCTCCAGGAGCATGGAGCTTCTGGTTCCCTCAGCAAGACTAGCCCACAGAGCCCTATAAGTGCGGGGCCCAGATGCCAGAGTATGCTCAGGTAGGTGCCCCTCCCACCTTGGTCGCTTGCCCCGAATGGCCTTTCAGCTGGACTCTGTGCCACCAGAACCCCAGCAATGCAGCGTGAAGGAGCCAAAGTGCAATTCCATCATCTCACGGTAAGGGCAGCCTCTCAGGCTCTGCCTGCCTGTCCAGAACATCACACGGGCTCTCTTGTTCCCAGACTTGTTACATAGGGCCTGATGTTCGACGGTGCTGAGCACCCACAGCTACCCTTGGCTTCAACGGGAGCTGCAGGTGCTCAGTCCCAAGCGAACTCTGGATTCCAGTAATTACTGAAGCCTAGAATGAGACAGAAGGAGATATCCTCCGGGCCCAGTCTCCCATCTGGCTGAGATCTGGTGCACTATCCCCTCTGGCCCCCAAGGATACCCCCTCTGCCTGGCCAAGGACAGCTGCATAAGTATGTGCTGTGTCATCACCCCCTCGGCTCTACTGGCTGGGAGGATGAGGATCTTATCTCTGAGAGGACCACACCTTGCTGACTCAAGACAATCAACAAGGGAAATTGCTGGTGAAAACCAATAACAGAGGAACACGAAGGGGGATCATTCCAAGTGGCCAGTGTTATCGGCGGCAGGCCACACAGGGACATTTCTGACACATACAAAACCCAGAGCTGCCACTGGCTTCCTGGTGAAGAGCTAGCCTGGTTGGCAATAATATCTACCAGTAGCTGATAGGCGTGAAATGATGGTGGAAAGAGAGGGGTTACATGGTGGAGCTGAGTGATGGGAGGTAGGATGGAACAGGCCACAGGGGGCTGTAATTATGGTACTTAGCACTTATAAGGTACTTTAACTATATACTATACACAGTCTTCCCCATTATTTTTCTTGAATATCAAATCCAGATCTCTGGGCTCCTGCTGTTTAGTTCTGCCCCCTTCCCTACCTCTCCTTTTATAATGAACCTGCTACAGAACAGCATCCAAATACAGGGCCTTTGCCTTCTGTTTAACACAAACGCAGTAGTACTGTACTGTACTTGCCCTCACTGAGACCTGATCCTACCTGGTCTCCTCTCTCCCCCATCCCATCCTGCTCCTTTAACCTGAGATGAGTCTTGCAAGTTATCTGATTTTCATTCTGCACATGCCCAGCCTGGATGCCAGCTTGCACCAGCTGTTCTCACTGATGCTATTTGGATCCAGCAGCACCTGTAGCTGCTCAAAGAGCTCGCGGGGGATTTTGGAAGGGAGAAAACACACAGCTCTTTCAGCGTCACCCAGCCAGGTGGGATCACTGAAGCTGAAGGCCTGGTGCTAGCTCAGTGAACTGACTCTTCTACACCCCAGCCCATCACTGGCACTGCTTTAGCTTTAGCTTTCTGGCTTGTCTGGGTCATAGAAGCCACCACGTCCCTTTGAGGTGGACCATTCACAGAACCCACTACTTGCGCCCATTGTGGGCCAGGCAATACTGAGGTGGACCATCGCCTCTGAGACGGAGGATACTGCTTCCCAGCCCCATCGATATGGATCTGTTTCTGCACCAGTGATTTCCAGGCGGCTACGGAGTTCAAGTCTCCTGATCTGAGTTCACGGGTCCTTAGAATTTTGGCTGGTATGTGCCTTCAGATATGCCAGTCCCAGCCTATGTCACCCAGTGGGGGATACAGGCTAGGACGGGAAACTCATGACTACCACGGTTCCTGCCTCCCCCAGTTAGAGTTGCTGTAAGGAATGGGGCAGAAGTGCTTTCGGTAGAAGGAGACTGCTCCCAGCCCAGCAGCCGCTAGAAGTAAGGTACAAATCACCTCTCTTCAGCAGACCCCATACTTGCCTGTTACAGTGAGGGGTGGAAGAGATTCTGGTCTCCGGAAAGCCGCTCCCTGGGGCCTGGAATCGCAAGATTTCCACATACTTCGTCTCCAGGCCCTGAAGCAAGGGGGAAAATGAGAGAGACAGGGCAGAGTAAGAGTCATTTCGCTGAACTGTGCATGCGTGCCCTGGGGAACAGCCTTCCCAGGGCTGGCTCACATCCTGGCTCTGAGATTATTGGTGCAATGGCAGAGAGCCTGTGTCTGCTTCGTGCACACCAGTGCCAATACGTTGCAGCCAGTGGCCTTACGCTGATGGGGCTATGATCAAAATTAGCCCCAGAGCGCTAACAGCTTCGGAGTGGCGACTGAGTCAGCGAAAGCAGCCTATGGGAGGACTTTGTACCCAGCTGGTAATATCGCGTTGCTGAGTCAGGGCTGGGAATGAGGGTGCATGGAAGTTCAGACTTGTGGCTCCTGATGCAGGGCCAGGAGTGATCGTGAATGCAGCCTGCCCTTGTGCCAGAAACGACTTCCTCCTCGCTCTCATCCTGCGCTTACATACAGGGCCAGATTTTCAAGTGGTGTAAATCGGCATAGCTCCACTGCCTTCAAAAGAGAGACACTGATTTACACCAGCTGAGGATCTGGGCCTCTACAGCTAATGCTGTTCCCCTGTGCCAACTGGAGGACATTCCTCCCACACCTGCACTGAGCGCTGCTACCAACCCTTCACGAAGTTCTGCATGGCTAGTGGGATTGTTTCTCTACTCCAGGGGCAGGATTGTTCAGTCTTTTGTACATCCCCCACCCCACACACACACTCATGTGTTTAGTGGGGAGAGCATACAATTAATACGGTCCCCAGATTTAAAGCTGGCCTTAGTTGGCACTACGCCTGGGTATGGTGGGCACGACTGAAGCGTAAAACTCGCAGCTTTGGGCACTGAAGTTAGATGCAACTGCCTAGCCTGAATATAAAACAAAGGCCACCATCCTCTCGCCAGGTTAGCTGTGAATCAGAGCTGCTCAATACCTCCCCATCCCCTGGACATTGCAAGGGTATCTCTCTGTCTCTGAGTTTTCTATAGCACCCATCACTGTAGCACCAAAGCCTGTTCACTCCAACTCCCATTGAAACATGTTACAGGGGCCTGGATTTAGGGATCCTACCTCTGGAACCCCTGTAATAAAAGTAGGCGATAAAGACTGCATGCTGCTGAAGAAATAGAGTGTGAGGCGGTGCAGCCGGTGGGAAAGCCAATCCCCTCCGCCAGTGGAGCATGGCATGAATCCCTGGGAATCAGGGGGCTCTGGGCGCCATTTAACAATTGCTGGTGCAGAGAAGTGGAGCTCAGGCTCCTCCCAGTGCTAACAGCCTTCAGAAACCTCACTGTTACAATATCCCCCAGCCACTGCTCCCATCTTCTATAAATACCTTTATTGCAGAGCTGCCAGACTGGCACTTCAGAGCCATCACAGTGAAACCCAAGTGAGGTTACAATGTATTCCTGGTCATGCGATCTCATTCTGAACGACTGACTTAGCTGACAAGTTTAATATACACATGCTACCCTGCCACCGCTCACTTTCTTTGTTCAGGGGAAGGTTAAATTTTACAAAAGATAAATGGCCCTAATAAAAAAGTCAACTGTCTCTGTAATCCATACTGCCTCCTGCTTATAACACTAGCTTGGGCTTCTTCTCTTGAGCTGAATTAAGTTACCAACAGAAATAAAAGGCCACATCATTTTAAAGATTCTTTTTTGACTAATTTAAACAGACACTGACGTGGGCCAGAATTCAAGATCCAAGAACCAGGAATGCTGGGCAAGTCTGAATCCAGATCTGGGCATTGTGACTAGTTTCTTAGCTCTATCATGGGCCGAACAAAACCTCTGGATCTGAGCTGCCCTGAGTTTTGAGGCTGTTTGGAACAGATCTGAACTACTGCTACTCAGACCCATCTCTCACTGGAAATGGCATCTTTGGGTCTCAGCAGGTCAGATGGGCTGTGTGAAAGAAAACACTGAAGCTTAACGCTCATAAGCACAGAGAAATAACCGCAGGCTGGTGCATGCTGGACAGTGAAAACCGTCTCCTCCTCAGCATGGGGCAGCTTAGTGCTTCAGGTATAACACAGATTGGCACATACAGATATTGCTGCCCAGGTTCTACGGTGATGGGCACATTATAAATGCCCAGAATAGATTAGGTAGGTAGATTAGCTAGATAGAGTATGTAGACAGAGTAAGTAGGTAAACAGTATTAATGAGGGAAGTAAAGAGATAATTAGGTATAAAGATAGACAGGGAAGTACATTAAGTAGGTAGATAGGTTAAGTGGGTAGGAAGGCAGGGATTAGTTGGGGGTGTGTAAACAGGCATGTAGACAGAGTAGCTAGGTAGCTAGATTAAATTAGGTTAAACAGATTAGACAGGTAGCTAGGTTCAGTAGACTTTGTACAGGCAGGTGCTGGTGTATGTACACAGGCAGGTAGACAGAAGAGATGGGTAAACAGGTGAAGTAGGTAGCTAGGTTCACTAGCTAGATTAGGTCGGTAGCTGGGTTGAGCAGGAAGAGTAGCTATTTAGACAGAAGTCTAGAACTCACACTATCTGTGCCTTGTAACAATGACTTCATTGGTCAGTGCTGTCCATTCTTCATTCTGATTGGCTCAAATGGAAAGAAAATAAACAAGTCAAAACAGCAGTTCAGAAAAAACGATGATCTCAATAAAACCCCAACTAAACAGTTAACGTTCGTCATAATAAAGAAAAGAAACCTGAGCCTGTTTCTTTTTTCCCTTGCTTAGCAAATATTAAATACTTTGCCCTTCTGAAATGCCTTTCATCCTGCAGCCATTCATTCGTTAGCCCTGGCAACCCCCTGGGAAGTGGTACTTATTGCACCCATTCTGAAGCGGGTGAAACTGAGGCACAGAGAAGAGATGTGATTTGCCCAAAGTCACAAAAGGAGTCCATGAGAGAGATGGGAATAAAACCAGTCCTCTGACTCATAGTCCCTTGCTATACCCATTAGATAATGTTCCTAGACCCCTGGGGCAGGGACTGTCTTTTTGTTCTGTGTTTATACAGTAGAACCTCAGAGTTACGAACTGACCACTCAACCACACACCTCATTTGGAATCGGAAGTACACAATCAGGCAGCAGCAAAGACAAAAAAAATAAAAAGCAAATACAGTAAGTACTGTGTTAAATGTAAATTACTAAAAAAATAAAGGGGAAGTTTAAAAAAAGATTTGACAAGGTAAGGAAACTGTTTCTGTGCTTCTTTCATTTAAATTATGAAGGTTAAAAGCAGCATTTTTCTTCTGCACAGTAAAGTTTCAAACCTGTGTTAAGTCAATGTTCAGGTAAACTTCTGAAAGAACAACCAGAACGTTTTGTTCAGAGTTATGAACAGTTCAGAGTTGCAAACAACCTCCATTCCCAAGGGGTTCGTAACTCTGGGTTCTACTGTGCAATGCCTGGCACAATGGTGTTCTGGTGTGTTACTAGGGTCTCTGAGCACTCCAGCAATACAAATAATAAATAATAATAGAGCCCAGAAGTGAACCCAGGAGTCTGGTTTTCCAGCGCCCCCTGGTTTAACCACTAGGTGACACCCTTCAAAGAGACTTTTTAATTCCACGGGCTGCTCTGAATGAGAAATGGCCAAGAACAATTACACTGACAGAAACCACAGAGTCAGGCAAACTGCTGCAGACCGGAGGCTACCTGCTTCCTCCAGAAACAAAAGGAGCGAAACGGGCATTTTCCGTGCCCGATGTGGAGGTGAGGAATGGACTGGCAGCTGCTGTCATCCATGTTTTTCCAGCCTGCAATGGGCAAAGTGGTTACAGTCAAGCTCTAAAATGACACTGGTTCAGCATGATGCCTAGCATGACTTCCACTAGTAAAGGCCCTGTTTGGTCCCTAGGTTCCTTGAATCAAAGCACTGAGACTTGACAGTGAGGTGCGTGACTCTGAGCACGACTGATTGTGCATGGGGATCCACACAGCACTCACTATGCTCTCGAGGTCAGATCCTCAATTGGTGTAAACCCATGCAACTCCATTGACTTCAGTAGGGCTACACTGATTTACACCAGCTGAGGACCTGGCTCTTAAAGTCCTTTCTTAGCCAGCACCAGGCTCCATGTAAATCATGGTCAGAATTTTCTCACAATTGTCCCTTCTCTGGTTGTTCCAAAGACCCACTGAGCTGCATGGAAAGATACTCCCTGGGCATGACATTTGGCAATGCACTCTTCTCAGCCCCCAGTCATTCATATCTAGGCACTGTCACAGGTCAAAGTCTGTGGGCTTTTCTGGTTAGTTACCGGGAAGTGAAACAAGAACTGGCACGAGCCAAGAATGCTGCACTGATTTTTATTGTCATCATAATTTTATTTAACAGCAATAAAATAAATACAACTTCTCAAGTCACAGATGAGTTTTCTTTGCTTGACACTTGTAGTTTTGTCACCTGCCTGGAAAAACCTCAGCATTTTGGCTGAGATTCAGTGTAATGTCAGTGTAATATCTAGTACCTGCTCCCTCTCTCATGCACAGCAATGGATTCACCAATCTCACTTCTTTCCTGATACCTATGATCCCCTGGGAACCGGGAGCACTGAGATACATGGACTTTGATCTCTCAGCAGAAATAGGAATATTGCATTACTCAATGATTCACAATAAAAATCCCTAATGTACCCTATAGCAACAGTGCATTAGTGATAAAACTGGAAGAATACTTCTTAACAGATTATTTATTAGACCAGTTTTGCTTTTCCTCCTCATGAATCATCTGTAAGCAGACAACGTTTTATCTAATGTTTTATCTAACGTTCTCTGAACAGTGTCCTTGACTATTTCTTGCTGTGTTGCTGATTTGCAGGTGGCTTCTTGGAAGCATTTAAAATTTAGAACATTTTGAATAGCTACATGGGTCACATGGTATCTTCCTCTTCTTTGATTGGATTTGATTCTTTGATACTCTTTGTATCAGACAGTCAAGGTGCATACCTGTGTAATGTGACCCGATTCCCCTGGATTGGGATTGAACCTTGGAGGTCTGGGTCTAAAAGCATGAGCCTGTCCTGCCTGAGCGAAAAGATCCAACTCTGTTAGCACAAACCCAGTAATGGGCTCATAAACCTCTATGAAAGGAGACAGCACTACATTATGGCAGGGTGTGTTACACTTGTATTTTACAAATTCACAATCCCCTCTCTGGGAATTGCCCAATAGTTGCTTGAAATTTGCTCTGTTCATGGACAGTCAACTTGTTCGTTAGACTATTTGAGGGAAGTGAACACAAGACAGGCGTGAACCCGGGCAAAGCAAGTGTGTATAAGAACTGGGAGGAAGAGTCACAGAACACTGTTTGCAATATCTGCCCAATGCTGTAGGGTGACCGAAGTTGTGCTCAATCAGGGCACTGGTGCATTCCGCGTGGATACTAACCCTGCACTAAAGGACTCGGATGCTGTTCTCACTCAGGATTTACACCATGAATCTCACTGGAGTTATTCCCGATTTGCATTGCAGAATCAGGGCCAAAGTGTGGACAGCTGAAATCAAAGGGGGACGGGATAACTCAGGGCTTTGGTAAAGAGTTATAAGAACCAAATGCGGCTCTTGGACATGCCAATGAAACGGCACTAACTCCAGTATTATGAACAGAAACACGCGTCTTCCAGCTGGGAATCTCAAAGCATCTCACAGCCCAGCCTCCCACGGCATGAGTGAGGCAGGTTAGTGTTATGATCCCCATAGGGATCGCATCTCCTCCTGGCCTTCCAGCCCACAAGGAGCAGCTGCTTTCTGCCCCAGCAGGTTCCGGGCCCTGCAGTGAGATTCCTTACAGACCAGCACATGAGGGAGACTTTCTTATTGCTCTGAAGTGTGTCTCAGGAAAGCACCAAGCACCACAATACACATTATATAGAGTTACACTGAGGTACAAGGCCAGTTAAACAGCTGGATAAACAGCCTCATTTCTAACGGGGCTGAGCCATTGAAGCCAATGGGGTCTCTGGGTACTTAGTACCTCTGAAAGTCAGGCCACTAATTCAACTCTCTGAATATGGATTTAAGTGCCTGATTTTAGACACCCTCCTGGAAAATGCTGCTGGAAATGACTTGCCCTAGCTCACACCACGAGTCAGTGAGAAAGTTGAGACTAGAATCCAGGTGTCCTGAGGTTCCAATCTCCTGCTCTAATCTCTAGATAACACTGCTTCCTAACTGGTCCCACAGATCGGAAAGCTGGTTGGGATGCTAAGTATGGTGATGCAAAGCAGACATTTGGGAAAGCAGAAGAAAAGCACTGACCTGAAGTGAGAGAGGTGTATCCGGCATTCATCACTCGTGGTCTCTGCCCTCATCCCTTCCCTGACCCAGACGGGATGCCAGGTCTTGCTGCTGAGGAGGTCAGTGTTACTGGTGCAAGCCCGGGCCTGGGTCGCGTTCCCTGAACAGTGCTTGAACACCAGCAAGCAGGGTTTCCGGAACAATCTGGGTCCCATGGGGCCTGCAGTAAACAACAGGACTGATGAGGGCCTCTGAGCCGGAGAGCTGGGGAGAGTCCAATAGGTCCCAGACTAGCACCAGGGAGATCTTTTCTGGCCGTCCCAGGGCCACTGCCCCTGCAAATCACAAACAGCAATGCTGATGGGCTAAGTATTTAGCAGTGATTCTATCAGACTCTATCAGGCTCTAGCTTTCCACCCTCCCTTTGTTCCTCTCCCGTGATGCAACTCATAAGATTACTCACCGCAATACCTTAAAGTGCTGGTGCTTCCTTTAATTAACATTGACTTGCTTAGTGCCCGTCCCAAACGCTGGAGGCTAGTACAAAGGCTTGTTTACATGTAGCGCACTCAAAGGTACAATGTAGGAGGCTGGGTTTGCAAATGCTGCCATAAAACACGAGGGGGAAATATTCTCTCTGAATGGACCAATTGGGTGGGTGTGCTGTGGGCCCAGCAAAAACACGCAGAACGGCTTTGCTTTTTCCTGTAAAGGCCTCTTGTTCATGACATTGACAGCTGGGCACTTAGTGGGGCTTTAGGCCTCTAAAACAATTTAAGGATTGCATTAATAAACAAAGGAAACATTGAGTTTGGAAAGGAAGCTTATTTAGCACACTTTTTAAAACAAGCACACATTTAGTGATTGCACAAAACTGCTCATTAAAGCGATATTCATAAGCTATTATTTTATTATTTTTAACTAACCTCCCCCCAAATAAAAAATGCTGTCTACGCCCCCTGTCTCTGGCTCATACCGGCTGTGAGTCGAATTCACTGACAAAGGCTGCTTTGTAAACAGTACCTTGTTCTGACTTGCCCAAGATCCTTTCTCTGGCAGAAAGGCGGAGGGTGTCAAAGAGAGAAAGAAAAACTAACAGCAGGGAAAGAAATGTAAAAATCCCAAATGCACAGGACCAGGTCCTCAGCTGGTATAAATCGGCATATCTTTGTAGAAGTCAATGGAGCTGTTTCTGTGCACACTAGCTGAGGATTTAAACTGGCTGATGAACAGGGCCCTAGCAAATTCACAGCCATGAAAAATGCATCACAGACCATGAAATCTGGTCTCCCCCCATGAAACCTGGTCTTTTGTGTGCTTTTATCCTATACTATACATATATCATGAGGGAGACCGGTGTTTCTCAAAGTGGGAGTCCTGTCCCAAAAGGGAGTTGCGGAAGGGGTGCCGCAAGGTTATTTTAGTGGGGGGGTCATTGTATTGCCACCCGTATTTCTGTGCTGCTGCCTTCAGAGCTGGGCTCCTGGCCAGCAGGTGCCGCTCTCCAGCTGCCCAGCTCTGATGGCATGCTCACTGCATGCTCCTTTTCTCCAGCAATGTCCCCAAAACAACCCCTACATGGGAAGCTGCTGGGAGAGTCACATAGTGCCATTATGCCAGCTATATGCCTACACAGGGAAATTCTCCATGGCCAGTTATAGAGGTTTTATAGCTTCTGTGCCAGTGAAGCCAGGGCTCTCATGAACTGGGCCATTAATTTTTTAGATGAAATATTTAATTTCACCAGCATCCTAATCTGTAAAATGGGCTAGGAATTTGACAGACCCAGGCCTAGGTATGATCTGGGTTATACCGAAATCCATCAAGTAGCAGATTACTCTGAATAGTGATCTTTTTGCACCCTGTCCCTGGGAAGGAAACACTGGCAGCTAAAAATTGTTGACAGAGTACTTTCCAGCGTAGTCATGAAGGAAGCATGAGCCAGTGCTCTGCATTATTCCTACTCTAGTGGAACATCAGCAGCCAACCGGCTGATCGCACTAGAAACTGCTCTGTCATGCACAATAGCAGCATTGTTGAATGATGGGCTTTTCCATTTCCATCTTCATTGGGGTGGGATCCAAAAATGAGATGCAAGTGGCTATAGTTCAATTAATGTATGTGTTGCATGTCTTATTTTACAGTGATAGTTTAATTACCCTATGGAAACACAACACTTCAATGGAGCTACGCTGATTTACAGCAGCTAAGGGAATGACTACACTGCAATAAAAGACCCATGGTGCGGCCACTGCTGGGCCAGGTCTGCTGACTCAGATTCATGGGGCTCGGGCTGCGGGGCTATAAAATTGCAATGTAGATATTCGGTCTCCAACTGGAGCCCGGGCTCTGAGTCCCTGTGAGTGGGGAGGGATTCAAAACCCAGACTGTAGCCCAAGCCTGAACATCTACACCACTATTTTTAGCCCCGCAGCCTGCGTCATCTGACCTGGTCTTTGAGACTCAGTACCGCACAGTGTAGACGTACGCTAAGAGTCTGGGTTTCTCCCCACCCTTCGCAAAACAGTAATTTTCTTCTGCTCCTTTTGAGTGCAATAAAATTAAAGGATCTGACTGGGTCTGCGTTATAATGGAAATATTACACTCCCCCAAGAGACATTAACCTTGCTTCAGACCATGAAATTCAGGTAATGACCCATAGCAGAAGTGAATTAGTGTTTAATTCTCCACCCCTTGCAGGCAGCCTCCTAATGATTTCTAGGTCTCTCCCTCCCTCCCTCTGCCATTTAACATGCATTTGTAATGTCTTTACTTTAGATTCAAGAGGCTTTTGCCAATTTTGGCTAAGAGGGAAGTGGAGGGGAGATCACAGAGAGCCTCTGGTTAATGAAAGTTCTGATATGCAGCACATGGATGATTAAAACTGCAGACACCCATTCACACACAGAGAGCATGTTCTCTCTCTCACTCACACACTGTTGTGCATAGAGAAGACAGACTTGCACTGGGCCAGCTCCTGAGCTAGTGCAAATCAGCAGAGCTCTATTGATACCCATAGAGTTACTCCAATTTACACCAGATGAGGATCGGGCCATCTGTCTCTCTCATTAACGCACTAGCACACAAATACACAATCCCACATACAGGACACATTCTCACCGCCACACAAGTTCTTCACGTAACACTCATATACACATACACACTCTTACATGCACAAACGCTCATATATACACCATTCACGCATGTTCAAGTACTCAACACATGGTCTCTCATACACAACGCATTCACACCACATACACAAACAGAATAAACACATTCTCTCTCTCTTTCACACACACACCCTCACTGACTCTCAGAGGGATTCCCTCATCGGATCAAGCAGAGATGTAGAGTCTCACATACTGCCTGAGTGTGTGTGAATTTGACAGGTTGGATCCGCCCTCTGCAGACAGTTACACAAACACCACTGAAGGAATCCTCAATAATTCTTTCAGACTACAGGCTCCACACACGCGCGCCCCTTTGTGTGCTACTTCAACGTAACTCCGATGACAATTTCTTCATTGTGTAGAAGCAGGAACAGAGCCAGAGGCTGGCCTCAGAAATCCATCTGTTTGCTTGTTGTGTTTTCCTGGCGAAGGGGGAAAATCAACTGGGAGAAGGTGAGTGAAGGCTGCTGTTCCTATAGATTTAGCCTTGTCAGTATCAGCAGCTGTGTTTCAAATTAGAATGTTATGACAATTAAGTGTCTGTTTCACCCCTTAGTTACTTCAGCAATCTGTAACAAATTAGCCTAGCATTTCCAGTGTTTGTTTGTTTGTTTGTTTTGCAAACCCTGGCAGTAACAATTTGCTCTGCGGCAGAGAAATTGAAATGCAGCCTGTGCCCTTATATAATTTTAAATTAGGATCAACTCCTCTTGTTTTGCTCAGCGCAAGGCAGGTTTTCTGGTCCATAAACTGTCTGGTAAAGGTCTTGTTTATTTGCTATGACGTCTGTGTGTATTTGGTCTTTACTGATGCAGACCTTTGCTTGCTGGCTCCGGGTTTTTAAGATGACCTTTTCTTGCATAATATTAATAATGAGTATGGGCTGTCAGTGTTAGTTCTGGATCAAAGTCCGAAACTGAGAAGACTGTTCAGGTCAGTGCTCTTCTCCTGATCTATATCCCCCGACAAGTGCAAAGTAACAGAATAGATGGATTCCCAAGGACAGTGGTGCTGCAGCTAGGGGTGCAAGGGTTGCTGCCACACCCCCTGCCTTGAAGTAGTAATAACAAACACCAAATACATGGTTTCCATCATCAGCACCCCCACTATAGAAATTGTTCCAGCACCCCTGCCCAGGGACTTTTTTTTCTGAAAGATGTATTCTGAACCCCTTCCCCTGCCCTCCCTTACATTGCCAAAGACAACCACCTTTTTGAAGTCTTTTGCTCAGACTCTCACAGTGATGCTAAGCGTGATAGGTATGATCTTTTACTGCCAGGAAGAACATTCCACATATTCCTGCAGATTAATGAGATTGGATTTAAAGTTATGAATGGATCCAAAAAGAAAAGGGTTGGTCCACTGAGAGGCTAGACAGGCACATATCAATCTGCCCCTGAGGGTGAGAAGCATGTTGAGGACTGGGGAACACTCAGCCCTGATGCTAGACATTGCCCATAGTCATGTAACGACTGTGTGACTGTCTTTAAAAAGGGAGGGCGTGTGTAATGGTTAGGGCAGGGGATTGAGACTCGACATTCCTTGGTTCTGGTTCTATGCCTGGATCTGGAAGGGAATCACTGTATGATCTAGACAAGTCAATAAACCCCTCTGTGCCTCAGTTTACCCCTTTGCGAAATGGGGGGATAATAATCCCTTTCTGCCTTTCAGGAGAGCAAAAAGAATTAAATAATGTTAGTAAGGCACTTTGAAATATTGTGATGAAAAAACGCTCACTACAGATGTTTATTTAAAATACAAATATATGGTGACAGATTAGCTGAAGAGAGAAGAAAATGGAGGTCCCACAACAAACTGCCTGTTTTTTCCTACTGAGAGTAGCATGCAGCAGAGAGATAATAGCTGCATTGAGAGGTCTAGCAGCATACATGCAGGAGAGTTTGCCCACTCTGTGAGCTGTGGCATTTCGACAAGCACTGAGAAAAGTGTCTTCAGTCCTGTCTTCTAAGGATGGTTTCAATGCAGCCACGTTAGGTAAATAATGAAATTGCAGCAGCCGGTGCAATGACAGGGAGTGGGGATTAGAGTAAAGCAAAGACCTGGAAGGTCTTGGTCAATATGGAAATAACCAATGTCCTTTGTAAATGATGCTCACTTATTGCTTTTCAGTTACAAAAGGCCCGGACCAGCCACCCAAAGTGCAGTTCAATCCAGTAAGGAGGGATGTGGGCTCATGCTTTTGGGTTCTCTGCCTTGCCTCATATTGGGGGATTTCTTGGCTGGTTCTTGACACGAAAGGAAGTGCCTACTTGGTTTGAAAGCCTGAAGAAACCCTCTTGGCGTCCACCCAACAAAATGTTCCCGGTCATGTGGACTACCTTGTACACAGGCATGGGGTAAGGTTCCGTGTACTACTCCTTCTCTGTACACAGGCATGGGGTGAGGTTCCGTGTACTACTCCTTCTCTGCTTCTGTGGGTCTTTATCTCTAGGGGAGACGTTACTTCACTCTCCTCCATTGCTCATTTTGGAGCTTTCCTTCTCATGGACCAAGTGGGCAGGAAAGGGACGTTTATTTTCAGAAGAGGAACATAACACCCCACTAGGTATTGAGCTGAGTTCATCGGCTCCACCTGGAACTTTTATTTTTGCCGGGGACTTTGTCTACACTGGGTTTATTTTGCACAGAGGATCACGATGACAACTGTAGAACTTTGAGAACCCAGGTAAGATCAGGGTCCCAATGTGCTAGGCACTGTACACATACACAGAGACATTCCCTGCCAGATGAACTTACTGCCTAAATAGATAAGAAAGATCATGAGTCTGAGGTGATGCCAGGCCACAGATGTAGGTGCACCAAGGCTGTGCTGGTGCAAACCCATTACTGCAAGTCACTTTTGCATCCGTGTGGTATGTCTAGACTAGGGGTTACATCAGTGTAGCTACATTGGTGCAACCCTGCCCCCTCACCCTCAAAACCCGGTGTAGACAAGCCATAAGAGCTGCCTTTGGCTAGGGTGGGATCTGCCCTTGGAGCTGTCTTCCAGTAATTAGAATTCTATGGCGCAAAATCCGGTGCCTCCTGGTAGAATAGTGCCTGATCCCACAGCATTGTGGAGAGAAGCCAGGTGGGACAGCAAAATGTTAATTGTGATTTTCCTCTTCACAGCTATGCTTCATACTTGGTGTGGAATGACTTAGGGGGCTTCAACAGCAAAGCCATCATCCCGCTGGGCCTCTACGGGGCTCAGCTTGCCTTGAACTGGGCTTGGACGCCCCTATTCTTTGGAGCTCATAAGCTAAAACTGGTATCGTGTCTGTGCATATTTGTCTTGTGTTGTCTGTGTCCTGCGCCACTGGTTTGGAGCCTTTAGGAAGGTCCACAGCGAGCACCAGGAAGTGCTGTACCCTGTGTCAGCTGTAAAGGCATCTTAGCAGAGCTCTGCATCTGCTCACACAGCACTTGATTCTAACCCGTGTTATCAGTCCTTCGCATTCCTGACCCGAAAAGCAGGGCGGTTAGGGAGCCAGTGTTCTGGCTGCTGCATTTTTCTGTTAAGAATTTACGGCGAGAGATAAGCCTCCTTGAGCGTCACACCCTAGTCCAACCAGAGGCAGGGCCATGAACTTCAAGGGGGCCACACTATTCATGGATGGCTTATCAGCCTATAAAATACACTGTCAACAAGAGAGTCCATAACAGCCTTACTCTCGTTGGACTGCCTTCGATAAGAGTTACTCTTACAGTGCATAGGGAGAATACGATTCCAGTGGTCGATGCCTCAATCATTTCCTTCTCTCTTCTTCAGGCTCTGGTGGACATCCTGTGCCTATACGGCCTGGTGCTTGGCACCATGTACTCTTGGTACCCCATTAACAAGATGGCGACAATGCTGATGGTGCCTTACCTGGCCTGGCTGACCTTGGCTTCTTCTCTCACCTTCTGCATCTGGAGGGACAATCCTGAGGAGGAAAAAGGAAAGAGCGACTAAGACAAAGAGAAGCTTGTGAAATAAAGTCATTCTATGAAACCAATCCATCCTGATGTGGTGGACCAAGAGCTGATAGCCTGGGGGTGGTTAATTTTATTAAGATGGGTACCTGAACATACATATCATTTGCAAAGGGTGTATGGGGAAAATTTTGCACAATGCAATGGGATATCCCTTTAAGGTTACCATACACCTTTAACCTGAGAATCCCTGCCTCTCTTTTTCTCCAACAATGCTGGGGTTTTGGGGTTACAGCTGTACGGTGGCCTTAAGGGGACACAAGTTAAATCTCATAGGCCAATTTCTGCTCTGTTATGCCACTGTAAATTCAGAGTCACTCCACTGAAGACAATGGAGTTATTCTGGATTTATATCAGTGCAACTGAGAGCAGAATTTGCTTGCATACATTCAAAAAAATTCTCACCTGTGTGACGAAAAACACCTGAGATGATTAAAACAGGACAATTTTTACAAACCTAATGGCTTTTTGTCATTCCTGCTGTTTAATTTTTGCATAGGACTCAGTTTGGACTTTTTACCATTAGCCATTAACTTCTCACCATCTAGCTCATTACTTGCCTTTCTCTCTGCCAGCGAAATGAAAATGGCCAGGTTCATCTTCTGCTTTTAGTCTATTGTGCTTCTTGATTCTCATGCCCCTGTACAATGCTGCAATGACTGGAGTACAAATAACTGTACTGAAGGGAAATGTTTATCTGTCCCACCTCCAAAATACCCCTCCCCACAACTCCCCCCCCCCCCCGACTCTGCATTCACTGAAATAAAACAACCCTCGAACACGGACTGACACATTTATGTTGCTAATATGCTTTGTAAAACCTTCAAACCAACCCCTCTAAATGTTGTGCCTTAAACTACCAGACAGCAGCTGGGATTTTCAAAGGTGCACAAGGGAGTTAGATGCCTAAATCCCATTGAAATTCAGTGGAAATTGAGCACCTGACTCCTTTAAAATCCCAGGCAGTACCACTTTGGCATTTTCCAGGATAGCGGAAGTGGTGCCCAATTCATGGAACAAATAGGCCCATAAGGACCGCTCATGTGAGAAAATGCTTGCGGTGTAGCCATTTAGGCATGGACTAGAGCCTGGGGTTAGGACTAGGACTAGGACCTTGCGAGGTGGAAGGAGGGAATGGACCACACTGCAATTAAACAGCCCCTTAGCCTAAGTCCTGTGAGCCCGTGTCAGCTGGCACGGGCCAGCCGTGGATGTCTAATTGCAGTGTAGACACACCCTTAGAGCATAGGGTTGCCAGTTTTGGTTGGACGTATTCCTGGAGGTTTCATCACATGACATAATCTTTAACTGAAGATTAATCTTTAATTCCTGGAGAACCCAGGACCATCCTGGAGGGCTGGCAGCCCTATGAGAGGAAGGTCCATTCCAACCTCCCCCATTCTGATCTTTCCTTCTGCTGTCTAGGCATTAGATGTTCCCTGTTTAGAGATAGGATTTACTATTTTTTTTACGAAATAAAAACCATGTATGGATCTCTTTAATGGATCTTTTTACTGGCAGCTGATTGTCAGGGTGAAGGGCATTATTTTGGGTAGTGTAGTTTGAACTGCAGATGTAGAGACGTATTTGCTTTTAATAAAACCAAGATTTTTTGTTTGCAAAAAGAAAAAAAAAATCCATTGTTTGTGGTTCTGGGTTCGCAAAAGGGCTGGGAAAGGTTCAAGGAACCCTGACTAGAGCCCATGGCTTTTGCACGGAACTCAGAAGGAAGGGGAAATGGCATTAGGCACTAGTTCTGTGAAAGGTTCCAAGGAACCCACTGAACCTTGTGGAAAAAAGCTCCTCAATGCACAGGTTAGAGCAAACGAAACTGCTCACCCCCTGCTCGAGCTGATATGGTAATCTTGCCTTCCACAGGGAGGGAAAGAGGTGATATGCCAATAGGATGGGGCCAGATGGCTGGCCATGAGAATGGTTATGGAGGAAGCCACATCTCAAATACAGCAGGGACTCCCTTTTCCTCCCTGGGAGACACTAGGCTGGGTTTCTACGCCTTTAATTCAGTAGGGCCGAAAGTTTCCAAAGGGCCCTCTAATTTTGGGTACCCATCTTGGGCCTGATTTTCAGAGGTACTGTGTTCCCCGACTCCAACTAAAGCAAGTAGGAGTGGCAGGTGCTTGGCTCCTCTGAAAACTAGGCCCACGGTGAAATGAGCATCTACAAATCAAGACACCTGAAATCAGTGGCTATTTTTGAAAATTTGGCCCTGTACTTTGTTTCCTCACCTTGATCCAACCTTGCCATCAGTCCTTTCCACTGGTAAAAGGTATTACACAACACAGCGGAACTCTGCCATAAGGGTAAAGCTTGCTGGGCAGAAGAAAGAGCTTTCTTGAGGACTGTAACCAGGTGGCTCACCCTTGAAGGGCTGGAGGGCTGGGGCTAGCCATCCCTGATTACAGAGTGAGCCACACCTGGGTGGCATGGATTCACCAAGGGAAGGTCATGCCTGACTAATCTAATCGCCTTCTATGATGAGATTACTGGTTCCGTGGATGAAGAGAAAGCAGTGGATATATTGTTTCTTGACTTTAGCAAAGCTTTTGACACGGTCTCCCACAGTATTCTTGTCAGCAAGTTAAAGAAGTATGGGCTGTATGAATGCACTATAAGGTGGGTAGAAAGTTGGCTAGTTTGTCGGGCTCAACGGGTAGTGATCAATGGCTCCATGTCTAGTTGGCAGCCGGTGTCAAGTGGAGTGCCCCAGGGATCAGTCCTGAGGCTGGTTTTGTTCAATATCTTCATAAATGATCTGGAGGATGGTGTGGATTGCACTCTCAGCAAATTTGCGGATGATACTAAACTGGGAGGAGTGGTAGATATGCCAGAGGGCAGGGATAGGATACAGAGGGACCTAGACAAATTGGAGGATTGGGCCAAAAGAAATCTGATGAGGTTCAATAACGATAAGTGCAGGGTCCTGCACTTAGGATGGAAGAACCCAATGCACAGCTACAGACTAGGGACTGAATGGCTAGGCAGCAGTTCTGCAGAAAAGGACCTAGGGGTGACAGTGGACGAGAAGCTGGATATGAGTCAGCAGTGTGCCTTTGTTGCCAAGAAGGCCAATGGCATTTTGAGATGTATAAGTAGGGGCATAGCGAGCAGATCGAGGGATGTGATCGTTCCCCTCTATTCGACATTGGTGAGGCCTCATCTGGAGTACTGTGTCCAGTTTTGGGCCCCACACTACAAGAAGGATGTGGATAAATTGGAGAGAGTCCAGCGAAGGGCAACAAAAATTATGAGGGGTCTGGAACACATGACTTATGAGGAGAGGCTGAGGGAACTGGAATTGTTTAGTCTGCAGAAGAGAAGAATGAGGGGGGATTTGATAGCTGCTTTCAACTACCTGAGAGGTGGTTCCAGAGAGGATGGTTCTAGACTATTCTCAGTGGTAGAAGAGGACAGGACAAGGAGTAATGGTCTCAAGTTGCAGTGGGGGAGGTTTAGGTTGGATATTAGGAAAAACTTTTTCACTAGGAGGGTGGTGAAACACTGGAATGTGTTACCTAGGGAGGTGGTAGAACCTCCTTCCTTAGAAGTTTTTAAGGTCAGGCTTGACAAAGCCCTGGCTGGGATGATATAATTGGGGATTGGTCCTGCTTTGAGCAGGGGGTTGGACTAGATGACCTCCTGAGGTCCCTTCCAACCCTGATATTCTATGATTCTATGATTCTATGACTGTCCTATAAAGAGTAGCAAAAAGCTGCAACGAAGGGGCAATGCTCAGGGATTAGAGATTGCTAGGCTTGAGCATCAGCACTGAAACACCAGCCAAGGAGGGCCTGGAAGTGCCTGCCAAAGCAGGAAAGACCCCAGGCAGGAAGGCCTACAAAGAGGAATCATGAGAAACTTTTGTTTGGATGGACTTTTTGGATGGACTTTGAAACTTTATTTTAAAGTTTGTTAATTTAATAAAGCACAACCCGACAAGGGATGGGAATGGACAAAAGTGTTTTTCAGTTTCTTGAACAGTCTAAGAGGGAAAACTGAGGCAGGATGCTTGTAGAAGGACCCTAGGCCAAGAGGGGGCACATGGGAGGTAGCTGGCCCACTATAGGGACCAACCCAAGACTGAGGGCTAGTCTGGTGAACACGCTCTATGCTGTTGGGTGAGAGCTCTGCCATCAGCATAATTACTCCACCTCCGTGACAGGCAGAGGCTATATCAGCGAGAGAGCATCTCCTACCGACGTAGCACTGGTGTGGACAGCGCTTAGGCTACTGGAACTGGCTTCGCTCAGCGGGGTGGCGTTTTCACGCCCCTGAGCGACATAAGTTATATCGACATAAGCAGTAGTGTAGATCTGCCCTGTGGAATGAACTCCCATAGGAACTAAGGACCAAGACAAACCCCATCACTTCTCCTCCAAGTGCAAGGTGCACTTCTTTGACCTTGACTTCTCTAAACACAGAGTAACATGTGTTAGTCTCTAAGGTGCCACAAGTACTCCTTTTCTTTTTGTGAATATAGACTAACACGGCTGCTACTCTGAAACGCGCGTGTGTGTGTGTGTATTTTATATATATAAAAAAATTCTCCACCCATTGCACACACTTCTTCCCCTCTGGAGAGGACAAAAGAACAAACACATGACAGATGGTAGTCACACTGTTCAATGCCCTGCTGGACGATGCTCACCTACACAGTGATGAGTGCAATATAGAAACCTACATATGCTTGGCCGAACATTTATTTTATTGTTTTGTAATTTTGATGGGATAATATCAATGTTTATTTCTAAGCATGTTTTTTTCAATTTTTATCATTTTACATTTTCACAGCGGCACAAATGTATGGCTTTTAAGCATTTTTAAAATGTTTATGAGTTTCAATTTTCACAGTTGGGGAAATTATTGGGGGAGTCAGAAAATGGGAGGGGGTCAGACAATAATTATTTAATGGCAGTCGACAAGATTCAGAAAGTTAAAGCTTTATAACCATTAAAACACAAATTGTCACCATCGTATGTCAAAATGTACAAATATCCTTAAACTAATAAGAGCTCAAGCAGCATTTTTCTTACTCCGTTGATCTGTAAATTTCAATTATTATCAGTGGCAATTTTTTCATTGGTTTGTGTGTGTATGGTGAAATTGGTGTTTACCAATAAAAAATGAATCCTTCCAAGCCTGCAATGGAATAGACATCCCTGGAGATTGAAGTACTCTATGCATCTGTAGAAAGGATCAAATTCTGCTCTCTGCTACGTGGGTGCAACATTCTTTGAAACTACAGGGAGTTGCATCTTCCTAGTTGAGAGCAGAACATGGTCCAACAAGTACAGCATTGACCACACCAGTGCAAGCTCTTTGCCATACATTCATCTATCTCTCTATCAATCTATCTATCTATCTATCTAAAGGTTTTTATATAATGCCTAGATAACATGGTTATAGGCACGATATCAAAATGACAATAGATAAGATTAGGTTCAAATCTTGGCTTCTCTCCTGAGACAATTAATACCAGTTGTCTGGTGTGGAGCCGAAGAAATGCACTGGGACCAGCTTCTTGCACAAAGCTAAAAGGTTTTATAGGGGGAAACGCTCCCCCTTCTTTCCCTCCAATCTCTCTATCTATCCCTACCTTTAGACTATATCTATGACAAGGACCCCTTGGAAATCTTTGCAGTATGAGGCCTGGTCCTGAAGAGGGGAGGAAGAGAGGGAGCAGACAGCTGATGGGCCAAGGGGGCTGAGAGAAGGAAAGCTGGCTCTGCACATCACTGTTGGTGGGGGGTATTTATTTATCGAGTAACGGTAGTTACAGCTGGAAAAACAGGAGGAGGATCACTGCCAAACAATGTATCTAGGGAGATGTTTTGTTACTGCCATCAGCTGTCACCTTGGAATAAAGAGCACGTCCCAGCTATGACTAATACAGCCAGTGTCTTATTTCACTCTTGGATCCTGCCAAGGAATGTTTCTCTGGCCTAAGAATACAATGAACTCCCTAGCAAGATTCTTCTTTGCAGCCAGGTCTCTTCTCCTCCATTCCCAGACTCCTGAATCCCTCTTCAAAATGCTGGATAATGTTATGATCAGATTATAAATACATTTGTAATTATGCAACTAAAATTCTAGCAACTAAATCTCATGCTTCTGTAACCCTTCTGCCCGTCAGAGTTGGCAGCAACAAGGGCCGGGTTCAATATCTAGGGGTTCCATTCCAATAACACAATGCAAACCGGCTCGAGCCCCCACCCAGTGACCTGGGAAAAATATATACCACCCCCGCTGGGCGCCTCCAAGAGGCAATACTTCCCCTCTCGCAAGCACATAGTCTGAGTGTAGCAAAAGTCTTTTAATAACAGAGAGAAACAATGTGGCATTATGTTGGGGAAACACCACCAACAGGATTCATAACACAACCCATGAGCAAAAAACAACCCCACCCCAGGCAAATTGGGGCATGCCCTTTTCCCTTTGGTTCTTGAGTCCAGCAACCCCAAATCACCCAAAGTCCCAAAAGTCCAATGCCCCAAAAGTCTCTGTCCCTGGTCAGGGCAGCCCCAGAGTTCGAAAGTTTATCGGCGGAGCTTTACCTCCCAACCTGGGTGGAAATGGGACAGGGGTAAGAGGCACCTTACGTGATCTGAAGCTGACCGCCCCATAGCTCCATAGCGGCGCTCCGCCAGCCGCCCCACGAACTCCTTCGCTCAGCTGCGCTCCGCTCCGCCAGCCGCCCCACGAACTCCTTCGCTCAGCTGCGCTCCGCTCCGCCAGCCGCCCCACGAACTCCTTCGCTCAGCTGCGCTCCGCTCCGCCAGCCGCCCCACGAACTCCTTCGCTCAGCTGCGCTCCGCTCCGCCAGCCGCCCCACGAACTCCTTCGCTCAGCTGCGCTCCGCCAGCCGCCCCACGAACTCCTTCGCTCAGCTGCCCCACGAACTCAGCTCCACGGCCCACAAGCAGCTCCTGCCATCCACACACTGCTCCGCGTCGAACTGCTTCACCAGCCGTCCCGCAAACTGCTCCACAATATATCTTCAGGCTCCCCCACTACTTAACACAACACTCAGTGATTTCAGCTCTTAGGTGAATTCAGCTTATAGTAGGGGAGCCCCAGTGCTGGTGCACTGTCAGCCCAAAGTGAGCTCAGCAGCCTATAACTAGACTTCTAATGAAATCAAAATTAGCTCTGATATTCCACAGTGGAGAGAGGAGGAAGTGCAATCAGCATGTAAGGCCCTCACCAAGGGGCCCATGCCACCAAGTACTACTACTTGTCCCCAGCCTCTCTCCATTCACACAGTTTTGGAACCCATGACCCTTGCCTAGCGAGTGCTACTTAGTTGATGGTGAATCCCTCCATCATAACAAAAGGCCACGTACAGTTCCAAGCACAGTTCCCATAATCAGGGTAATAACAATTTATTCTTCCTGCCCCAATAACAGAGACACTGGGGATCCCACAGCAGCCAAAGTGACCATTTGGGCAGCTATGGTCTCATTCTAGGCGTGGTGGGTGTGCCTATGCAAATGAGATCGGCCCCTGAAGTTCTTTTCCACAACTTGCCACACCTCACCACCAGATGTCAGGGTGGAGCTCATCCTGACACTGCTTACATCCTCCCCCCAGCCGAGACTTTGTCGTCCCGACAAATCACACTCCCTTTATACCAACTCATTGGTTTCCTCCAAAGGGCCTCAGGAAGCCCACTTTAGCTTCCACAAGCCTGTGTGCTATATGTATTGGCTCCTCACTAGTCACCCCAGGTGCATCATAAGTTAACCGTTTCACTGGTCTTATCACCCTGTCTCGTCTATTGAGAATCTCTGTTGCCGAGGTAGGGGGAACATCCTCTTGAGTGACGGATGGAGAGGCTTCCCTGGAGGGTCCCTCGGCTACTGGCGTAGGCCCCTGCACTCCTAGTTCTAACGCTGGAGGGTCCAAGGTGCCCAGGACATCCTCTACCTGTCTGTCCCCATTGTCCAATAACCTGTGTGTGTCATCACAGGGGGGTCTCATCAGCAGCACCGGGGTATCAGAAATGGGCCTAAATAGTTCCGCCATTGGGTTTAGGGCGGAAGAGGGAAAACTCTCGTTTGGTTCAGCTGATCGAGACTGAAATCTTGTCTCCACCCCAGGATACACCAGGGTTGTGTCTTCCTCCTCAGACTCACTCTCAGATGTGCAGAATAGGGGTAAGTTAGCTGCAGGGGGCCCACTGTCTGTGTTGGATGGCGGCTTTGGTCTAGCACCTCTGTTCTGCCCGGCGGCCCTGCCGTGGCCCATCTCACAAGGGGTGCTTACCAATTCCCCCACAGGGAGCAAAAGGTTTCTATGCACCGTCTTTATTTGCCCTGGACCGTCTTCAGGTTTGATCTTGTAGACTGGCAGATCTCCCAGCTTTTCCATCACCAGGTAAGGTATTGCCTTCCATCTGTCAGCTATCTTGTGTTTGCCAGCAATACCCAAATTTCGCAGCAGGACTCTGTCCCCCGGCTGGAGCTCCTGCGAACGCACTCTAGCATCATATCGATGTTTGTTGCGGTCTGCGTTCTTCCGAGCCGCAGCGGTAGCTAAGCGATAAGCATCCCGCAGCTTTTCTCTTAGTCGGGATACATACTGCTGATGAGTTTCATAGCTATCTCCATCCTCTGATACACCAAAGCACAAGTCTATGGGTAATCTTGGTTCTCGCCCAAACATCAAGAGATATGGGGTGACTCCCGTAGCATCGTTCTTTGTGGCATTGTAGGCATGCACCAGAAATGCGACATGCTGGCTCCAGGTTGCCTTCTGCTCTGGTCGCAAAGTTCCCAACATATCTAATAGGGTTCGATTGAACCTCTCGGGCTGAGGATCACCTTGGGGGTGATAAGGCGTTGTCCTAGACTTTTTAATTCCTGCTATCTTCAGCACCTCCTTCAGAAGGTGACTCTCAAAATCCCGCCCCTGATCAGAGTGTATCCGAGCCGGGAATCCATAGACTGAGAAATATTTGTCCCACAATACTCGAGCAATGGTGGTGGCCCTCTGATCACGTGTGGGATATGCTTGTGCATACCGTGTAAAATGGTCAGTCACTACTAGAATGTTTCCAACATTCCTCTTGTCTACCTCCACAGACAAGAAATCAATGCATACCAACTCCAAAGGTTTGTTGCTGGTGATGTTCTTGAGATATGCAGCCCTCGTGGGCAGAGTTTTCCTTTGAACACATCGAGCGCAAGTCTCACATTTCCTGCGAACATCTTCAGCCATTCGGGGCCAATAGAACCTACTACGAATAAGTTCCAGGGTCCTCTCCATCCCTAAATGCCCAAAGTCATCATGCAGGGCCCTCATGGCCAGGGCTCTGTACTTTTTTTGGCAGTACTAGTTGTGCTCGTTGTTTTTGTAAAGGGTCAGTGGTCATTCGGTGTAGCACTCCCTGAATCAGTTTTAGTTTGGTCCATTCTCTCAATAGTAGTTTACCCTCCGGGTTAGGTGGGACAACCGCAGCTGGGCTTCGCCCCTCCCTTTTGGCAAGTAGTGTATCACGAATGTCAATATCTTGCCGCTGGGCTTCTTGCCAGTCAGCCGCATTGAGCATGGGCAAAGGAGATTGGTCTAATGCAATATAGTTCACCGAAGCAGAAGGCATGCATTCAGGGGGCAGGCCCAAAGCTTCTGCAACACATCCCTGAAAGTCTTCACGGGCCTCTGGCTCTCGGCGACTCACACTGCAAATAGCTCTCACTCCATCTGTGGGTATCACAGCAACTTCTGGAGCCTGCGGACGCCTGGACAATGCATCTGCATCTACATTGCTTCTCCCTGATCGGTACTGAATGCTGAACTCATAGCTAGCCAAGGCGGCCACCCATCTCTGCCCTGTAGCATCCAGCTTAGCACTTGTTAACACATAAGTCAGTGGATTGTTGTCTGTCCACACCTGGAACTGAGCACCATACAAGTAGTCTCGAAATTTCTCAGTGATGGCCCATTTCAAGGCCAAAAACTCCAGCTTGTGGGTGGGATAGCGAGTTTCACTATCAGACAATCCTCGGCTGGCAAAGGCTACCGGTTTACATTTGCCTTCCACTTCCTGGTACAGGACTGCTCCCAGACCCTCCAAACTGGCATCAGTATGCAGGATAAATGGTTTGCTTGGGTCAGCAAAAACTAGGACTGGAGCATGAGTTAGGCAAGTAATGATTTCTCGAAAAGCCCTTTCACATCTCTCATCCCACCGTGGCCCAAATGGTGCAAAGGGGCCATTGTGTCTCTGCACAGGAGGCTTTGGGGACCTCCCCTTATTCTTGGACTTAGATTTGTTCTTGCTGGACTGATGTCCCCTGGTAAGATCATTCAGAGGCTTTACAATCGTAGCATAGTTTTTCACAAATCTGCGGTAGTAGCCACTAAATCCAAGGAAGGTCTTGAGTTCTCTGTAGTTACTTGGACGTGGCCATGTAGTGAGTGCTTCTATTTTATCAGGATCGGTACTCACACCTTCTTGGGACACAATGTGACCCACATACTTCACTGAGGTTCTGCAGAACTGGCATTTGTCAATTGAAAGCTTCAGACCATAATCCTCCAACCTATCAAGCACTTTAAGAAGTCTTTCTTCATGCTCCTCTAAGGTTCTTCCAAACACAATCAGGTCATCCAAATAAACTAACACTTGCAGTAAATTCATGTCTCCCACAACTTTCTCCATGAGACGTTGAAAGGTGGCAGGTGCTCCAGAAATCCCTTGGGGCATGCGTTCGAACTGATAAAACCCTAATGGGCAGATGAAGGCTGTCTTCTCCTTATCTTCTTCTCCCAGAGGGATCTGGTAGTATCCACTTCGAAGATCCAACACAGAGAACCACTGGCTTCCCAGCAAACAGTCTAAGGCGTCTTGCACTCGAGGCATAGTGTACTGGTCGACCACAGTACGGCTGTTTAGGGTGCGGTAGTCAATACACATCCGGATTTTCCCATTCTTTTTGCGGACTACCACAATGGGTGAGGCGTATGGGCTGCGGGACTCTGTAATGATGCCATTCGCAGCCAGCTCCTGAAGATGATGTCGCACATCTTCCATCTCAGAGAGAGCAATCTTCCTAGATCTCTCCCTGAAAGGTCGAGAGTCATGTAGTCTGATATTGTGCTCTACTCCTTTTGCACATCCCACATCCCACTCATGCAGTGAGAACACCTTGGATCTTTCACAAAGTTTCTTCCTCAGGCGATCTTTCCAGTCCTCGGACACTGGTGAATCTCCAAAGTCAAACTTTGCTGGGTCTATTGCCGAAACTGGAGTTTCATACTGGGGTTTTACAATCGACTCAGGCTCAAAGAGGTCTGCTATCTTTTGTCCTTGCTTCACAAAAATATCACGACTCGTTTCATTAGCAATCAGTATAGTCACCCTTTCCTGGGCTTCAGCAGGTAGGGTTATGACTCCACTGGGGACCAGCACTCCTTCAGGGAGCTCTCCTCCCATCGGCTGCTCTATCATTGCTAACGTCCCTTTACTGCCTTTCAGACAGGTACTCATGACAAGCACTTCTTGCTCCGTCCTTGCAGGCACTACTAAGGGGGTTGTGCCCGCGTACTTCAGTGCCCCAAGCGGTAGCTCAGATGTGTCCCTTTTAGCGCTCTCAATTTTCCTATAGGCTTCAGCACAAAGCGTATGGATCATCAGGGTATTCAGGTACTGGTCCCCAGCCCGCCTTCTGCAGTAATCCGCGAGTACCTTGAAGAGACTGGAGTTGGTCCCTATCAGCACAGACACATCGGAAGTCCCTTTAGGGTCAGGGCATATTAAGGCAGCTGTGTCTACCTCTTCTCTTACCCCAGCAACCTCCTCTGGGAATTCCAGGTGCACTATGACATACCCTTGATAGGGGTATTCATCCATGCTGAGGCCACATAGGCCAAGGCCAGTCAGTGGCTGTATAGGCAGGTGCCTAAGCATCTGTTGGTAGAATGACTGAAATATAATAGTCACTTGAGATCCAGTGTCAAGCACTGCTTTACACTCCACCCCTTCGATCCTCACCATGACCTCTGCTCGAGGCCCTATCAGTCCTGCAGGGATCCCAGCTGGACAGTCTTTTCTGGGGGAATCTTCAAATCCTGCAGACCTGGGGGGTCCCCGTCCCCAGACCCTCTGGCAGCTACCGGATCTCTCCCAACTGATCCTCAGCTTTCCATACACTAAGGAGGGGTTTTCTTCATTACGGCACTTGGCAGCACTGTGTCCATCCTGACCACATCGGTAGCAGAAGAATTGACCTTTCCCCCTTCGCCTGGGGGGAATGGTGGCTCTAAGTGCGGGCTTCTCAATCGCCACAGTTTGAGGCTTCTTATTCCTAGAAGTCTTAACTCGGTCAACGGTACTTTGCAGCTCAGCTATCCGTTCCGTCAGGACCTGCATTTGTTGGGCAAGTTCCTCTCTGGTGCTCACCATCAGTACACTGGCCATTTGCAGTGGTGTTGTGCTGGCTGGCTCCGATGTTTGGGCTTCCCAAAACTCACTGGCAGCCTGCCTTTCTTCCTCCTCTCTGACCTCTTTTATCAGCTGGGAGTAACTTGGGGGATGTTCCCGTCGTTCTCTTAGCCGGAGATGAAGTAGAATCGGGTTCTGATACTGAGTTCCTCTTACAATTTGAGCCAGTCTGGTCTGATCCATCTGCTCAGCAGTCACTGCTCCCCTCATGACAGCTCTCTGAAGCAGTCTCTCCAGTCTCTGTATGTAGGCTGAAGCCTTCTCGCCCTTTTGTTGTCGGGAATTAAGGAACTTACAGTAGCTGTCTTCAGGGCCCTCTACGCTCCCAAAGTTGTGTTCAAGGGCCTCTAGGCAGTCCTTCACACCGACCCCAGGGTCAATGAGCTTCAGGGTGCGAATCACATCTAATGCTGGGCCGCCAAGGCTCTCTATAAGGCATCTTCGCTTTTCTGCATCTGGTACGGCCCACTCTTGCAGCATTTCAGTGGTATGCTCTAACCAGGGTTCAAACTCCTCCTCCCCAGCAAATAATCTTAACTTACGACAAGAGTCTGACTCAGCATGGGGCAGCACAACCTTTTCCAATATTTGCCCCAGAGCTTTTGTCCAATCATCAGCCGAGGCTGCAGCCTCCGAGCTAGAAGCTGCTGAGCCAGGGCCCAACAAACCTGACATATTAGCCATTATACAAACAGTAATTTCCTCAAAATATAAGCACAAACAAAAAAATATAAATTGTTTCCCAATGTAGTGGATCACTCAACAGGTGCTTGCGAGGGGTACTGACCCAGGCGATCCCGGACGAGCCCCCAAAAATGTAACCCTTCTGCCCGTCAGAGTTGGCAGCAACAAGGGCCGGGTTCAATATCTAGGGGTTCCATTCCAATAACACAATGCAAACCGGCTCGAGCCCCCACCCAGTGACCTGGGAAAAATATATACCACCCCCGCTGGGCGCCTCCAAGAGGCAATACTTCCCCTCTCGCAAGCACATAGTCTGAGTGTAGCAAAAGTCTTTTAATAACAGAGAGAAACAATGTGGCATTATGTTGGGGAAACACCACCAACAGGATTCATAACACAACCCATGAGCAAAAAACAACCCCACCCCAGGCAAATTGGGGCATGCCCTTTTCCCTTTGGTTCTTGAGTCCAGCAACCCCAAATCACCCAAAGTCCCAAAAGTCCAATGCCCCAAAAGTCTCTGTCCCTGGTCAGGGCAGCCCCAGAGTTCGAAAGTTTATCGGCGGAGCTTTACCTCCCAACCTGGGTGGAAATGGGACAGGGGTAAGAGGCACCTTACGTGATCTGAAGCTGACCGCCCCATAGCTCCATAGCGGCGCTCCGCCAGCCGCCCCACGAACTCCTTCGCTCAGCTGCGCTCCGCTCCGCCAGCCGCCCCACGAACTCCTTCGCTCAGCTGCGCTCCGCTCCGCCAGCCGCCCCACGAACTCCTTCGCTCAGCTGCGCTCCGCTCCGCCAGCCGCCCCACGAACTCCTTCGCTCAGCTGCGCTCCGCTCCGCCAGCCGCCCCACGAACTCCTTCGCTCAGCTGCGCTCCGCCAGCCGCCCCACGAACTCCTTCGCTCAGCTGCCCCACGAACTCAGCTCCACGGCCCACAAGCAGCTCCTGCCATCCACACACTGCTCCGCGTCGAACTGCTTCACCAGCCGTCCCGCAAACTGCTCCACAATATATCTTCAGGCTCCCCCACTACTTAACACAACACTCAGTGATTTCAGCTCTTAGGTGAATTCAGCTTATAGTAGGGGAGCCCCAGTGCTGGTGCACTGTCAGCCCAAAGTGAGCTCAGCAGCCTATAACTAGACTTCTAATGAAATCAAAATTAGCTCTGATATTCCACAGTGGAGAGAGGAGGAAGTGCAATCAGCATGTAAGGCCCTCACCAAGGGGCCCATGCCACCAAGTACTACTACTTGTCCCCAGCCTCTCTCCATTCACACAGTTTTGGAACCCATGACCCTTGCCTAGCGAGTGCTACTTAGTTGATGGTGAATCCCTCCATCATAACAAAAGGCCACGTACAGTTCCAAGCACAGTTCCCATAATCAGGGTAATAACAATTTATTCTTCCTGCCCCAATAACAGAGACACTGGGGATCCCACAGCAGCCAAAGTGACCATTTGGGCAGCTATGGTCTCATTCTAGGCGTGGTGGGTGTGCCTATGCAAATGAGATCGGCCCCTGAAGTTCTTTTCCACAACTTGCCACACCTCACCACCAGATGTCAGGGTGGAGCTCATCCTGACACTGCTTACACTTCAGGACAGAAGCTGATCCCTAGCTTGGAGTCAGGAAGGAACTTGTGTGGCATTGCACAACTGGCCAGCTGCATTATGTGTGTGGACTTGGAAGCTGTTTATCTCTAAAACATCAGATGTTGGCCATCGCCAGAGATGGGATACTGGAGTTATGGACCAATGGTCTGATCTGACATATGGCTCCTTTGCTCTCTCACATTTCTTGCAAATATGACACAAAACCCTTAGCACCTGACTCCTGTTAATGCAAATGGATAACCCTCTGGCTCACTGACAGGTGAACTGACCCTTTGCGAGTATCCCTCTGGAATGGAGGCTTCAGCATTGGTAGATGATGCCCCCTGTGTGCTCACCATAGGATAAGAGCCACGTGCACACATTTTAACCTCAGAAAATAAATGCTCATGATTAGAAGGCTACTGACAAAGGATCTGAATGGGAGAAAGGTCAAAGGGTTTGGGTGTGTTTTATTATATTTTTTCCCCCACATGAGAAATTAATACACGGGAAAAAAAGACAAAGAATTTTGTTTGTCAGATGAATTTAAGGGACTGATCCTGCTCCCATTGAAGTTAATGGCAAAGCTCTAAAAGTCTGAGACAAAACCCACAAAAGCCAAAAGGATCAAACCTCCAGTTGCTATCCAGAACTGGCTGTCACCTTAGTGTCCCCGCTTACAACTGTCCACCAACCATTCCCTGTCCTGGCCTGTACCCCGCACAGCTCTGCGTGCGTGCATGCCTCCTCCTTGACCTGCAGTGTTCCCTGTTCCTCCAGACTGTAATGACAGTAACTGCACATCTGCTGGACCCAGGCCCAAGTCTCCCTCTCTTGACTAGCTGAAGGAAAAATAAATTACTGTGCTGAGCATGACATTACTATGTGCAGTCACTAGGCATGCACCCATACGCACGTATACTCACACACGCTTTTGGGGAGCTATCCACTGGTCAAAAAGCCTGGACCAGACCGATGGATGCTTTTCCCCCTACAGTTCTAAAGCAAATGTCAGACTGACAGCATCTCTCTGGCATTCCTTTACATATTTGGCCCAAGCACAGACGGGTGGGGGTTGTGACTACTTAGTGCACTGCCCTAGATGGAACTGCGCAGCAGCTGGGGAAAGGCTGGATGGAACCAGAATCCCAGCGGCACATTCCGGAGATTAGATGAGAGCTGGCATTGATCTTTGCAGTTTGGCTGGGCCAGTGAAAGCTAAAGACTGCAAGAGTAGTGGCACCATGATTAATCTAGCTGTTGAGATCTCCCAGAAATAGAGGCAGTGGGTTGGGGGATACAAGAGAGGACGGGATTTTTTTTTTTTAGAGGGTGGGAGGAGAAAAGGAAAGAGCAGTCACTCATCAGCTGAGGATTCCCATCCCCAAAATCTCTCCCCAAAATGTCAAAGGTGAGAATGACTGGACAAAGGATCTGGAATTTGAACATAGTTACCAGTCAAGAGGAAAAACAATACTCTACCCTCTAGCCAAGGAAAGTATTCCAAGCTTTAAAAAAAAGCATAGGAAAAATTATATATATCCCATGGACAGACTGTCTCAGAACTTCTCAAATCCCTTAGTGTCGTGTTGTCACAATACAATCCACCCCAGAAGTGTCAGTCATCAAATAAACAACTACCACTCACCAAGTTTCAGCAAACAGTGTTGGTGCAATGCAGGGTGGTTGCTGTTCTCTGCCCCAGAAGTAGCTGCATTTCAGTGGTGCAGCCTGTGCGGAGTTGGGAAGACCCTTGGGATTCTTTGAGATGCTATAGAAAGGAAAGATCATTGTTAGTAAAGGGACAAAAACTGAAGAATGTGCAATAAGAAAAAATAACTTTGAACAAGCGTGAATGGTCCAAATCCGTCACGATGTGGGGCACCATAAAATTACAGAGGCACTGAATGCAACACCATGGTTAAAGTTGAATTAAGATTACACTGAAAGCAGAAATTCAGCCTCTTTGATATGTATGCAGAATGCCGTGTATCCTCCCCAAACTTACAGCACTTACTCCTTGAATACAGAGCTAATATTTAATAGTTTGGTTGGCTGAACCTCTGTCATTATGGGTTTGACCTTTAGCACAGCAGTCAAGATGCTGGAGGTTTGATTTCCAACTGGCTCTGGAGGAGTAAAATGTGAATTCACAGCAGCTACATGCTTCTTATTTATTTTCAACCTAGAGGCATGTCAGGAACTGTTTTCAAAGATTAATCTGTATTCAAGCTCAATTAAGTGAGAAGCACCTGGAATTTGCATAAATTTCCCCTTTAAATTCAGAATGAGATTTTTTTTGTGAAATTTGGAAACATTTCACGCCATCCTCAACAGAAAAAAACAAATCTTTCTAGAGGTTACAAGAAACCCAAACAAGCCCTGGGTTCCCCACTTTTGCAGAGCAATACAGACATCCCAAACTTGTATCAATAAAAATGTTATAGACCCCCTAATGCTATTCTACGTGGTCTTTTTAGGATAGCTGGATTCCATGCTAACCTGGTTCAGGCAAAATACAGTAAACACCACCTCAGAACTTCTCCTGAACAATCCCATACTCTACCTCACACATACTGCACATGTCAGTCCTAGACCCCACTTCCCAATCCCACTGCTGCTTACTCCTGATCTATTACAGTACAACCTCCTGGCCCCACACACAAACTCCAACTTGATCCTCAACCCCACCATAGGCTCCCACTTCCAGTCTCTAGACTGCCTTCCACCCGATGCAATTACTGATCCGGTGTTCGCAAAGGTGGTGTAAACAAACCAAGGAATAACTGAGAAGTCTTTTAATTATTTATGATTTGTTTGCAGTGCGATTTCCACGCATCCAAGAAGGAATGGTCTCTGCCCCAAGCAGCTTACAGTCTAAGGAGAGAGAAATGTAGGGAACAAGGACCAGATCCTGAGCTGGTGTAAACTGGCCCAGCCCTACACCCCAAATATTTCCTCTGTGTAACTGTATACGGCTAACTTTAATACTTGACTTGAAATTCTGGACCCTTTGACATCAGTGGGGATTGTGCCATTGGCTTTGATGGGACTAGATTTTGCCCCTGTTGGATCCCCGTCTTTCAGTGCCCGCTCCACAAAAGCACGGTTTGCAGAGGGTGTAATTTTCAGGCTCTTGGGAGGGCTCCAGCTGTAATGTCTGCAGGGGGCCGCATTGAAGTGTGGCTCAGCCCCATCCATTATCCAGGGTGATCTTTACATAAAACAAATCAGGGATTCTTCTTGCTCCTTCTAGAAGTGGTTCCTCAAGGGAAGGATGATAGAATGCTGGCAACTCAGGGCAGGAGGGAAAGAGGCCAGTCCTGCAGCCTGCCAATTTTCTGTCCTGCCTGTGGATAAATAGGTGACTTCTGCTTCCTGGGTTTTCCATCCATGCCCTAACCCGCCCATGGTGAATTCGTCACTTTGTTTTAAATGCAAAAGGGGAGCGAGGGAGACTGATAAAAGGCCTTCACAAAAGCGAGGGCGGGTGATGATATCTGAGAGTTGTCAGATCATTCTGTCACCCCATCCAGTCACTGTCACTGCAGCGTTGTTCCATATTTAGCTCCCAACAACTGCGTCTAGGACTGGAACTCCCAACTCTCTTCCCCACCCCCCACCCCCATCTCTGCTCCCTGCACTGGTCTTGAAAAATTGCTCCCTCTCTTTCCTTGTGGTCTGAACCCAGTGCACCAGCACCGGAGAGGATGGCTGAAAACCAGGAGGAGCCCAGCGACACTCAGAATGGTGAGGAGCAGCCTGAAAATGCAGAGAAGCCTGAGGAGAAGAAGAAGGAGCTGGAGAAACTGCCGCCCTTTGAAATCGTGAGAGGGTAAGAGAGCTCAGTGCACAGAGTTTAGTTTTAAAGCGGCAGTGAGTAAAGAAAGCCAGGATGACTCATTTCCACTTAGCTTCTCACACAGTCTGTCCAGGGTGAGGTTTCTGCCTGAAGTTTTAATGTTGGTTAACTAAGGATGAAATCTGGGGCCAGTGCAAGTCAGGAAAGGGATTTTTTGAACTTTTCTTTATATTGTGCAGGTTGCAATTCTTCCTACAGCTGAACCTGTGGCTAGGGTAAAGTTGCTTGGTGAAGAGAGTTTCTTTTTTAAGTGTAGGGTGGATTCTGATCAGCGTGTAACTCACTGGATACATTTATGGGCCTGATTCTACCAATTCTCTCTTGCCAATGCTGACAAGTCACTTAACATGCAAGTAGTCCCACTGGTTTCAGTGGGATCACTAGTCAAGTAAGGTACTACTCGGTGTAAGGGTGGAAGAATTGGGCCCTTGAAGAAATATTGATTTCTTGAAGGGGTCTTGTTTGCAAGTTCCTCTGTTGCTGGGTTAGGAAAAATACCGGCTCCAGAGCTAATGGGGTGGGTGGAGAGGGGCAAGCAAAGGAGACTGTTGACTTTAGTGGAGTCGTACGGCTGTTACAGAGGTGCTGGATTGGCCTTCTTGGGGACTATCCTCTGTCCATTAGTATCCACAGGAGTGGTAGATTCTGGACAAGAGTGGTGAAAGCTTCCCCAACGCCCACCCTCCCCAAACAATCTTCAAAGGGCTCCAAATTATTGTCAGAAAGGCCAAAATACGTACAAAGTTATCCAGCGTTAAGCAGTGGAACAGCCACAGATTGGAGAGCCTTCATCCTTTATATAAATTATAAATCAGCAAAATACAGGCACGGCTGCCAAATTTTACTTTTTAAACTCTTAAAATCTACCATTTCCCACGGGTCTAATGAGCCCCATGACTCCTGGAAGGTTGTTTGTTTTTTAAATAGGGACCCAGAAGACCCACTTGCTCCCCCAATAATGAGACCTTAGAATCAGCCCTGAAAAATATCCACTGCTGTGTTCTGCCCGCGCTATGGATCATACGGGCTAGATTTTCAAATGAGGGGTCAGATTTTCTCGGGCTCAGCACCCATCCCTGGGGCCAGACTGTCGAAAGAGCCCCGCTCACATTTAGCTACCAGATCATCAGTCAGTTTTCAAAAGTACTCAGCACAGCACTTAATTTGTAATGAAAGAGGTGCCGGGGCTCAAGCCATTTCTTTATATTCATAACTGATGCCGCAAAGCCCAGAGGTAGCATGATTATGAACAGCCAAGATCAGCCCTGGTACAAATTAAGCCCTGACTCAGCAGCTCCCACTGTGACACTGAGGGCCAGATTTTCCAAACAGCTCAGCATGTTGGACATGGGGGTCTTTTAGACATCTGGCCACTTATTTAGGAGTCTAAATGGGTGATGAGCTTTATGGGAAATCTGGCTCACGTTCTGAGTGTTGAGCCCTTCTGAAAAATCACAGCCTACAAGAGGATCCTTATAAGATCCCAATACAATAAACCATACAGCTAATACAAGCACGGAATGATGATTAATCAATGGACAAATGATTATACATTAATAACATATGAGGGAAAAGCGTGGCTAGGAAAATCTGTCTGTCTAATCTACCATCCCTAAGCATTTCTAATATGCCTGGCACTGTACTATCTAGATGCAACCATACATAATTTAAAGTGTGGCTTAACCAGAAAAGTGCCATTATAAAAATGTTATGGTCTAGCTCTGTATTTATTCTCTCCCAAGGTTGCCAAGCCTACGTGCTCAATTAATAAACCAAAATGTGATTATTTTCCAGCAGCCTTTAACACAGACTTCAATCCGGGAACTGAAAATCCAACTGGGGCCTTTCTGCCCTGTTATATCATCACTAATAAGAAAGATTCTACCATCAGAACTCAGCTGTCAATTCTGATGATGATGCATAAGGCAGGATATACTCTGGCTCTCTCCCCCTTCTCTGTGTTGCCTCCACACAGGGCTAAAGTGAGTGAAAGCTTTTGGTTCAAAAAATCAGCAGATGTGATTCAAAGATACACAACGAGCAAACATGTTGAGTAACAAGATGCCATTTTGACTCGTCACTTTGCTGACTATAATGGATATTCTGATATAAATAATTACATTAAATTGCTCCGTCCCTAAATTCTAATACTTGTTTTTCTCTCTGGATTTCACCTGAGAATAATTTTTAAAAGAGATTGTGAGACCAGAAAACAAAGTCTTCTGTCATTTTTGATGGTTTAAAAATAGCGGGCCACATTCGGGACCCGATTCTCCACCATCTTGCCCTTGGGTAGGATTTTTAAGTCAATACCATTGCATTCAATGAAAGCAGAGTTGGGCCAATGCAAAGTGCTTCTGAAAATCCTACAAAGTGTCATGATATTCACCAGTATAAGGTGAATGCTGAGTGGGCGTACAATGCTACCATTCCACTTTACACCCATTTTGCACTAGTGAACTTACTACACGTGGTGTGTGACAAGGCAGAATCTGGCCCTGTGGCCTCAAAGGTACTTTTTTATTTCTGTGACATTGCATGGCTGTTACATAGGTCCAGTCAGAGGTGCTGGATTTAGGATTGCCAACTCTGACTGAAGATTCTGGGAGATTTTTTTCCCCCCAACATGACAATGTCATTTTCTTAAACTATCCTATTAAAATCTCCTGGATTGCTTCCAATAGTCACCGGGAGATGGATGCCGATTCCGGGAGACTCCAGGCCAGTCCTGCAGGGTTGGCAACCCTAGCTGGATTGCCCTTCTTCGGGGACTATCCTCTGTCCATTACTATCCACAGGAGGGGTAAACTTTGGACAAGAATGGAGAAAGTTTCCCCAACACCCCCCCACCGGTGGGTCTCATCTCTGTTCTGGAGACCAGCTCTCAGGGTGAGATCATGAGACCAAAGGTCTTTACTCCTTGGCCTCTGTACTGAGACTGACAACAAATGGAATAATTGGTGCCAGCTGTTATGGTGGCTTTTATGATGTGGACGGGGAACTGTGCGTCCACTAGGAACTGAGCTCAGACCATAAAACCCAAGGTATTTATGCCTTACTAATCACTGTGCTATTTGAGGATTGCTCCCAAAGATCTACCTTTTGCTGTCCGATGAGGTCCAGCAGGAGATATGGCTACCTGGGATTATTATTGATGTGCTGGGCTCCTAAGGGTGAGAAGTGGTAAAGCAAAGGAAGAAAACAGGGAGATCACAGAGGACTCTCAAGAAGAAACTGAAAAATCCAGCAAATTTACCCTAATGTTTAAGATATTGTATTTGGAAGTCCTGGGACTGCAGATGGGAATCTCTTTCTTTGTGCCTTTGTTGGATGTGATCCCCGTTTGGATTTTCTAGTTATTTATAAAATTTCAGCAGAGAGCGCCAGTTATCTGGCTAATGAGAGAATTTACAACTCCAAATGCCCCAGCATGTGTGCTCAATTACACTGTGTACAGTTCAAGCATGTCAGTTGTCAACCTTGGATTAGGGACATTTTATGACCCTTGCCAAGTGCTTGATGCTGCTGCCCTACAGCCCCAAGAAGTCTGTACTTTGCAAATGGGGCTGGCAACCTGATTCGCTCTTTACACTTAAGAACATTAAAATCCTTTTCTCAATGTTACAGCGAGATTCAGCTGGCTGTAACAACTTCATGGGATTCAAACTGATACATTAATTTACACTACATTCCTCTGGGGAGAAAATGAGAATCCCTAGCACAGACAGGCAGTGGCAAATCCTTCCCCTTTTCCTTGGTTGTGGTAGGCTCCAGTCATGACAGAGCAGGATGGGTCCAGTAGAGAATCCTTGTGCCATTGTCATCAGTGAGCCCCACACAGTTTTGTTACTGAATGGCTGCTACAGAGCCAGTGAAGGAAGCATGAAACATTGCTTTTGTGTAGGCCCTATATAACCAGAGACCATAGCTCCTGGGTTCTATTGGTTGGTTCGGCATAACATTTATACACCACCTTTCATTCAAAAATGGATACATAGGATCATCCTCATTTTACACACGGAGAAACTGATGCCTAGAGAGGTTTAATAACTTGTTCCTTGTCACACAGCAACTTAATATCAGGGTTAGAACTAGAACCCAAGTCTCCTGAGAACCAGTCACTTTACTATTCGGCCCCTTTACTTAGCTACTTCAGAGATGTATTGTGAGGCTTAACGAATTGTTTGTAGAGTGCTGTAACCTCCTCAGATGAATGATGCTATAGAAATGCAAAGTATCATAATTACCTACTATTATACATGTCTGAAATGCTCAAAGGTCAGACCATGCACTGGCAGAGGTCCAAAGTGTGTGCAATCTTATGGTACATGTGGTTTTCTCTTTTCCTGCTGAATCACTTGCTAATAGATATCACAGCCATAGAGTCAAAGACAACTCGTACAGTTTTTGATTGCTGAGAACAGGGACTACAAGTCCTGTAACAAGGATTTAAGTTCTCCCACTACAGATGTTTAGATGACATACTTGTGCTGGAATATTCACACTGCTCTGACTGAGATTGGTTTAAGCCCTTTTCAAGAATTAGTACTCTCCGCACCCATAATGAGCAAGGGTTTCGATTTCCAAGATCTCAGCCAGCCATGAACAATCTTAGATAGTCTCTCGAGGTTTGTTTACAGGCTTCTTTACTGGAAATAAAGTGATCTAGTGTATATTCCACATAGCTAGGAAAACAGATTTGGTTTAACATCCCAGGTAATCCCAGCCCGCCTAGTACATGATAGGGAAGAGATTTTATGTAAGGTCTGGTTGGAGGGCCCAATTTAATGCACTCTGAAGTCAATAGGAGTCTTTGTATTGACTTTAAGAGCTTTTGGATCTGGCCCTCACAGATTAAATGACTCATTAAAAGATGAGAGAGACATTCACCCCTGCTGTAACTTCACTGAAGTCAACGGAATTATATCAGGGATGAATTTGTATGTAACTATTATATCTGTTAAATTTTTAAATAAATATGTTAATTTCTTGTAAAATAATGTCTTGTTGTGCTGGGTGGAACCTTTTGATTTTTAAAAGGAGTCACTAATTATCTCAGAGGTAAAGTCATGAAGTTTGCTATTACCAAACAAATGTAAATTTTTCAGACTCAAGGAATGAGAGAGTAGGACTTTCACCCAGTCCATGCGAGGGAAGCACTATGGTCTGATCCTGCTCCTAATGAAATCAGTGGGAGTTTTGCAGTTCACTTACAAAGGAACAGGGTTAGGCTCTTAATGAGGTACCTTTAAATCTTCATAGGGGGAAAGAAGGAGAAAGTACTGTCAAGAGGAGGAATTTTGAAGGTCACTTTGCTTGGTCTGTTGGGGCTTGCTTAGATTAGGGAAATTTGCAATGATATGCATTAGTGAAAACTCCTAATGCAGACACATTGCACGAGGGCACAACAGAACTTAATTTGGGCAGCGTATCTACATTAGATGTCTGAACTGGTATAACCGCATCAATGCAAATTTCCCTCGTCTAGACAAGCCCTTGATCCTTTTGGCCCTTTCTTTTTGATTACACACGAAAATAGGCAATGAAGGCATAATTCAAAGTCTACTGAAGTCAGCAGAAGCCCTTCCATTGACTCCAAGGGGCACTGGACCCAAGTGTTCTTCCTTTTTACTCATATTTTGAATGAAAATATATTCAGCGGTTTTCAATACTAGAATCAAATCTCTGCCTGTTCTATATTTTCCAGTTTGTGCTTGGCCTCGTACTATTTGACAGTACTATATTTATAATCCTCTATGACTGCCCTGTCACCAAAGCATCTTCCACACAGGAGGAATTGTTTGCTCCTCAGTCAAAATGGAGAGGCCTTGTCTACCTTACTATTTTTCTTCACACTGAGGCAGTACCACCAGCGATTGCAACAGACGCCTCATTGGCGACCACCACCATTTTAACCACTGTGTTGCGCAGACTGGCTCTGAGGAGGATTAGAGAACACAGTGCCCTAATCCCCTGCAGCCGGTATATAGCAGAGTTTGCACTGCGGCTAGCACCCATGGAGCAGCACCGTTCGGAAATGCGAAGCAGAGTATTTGAACTGCAGTCCTAGAACTTTAAGTTACATTATAAAATATTCAGGGTTTGGGCTGTCATTTGACTAGGTGTATGTAAACCCTTAGCAAAATGGGGTCCAAATCAGGAGATCATGGTCACATCTTGAATGTCATCCCTCCCCTCTTAAATGGGGAGTGTCAGAGGTACCAGGGCTACAGCATTTTAGGGAACTAAATATAACTCCCCCAAACAATTCCAGAGAACATCCTCTTCTGGAAAACGACCACAAGCAAATTCATCTCAGCGGTGACAAATCACTGAGATTAAATATATTTGGAAACCGGGGGAGGAACAGTTCACAATGACTTCAGGGGGAGACGCACCTATTTATACCAGGGCTAGATTTAGTCTCCTATATCCACATTCAACAAAACCACAGCACAGTTGACGTTAGAGGACCAGAACTAGAACAGCAGGCTAACCGCCAGGACTGAAGTACGCTTGCATCAGTGTGTGCAGAAGCTTGCCATTTATATGCTAATACTAGCCAGTCATCTGCCTCTGTTCAGAAGAAAGTCAGTCTAGATGGAGAAGAGTTAACAGACCAGAGTTCTGGACTGTAAGGGTACTGTAGGCTACCATTAAAGGGCACTGGCAGAGCTGTGGAGGGGCTTCACATTGGAATGGCAGGTGTGCAGCTCAGATCTGAAGTGCTCTAGCAGACCTGTACCCAGGGAAGTCATTTTCCTGCTTCCTGCAGCAATAAAAAAAGAAACATTCAAATAACACACCGAAGTAGCTTCAAGAAAGTCACTCCTTGTGCTGACTGGTCTTGAAATACTCTAATAGAGAATATACCGAGATTTGCAGGGTGGACGGATGCGTCACACACAACCCAAAGAAGCCAGGCAGAGACAACATGGGACGGGGAGCCACAACCCCAAGGTTCTATTCCTATCTACGTACTTATATGGCCTTGATGACTATAGACTGTCTGAGCACCTCACAACAATTAATTTTTCATCCTTACAGCACCCAGGTGAGACAGGAGATATAGCCCCTAGTTTGCAGGTGAAGAACCAAGGCACAGGGTATTAAGTGAGTTGCCCAAGACCACACAGGAAGTCTGTGGCTGAGCTGAGGAACTGAACCCAAGACTTCCGAGTTCCTGTCCAGTGCCCTAATTCTTCATTCCAGTTCTGCTACTGACTGGTTGGGAGCCTTGGACAAGTCACAAGTTCTTTGACTTGTTTTCCTCATCTGTAAAACATGGTACTTCTATTTCCACTCTGAGAGCGGCAGGGCGGGCGTGCGGCTTGACTAACATTTGTCGAGAGCTTTGGTTGAGAGTTGCTGTTTAAAGGCTTTGTGTTATTATAGGGTATGTTCTAACACTGAGGCATTTCTCTTGCTCTCCCCCTCTCCATAGGGAGCGCTTCCCCGCCTTCTTTTTCAAATTCCAGTTCAGGAATGTAGAATACAGCTCAGGCAGAAACAAGACCTTCCTATGTTACGTTGTGGAGATCCAAGGCAAAGAGCCGGGGAGCTTTCGGGGGTATCTGGAAGATGAGCATGCAGCAGCCCATGCCGAAGATGCTTTCTTCAACAACATCTTGCCCACATGCGATCCCAACCTGCGCTACAACGTCACCTGGTATGTCTCCTCCAGCCCCTGTGCGCCCTGTGCTGACCGGATAGCCCAGGTACTGCAGAAGAACAAGAACCTACGCCTCTCCATCCTGGTAAGCCGCCTCTTCATGTGGGAGGAGCCAGAGATGCAGGCCGCCCTGAAGAAGCTGAAGGCATCTGGATGCAAATTGAAGATTATGAAGCCTCAAGACTTTGAGTATATCTGGCAGAACTTTGCAGAGCAGGAAGAAGGAGAGGCAAAGGCCTTCGAGCCCTGGGAGGACATCCAAGAGAACTTCCTGTATTACGAAGAGAAGTTATCAGAGGTTCTGCACTGACACCCATGACCGTGAGGATTTCAGTTTGCTCATTTAGCTTCCTGCTTTAATGGCAGACAGACTCGTGTCACATCTTAAGGCAGAAAGAGGCTTTTCAGGGTACTGTCACTGCCATCTGTGACTCCAGCTCCCCCTCGGTCTGACAGTACATGAGCATCATGAACTTCGCCTAGGTAGTACCTTACCCACTGCAGCTAGCAATCCATTAGTGTGATTGTCCCCACCATAGGGCATGTAGAGGCCTACTGAGCATTCTCCCTCGCAGGGACTTGTCAGTACCTCTCGGAATTTCACCCCTCCGCCCCAAATCACTTTTCATTAGGAAACAAAGGGGAGGGTCATTAGATATAGCAAGAATGTACCACTCTTTTCTAGATGGGTGATGTTTGCACATCTAACGGAACTGGAAAGAGGAGGAGTGGTTCTAGTCCCCTAGAAAAATATCAGAGGAGGGCACTATTATAGTATGTCATCCCTTCCACCACACACAAAGCTTGAAGAGTGCATAACTAATTTTGAGCAACAAAGCCCTGAAACATCGGAAGCTGGTAACGTGTCTCTCTCTCTCTCTCATCTCTCCAGGGCCAGCTTGTAAGAGATCTGTCACCCAGTGGAGAGAGAGGCATGACAGACTTGGACATCTGGGACACGCCTTCAGCTTTTCAGAGCTGCTTTGAATCAGGCAGAATGCAACAAAAACCTTTAGCAGACATGGCCCTGATGGACTCGGACTACATTTACCATGTAGCATTTAGGCATTTTGTTTTTTATTTTTAAAATAAACTTGCACTGTCTTTGTTAGCAGGACAGGAGAAGGCTATGTGCTGTGCTTAACAATATGAATGCAGTGGACTCCAGTGGATTGGCAGGAGAGAGAGCAGGGGCAGCTTTAGCATAACCCCCCGCCACTTTAGATCCAAGCCTCAAGTTCAATAAATGTATTGAACAAGCGTATGTCTTATAAATGCCCAAGGACCTTTTTCAAAGACAAACACATAGGTCTATAGAAAACAAAATTATTCATTTTCCACCATGTATAGATAATCCAAAGCTCACTGTGGGGGTTCTAGACTGTTACAGGCAATATGCTGGAGTCTTCTGGTGACATTCTGAATGCCTCAAGTATTTATCTTCTCCCCTTGGCCTATGAGATGCTCATGCTACAAAATTGGGAAGGGCAAAGGAGTTAAATAAATTGGTGGCCCCTGCAGAAACTCACAGCAGCTGTGATTCCACCCCCATCCCCTTCTCCATACAGGGGCTACTACATTTAATCTGATGGGGAAGAACCATGGCCTTACAACCCACCCATGAAATGTTTCACACTTGAAAAAGTACAGTGCAATAGGAAGAGGGAATTCCCAGGTACAAAGAAATTTCAAGAGCCAGCATGAGTGCGAGGGGAACAGAAAAATGTGAGCATGTGACTTCCCAGTTAAAGTCTACACAGAATGGGTGGAAAGCTCATAGGGAGGCTGGTCAGCCAAGATGCTGAATCAGATGGGGTTCACACTTCCAGCTAAATTTCTGACTCACCGTGGTTTTTGTATCACCAGCACCAGGCAATATCAAAAGGGACAGCAGACCATAGGAGGGCAAGAGGTGGAAAAGACAAGTATGGCCAACAGTTTTACATGTCAGTGTCCCACGGGCACCAAACCCTAGGCAAAGCCTTCAATACAAAGGACATGAATAGCGATAAGAAACCAGCAGTGTGCAGAGCAGACAAAAATAGTTGCTAATGATTTACTGTTTGTTTGTGTTTGTTACCAGATTTAGACAATATAAATAAGATACAAAAAACCTAAATCCATGCACATATTTTTGGTACATATTTATGCTTGTTTACAGCTCTAATATTCCAAGCTTCTATTTGTCAAACTCAATCCTTTAAAGTTATTTTCGTGTTTGGCTACAGCAATTCTATACCCAAAACAACTCTACAAGGGACAAAAGGGCAGTCAACAAATCATGTGGGCTTTGTTTTTTAACGTGTTACAAATACACGCAAGAGTGGAAGGACAGAATCACCCAGTTGCGACCCCTCTAGCCAATTAAAGAGCGACATTCATGATCTGCAAAGATTCAATCATTTTCAACTGAAAAGGAGGAGAGTAACATCTTTAAAGATTAGAGAAGGGGATTTGCAGAGCTCCATCAATTATGTAAAGAATCCCACACAACACAAGCTGTTAGTAGCTTCTGAACAGAGAAGGGTTTCCACATATTACATGGATAAAAAGAAGATCTCTATTACGGATTCTACTTTATGCTAGAATTCCTACTCCGGCACTCAGTTACTATAGTAATGGGCATCCTAAAAATAAATCAATTAGGATCAGAAGTAAAACATATACAAGTACTAAGAGTATATGGTAGAGCACTTCAGTATAAGGTTCTAAAATCAGCAGAATTATAACCTTTGAACCAAATGCTGCAGAAAGAGACCTGATAAGTTATTGTAAGGATGGGGGAATGATGTTCCAGCTGAAGTTTACTGACCACGACAAAGTAATGGACTACTTTTTGCTGGCCTGCTAGATTCAATATGCTATTAATGCTTTGTTCATTGCTGTTTAGCAATGCCAGATGTGGAAACAGAACGGCACTTAGATCCCACAATGACTAGCAGTCTATAAATACCTTAGATGAAAAGTAAAGGTGAAAACCTATACATGCATTTAATACTACGTCCACTTTATTTCATCCTAGCCCATTCATATGTGGTCTCTCTCAGAACACTTGCATGCTGATACTTGTACTATGTGGGGCAAAATGAACTTCCTAGGAATCTTTGCCCCATACACTAATGTTCCCTTGAGAAGTTCAGCCTTCCTACAGAAGGCAGAGAGAAATGTAAACAAACCTCTACCCCGATATAACGCGATATGATATAACACGAATCCGGATATAACGTGGTAAAGCAGCGCTTCGGGGAGGCAGGGCTGCGCGCTCCATGGATCAAAGCAAGTTCGATATAACGCGGTTTCACCTATAACACAGTAAGATTTTTTGGCTCCCGAGGACAACATTATATCGGAGTAGAGGTATAGTTGGGTTTACATAGGGGTTGCACTCTGGTTCAACAGCAAGAGTTAAAAAGGTACATACTTGAGATGTGATAGCATGACGCTTAAGAGAGACACTCCTGATAAAAGCATGAAACCTCACTTATGTTTTGAAAAGATAATACTTTAATTTTTAATAACTCAAAGAACACAAGAAATCTGCACGTCTGATTTGAACACCGTACTGTTTTAAACTATTCACTTAATTATTCTGAAACAACACACTAAACAGATACAGATAACTCTTAAATTCAAAGATCTGGAATATTTTAAAAAGTGCCAAACTAGCTCAAACTTCCACATGCACAAACTACCACCACAAGAAAAAGTTCTTTACGAGCAGATGGGTATTCTGAAGGGTGGAGGAACAGTGACATCTGGTGGTTGGCTATGTGACTCACAGGTGAGGATCCCTGAGGGATATCTGTAACCCTGAAGGTTTATACTAGATAGTTCACTTCTGGAACTCTGATCAACACATTCCAAACTAGCCGGTTCTCTGGAAGCAACTGCCTGCCATTGGGAAAAACCAAATGGTAAATTATTCCCCAAAGAAGAGGAGATGGGCTCTACTTCACACACAGCTTTTTCTCTAAATCAATTCCCAAGCCACCTGAATCTACAGCAAGGGAAATCAACAATCATCTCCATAAGGCCTCTTTGTTCAGAGAGCATAAACTGTGATCTTAATGTCCGTGTCCTCAAACACTTCCTCAAGTAGCGCTGAAACCTTATCCCATTCCAGACGGTCAAGTCCACATCCGATCCTGGAAAATAAAGACACCAAAGTGGCTGTGATGAGCTGTTTCTGACAGAGTATGTTGTAAAGCTCACAAACAAGTGCACAAAAAGATTGAGAAAGGACTTGATTCGAGGGTGTAAGTACCTTCTCAAGGGGAAAATACTGGGTACTTTTTAAGGCACAGCAAAAACCAACAGAAGTTAAAACCACAGAAGTTGGAGTTAGAAATAAGGCATTTAAAAAATAAAATCAAGTGACAGTGATCATTCATTGGAATAAAATTCCAAGGGAAGTGGTGCATTTTCCATCTCTTCATGGCTTCCAGGCAAGCCTGGATGCCTTTCTGGAAGATAGGCTTTAGTCAAACAAGTTATTGGGCACAACAGATGGATAACTGGGTGACATTCTTTTGGCCTATGTTATACAGCAGGTTAGGCTAGCTGATGTAATGGTCTCATTAAAATCTATGAATATGAAAGTGAAATTACTCCAGTTACAACTCACTTGCCCAAGTAAAGTGAGAAAAAAAACTAACCAAATACTTCTCTCACATGGGCTGAGAATCATAGGACTGGAAGGGACCTCGAGAGGTCCTCTAGTCCAGCCCCCTGCACTCATGGCAGGACTAAGTATTATCTAGACCATCCCTGACAGGTGTTGGTCTAACCGGCTCTTAAAAATCCCCAATGATGGAGATTCCACAACTTCCCTAGGCAATTTATTCCAGTGCTTAAGCACCCTGACAGTTAGGAAGTTTTTCCTAATGTCCAACCTAAACATCCCTTGCTGCAATTTAAGCCCATTGCTTCTTGTCCTATCCTCAGAGGTTAAGAACAATTTTTCTCCCTCCTCCTTGTAACCACCTTTTATGTACTTGAAAACTGTTATGTCCCCTCTCAGTCTTCTCTTTTCCAGACTAAACAAACCACAGTTTTTCCATCTTCTCTCAGAGGTCATGTTTTCTAGACTTTTAATCATTTTTGTTGCTCTGGACTTTCTCCAATTTGTCCACATCTTTCCTGAAATGTGGCACCTAGAACTGGACACAATACTCCAGTTGAGGCCTAATCAGCACGGGGTAGAGCTGAAGAATTACTTCTCGTGTCTTGCTTACATCACTCCTGCTAAAACATCCCAGAATGATAACTTTTTCTGCAACAACGTTACACTGTTGACTGGCTTGTGGTCCACTAATACCCCCCCAATCTCTTTCCGCAGTACTCCTTCCTAGGCAATCATTGCCCATTTTGTATGTGTGCAACTGATTACTCCACTTAGGAAGGATCACTTTGCAATTGTCCTTATTGAGAAGGTATCTGATGACCTGTTTCATGCATTTCTCTGTGGGACAGCCAACTTAAAAAACATGAACAAAGCAGTAACAACACACAACAGTTCCTGAGTACTGCACGTCTTCAAAATGCTGTACAAAGGTTAACTAAACAGAGTAAATTACTGCCTAGGACCTTGTCTATGTAACTATGATTTTAAGGTCCCTTTGAAAGTAAGATTTCACAAGACCGGTGTGAAAAAGCAGCAAATTTGGTGCTAAAAGGAAGGATAAGAGGTAAGTTATGAATACAATTACTGGTGAGCCAGCAATCTGAGTAAGTCACAAGACCAAACATGCAGTGATAATCTGTTTGGAGACCTAGACTTATCAAGCATTTCCTCAATAGGATTCAGCACTTCTGTAAGTTATAGATGATCTGCTTCAGAATACTACAAATTCACATTCTCCATTATATCTTAATTTACCTAAAGAACGTAAATACAGCATATGCTGTCCCAAAGGCAAAGTGTTCTCCAGCAGTCTCTACACACTGCAGAAGTAAGAAATGGGACAAAGTTCCAGATTCCCGTAAAAGATCTTGGAATCTCTGTACATTGTCCTGCAGCCTTCACAAACAAAAACCACTAAATTAGTGTAAATTCTGTCTGCAGAAGAATTGGGCCCTAATTAAAGGTGTGAAAAGCTCCTTTCTCTCCATCCTAGTTCAGTCCTAGGCTTGTTTTAAATTAACGATGGGATTGGTTACCAGCTAGACACATACAGGCATTCAATATTATGTTGCTGAATAAGGTGTGGTGACCCATTCTCCATTATGTTGCAACTTGTGATATTTCAGCAATTTCAAGCAGCTACAATTTACACAGCAGTAACTAAATTTATCTGACATTAACTTAATGCAGTCAAAAACGTGGAAATAACTAGGCCTATTTGCTGGCCACAGAACTCACTTCATTGGTGATCAGATTTCAGCTGTAAAACCCCAACAGAATATAACAATATTAAGAGTGGGCATGTGACTATTTCATAGTAAATGGTCGCTTCCTAAAATATCCATTCTGCCCAAGGGACAATGAAATGTTTACTTTTAGTATCTGATTCCCTTACCTAGGCATGGAAATGTCAGTAACCCCATTGTTCAAACAGTGAGTTTTCATGGCTTCTAAACTCTTTTGCATATTCTCATATGTTGGTTTGTGGGAGACTTTCTTCTTCGTAATCTGTGTACAAATTAAAAAGTTCAATAGTGCATTAGCAACAATAGTACAAGCTATTTTCTCCTTAACTCTACCAAAATCCAGGCCACAATTTACTAATCAACTACCTCTTAGTATAGGGTGACTGGACTCAACTACTTATTTCAAAATAAGATGTACAACCATTTCCATGTAGACATTTAGTTGCAATTTATGCCACATGACACAGCAGGTCAGGACACTAAATGCTGCATTTCTAAAAGGCAATAATCTGGTTTGGAGAAAAACACTTTTCCTGCAAAATTTTCCTGTCCAAAGATAAAAAGCAATCTCTCTCATTACCAAATGCTGGGGTTATGCTTACATCTGTCTCATGCAGTTGACCTATATTTTGAATAATGATACTTTCAGGGAAGTTGTTGAAAAAAAACCAAAACAAGCAGCTCCTGTTTCAAACAAACTGTTTAAAGCATAAACAGCACACTTCAAGCAGGGAGTGGAAAAGCAGACTCTTCCTATTGGAGCATGCTAGAGAGGCTTTTTCAGCACAAGTAACAACCAAGGGCCCAGTTTTCAGGCCACCAGCAGGATATGTGTCAATGGGTATTACCAATAGTTTGAGAGAGAGAAGGTGGAGAAATCACAACCCAGGATTTAGAAAGTAAATTTTAGGAGTTAGTTCAGTGAACTAAAAAAAATATCAAAATGCATGTGCATTTGTATGCTCTTATATTTTAAAGCAAATTATGAAGGCGACCAGATCAACATTCCTGAGACTGAGCCATCCAAACACTGAACTGCAGGAGGGCAACAGCACAAGAATCTCCCCACTACCCTGCCAGCACACCTCAACATTGCACATAAAGGCTACTGAACAACTGTCAGACAGTAACTTCCACAAATGAAATGTACTATTAAAATGTACTTCAATTACTTGTTGTTAGGAAGCTGCACTGAGTTTAGTTCTGAAAGAAAAATCTAGCTCGGCTTGTCCTCATAATCTGACTCTTTATTTAAAAGGCTGAGATGTCTGTTGAGAATCTAGAGAAAAACCTCTCTTCCAGTCAATGCAAATAAGGTGGGGCTCCGTTATGATAAATGCCTGACTCTCATCCCTCTCTTACCAGGTAATATATATATCTGTCATCTCTTTTCAGAACAGCCACCTCTCCAGACTTCTTCTCTGAAACAAATGCGAAACACAGCATTGACATTCATTTTGTTTAAAGTTTTACAATTCACTGCTGATTCTCCCAACTCCTGCTGAATAGATTAGAAATGAATTCACATATGTTATAAAGAATTTTCTAAAACAAACCTATTTTTACAAATAATTGTAATTGTAATCAGAGACAAAAGTGTTTATTTTTCAGCTTGTTTACTTTGTGGATGGAACAGAGCTGTGTGTATAGTCACTTACACCACTTTCCCTGGCTAATTGGTCAATTTCTCCTATTGTTGTATAGATCTTTTATAAAGCAGCTGGGGAGAGGAAAAACATGGCAAACTGATTGCTAAATCATAAACATTAACAGGATGACTCAGGAGTAGACATAATGGCTGAAGCCGCTTTTCAAAAAAAAAAACCAAAAAACCCACCTTCACTTTTTAATCTCATTAGATTTTAACCTAATGGGGTCCCTTTAAATTCAAAAGTGGCTGAGGAAAGAAAACCCTCCCTCCATTTTGCATATAAATAGGCTTTATACCAGCAGTTGCTTGGCTTTGGAAAAATTAAATAACTGATCAGTAAATCCTACAAACGCATTTGGCACCTAAGCCCAATCCTGCAAGCATTTACCCTTACTTAACTTTGTGCATAAGAATAGTCCTCTTAAGTCAATGAATGCTTAAAGTTAAAGCATGTGTGTAAGCGTTTACCGAATTGAGGCCTAAGATTTTATCATATCTAATTAAGTTCAGTGTCCTCACAACCCCTAGCAACAGTAATACAAAGTTTGCCCTCTCTGCATGACACACCCAGAAGCTGCACCTGGGACAAACTACATCCAGAGACATTATAAATGTCTCATTAAACACAAAAATAATTCTTCAAAAAGATATAAATTCAGGCCCTGATCATGCAAGTCACTCCACATATGGTGATATCGGCATCCTGAAGTCACACATATAGGGGTCCATCCACATGCTTTAGCTTGGAAGGTCAGGGTCTAAAGTCTAGTCTACACTAAAAATTTAGATTTACTAGCTATGTCATTCTGGGTGTGAAAAACATACATCTCTGAGCCCCACAATTAGGTCGGCCTAATGCCCAGCGCCTTTGGGTCTACCTCTTGGAGAGGTGGATTAGGTATAGTGACAGAAATCCCGCTTCCATCGCTGTAGAAAGTATCTATGTTACAGTGCTACAGTTGCAGCTCCTTCTTCTAACAACTACTAGTTTCAGAGTAACAGCCGTGTTAGTCTGTATTCGCAAAAAGAAAAGGAGTACTTGTGGCACCTTAGAGACTAACCAATTTATTTGAGCATGAGCTTTTGTGAGCTACAGCTCACTTCATGAAGTGAAGCTCACAAAAGCTCATGCTCAAATAAATTGGTTAGTCTCTAAGGTGCCACAAGTACTCCTTTTCTTCTTTTTACAACTACTAGAGATTCGGGCCTGCACGTGGCCTCCCCTCCCCACATATATCACTTACGCTGATCCAACAGCTCCTGTATGCCACCAAACTTTTTCTTAAATAGGACAGCTATCCCTGCGCCCATGCGACAGTCCTCACTGATGCAGTGAGCCAATGAATCCCTTCTGGGGCAGGTAAAAAGGTCCCCTTTTATGTACTTGATCTGAAAAAGAACAAATAGGAGCTGAATGAGAGAAATAAACTTTGACCCATCTTCAATGTGCAGAATCACAAAAGAAAAAAAAGTTAACCCAGGCAGATTGGTACAGTGGATAGGGGACTCGACAGAGTGTTTACAAATGAATGAATGAATGAATGAATGATTAGCTAAGTGCTACACAGCCTTTCCTACACATCATTTGCAAAACCTACATGATGTGCGATCAGTTCATTTTTATGAAAAAACAGTCTAAATTAAAGAAAACTGGACTGGTATGGTTGAATTAGTGCAAACATATTGAATGGGGCAGCTTAATTCAGTAATTTATTAAAGTAAACAGCATTAGGCTAAACTGCTTTGGGTTGATGTAGCACAGGGGTTCTCAAATTTCTTTGCACTGCGACCCCCTTTTGTTGCTGAATAAGGTGTGGTGACCCACTCTTTTCACAACAAAAATTACTACATGACTCTAGGAGAGGGGAGCGAAGCCTGAGCCCCGCTGCCCGGGGTGGTGGTGGGGCCAAAGACAAAGGGCTTCAGCCCTGGGCGGTGGGTGGGGTGGGGTTGGGTTTCGGAGGGGGTGTGTGTGTGTGTCAAAGCCGAAGTCTGAGCCCCACAGTTTGAGAACCGCTTTTTGTTGCACCTCTGTAGTAACAGTCTGCACCAGTTTAATCACATCTGTATAGTTAAACTAGTGCAAATTTCCTTAATGTAGTCTAGTGGTCTCCAACGTTTTTAAGCAAAAGATCACTTAAGCAATCACTTTTTGAATTTAAGTGCAACCTAGGATCTACCCCGCCCCTTTCCCAAGGCCCCATCCTGCTCAATCCATCCCCCCTTCCTCCATCACTCACCTCCCCCACCCTCACTCACTTTCACCAGGCTGGGGCAGGAGGTTGGGGTGTGGGGGCAGGCTCTGGACTGGGACTGAGGGGTTTGGAGTGTCAGAGGGCTCTCTGGGCTGAGCCTGGGGCAGGGGTTGGGGTGCAGGAGGGGGTGAGGGGTTCAAGCTCTGGGAGGGAGCTTGGGTGCAGGAGGGGGCTCTGGGTTGGGCAGGGGATTGGGGTGCAGGAAGGGATGAGGGCTCTAGGAGGGAGCTTGGGTGCAGGAGGGGGACTCAGGGCTAGGGCAGAGTGTTGGGGTACAGGGTGCTGGCTATGGGAGGGAGTGGGGGTTGGAGTGAGGGAGGTGTGCAGGCTCACACTGGGTGGCACTTACGTTGGGCGACTCAGTGGAGCTAAGATAGGCTCCCTGCCAGCGCCGGCCCCACACCGCTCCCAGAAGCCGCCAGCACGCCCCTATGGCCCCTGGAGGGGCATACCTGGGTCTGCATGCTACCCCTGCCTGCTGGCACTGCCCCCACAGCTCCCATTGGCTGGGAACAGGGAACTGTGGTCAGTGGGAGCTGCAGGGGCAGTGCCTACAGGCAGGAGCAGCACACAAAAACCCCTGTCCCCCGCACTCCCACCTGGGGCTGCAGAGGCGTGCTGGCCGCTTCCAGGAGCGGTGTGGGGCCAGGGCAGGCAGGAAGCCTGCCTTAGCCCAACTGCGCCACCAGACTTTTAGCGGCTGGAGATTGCGATTGTCTGTCAGAGGCTCCAGGATCGACCAGTCGATCACAATCTACTGTTTGGTAACCACTGATGTAGTCAGACTGCTACTTCCCAAAAATAGCCATGCCCCAGAACCAAATATTCTTACATCACAACTCTAGAGCATATGCCAATTGGAAAACTTTATTAGGACGAAACTGTCACTAAAACCAGGGGTATTTAATAGCAGGAACCTGCATTAAACAGTTAGTTTTCTACATACTCTGTCTGCCCGATCCCTGGAGGGGGGACTGGCCATGCCAACGTGAGGCTATTTCCAGGATTTCGTCTGCTGCAAGAAGATTAAAGAAAAGAAACATGATTATTAAGCCTTTCAAGATGAGTGATAAGTATACAGAACTAAGGTGAAAGAAAAGGAGGACTTGTGGCACCTTAGAGACTAACCAATTTATTTGAGCATGAGCTTTCGTGAGCTACAGCTCACTTCATTGGATGCATACCGTGGAAACTGCAGCAGACTTTATATACACACATAGAATATGAAACAATACCTCCTCCCACCCCACTGTCCTACTCGTAATAGCTTATCTAAAGTGATCATCAAGTTGGGCCATTTCCAGCACAAATCCAGGTTTTCTCACCCTCCACCCCCCCACACAAATTCACTCTCCTGCTGGATTTGTGCTGGAAATGGCCCACCTTGATTATCATGCACATTGTAGGGAGAAGAAAAGGAGGACTTGTGGCACCTTAGAGACTACCAATTTATTTGAGCATGAGCTTTCGTGAGCTACAGCTTTTTTGGTTAGTCTCTAAGGTGCCACAAGTCCTCCTTTTCTTTTTGCGAATACAGACTAACACGGCGGTTACTCTGAAACCGGTCATATTGTAGGGAGAGTGGTCACTTTGGATGAGCTATTACCAGCAGGATAGTGAGTTTGTGTGTGTGGTTTTTGGGAGGGGGGTGAGGGGGTGAGAGAACCTGGATTTGTGCAGGAAATGGCCCAACTTGATTATCATGCACATTGTGAAGAGAGTTGTCACTTTGGATGGGCTATCACCAGCAGGAGAGTGAGTTTGTGTGTGTGTGGGGGGCGGAGGGTGAGAAAACCTGGATTTGTGCTGGAAATGGCCCACCTGATGATCACTTTAGATAAGCGCTTACCAGCAGGACAGTGGGGCGGGAGGAGGTATTGTTTCATAGTCTCTGTGTGTATATAAAGTCTGCGGCAGTTTCCACGGCGTGCATCCGAGGAAGTGAGCTGTAGCCCACGAAAGCTCATGCTCAAATAAATGGGTTAGTCTCCAAGGGGCCCCGAGTCCTCCTTTTCTTTTTTGCGAAGACAGACGAACCCGGCTGCTCCTCTGAAACCAGAACTAAGCTGGGCGACATGCGGGAGACCAGGACAAGAAGCAAACCTCCCCCAGGGGGGTGCGCCCACGAGGCAGAGGGAAAAACGCCCCCCCCCTCCCCCCAGAAAACCAGCCTGCATCAAGCAGGCTCAAGGTACAAGGACCCCCGGGGTCCAGGCTGCTGGTGCTGGGGAGCAGGCAGAGTCTCGCACACGGTGCCATGCCCAAGGCCCACCGCAGGGCTTACCAAAGCCGAAGGAGCCGGCCTAGAGCCACTGGGGGAGGGAGTTCCTCGGCAGCTGCTGCCCCCCCCCCGGGGAGCCCACGCGGCCGGCCCTCCACAGCCCCCCCCCCCCACACCGAGGGCCCCTCGACGGGCCACCAGGGACAAGCCCTAGTTACCCCCTGCGCGGGCCCCACCCCGCGGCCCCCGCGCGACCCCCGCCAGCACCTGACACGCCTCTGCAAGTTGAGCCCAAACGACAGGCCACGGCGTGGGTAAACCCCCAGTTCCTAAACAGCCCCCCCCCCCGCATTGGTACAGTCGAGTGGGACATCAAAGATGGCAACCTCCATCCATTTACCTATCTAGGCTGAGTGGCGGAGCACCCTCTCTATGGTAACAGCCCAGAACATTCGGCGGTGGAGAGCAGAGCAGGACTTACCGGCCAATGTGCTCATGCGCAGAAGACCTAAGGAGGAGGCCTCTGTCCGCGCGTGCGCTTTATTGGCGGCCTCGACTAGCGGCAACGTGTTTTTTTAGCGCACGCGTAAGAGCTTCGTCTAGGTCGGGCCGGGTGGGCGTGTCCGGTCGAGGAGCGACGGGCGGAACTATTGGGCGCATGCGCCCTGAGTTCCGTCCTCTCTTTGTTCAGGGTTGGGCGCCATTTTGCGCGGAGGCTGAGTGGAGGCGCTGATTGGGTTTCGGGGGCCGGTGGCGGAGCCAATCAGAGCGGGACCCGAACCGGGGGAGCGAGGCACGGTGAGTGCGAGCAGCCAATATGGAGCCCCCGAGCGCCGGCCCTAGCGCCGGGATTGGCGGGGCCGAGTGACCAGTCAGGAGGCCGCTCGCAGGGCCGGCTGGCCGGGCACTGGGGGAGCGGAGGGACGGGGCTCGGCTGCTGGGCCTGGGGCGGTTGCGCCGCCTGCGGAGGGCCCGGGACGGGGCGTGGGGGGAGGGTAGCGGGGCCCGCCGCCCGGGCTGGAGGCGGCGGCCGGGCTCTGCCCCCGCGGGAGAGGGAGGCGCGCTCGCCCCGGCCCGCAGCGGGGCCCGGCTCTGGGGCGTCCCCCAGGCCGGGGACCCTGTGCCCCGGGGAGCTCCGTGCAGCGAGAAGGGGCCGCCACGGAGGGAGCCGCCACTGCGCGGGCCCCGCCCTGGGCGAGCCGGGGAGGGGGCTCTGGCGGGTCCCCGCTGGCTTCCCTGGCCCATGGGCCTCGGGGTGGGCGAGGGCCCGGGCCCCCCGGCCCCCGTCCTTCCCCCCTCGCGCAGCGGAGACCAGCTGCGTGTGCCCCCGCGGGGGAGAGCTACTGAGCCGGCTGCAGCCCGCGCCTGGGCGGGGGGAGCGGCCAGGGTTTCCCCTCCCCCGTGCAGCTGTGGCCAGCATGAGGGGCACGACCCTGTGTGCATCCCGCCTCCCCAGGGGGCTAGGAGCCTGCGTGCACCCCATCCCCGACCCCACAGTACAGAGCAGCCCGACCCGCGTTCCCCGAGGAGAACAGCCGTGCAGCGAAAAAAGCTGGGCTGAGCAGTTAGGTGTTTGTCTCCCTCTGCCCCATAGAGGGGCTCCCCTGCCCTTTCCCTCCCCTCATCAGCGCTGAGCGCTCTGCGGGCTAAGAAAATCCTGCTGTCGGCAGCTCACCACAGTTAAAAGCCCATTCTAGACAAATGGCACATAATGCTCAACTGGACTGAAAACCTCTGGAGGTGCACCCGGACTTGCAGGTTCCGTACGAGGTTAATCATGAAAACTGGCCACCGTGTCTCCATTGCTGCAGAATAACACAAGATGACTCTCCTGAGCTGCTATTTTTGGCTGAATTCTTTCTTTGACTTTCACTGATGCACTTTGGAGAGAGTGGATGTGATTAGTCATGTATGTTCTCACTGAAGTAGAGGATGAGGTATAATTGCTTTCATCAATTCATTTCATTTCATTTCACTTAAACCATGTTGACGCTAGAAACTTTGGCTGGTATGGTAATGTGGCTTAGGTGTGGTGGGGGGCTTTTTAAGCAACATTTTTATATGGGCAAACATCCTAGTGTAGATGCAGTTATATTGTCAAAAGAACTTTTTGCCAGTATAGCTTATTTCATTCAGGGAACTGGCATATAAACTATACCAGCAAAAGTGTGCTTTTGCTGGTATACGCTGTATCTACACGAGGAGTGTCTGCTTGTATAGTTATACCAACAAACTGTTTCTAGTGTAGAAAATAACTTAGTCTCAAGTTATACAGGATTTGTGACCAGTCAGGCCAACAGTTTGAAGGAGGCACATGCAGCGTAATACAGAATCATTAATTTTTAAAAATTAATTCTGGTTTGCGAAAATTCTCTCTGTTCCTTATGAGGCAACAAAATGTTAAATGAGTGTCTATGGATAAATAAGCTGTATTTAAAAAACAAAAAAAAGTAGTCTCCCCCCCCCCCCCCCCCGCTGCTTCCCCTCCTCAGTAGATCTTTTGTCCCCACCATTGGTTGAGTCATGATCCTGCATGTCTAAAACCTCATTCTCTTCTCTTATTCTGACCCCCAAAAAAGCTGGATTGAGAAGAAATTTCCCAGAACTTTAGGTATAGAAGAAGGGGCCTGGCATTTGGATCTTAGAGTATAATAGGTCTCTGCTTAAAGGTTGTTTGTAGAGTAGAGGAAACCAAGGAACTTCTTGTGAGTATGTGCTTGGCTTACGCTTGGTTTATGTGCTATATAACAGGCAGGCACTCACTGCTGAAATACCACCTTGAAGGATGGAATGTGGGAGCTGTTTCATGTGATACTGCACAAGCATTTAGGACAGAAGTGAAGAATACTGTATGCAGTTGAAACTAGAGGGAAAACTTTTGGTAGGCAGAATGTAACTAGATGAGTAAATCAACTACAAATTCATTTTAGTATCAGTATTAATGATTATACTCTTGCAAAAGGGGATGGGAATTTTTTCTGGCCACGTAATCAGGATTTCAGCATTACATTTTAAGCAGAAGACAGGTTTAAATGGTCTTTGAAGTCACGTACCACTGGTCATGTTGCCACCACCACTTCCTGCAATATCCTGGATTTTCCTTAGTTTTCTGTCCAAGATACTTATCAAGCCTGGCCCTGCTTAGTTCATGAGATCAGAAAAGCACACAGCCTGAGGTGGTCTGACTTAGGTCCTCATTTTAAAGTGTTCAGCTATGTGTTCGCTGGGCTTTCTAAAATGCAACCATATTTATGTCTAGTTTTGAAAACCATGCCAAAATTCACTCTTATTCTGCTGGGCCATGAAAAACACTACTGATCCAAAGAAGATCTCTGAGTATTTTGAAAGCTTGTCTATTTCACCAATAGAAGTTGGCCCCTTAAAAGATTTTACCTCACCCACCTTTTCTCTCTAACTGGGTCAGGGACAGATAAAGTTACAGTTGCAGCAAAATGTTGTATCTTTCTGTGCTATGACTCAGATTTTTGCTCTGGTCAGAGGGACTAGTGTTATTTCTTAATTCCAAACAAAGCTTTTGGCAGAGGGAATAAGCAAATTGTTACCACATTTAGACCATGTAGTCTGTCTGGTGCATACTGCACATAGTTTTTTTGTTGGCCTGATGCAACAAGGTGGGGGGGTTAATATCTTTTCTTGGACCAACTTCTGTTTAGTGAAAGAGACAAGCTTTTGAGCTTAAATGGAGCTTTTCTTCAGATCTGGAATCTAACTAAAGTTCCCAGACCTAAAGAAGAGCTCTGTGTATCTCAAAAGCGTCTCTGTCTTGCCAACAGAAGTTGGTCCAATAAAATACATTACTTTACCCACCTTGTCTCTTACATTACGGAGCCAGTTGAAGTCAGTGGGTGTTGTGACTAAATCCTGTGCAGATATCAAATCTAATTCCTTTATTTTTCTTTTTAAAGTTGCTGAAAAATTTAGGGTGGCTATGAAACTGGATAGTAGTGACTTGTTCAATGGTAGAGTAGAACAAATGCTTCATTACAAGTGAAGATCAGAATTCTTCATTTGCTAATCAACTAGGAAAGGAAGAAATGGAGATGAGAATAAAGAGAGCTGTGGAACGAATGGTTTTACTTCAGCATTTTCTCCCCTGTGCATTGGAGTGAGGGATCAGGAATAGGAAAGCTATGGGAGAACCAGTCTGTTTTCAAGTTAAAAGAGAAGCAGGAAAAGAAATGGGGAGAACTGTTCATTCCTAAGAGCACAGGGTATTTCAGCCCCTCATGTTACATCATCTTCTAACTGAAAATCTATGAAATTCTTGAGATGTAGCTTGGTGGTCAGGTGATGATTACAGTGAACTCTTCTGCACTGCAATGTTTTATTTATTAATTAGTGTATATTACGGTAGTGCATTGAGGACCCAAATGAGATTGAGTTCCCCATGCGCAAAGTGCTATCTATACAAATAGTAAGGTACAGTCCCTGGCCAAGAGTTTACAATCTAAATTGACAAGACAGACAAATGGTAGTAGGGGAAACAGAGGCATGGGAGAGGTGGAATAATTTGCCCAAGATCAGCAGCAGAACTGGGAATAGAACCCTGTTCTCCTGAATCCCAGTCTGGTTCCCAAGCCGTTGGACGATGCTGCCTCTTTTTACACACGAGTTTTAGGAAAATACGTAATTTTCACATTAAAATATGTGGTCTCTTACTACAAATGAAAATGACGCAATGTAGGTCCTTTACTTGAAACAATGATGTTCTTACTGTTAAGGCGTGTCATCTAAATGTCATTAGATGGCTTGTTTTCCAGTTGCTGTAAACTGATTCTGATCTTGAGCCATTGGGGCAGTAATGATGCATTTTTTATTGTCTTGTCAGATATCCAGACAGGTGCATTGGGTACAAGATTGGAACTGAGACACTATGGAGCAGTACACAGCAAACAGCAACAGTTCCACAGAACAGATTGTTGTGCAAGCTGGACAGATTCAGCAGCAGGTATGGAAAAATTCTCTTAAAGGGTGAGCTAGAGGTCCTGATATTTGTTACAAGGCGTGTCATGCTCGCTACAGTTTGACCGGGGCATCAAGATGCTGTGTGAGATTGACTGGATGCATGGCTGGTTGACTGTCTTATCCCTTGCTCAGCAGTTTCATTGTATCATTGGAGTGTGCTTGAATATTAGCAATTGTAATCTATATTAAATAAAATAATAGAAACAACTGATACATACAATGCAAAGCTGAATTAGATTAGGGACTTTATCCTTAAATTCTGACATGAACAAAAATAATAAAAATTTAAGATCTTAAATGAAACAAAATGTAAATTTGAGCACTGAATGTCCACAAACAGGTATTTATCTTCAAGGGTTGAAATAGGATTGTCTCAAGCAAACTTTGAGAATTTCTCTAGCTTTCCTTTCGCAATCATGTTCATGTGAATCAGTTTTCCTGGTCCCACTGAAAGATCAGGGTTACAAAGTAATTGCAACAAAGGTCTTTTGCTTTGTACTGGTCAAGCTGTCATTTGCTGGACTGTTTCTGTCTGAATCATTCCGCCAAACTTCTGGCTTGTGTACAGTAATGTTCAGGCATGTAGAGTTGCTTTTATGAAAGTGTTAAACATGCTTTTAAAATATTATCTTTACCTAGCCTCATATTGTGATGAATTTTCAAGCTGGTTATGTGGATTAGCTGTGTTGTTCAAGCCTTATTTGCTTGTGTTTGGGACAGTGGAAGTGAACTCTTTAGTTTGTTTCTGCTATGCACATGAGTGAGACAATATGAATTACGCTTTCAATTTAAAATAGCACTTTGTTGCTGGTTGTCAACCAGTGTAAATACCAGACACTTCAGGCCAGGCCCTACTTCCACTGTGGAAATTGACTTTGACTTCAGTGGGAACAGCGCGTGGCCCTTACAGAGACCATCACTAAGTTATAAAGAAAATAAATTGTGGAAAGTTGAGAGCCATGTAGCTGATGCTGATAGATGGCTAAAATCAGACACTTTTTGATTGGTAGATTGACATTTTGTAATTATAAAGATTTGTCATCTTTTGCCCTGTAACACTTTGCAAAAGGCAGTATGACCAAACCTTGACCTAGTTTTCATTTCTTGTATTGGTTTTCAAAGTTAATGTAGTACTGGTGGTTGTTTTGAAAAGGAATCCTTGAATGCTGGTTTTAACAAAACGTGAATGGTTCAGTCTTAGTCTAATTCTCTGTGGATGGATGTCCATGTCTCACAAACCACTACTGCAGTTGGCACTGATTATTTTTGGGAATCTCTCCTAAGAGGTTAGAGATAAGACGGGTCATTAGAGATTAAACTATTCTCTTCAGATTGCCCCTCAAGCACATGGGCTGGGTATGTAAAACTTACTTTGCTGCTGTCCATGCTGTGCCTTTTCTGTTGCATAAAGGACTTTGGAGCCATTTATTTGAGAGTCGGGGTCTGACAGCAGACACACTTCTGTAATAACAAATACGCGCAATTAAAGGGAAAACACTTAAATAAACATGGGATAATTTTTAAAAAACAATATAGACTTCAAATTTTGAAAAATACTTTGACAGTGTCACTTGTGTTATGTTTTGTTGGTTGCTGACTCCTGCCAGTGAGCCCACATCGGGTTTGCTGGTATGCTCACATTATCTTAGGAAAGGAATGTTCAGCGTTCCTGTGTTCCAAGAACAAGTGATATGAGAACTTTAAGTTCTCCCTGTCCCATCGGTAAGGTTCTCTCTTGTCTCCAGCTCTGCATTTCCTTGTTGTTAAGTTTCAAGCTGTTCCTGTTCCTGTTCCCAGCAGCAGGGTGGCGTCACTGCTGTCCAGTTGCAGACAGAGGCCCAGGTGGCAACCGCCTCAGGCCAGCAGGTCCAGACCCTCCAGGTAGTGGTGATCTCTCTAATTGTGTCTATGTGCGCACTGCATGAACTTCCCCATCGCCTCGTCTCTCATGCTCTGTTCCTACCAGGGTTTGAAATAGGGACAGAATTAGTGGCCGTGTCATTGGTCTGTAGCAGCTGGGACATATGTCAACTGCAGTTTCATTCAATAAAAGGAATGAAGCGGTGAGAGCTGTCTGTTGGATCTAAAATGCATGCAGCGAAACCCTGATCCACTCATGAAAACTCTCTGCTGGTGTGATTATGAAGACTTTTTGTGTGGCTTCTCTGTGGAAAGAAGCCAAAGTGGGGTTGAAGAGAGAATTTTTTTTCTGACTAGAAACGAAAACTGAGGATTTTCTTGCCTGCTATGGGATTGAGATAATTACTGACCATGTATTTCTACTGTGACAACGCAAGCAGATCCATAAATTGCATCTTAATTACTACCAAAACCCACTACCAGTTGGGAAGGGATGCAGGTTATTTCAAACCCTGATTTCTGTTCATGTGAAATGTTCCGCATCTTACAAGGTTCATCTCATTGGTTTGTGTGACAGGTCTTTAAAGGGATGAAAAACCCCTTGATGGTAGATGTTACAAGATTGATACAGCGTTTTCTACCCATGTTGGGGGTCTTTGTGGAGGAGGGGGGGTCTTCCTCTTTTCTTTGGAGAAAAAATGTTCTGGATGGTCAGAATAGTCCTGCGAATAATGAAGTATATGCAGTGGTTTCCTGATGTGAGCTAAAATGTGAAAGAGGGTGAGCTGGTAGAATTGGCTTTCTTGAAGCTCAATTGTATCACAGTCCTATTGTGGAAAAGTTTTGCTTTTCATCTCTCCTTTTTCGCTTGCGTTTTTAAAAATACATTAACAAAAATCCTGGATTGATGATATCATTTTATTTCAATTTAAGCATATCTGCTAATTACTTTTTGCTGCTTTGTGGCTGATGTATGCATGCTTGCATCTCTTTCACTATATTGTAATGCATACTGTTCACTTCTCATTATTGAAAGTGTTTTTTTATATGTTGGGAACAGTGGGTGGAAGAGACTGAGTAGTAGGACTATCAGATGACTTAATGAAACCAGGATATCCTATTTGGGAGTTTGACTGCTGATACATACCTAGGGTTGCTGATGGGTGTGTCATTGTATAAGCCGCTAATGCATTTCAGCATATAGAAAGTGGAGCTCTTTCCTTTAAGGGACCTTACTATTTTAGATAGTTTCATAAATTCTGAAATTTTTTTTACTGATGATGATTCAGTCACAGATTGGTCTCCTGCACTGTAATTAGTTGAAAGCTGGGGGATAGAAGTGTCAAAAAAGAGAGATCTGGAGGTAGAAGTCAGAGGTGATGGTCATTGGCCTTTGAAAGCCCTTGAAGTTTCCATGTTAACTGAAATTAGAGTTCAGTGGTTGCTCTATTAGGCTTTTTCTTCCCCACTACGAAATATGTTAAGTGCAGTGAAGAATAATCCTGTTGTCCATTGCCTCCCACTCCAAGCTTAAGACCTAAAGATGTGGCTTTTATTCAGCTCTTCATCTGGCATATTTTTGGGGAGATGGCTTTTCTTCCTTGCTAGATAAATATAGCTGAATGGAGTTTTCCGTTGCCTTCCTTTCTCCCCAAGGCCTCTTCCCAAAGAATATTTGTAAGGGCCATTATGTCTGATCTAGAAACCTTCACCAGTCCAAGACTTGTTGGTTCACGTTTTCATTCACTCTTCCTTTCTGAGCCATACTTCCTGCTGGTACAAGTACAACTTCCCTTTATGATCACAAGAAGATGCTCCAAGAACATTGTATGCTATATCCATCTGGAAATTAAGATGCAATGAGAATGTAATTTCTTGAACCCCACCTGCCAAGGTAGCTTTATATTGGAGCCTTTACTCATCTGCATCATCTTAATGAAATACAAAAACTTATTGTGGATTGTGAGCTCTTTTTTGAAAGGTTCCAGTTCTCAGGCTGTCTATATTAGTGTAGGCACAATTTAGCCAGATGAATATATAAATATTGTACATGCTTTATTGTATCTGGACTTTGTGTTTTTTGATTAGGCAGTAGCAGAAAAGGACAACTTACTAAATTCTGCAACGCAAGATGGAGACACTTAGAAATTTTGGTTGTTGGAAGTTGTGCATAAAAACAATTTAGAGACTATTATTTAGTTTTCATGGCCCTTCCACTGAAATAAATAAACATTTAGCCCTTTATTTATCAGTTTCACTTAAGGTTTTTTTTGTCATCTGACTTTGTTTCATTGTTTTGTTTGTTTCTTCGCTTCTCTAGGTCCAGGGTCAGCCATTAATGGTACAAGTAAGTGGAGGTCAGCTGATCACATCAACCGGCCAGCCGATCATGGTGCAAGCTGTGCCCGGGGGTCAGGGCCAGACCATCATGCAAGTCCCAGTTTCTGGATCGCAAGGATTGCAGCAGGTCAGTATACTCTAATTTCATTAATCATAATGGTCAAGGAATGAACTATGGCTGTCACAGGGAAGATCATAAGCTAGTGTAAATTGTCATTGCTTCTTTGAAGTCAAGGGAACCATGACAACTTATACCAGCTGAGGATCTGCCCCAGTGAGCATTGTATGAATCACTGTGACAGTTTTTGAGGTGCCCAGGACTGAGAGTCTCCTTGTTACATCTCCCTCTCTCTAGCGAGAGGAAGAATTGAATGTGCTTAACTTGTGCCAACTACCTGAAGCCTCCAGTCTGTTAGCCTCTAAATATTTTCCACAGGGCTATGCCAGCCCTTACTTTGCCATGCAGGTTAATAATAGGTGCACCCCAATCTCTGAGCCACTTTGAAGTGTTCCCCCTGTAGTGTGCAGCCCATTATTGACTGAACCCTGATAGTAGTTCCAGGTAAGCTGTCCCCCAAAGGCAACTGTGTACGGCTTGAATGATTCGACCCAGTGTCAGCTCTTCATATAATACTACAGCATGGAGTTATATTTTGTATTTATAGTGATGACTGTACATGAATTTATTATCAAGGATTAAATTTTAAGAGATAGTAAGTAAACATCATGGAAACCAGTTACGTATAAAACCAAGTCATCACTCACTTCCTAGAGATTAAACTTAATTTAGCAAGCTAAGGTTCTGTCTAAGGAAGTTTCTCACCCCAGATGTTTTCTGCAGCATTTCAACCAAGCCTGGTTGAGATCCCGTTTTCATGAATGTAGATGCACTGGCTGTATACTTCCCCAGGTGCAAGATAGTCTTTTTGCCTTCCCTTGTCTGCCCCAAAGTTCATTGTTTGCTCCTAGAGACAGGACAGCCCCCTGCGGTTCTGTCTCCAGTGTCTTGTGTTCCTGTTGACTTCATATCTAAAAGGAGTTTCCATTGTGTTGGCTTCCAGTGGTTAATTTATATTTGACAGAGAAATATACTCTTACCTCCTTTCTTGAAGAAACCTATTTTTCTCTTTGGTCAGTGATGGACTTCAAAACATATTTTCAATGTGTATACACAACTCCTTAAATATCATTCGTACATATGTCATGCAATGATTATGAGGATCAGTATGACATAAACGTTTTATTAGAGACCTCACATGCCATTCTTTATGGATAAATACTATGAAAGCAGGTGCTAGGTGTAAGTGCATTTGTCAGTCGTGTTAGGAATTGCTGTTACATAATAGTGAACTCTTTGTCAGCTGTCCCCCATGAGGCTCTGTGTCACAACCAAATATTAAAAGTGAAGCTTCTTCTCTATTTCAAGTATATTTCCAATGGGTGCTACAAATATACTCAGCACAGTCCCCTGAAATGCAGCCAGAGCTTTTTCTGGTTCTTGGCAGCTGTAACACACAGCAGTTCCATGCCTACTCATGTGCTTGTCCCATAAAAATATAGAATTCCTTGAAAATGCTTCAGGACTAACATGAAGTTCAGTTATTCCGATGTATGAAGGCTGGAGGAGAATTTAAAACCTCTGGCTTCCCAGAGAGTAATAGTACTTGGTGGGATAGGATTATTTTTCAGTAATACACGTTGGATAGAACTATCATTTGGTTTTAGGCACGGCCTCGGTAAGTGTTCCTCAAAAACAAAGGGTGGAAAAGTTAAGCAACTTATGCAAAAGATGTTCCTCTGTTTGTGTGGTCTGGTGGTTAGAGCATGGGGGTTGTGAGTCTGACATTGCAGAATTTTTGTCTGTGCCATGCCACTAACTTGCTGTGTTGATGAGGTTATTTAGTGACTTGTGAAATACTTCCGTATACTTGGCTGAAAGGCACTATTTATTAGGAAAACACTTACCATTCCTCAGTGTAACATACTCTATACAGCCTATATATTTGAAGAAAGTGTGTAATTGGGATTTTCAGCAATGGGGGCTGACGGTATTCCAGTTTATCCTGAGAGGTGCACCAAGAGGGGTGGAAAGTATCTCTTCTCTGCAAGGTTAGTCTTACACTTTTGTAAATACCAGGCTACTTTTATGTGCTTGATAATTAGCACTTGTAATACTTTACAGCTATCTTAATAAACCCATAAAGTCCCATTCCTCCTGTGATTTAGGTAAGTATTATCCCTAGTCTCATGCTCAAAGCTAGTGTATTTCTCTCTCTGATTATGCCGTATTTAGTAAACAGGGGAGAGCTGACAGGGCATGATGACATGAGCATGTATATTTGCTTCTTTCGGCTTAGTCTTATCCTCCCTTGCATTAGTGATTACTATGTCACAGGGCAGGAATAAATTAAAACAAACCCTCTCCATTAAAAGAGGAAAAGTTAGTGGGGTTTTTCCCCAATGGCTGCAGTAGATGACTATTGGAAGATGATTTGATAATGCTGAGGCCAAAGGGAAAAAACTAACAGGTTTAGTTAATGTTCCTTTCTGACTCTTCCTTCCACAGATTCAGTTGGTCCAGCCAGGTCAGATTCAGATTCAAGGTGGGCAGGCTGTGCAGGTGCAGGGTCAACAGGGCCAGACCCAGCAGATCATTATTCAGCAGCCACAGACTGCAGTTACTGCTGGCCAGACACAGGTAACTGCACCAGCATGAAAAGGATTTGTAATGGGCTCTCAATAAGGGAGAAAATGTTAGAAAGTTAGTTTCCAGAACCATCTGATATTGAAATAAATAAGTAAATTCACCTTTTATGCTATTTTCTTTTTTGCAAATCGCTTTGCTGGGACAGAATAACCGTATTTGTCACTTAGTTTCACCAACTGGTTCTTATTTGTACATTATTGATTTGGGATTTCCTGAATGGGAATGTGTAAAATGAAAAGTACTGTTGAATTTAACATTCCTCACCCCAAAAAATTTTCAAAAGTTATAGTTACATTTGACTTTTGTGAAATCCTTTTTTATTTAGGAACAGGGTTTTTTTGTTACTGTTACTTGAGTATCCGTTTAACATGTTGATCATGAAATATGAGACCTAGATCTTTTAAAAAAAAAAATACTCCCAGAGTATTAAAAATATTTGTGTATCTAGAACTGCCCTTTTAAAACTCTGTGATGTCTCTTGTGAACTTTTGAAAAACTTGCGGTTGCTACTACTATTACACAATAATATCACAAGAAGTTCTTGATGCATCTACGGATTTGATCAGTTAATTTAGTCCCCCATTTCTCTTGTTCCTTACAACAAATTTAAGTACAAGTTTTGTATATATTTTAAGTATCTTTTACTCTTCAGTTGAAATTGGCGTGTAAATACACAGTTCTATTCTGAGTATTCGTAATAAAATCAAAGGAGACTCACGTTTTCGGGTTCAATATGGATATTAACAGGGATGGAAATCTTTAACTTCTCAGCATTTTGTAATTTGTGATGATCTTTGTTCCATTTAGACCCAGCAGCAGATAGCAGTTCAAGGGCAGCAGGTGGCACAGACAGCAGAAGGCCAGACCATTGTCTATCAGCCTGTTAATGCTGATGGAACTATCCTTCAACAAGGTGTGAACTTTGGCTTATAAAGGGCAGCGCATTCTCTTAAGTTACAGTTGAAAGTTTCCAGAGAGACGCATACCATTTCATTTCTTCTTGGCTGCTTAGTGTTGAGAAGCACTGTGACGATTGGAAGAGCAAAAGTTTTTGTTCCTCTTCCTTCTGTCTGTCTTTAGAGTTGGAATTGTAGGTTTTTACTACTCTTGACATCAGTAAGATTTTTTTTCTGATGTGCCTTATATTGCTGGTAACAGAATGTGTTGTACCAGCTGTGATGCAAAGAGTTTGAACCGTACAAATAAGTGCAGGAGATTTTTTTTTCACATTGACCATATAGATTCACATTTGTAGAGCTATCTTTTTAAATAGCTACAGAAATCCTTTTTCCCAGACCACAGTGAAGCAGATAAATTAATCCTCCCCTCCCCAGCCCTTTGCAGGGCTGGTTACTAGGAATCTGCAAATATAAATGTAAAGCTCTTTGGTGTGGAAAGTGCAAATGGGATTATGGAATAAGACTCAGTTCTTCACTTGCAGGTTTAATGTTTAAATAGAATGTGAGCTTTGGGTTCCTGACAAATTGTCAGGAGAGTGCAAGCATCTACATTTCCTTTTTGAGCTTGCAGAGAAATGGCTTCACATTTGGGCTGTGACTCCAATGTATGTGACAAATAAACATGTTGAAAAGTTGAGTGCATTTGTATATTAAGGACAGATGATGGGATTTGGTTAGTAGTTTGCTTGTAACATTTTTTTGCCATCCTCTTGTATGTTATGCAAGAGCGAGTGAATGAAAATAGAAGTGGGACTAATTGTGTTCCCTTCGTTCTTTCTGTGTGCGTGTTTTTGTTTTTGTTTTGTGTTTTATTTTCTTAAAGTTACAGTCCCTGTTACAGGCATGATCACCATCCCAGCAGCCAGTTTGGCAGGAGCACAAATTGTCCAGGCAGGAGCCAACACCAATACAACTAGCAGTGGGCAAGGAACTGTAACTGTGACGCTACCAGTTGCTGGAAATGTGGTCAATTCAGGTGGAATGGTTATGGTATGTATGGAATTTCCAAGTTTTTTCACTTTTTTTGTCATTTTACAGGTTAAAGTTTTCTGTCTTCGAACTGCGGCTTGAGATTCATGTTAGCTTCACCTAATATGCTCAGTCTTCTCAGAAATTAGTTGTAATTAGGACTTCCTATTGGTTTAATAAGGATTTAAAATTGGAGTAAATAATTGTACTGTTGAATCTGTATGGCAAATTATTACATAGGTCATGCTTCCTCTTCTGATAACTCTCCTTTTTTAAAAAACTGGAATAAATAGATTGTAATGTTTAATCTAGGAGTAGTCCTAGCCATTTTGCTGGCCAGGGCAGAAAACATTTTCATTGCGCCCACCAGCCTGAGTGGCTGAACAAAAAAAACCCGAAAGCCCAAAGCCAAAACAAAAAAAACCCCACCAGCCAGCCAATCAGAACATAGCACGCACGCACACGAGGTATGGGGTCCCCTAGAAGTTGGCCGCCTTACTCATCTAGCTGTAGAACCATCCCGGATTTAATTTCTGTGGGGAGTTATTACATAGATCATGCTTCCTCTCCCCTATAATTTTATTATTGAATTCAAAGAAGTTCAAAATTTTAATATAAAGGAACTTTTATTAGAGATGCATACAAATTTGAAGAGTTCAAGCAAAAACATGCTATTCTTCAGTATCCCATAGATGTTTTTTTCTGGTAAATAAGTGCTTTGTTCTGCTCATGCTATTACTGCATTTGTGCTGAGATTCCCTCTTGGCTTGTGTTTTACTGTTCAGCTCCATTAGATGGCAGCAGACATTTTATAAGTAGCACTTGTTTAATAAACATACAGAAATAGTTAGACAAGTAGAACATACACTAATAAAATACAAATAGAAGAGATGAGTATAATACATTACGTTGTACAGGAAAACGACGTGCAGCTTTCTTTAAAAAAAATCTGGTTATGTAGGAATCTGAACAGGTTTTCATATCGTTGTCATGTAAATGTCAGGTACAAAACAATCAGTACAAAAGTGAACATTTGTTTAGAGAAACTTTACACAGTAATATTTATTTACATTTAGCTTTTTATACAAACAACAAAATATCAGAAACATTGGCAATGTGTAACTGACAGTTTGTTGAGTGGTGTGCAGTTGACTTGATACTCTGTCACTTTGGAGCAGACACAATTGTTTTTAAGACCATGCATCTTTTCAGTTACTTCTACATTAATATTTTTGGACTGATCGTATCTCCTTTTGTGTATGTAGCTTCTGCTGTGAACTGTATGCATATGAGAGTGTTCTTCTTTACACAGATGGTACCAGGGGCTGGATCAGTACCAGCTATTCAGAGGATTCCATTGCCAGGGGCAGAGATGCTTGAAGAGGAGCCTCTCTATGTAAATGCCAAGCAGTACCATCGAATCCTGAAGAGGAGGCAGGCACGAGCCAAGCTGGAAGCTGAGGGGAAAATCCCCAAAGAGAGGAGGGTGAGTATATAATCTAAGGTTACTTTTTAGACACAGTGTGGAGGAATGACATTGCATTATAAGGGTATAGAAGACATTTTGGGTGATATGGAGAACACTGGAGTTGATTCTAATAGACTTTTTCCTGCCTTGTGCAACATACATATGTCTGTCTCACTGATGGGTATTCCTCGTCACATTTTGTCTTTGACAGGCATCAGAGCCATTTCTGAGTCCATGTGTTGCAATCCTATTTACTTCCTTGGCTCTTAATTGTTGAAAGTATATGTGGTTGTATTGTAACTGGCGAGTACACTGACTTTCCTCAAAGGCACTTTGTTTTTCATTAGAAAGACCTGGTTCTGAGTGCTCAGCTGCAGTAATAATACTGAGCTAGAAAGCATTGAATGGTTCCTGGCTATTTTTTTTTATTGTTGCAGAAATACTTGCATGAGTCTAGACATCGTCATGCCATGGCTAGGAAACGGGGAGAAGGTGGGCGTTTTTTCTCACCGAAGGAAAAGGATATGCAGGTGAGAAAAACCTTTGCTTCCAGCTATGTTCTTTGTATGGCTGAAATTTGCACATGCCTTCCGAGTAGCCCTCTGCTGCTTTCCTGACCTTGTTGGGCTAAGCCCATGGCCTTTGTCCTCTTTCCCCAATCCGCATTTCAGGCTTTATGTGGAAAGTCTCCTATCTCACTTACTGTATAGAACAGGTCCTCAGTAGCTAGGCCATAGTAATCTTAATATAAACCTGTATTCAAGTTTGTTTTATAAATGGAGAGAAGTGTAATAGCTGTATTTGTTTGCCTGTACAGAAAGATGCAGTCAGCTGCTCCTTTTGTCAGCTGCCTCAAGAGGGTAGTGAAAGATGGATGAAAGTCAAGGAGCACGCAGTGTGAAATTCAGAAGTGGGCATGTTCGGCTCTTTTTATTTTTAAAATTACAGCTTTAATATTTCACACTTGTTTTAAATGAAGTGAAAGGAGCAGGAGAGGCTTTCAGAAAAGTGAATATAATAGGGTAGAAAATAGAAAGCACCGTTGCCTTTTACAGCATCAAGGTAGCAGCATATCTTTAATCTAAGAGATCCATTCTCTTTAGGGATAAGATACCTCTTTAGTACATACCAACTCCTTCCCAACCATGTCTCGTACATGATTGGCTTGAGTTGTGAGCTGTTGTCAAAGAACAGAGCTGGTTTGCTTGAAATTCATCTAATTTAGTACTGTAGTCTGGAATGTACTGTTTAAAAGTCATAATTCTCTATGATGTGTGATACAATGTTCTTGTCATCTGTAAATTTATGCCTCTTCTATCCTAGTGTCCCTTGAAAATGTGAGGAAAATGTCTGTAGTAGAGAGAGGATTAATTTTCTGGGGATGGAATGAGTAATGCTGTCAACACTTTAAACTTAAAGGGATGTAGATATTACTCCTTAAGGGAGAAGGGGAGACGCGATTTAAGCTGTTAACTTAAGGCTCTCCTTCCTTAAGGAATATCTCTTTACTCCCAGGACCTAAAACTTCACTGTTTCCTCTGAATTAGAATCCCACATTCTAACTCAGTGGATTTCAACCTGTGGTCCATGGACCCCTGGGGGTCCACAGACTGTCTAAGATTTCCAAAGGGTTCTGCACCTCCATTTGACATTTTTTAGGGGTCCACAAATGGAAAAAGTTTGAAAATCACTGTTCTAACTGCATGCTTCATTTGCGTTCAACGGCTTTCTAAAGCCGCTTGAAGGTACAGTATCACTTGGCTTTGAATATTGGAGATTTTGGCAGGTCTCACACCTGTCTAACTATGGCAATAAAAGGTTGTTTGGCAAAGCTACTTTTGTTGTCTAAGGTTACTTATCTTTTCCCAATCATGCAGTCTTGCATTTACTACCGGAGATGTGCTGTTTGACTGGAAGAGTCTTGCAGAGTTAGTTTCTTAACCTGTAGGTTTTAATAACCCGCACCTCAGCTGGTGTAAACTGGGTTAGCTCCGCTGAAGTCAGTGATTTATACTAAGCTGAGTTTCTGGCTCAGTAACTCTTCATATATATTTTTTTCTTTTGGACAAAGGGAGATACTTGCCCTCAAGGATTGGCTGCTGTAGTAGAAGTACTTTGCTGTAAGGAAAATACTTTAGGGTCACAGTATTGTTTGTCTTTTGTATCTACAGGATCCAACTCAGGCAAATGAAGAAGCAATGACACAGATGATCAGAGTATCCTAACCACTGTCTGAAGGAAAAAGTAACCGAGCAAGTTTCCTGTCCCTGTGCAAGTGTGTCCTATCTTACCAGTGTATCAAGCAAACCTTCCAATGGGACAATCACCATATCTTAGCCTACCCTTTTCTATACAACAAAAACCACCTTTCCAGTAAGTGGTTTGTTTGGGATTTTAACTGCAGTGGACTCCGCAAATAGAAATTATAGGGACCTTTTTGGTATACCCATGTAATTCAACGCAGGGGTTTGAAAGTCTGACAACTCATGCCTTTTACATTTCTTGAATTAAGGTTGGCCAACTGCACAGTGCTTAGCAATAAGTCTGGCATGCTGAAGCAGGGCTAACTGAGACCATAGAGATCCATGGCCCTTCGGCAGAGGAGTAATCCAGTTTGTAGCAACCAGAGCTAACATGGCTACACCACAGTGCTTTGTTTTCCCAGTGGAGATTTGTTGTTTATATCCACTCCTCAGCTTTGGACTTCATTTACTGACAGCTGAACTGTTCACTTGTAGTTGCATTTGCCCTTCTGGAACTGTGTAACAGAACAGAAAGAGGTTCTCTAAGCGCCATCCTGTAAAAGTAAACAGCAAGCTCTTTTCTGGGAAAAGTTCAGCCATCTTGTCAAGTTGTTGTGAATATTGCAAGACCTTTACAAGAATTGAAATATTGTATATCTGTTCCAAGGAGTAAGATGGGAGTGGATCATTGACTCAGAGCTAAGTAGGGAAAACAACCTTGGCTTTGGTGGCATGTTGCTAGCAATGGATGCCTTGAAAGGAGAAATCCAGCTCCTGGGATAAAAATGAGTAAAAAAAAGTTTGAGATTCTCTTCTAAAAGAAGTTCAATGTTGGTTTTTACTCTGCCAGTGCAGAACTTGGTTACTCCAAGAGATGAAATCTGGAACCTCAGAATGGAGGGATTGACTATCTCCCACTGTGGCTGTTTGAGTGTGTTTTTAAATTGCAGATGGTTCTGTATGGTGCTTTGACCTTATTCAGGGCGAAGGATGGCTCCATCACAACTGGAGCAGAGGCCAGCTCAATTTGGTGCATTCTGGTCTAGCTCAAAGACTATTTATGCAGTGAGGGTAAATGTTGTCGATCCCTTCAGGCTTTTTATGAAATGTCCTCTTTTATAAACATGGCACTTAGAGAATGAAGGAGGAATCTTTGCTTTTTTTTAAGTAGAATCCCTTTTTTGTGACTTCTTTATATGGGCATCTGTTGAATACCTTTGTGATTAGCCACTCTTGGATTTTGAACTTGGTCCATCATCCTGGCTTTGAAATTTGGCAATGGGATCTGAGGTTTCTATAGCCTTCTAGCAGATTAAATTTAGCTGCCTATTTTCACTCCTACTTCATCCGCACTTAAGCTGATCCCCTTTACACATCTACGGTGCTCTGTGTTTTAAATCTTAAGACTGTATTGGGTCACCAGAATTAAGTGTGATGGGTGAGTCTGAATGATGAAAGCAGTGGAGAGGAGAGTCTTCATGGGTGAAGTAGTGAAAAAGGAGATTTGGAAAGGATAGGTAAATTTCAGGGGAGTCTGTCTTAAGGTAGCAGAGCAAGCACAGTTGTTTGGAGAATATGCCATATACCATCTCCTCAAATTGTGACAGGAGGAACACTCAAAGTAACAATTTAGTTGTGTAAACTGGAGGAAGAAAATCGGGTGGCAAACAGAGGAGAGGGATGGGTGAACAATGCCACCAGAAGACCCCTTTCCTTTGGATAAAAGGATACTAAACCTAAAATAGTAAAAACAGGTGGGAGAGCATCAAAGAGATAAACAGAAAAGGGGGAAATGATTTATTTCAGTTTGTCAGCAGTCAGCCTGGAGGGGAGAGACTGCTTGACCAGATGCCAAGAGAACTGGAGTTCTTGGGCCAGCCACCTAGGAAGGTTCCCAAATTTCAGCCAGTAAAAATACAGGAAGGGAATTGCTACATTGGGATTTGTCTTTTGGCATGTAGACTATATTTTGTAATTAAAGATGATGATCTTTCCTACCTAGTTCAATGTTCCCCACCTCCATGGTTGACACGAACTAAAATTTGCAAGGAGCTGTGTTGTAGTTTGTTGGTTTTGTACACAGTTAAGGGATGACATGGAACCCTAGTTTCAATTCATGACATGCAAATAAAGGAATACATTATTTTTGTATTTTGTCTTAGGTTGTATTTGTTACTTACTTTTTGCATTTTCATTTTATTATTCAAAAAGCATTAGTTTGCCCCTTACATCGTTGGCATCTCTGGTTGGTTGCTCTGTCTTAAAATATTTTGGCCAATTAGAGTATGGTGCTTTTTTTTCTTCTTCTTCACTTGGCTACCATGAAACCCTTGCTTAACATTTTTTGTCATGTCCCCTATTTCAGGAAATATCAAACTCTTTCCTAACAAAGGAACAGTAAATATTTTGCTTTGTTTGAATGAACACATTATTGTAAATACTTTTTAAGGGCATTTGTACATTTTGTCAGTCTGGGTTATCGATGCACGCTGGGTGGTGGGAAGAGTAGTTCCTTTCTGGATTAAGGAAGCCTCTCAGTCTTTCTGCTTTCATTTTACTACCAGTTTCTATCCCAGAGAATCTTCTCTAAAAGTTGGGAAGTTAGGGGAATGGAGGTTGTTGGTCTGATATCTGTATCTGCGTAATTAGCCCCAGTGTTTTTTTTTTTAAGAATTTATACAACTCTTCACAAAACATCTAGAACTTCTTCCAGATAACCCCCCCCAATAAATTCTCTGAGCCATAGTTGTAGAAGGTTTATAAAGACCTATGCATTTGTGCTACATAGATTTCTTGTAGGTAAGTTTTTATACAGTGGTGTGAAAGCCTGGGTGTTTGTGTCATACTTTTTCTTTGTTTTGGTTTTCCCGTATTCAGTGACACATTTCTGAAGGCCTTTGTTTGCTCAGTGAGATTGAAGATCTCAGCACCATGTTACAAAAAGATTCCAAGCTCTTTTTACAAATAAATTATAAAACTGGAGATGCTGTGAGATAAAAGCCTGTAGTAAGTGAATGTGAGCACTCTAGCTTGTGTATTGGCTAGATTTGGACATAAATTCCAGATTGGGGGCACAGTACAGTAGGACAGATCAGGATATAAGAAATAATGATGGGTATGAGGCAAACTTGATGCTTGGTGAGTTGACCCCTAAAGTATTGGAGCATTGAACCTATCAAAACCAGTTTTATACAAGTGTAGAATGGGGTGTGGGAAATGTCCCTAAGTGAGGCTAAGTAGTTTCAAAGGCTTTTGCATGTTAAAAAAAAAAAAAAAAGTCAGTTTCTTACTTTGTGAATGGGTGGGCGGGAGGTATTGAGATTTGTGTAACGTAAGGCAACGTTTGTAAATAGTTCAAAAGTTTATAATTTTTTTTATATGATGCATTTTTTCAAGTGTATTTTGTCTTTAATAGATGCAACTGTAAGTACTGTGTACACTATCCAGCGAATAAAAAATTTATAAACTCTGAGCTCCTGGTTTTTGCTTTCTTTCTTATCTCTTTAAACTTTTCTGAGTGGTTGTGGTGCAGTTGGGATGATTTTTACCCTTTCCTCTGCACCGCACATCCCCAAAAAAGTTCTGGCCCTGTTCACAGCATCTATAAACAGGTGGCATGCAATATTGATGAAGGCCAGACTACCCCAGGGACCTGTGAGCAAGCTGTGAGTGACCGCAGCTTCAGGCAGCCAGTCTCCCTGTAGCATGGCCTGCAGCCATGGAGGACAATTGGACTGTGCCTGTAAGGTCTTGTTTGATTTTTTTTTTTTTTTTTTTTTGCTGGTGGGGGGGGACCTGAGGGGGATGTCTCTGTTGGGAACTTCCTGCAGGATGGGGCAGACCATGAGGGAGCAGGAAACAGAGGACATTCCCTTATTCTTCCCTCTCTTGCCCCATATTCTAGCACAATGAGGACTTTCAGCTGCTGAGGGTGGTACCTTGTAGAGGCTCTTGATTGGGTGGTGGACTAATCTGTACAAGCCATAACGGTTAAACGGCTACTTGCAGCTAACAGGTCATGGGCTGGGGGAGCTCTGATTGGCTGAAGTGGGGTGTGTGGCCCTGCAGTGGGGAGTTCTGATTGGCCCTGAGGGGGGGCCTGGCTTCCCAGTGGGGAGTTCCGAGTGGCTGAGGAAGGGTGACTCACCTCAGAACTTTTGAGTGTTTGAAGCTGCTTCTGGCACCAAGATGGCAGCTTATGGGAGGGAAGCATTGGTGGGCAACACCCAGGATGGATCCCTTCAGAGAGGAGCTGGGGATATGGGGATGTTGGCAGGGTCCTCTCACAGGGGGAAGATGGAGGAGTCAGCTGGGACCCCTCAGTGGGGGGTTGGGGACATGGGCCCAGCAGGGGAGCCCTCTCAGTGGGGGAAGATGGGTATGTCAAGTGGGCCTTTTCAGATGGTGGTGAAGGTCACGGCAGCATCTGACGAGTCTCTTTGGACAACAGGGGCATCGCATAGTCCCCCTCAGAGTGGAGCAGGGGATGTGGAGGGCAAGAGCTGGTCTCTGCAGGAGGGGAGGGAAATGGCTGTGCCAAACAGATTCCCTCCGTGGGGCGAAGGGGACAGGGGAAGCTTCAGCTGGTTCCCTCAGCGTGGGAAGGTGACATATGAATCCCTGCAGAGGGTAAAGCAGGAGATAATGGCTCGGACCCCACAGCTGGTAGAGGTGGCATCATTTTCCTGTGGGCCACCTCAGGAGGTGGGGAGGATGGGGGTGCTGAAGGAGTCCTCTCAGGAAATTGGGAAGAAGGAGGTGGAGGTGAGCTTCCCTCCCAGGCAGGTGCAGGTGGTTGCCCTGCTCCCAGACCTGCTGGTGTATAACAATCACTCCCTCCGGCGGATGCTGCCTTCCATGGAGACCTTCAATGGAGTCTTGCTCTGCGTGGAGATTACAGGTGAGGAACAGGGCTGCCTGTGGCAAATCTCTGTCTGTGCTCCCTTTGTGGATGGGGCAACCATTTGAGCTGATCAGTTGGTCAGCAGCTGCCTTTAAGGGTTTTCGGCACTGGCACCCTCTGCAAGGGGTGCTTTACAGGCTTTAAGGCTGGTCCTCAGTAAACTCCTGGACCTTCCCTTTTGTGTCTTATTTATCTAGGTTCTTTTATCAGTGCTATATGAGTGTCCTTGAAAAGAACCCTTTTGTTTAATATCCTCTCTGCCAGTTGCTTGAGTGGGCTCCCAGCCTTGAAGGCTCATCCCTTTTTGCCTTTCTTTAGACAAAGTGGAGATCTGACCTTGTGAAATTCTGGCAGAAAGTGGTGTCTCTTCTCCAACTGAACCAGTCTGACTACCTGTCATGGGCCTTAATCCCTGCTGCATCCCGAGGCAGCTTTGCTTCACTGAGCAGATGGGAAGGTTCCAGTTTGTCCAACATCATGATTAGAAATGAGTATGATAACTTCAGCCTAGGACAGTGGTTCTCAAAGTTTTGTACTGGTGACCCCTTTCACATAGCAGGCCTCTGAGTGAGACCCCCCCCCTTATAAATTAAAAACACTTTTAAATATATTTAACACCATTATAAATGCTGTAGGCCAAGCAGAATTTGGGGTGGAGGCTGACAGGTCGAGACTCCCCCACCCCCATGTAATAACCTCACGACCCCCTGAGGAAAACTGACCCCCAGTTTGAGAACCCCTGGTCTAGGACTTAGTGGGTGTTAATCCTTCCACTGGGCGCGCTCACAAAGTTCAAGACAAACAATAGAGCTCTTCAAAGAATCCCAAGGCTTGAAATAGAAGGTGCATGCATGTCTCTAGAAAGCACTGTCAGTCTCTTATTTCATAAGTACCAAACTCACCACAAACCCTACATTATTCTTATAATTTGTAATGGAAAGTGTATTTGACTGCAATAGCTGAGACCTGCCACTTATAGCCCCTTCCCTAGGTAGGCGTCTGTTATTCTTTGGTACAATATTGAAAACTCCCTCAGGATGATGGTTTGGCCTTCTGTCTTTGCATGTGTCACAGGATTAACTGCTCTCCTTGAAAAGCTATACACAAACAATGACCTGAACTGTGGCATGGAACAGTTGACCCAGATGCTCAATGATTACATAGAAGGCATAATGGAGCGTAAGTACTACCTCACCCGAAAGGTGGAGAGGTGAAGTATCTGTTCAGGGCTGTACGAAACTGAGAATTGGAGATTAGCTTGATTCTGCCAAAATGCTGTTCTTTCTGAGACATCTGGTCCTTTATTTTCTTGGTGGTCTTCCAGGAGTATCACCTAACTCTTCACTGCCCCCTCCACATATCATAAAGCAATTGTCATCCTGATCAAATGTAACTAGATGGACACCTCTTACCACTTGTCGCTTTTGTGGCGCAGAAGAAAGTTTCTCCCGTAAATGGGTTGGAGGAGGCTTTCAGAGGGGCAGTTAAGATGCCCACCTCTCAGAGTCAATAGGAGTTGGGGTGCAACTCTCCCCTTAATACCTTTGAAGGGGCATTAGTTTTATTTTTTGTCACCACCTGGCTGTTTCTCTGTCATAGGGAGGTTTCAGATCTTTTCTCTTGAGGGGGAATCTGTGTATTGTAAATAAAAACAGCACAGGCAGAAAAGGCTAATTTACCAATTCTGGAGTACCAAGCCACACTGGGTCAAGGTGGGCTGTTACACAGGGCTTTATGTAGACTCCTTCTCCCTTCTTTTTTGCAGTTGAGCTGCATAGCTGGTGTCATCCAATCTCTAACAAATGTCAACTGGTTGTCAAGTCTTACAAATTACGGTTGGAAATTTGGGGCACCCTGGAAAGAAGCGTAACGACTTTGACCTACTTTTAACATGGGTTCAAAACAAGTCTTCAACCAACCATTATTAAATTTTATACCCTGTCACGTCTTCCTGTTTGTTGTTTTCCCCTGCTTTTTATGATATTTTTATATAATAAGCACGTATGTGATTAAAAACAACCTTACACAGCTATAACAAAAGGTCGTGCTCTTAAACATATTTTTGCTTAACAAGCAGATTAGTGCTTATTTGCTAATAATTCTTTATCATCTCTTTTATCATTACTTTTTGCTAAGTTTTATGTGGGAGTTCTCTAGCATAGCCTTCATATACCCACAGTATTAACCTTCTTATGTTGGTGTTACTAGAGTCTTCGGGGAAACCAGCTCTGAAATGAGATGATCGTAGCATTGCTGTACAGAGGGTGGAGGTGGTGTGTTTAACTCCGTAAGCCAGGAAACTTTGGTGGGCCAGCAGATGTTCACTCTTGGTCAAACAGCATTGCTCTGTTGCAGAGGAATATATTAAAGAAGATGCAACCCCTACCCTAAGGAGTTTGTAAATAATGTGCCCTGCTGGCTGCCATTTCTGTGTTTCTGAAAATGTGTTTTAAAAATAGTGTTTTTTTATTCTAGCTAAATCCCTGTTTTTTCTTCTTAGTGGTTGTGGTATTGGAGAGTGAGTTAAATTTGGGCTCTAGTTCTCTGGCATGTTAGTGGCTTCAGTGGTGACGTGCTCAAATTGGCACACACTCATCCATAAAGGAATTAGTTCATTGATTGAAAATGGAAAATCCTGGGGTCCTGATCACGTGTGACAGTTAGCTCTCCTGGCAAGCATATGAATTTGTGAGCTATTAGTCCTAAGGTGCTGGCCAAATTCCAGTTAGAATAATTGGATTCTGTCTTCCTCTTAGATGCACACCCTGCCCCAATCTCCATGTTCATACAACACTGAGCACAACGAGGTTCCCAAGCCTGAGCAGGGTCTCTGAGCACTACCAAAATGCAAATATTTGAATAATTTCCCCCCACTGAATCCCATGAGAGTGCTGTTTCCCCTTTCCATACCCCACTGTTATGCAGTCTTTCTATGCGTTATAAAACAGTTATGCCCTATCTCAGCAATGCCAAAGTGGTTCTTGTGCAGATCTATAGTTTGTAAAGCTCTTTGGGATGAAAGCAGCTATATAATGAAGATGGCGTTACATTCTGTCTCATTTATTCATTTTCTGTGTTCCTCAGATGTGCTTTGTTTCGGAGGTGATATCTTGAACTTCACAGGTACTTCTCACATTGTACTATGCCTTTGAAATGTATCAGTGGCTATTACAGTATTTTTGGCCTGATTTGCCACCCACTGGAGTTAAAAAATGGCAAAGCTCCCATTGACTTCAGTGGGACAGGATCAGGCCCTTCATGGGTCTCACCAGCTGGAAATCACATGAAAAGAGCCATCTCTGTTTCATGCCCCCTTCCATTCTGCTCTCTCCCCTGCAGGGGATGCATTGCTGGTGCTCTGGAAGGTCGAACGAAGCCAGCTCAGTGACATCATTACACTTGCAGCAAAATGCAGCCTGGAGATGCAGAAGCAGTTCAGGTTTAGCTACACGGAAGTGGGCCCAGAGCTCCGACTGAAGATCGGTACAGATGCCTAATGGAAGAAATATGTGACGGCAACCTCAGCTCCGAAGAAACATATTGGCAGCTCACCTGGTCTTCTCTGAGTGCTTGCTCATGTCCATTCCATATTAGGTGTGTGTGCTCGACACATGCACGGGTGCTGGAAGTTTTTCTCTTAGCAGCATCTGTAGGGGACCGACTGTGGCCCCGTCAGGAGTGGAAGTGAGCGCACACACCTAATATGGAATGGACATGAGCAACACATCGTGAAGAACACCACTTACGGAAAAGGTAACTGTCTTTTTCTTTTCCTTTCAGGGCTGTCTGCAGGCCACGTGTCTCAGCTCATTGTCGGTGATGAGATGCGTCAGTACTGGCTGGTGACTGGCCAGCAAGTGGATGATGTGAGACTGGCACAAAGCCTGGCACAAGCTCGTGAGGTGATTCTATCACCGAACTGCTGGGAGCTCTGTGACCGGGACGTGTTAGAAGCAGAAATGCTTAAAGGCCAAAAAGCCAGGAAGGTAGGAGCCCCATAGTGCTTTTGCAATTACTATGCAGTGAAGTCCGTAATATGGAGTCCACTGATGTCAAAAGAGGAGAGCCTCATTGAGTTCAGTGAGCTTTGGATCAGTCCATTAGCCAACATATATCAGGCTGGTTTGTGTTCATAGGGTTCCCTTTTCTGTTAGCTAATGGGACTTTTTCTTGAGCTGAGCTTGTGCTTTTACAGCCAAAGATTGTGAGTTCTATTCCCCCATGCTATGCTGAGCATGTGCTAAATTGCTGCAGGGTACCTTCCCTCTGAGGGAAATTTGAGCAACTGATTTACTTTTAAGGCTAGCAGTTCTTCCCAATTTCTGATGATCACCAGATGGGGTCAGTATACTGTGTCATGCCAGGGCCTTTTGGCCTGATTTTCAGAAGAGCTGAGCACCCACAAATCCTAGGGAAGTCAATGAGGAGGGGGCAGGCGCTCAGCCCCTTTGCAAATCCAGAACCTTTAACTTCTGGCAGAAGCGGGCTGAATATAGCCAGGAAGGTGTCAATAGTGGGAATGATAAACTTAGTTTGGGATGACTTCTGAGGAAGTGAGCTGTAGCTCACGAAAGCTTATGCTCTAATAAATTGGTTAGTCTCTAAGGTGCCACAAGTCCTCCTTTTCTTTTTGCGAATACAGACTAACACGGCTGTTACTCTGAAACCTTTGTTTGGGATGCAATTTAGGCATGATGACCATAGTGAAGGATGAGATCCTGGGTTATTCCAGCATCTGTTGATGTATTTTTTACTGAGCAGACTCTGGGGAAATGACACTCTGTCTATAATTTTTTCTGTGTACTCAGCTGCAATACCTAAAGATTTTCCACCCGCCTGATTTTGATGAACACTTTGAAAAGTGCATAGACCATCTACAGCATTATCCAAACGATGAAGGTGAGATCCTCGCATTCAGCGTCTGAGTCAACAAGAATGCAGGATCCCTGGAATAGGGAGAGGCCTTCGCCCCCTTCCCCTCCTCCCACCTTTGCCTCTTGATAACTTAAATCAGCGTTTCTCAAACTGGGGTCTGCGAAGGGTACTCCAGGGGGTCCACGGGCCATGCTGATCAACTCCTCCCTCTCCCTCCCTCAACTCCTCCTCTTCCTCCCAGCGCCTCCTGCACGCTGAGAGAACAGCTGTTCCCTGGTGTGCAAGAGGCACTGGGAGGGAGGGGGAGGAGCAGGGATGGGGCGGGGAAGAGGAGGGTAGGAGTGGAGCGGGGCAGGAAGAGGGGGCAGGGCTTTGGGGGAAGGGGTGGAGTGGGGGTGGGGCCTGGGGCTGAGCAGAGGGCTTGGGGGGTCCGTGAAAAAAAATTTAAATCAAAATGGGCGTCCTCGGGTTGCTAAAGTTTGAGAACCGCTGACTTAAACCATATAAATTCCTTTCCTAGTCCTACTGAGAAATGCTGTGGCACTGGCTTCCAGTCATGGACTCGAGCTGGCCTTGCGGAGGTTTGTCTTGGGAAATGTTCTGAAGAAGGTAAGATGCTGATGTTTCTGTTCTGATACGTGCTGTTCCTCCCCAGTGAATCCCCACCCGAGGCAATGAAGAGAGTAAATCCCAGGCGCATGGAGGAACTGAGTCTTTCCCCCATGTTCCTTATCTTCCAGATTGACGACAATCAGCCACTGGAGTTTGTATCTGAACTTCGACTGGTAACCGCGGTCTCTGTCAAGCTGCAATTTCACGAGAACACAAAAATGACAGAGCTGTGCAAATTGGTCCAGGATGCCACTGTGAGCATCTCTGGTATCATGGAGGGCTGGAGAGGCAAAATTATCAAAATCTCCACGTTTGGCAAAGTGAGTAAAGCAGGGCTTAGCTGCTCTGTGAAATGCAACCCAGCTGGCATAGGGATCACTGTGAGAATTAGGGAGAGGCATGCCCACTAGGATGGCATGGGTGGGGATCATTCAGCTGCCAGCCAGGCACAGAAAATCTCAGACAGTGGCATCTGTCCAATAGTAAGAACCAACTGATGTTTGTGAGCAAGTGGGATACCTGGTGCTTTTGGCCTGAGCAGCGCTTTTACCATTCTGGTTGTTTGTTTGTATTACAGCAGCACATAGAAAGGCCAGCTAAGATATGGGGCCCATTTGTGCTGGGCGCTGGCCATACTCCATAGTAAGAAATAGTCCCTGCCCCAAAGAGCTTATTGTCCTGACTGACAACGGATGGGAGAAAGGAAATATCATTGCCCCGTTTTTTACAGGGAGTCTGCCAGGCAGCTGGGAATCAAACCCAGATCTGTTAAGGCCCAGCCTTAATCACAGGACCATCCTTTTCCTCAGCCCTCTTTGTTCCCAAACTCTTTGTAACCTCATGCAAAATGCATCATGCCTGTAGCTTTTCAGAATTCAAGCATTTAAGGAAGTCTTGGATGTTTGAAGACACAACTGGGTTGAGCCCCTCTGGCATATCCTTAATAGAATACTTGGGTTACTTATTAATCTACTTTTAACCACTTCTCCTTTTCTGTCCTTCAACACAGGGCTGCACGTTTCTGTGTGTCTTTGGGCTGCCTGGTGATAAGAGGGAGGAGGAGAGCACCCATGCCTTAGATAGTGCAATTAGCATCTCTAATCTCTGCTCTAAGAATCTCATAAAAATTGAGTAAGTGCAATGACCCTCTGCCTGGGTCATCAGCAGGCTCCCAGCCTGGCATCTTCAGCACTACAGCACTGACTTTTACCAACTGAGCTAAGGGAGTTAGCTGGCAGCAGTAGTTGGCTGTTATCTTCTAGTGCACCAGAGTCCGTTGTGTTTTTCTTTTGTTCTTTGGTCCAATGCACTGTTGGAACTGAGCTGCCAAGACTTGCAGGGGGTCTGAGAGAAACATTCATTCGTTTTAACCTCTCGTCGTGGATCATGCTGACCGCTGCTTGAGAAAATGTGACTCCGTCATGGCTTAATTCCAGTGCTGGTCACAAGTGGGAGCTGTACAGTGACACAGGTTGTCATGGGTATTGACAACCAGAAATAACAAGAAAAATATCTGAAAGTAAATGTGTTAGGAACACAGGAACTCCCAGGCTGGATCAGATCAGGGATCCATCTAGTCCCATATTCTGTCTCTGACCATTGCTGCTTCAGAGGAAGATGCAAGAGCCCTGCATTTATGGGGTAACCTGCTCAAAGGGAAACCTTGCCCATTAATTAGAGATTGGCTTGTACCTTGATGCAGGAAGGTTTATAACCCTTCCAAAACTTTTTTTTTATCATTACCACTGTAATTCTGGATGTTCACTGGGTGTTTTATTCTGGAAAGGAACTGATTACTACTTGGGATAATATTTCTCCAGTGCCGTTACATCCCCGATCACCAGCCTGCCAGTCCTGTGAAAACCACCATTGCTCTGAGATCAGCATAGAACAAAAGTGTTTCATGACATTACGGGGACCGAGTGTTAATTGGCCAGTGGATGAGCCAATCATTTATCACAGGCCCAGAACAGTAGTGGCAAGCCCTGTAGTGAGTCTAGATCACTAATAAAGCAAAGAGGGTGAGAAAGTTATAGCTATGGAGAGTGTTAGCAGGAGACGGCTGATTCCATGTTGCTCTTACTCTATTTTAGGCTTGTTTCCATTGGGATTACAAGTGGAGTAGCGTTCTGCGGAGTTGCTGGCATGCGTCCTAGACAAGAATATACAGGTAGGATCGGACTTAGCTGTGGTGTGTGTGAATCCGTTAGATTGCTCACAGCCTTTCCCCATACTCTATTCCTGATGCAGTCACTGGCTCGAAGGTTAAGATGGCCTCCAGGATGCTGACACTCTATCCAGGGATGATATCATGTGATGAAGAGACTTACTCAAAATCTGGGTTGCCCGGCTGTTTTTTTAAGAAGCTTCCAGAGAAGGAGATGAGCGATGCCATGAGCCCTGGGGTAACCTATGAATATCTCGGCAGAAAGAGAAACCTGTAAGTCACTCCTATGTGCTCCTTCCAGTACAAGCAAGAGAGAAGGGAAAATCTAACTCTGTTAACTCAAAGGCTGGATATTCTTACCCGGGGTAAGCAATCCCAGAGAGCTTGCAAACAGGCGTAGATGGTTGGGACCACCGTGCCCTTCCCATCTTGCTAAATAGAAGCTAGGACCTGACTTGTTCCCAGCTAGATGGAAGGAGTTCTGATAAGGAAAAGGTTGAGAACCACTATCCTTCTCCAAACAACTGCCTGAAATGTCCTCCAACCACCTGCATTTCCACTGGGGTTAAGAATGGGCTGTATGCAGCAAATGAATGAGCCCATCTAACTCTTTCATTTCGCCTCTGGGCAGCCAGATGGGTTCATGGAGCTTCTGAAATTCTTTCTTCTGTTCTCTTTATTTCTTACCTAGCATCTGATAGTCCAGGTAGGTGATCACTGACTCTTGCCATCCTTCCTCCTTTTAGAATGTTTGGAAAGTCGGGCTTTACCAGGAAGAAGGATGGGAATCGACCCTTGCTGGGTAGGTGGATCTATCCTCCTGGCACGGTATTAATAATGTGCAGAACATCCCTGAAGGTCAGGAAGGGACGCAATGGTGGGAGGAAGGACATGGGGATAAACAGGCAGGGGAGTTGCCATCTAACAACATCAGGGAAAGTAAGAGCCATATGTTTTTGTTTAAAGCAAAATATCAGTTCTGATTTTCCCCCTCTCCTGTTCCCATGTGTCCACAGTTCTGATGCTTATCTTTGCAGGCAAGATAAAGGGTTGTAGGCCAGCAGCCCAACTGGTTGCAAGGCACCTGTGATTGACACAGATATGCAACCTATAAAATGAGAGAGGACAATTCACAAGCTAGCTCGTCTGCTTGATGGCACCACAGTGCAATGCCAGATGTAGGATTAGAACTCAGGCCCAGAGCTCTTCCTCATGGCCCCTGAGCTGGACACACCCCAGAGAGGGTTTACTTAGGCCCATGGCATGTTGGAGTGTTTTTTTTCTTGTTGCTTTTGAACAACCCCCTAAGACCAATGTCTGAAGTAGCATTTTAGAGACAGCCACTTCCACTGCATGGCTAGGAAGAACAATGTCCTATACCCTAGTATACTGTCTATAAAATGCCTTCCTCTTGAAAGGTCGCGAGAAAGAGATCAGAATCTTCCAGGCTGCACTGCAAGAATTTGCGAGACACAGAGAAGGCCGTGTTGTTATGTACGAAGGCTCTACGGGCTATGGAAAAAGCCGATTAATTGCTGAAATAGACTACTTAGCCAGGGAGGAAAATCACAGGTCAGTTCTCTTAACTTTGCTTAGTAGCATCCCTGTTCCAGTCTTGGGCCACCACACAGTTCTGCAAAGGCTCCTCAATCCTGACTTGTGTATCCTAGACTTAATACACCCCTAAACATAAAGCAGGGTCTTATCTATGTGTAGTTAGATATTTATCTGAACCTCCTAGGCAATTGTTTTTGAGTTTCAGGGGAAGGTATTTGCTAGGGTGTTTTTGTCTCTCTCAGAGCCTCCTCCCCACAACAATCTCATCCGTGGAGCCAGATCAACCCTTCCGGCGGGTGTCACGAGCGACGGTTGCAATGTGTGTTCATCATGATACCACCACAGTCATTCAGTGTAACCACTTATTCAGTGGCTCTTGGTGACCGTCATGTGAGCTCAGACCGGTGACAAAATGCCACGTGAAGCACCTTCACCTGTATCTGAGTCTCACCAGTGAGGGCTCCGTTATCATGGATAAAATACCATCCTCATCGCCTCAATGAGCCAACACTGGAGGGGAGGGTAATTCAGCTGCCAGTGATCCCATCATGTGATCTCCCACCTCTATTTGTCCTGTAGTTTAGGTGGCCTTCTTTCTATTCCCTGTGGCTGCTTCTGCAGGCAGAATTGCTCCCTATGTCAGTGAAAAACAGACATGAATAGCAGGATGTGCTGGGTATGAAATCAAGAGTGAATGTTTTCCCCAAGAAGCCAGCTCCAAATCTGAACACAGAAGTCAGGGGCTTGATGCAGGAATCAGTGGGCGAGATTCTATGGCCTGTGCACTGTTAAAGTTATGTTTTATAGTTAGTCAGACCAGATGATCATAATGGTTTCTTCAGGGTTTAAAATCTATGGCTCACCACCATCATATGTCGTACTGTGTTGGGTGTATCTAGCTTGCCCATATACCACTCAAGAGGCTGCATCTCCCCCCTGCCCTCCCGACACAGTTTCTGTCAGACACTTCTAATCAAGGTTGGGGGCAGATCTCTAAGAAGCTTCACAAGCTGCTCAGAGGACGCTCTATAGAATGAGACCTTTGAGTCTGTGTTCGTACAGTGCCTTTCACAATGGGGTCCTGGGCCGTGACTGGGGTTCCTTGGTGCTACCATGATACAAATAATAATAATAATTTTCAACACAGAGTGATAGCACTGGAGCTGTCCAAAGTAGATATCCAGGAGTCCTTCTATGCTATCCGGTCACTTATGGCCATATTCTTCGGGATTGATGCCTGTAGACCTTATAAGAGACAAGACATCCTCCAAAGCAAGCTCAGTGGGCTGTGGGATGAGACCTTCTACTGTCTCCTCAATAATCAGTTCCTTGTGAAGGTAATGGGGAAAGCAGCTGCTCTCTGGGAGAAGACCCAGTGATGTGTAACCACTTTGTACATGAGCCGGTTACAAGGAGCGGGGGGTTCAGTTGATTCCTTCATTTCTGCCAGGCCCATGTCTCAGCATCTATCATCCTTGCCTTGAATTTCACTGGCAGAAATGTCAAAATTGTGGCCAGGATCAAATTTCCAAATCAGAAAGCCAAAACGTTTTCACTGTTCTAGATGGGACTGACCGGTACATTGGATACAGCTACTAAATTTCCCTGAATTTGTCTGGAGCATCCAGTGACCTCAAGGAATTCAAACCCCCCTTGACGTGCTGTGAGTTCGGAATTAGGCAACCTTCTGTTCACCTTTGCCTGAGATTAGCCTCATTGCTGTTCTGATGCCAGCTCCTTGAGTCTCAGTCTTGCTTTGGGGGCACAGCTCTTACCCCTTAAAGAGCACTGAGGGAGACCTGGTGAGGGGTTTATGGAGGGGAGCAATCCAGCCCAAGGCAAGGGGGTGTGTGAGGGAGGGAGTTCAATGCATGCAGAAGTGTCTTCTTGCTGATTTCATCATTGAGTGCCGTTGACGGACAGCGGCGATGCCACTGGTGGGTGGTGACCTTTGTGATGTGGATAACTGCCTGCTAGGTATCGGACTAAGAGCCAGCAAATTCATGTAATGTAGTTCATCAAACAGTGGCCAGATGGGAACATCACAGTGACATGGGTCAAGTTCAAGCCGGTGGCCTAGGAAGCAAAAGGTTCCATTGGGTGTCCCATGACAAATCCTGAGTCATTAGGTCTCCACAGGGAAAGGTTTATTTAAAAAAAAGAAAAAAAGCGACGAGCAATGCATGTACACCTTGCTGCACTGGAAATTTGTTCTTGGCTGCTTTTCTGCTAATATGCATTAACTCCCAAGCATGCTGCGTCTCTTGCTAACTGTGCTGGTGTCTTCCTGACCAGTTCCCCATGTCAGCTGAGGTTTCTCACATGGACAATGAGACAAAGCAAAAAGAAGAGGAAATGCTTTTCCTCAGAGTCCTGCGGAAGGTGAGCGAACCCCATCACCATATAAATGAGGTGAACAGACATCCCAAACTAGGTACAAGTGAGAGGCTGGGCTTGCAGGTGTTAAACCGTGCCCCTGGATAGGTCATCGGCTGTGGGGATAGAACATGGGTTGAGCACCTGTTGCCTGAGTGTAGATCCAGCTCTGTCAGCTGTGGCTGTAGAAGGTTCATCAAGCGCTGTATGTGGCCCAGCCCACCACTAGAGGGTACAGAGCACCACCCTGAGTGGGTTACAAAGGCATGGCTAGCAAACAGCTTTACTTTAATGGATGACCATCCACTTGGACTATCTTCCCCAAAGACTCAATAGGGATGTCTTCCCTGAATCTGAGATGCTTGGTGGAGGCCCTTCCTGAATACAGGGGCTGGGATTTTCAAAAGCAGCTGTGTCTCTTAGGAGCACAAGTCCTGTTGAAAGTCACTGGGATTTCTGTTCCTAAATCAGCTGGGTGCCCTTGAAAATCACCTCGCATAGCGCTTGTTCCTGCCTTGAAAACTGGTAAAAAGGTTCATCTCCTTACCAGTTAAATGCTGGGTTAGAAATATGGGGCCAGATTCTCACCTGGTTTAACCTGACCTCAACATCGACCTCAACAGAGCTACGCTGTTTTATGCAAACCGAGGAAGTAGCTTGAGGAGTTTTAACATTCAGGCTCAACAGGTGCAGGGAGGAATCAGTGGAGAGTTGAACTGATGTCAATTAAAAATACCCAGCTTAAAGAAATGAAGCAAACCCCTGTCTGGTCTGTCTTGGCTCTTTTTCTCTCCTCTTGAAGCCTGGCCAAATGCGCTGATCTCGTCCCTTTTCTTTTTCAGGCAGCGGGAGAAGCGACACTGGTCTTCATCATTGATGAAGCCCAGTACATCGATGCTACCTCCTGGGATTTTTTGGCAAAACTCCTCTTGAGTGTCCCCATCTTTATAGTCCTGTCATTGTCTCCCTTTGCCTCCAAAGAGCTGCTCCCTTGTGCTTCTGCTGAAGGCATCATGAAGAGCCCCAAGACCACTGGCATTGTCCTCCGGGAACTGGAGCCTTCCAAACTCTTGGAGATGGCCCGTCAGGCCCTTGGGGTGGTGAGCATTCCCAGAGAGATGGAAACGTAAGTGCCCTTATCACCCAACTAATCTGCGTTAGCAAGTGGAGGGGAACAAATCCACCAGGGAGGGACATCAAGCCTTAAGAGCCTGGTCAAACTGGGAATAGAAGTCCTTATTCCCTGCCCCTGCTCTAAACTTTAGCCAGCACTGTTTAAAGTATGCCCTGGTATTGTTACTGATCTGGGTCTTGACTCAGGAAAGCACTTAAGCACATTTTCATTGCATGTGCTTAAATCCCATCAACTGCAATGGGACTTAAGCACCTGCTTAAGCGGTTTCCTGAATCTGAATTTAATTTGAAAACCCTTCTCAGCTCACCAGCTAAACCAGACAAACAATTTAGGGCAATCCTTCATCTCCTGAGGATTTCCTATTCTATTTGTTCCTCCCACTTCTGGACCAGTTGCTCATTCCAGGGTCTTGGCCTTTATTGCTTAGCTTTCCCTCCTGATAATCGATGCATCATAAATGGGAAAAAAAGATAAACAAAATCAGCTATTTAAAAATATATTAAATGTGCTAAATTCCATATTACCACTGAGAAGCTGCTTGTATTAGTAAGTGTTGGGCTTTCTCCTTTCTTTAGATTCCTCATACAAAGAAGCTTTGGGGTCCCCTTGTACTGTGAAGCTTTACTGACGGACCTCCATGCTAATGGGGTTCTTGAGTTTTGCCGCATCCCAGAGGAGGAGAAGGAAGAGGATGAGTGGGATAAGCTGTCTAGTACGATACACCTTCTTAACTCATCTAAATCCCATGGCTCTGTTCCCAGCCAGAGGACTCAGAATTCCAGTTTACATCCCTATTTCATATTAGCTGGGTCTTGGGAGACATGGAGCAGGTCTGGATAATTTAGGGGATGTCTAAGGGAACAGAGAGCCTTTCCCCTCAGTCTCTGAGGCTAACAGAATAGAGAGCTTTTCACTTCCGTGTCCCTGGTTCAAATCGAGCTCAGTGTGAGTAGAAGTTATCACCTTCATGCTCACGTCCCTTCATATGCTACTGGAAGGCACCTAGATACTATGGTAAGGACAGTATAGGAACCTCCATAGAATAGAATAATACCTAGCTCTTCTATAGCACTTTTAATCAGTAGCTCTCAAAGGATTTTGCAAAGTTCCATATCATTACCCCCACTTTACAGATGGGAAACTGAGGCACAGAACAGGCAGTGACTTGCCCAAGGTCACCCAGCAGGCTAGTGGCAGAGCTGGAAACAGAACCCAGGTTTCACAGTCCTCCTCCAGTGAGCTATTCACAAGGATACACATAGAATAGAATAGATTATAGGGTTCTTCTCTACCTGTAGCCTGCCACTCTGAATCTATCCTGCTCAGGACCAGAAATGCAATCTTGGCTGAAAGGAAACTTCTTTAACTCACGGAGCCACCAACTTTTTAAAAACATTTCACTTGGGGATGATCTAACATCAGATCGGGTTGACTCGGTCTTCAGCTGAACTTTCTTTTGGCTCTGGACTTTAGTGCAGGAGCTGCTCTCATTGAAGAGGAGGTGATACGTGCTGCGGCGCTGCCATTCGCAGCCTAGATGCGCTTCCATTGCTTGAAGAGGGGGAAACCAGCTCCTGTAGTGTGGTCTGGTGCGGACGTGATTCATCTGAGGCGATGTGGCTTGTTGGGAGATTCAAAATAGCGTTTCAGCAAAGGCTGTTGAGGATGCTTAGAAACTAGACTGACCTCAGATCTATCAGTCCCTGTATCAAAGTACCTGCAGTTTGCATTTTCTGACAGATGGAATAAATGCTGAGGAAAGAAAGATGAGTTTTACAGAGACCTTTCTAATATCTATAGTGCAGAAGACTAAATAAACCAGCACAAGTTCTTTAGCTCTCACTAGCTCATGGTTTAATTTGTGTGTGTGTGTGTTTTAAAATGAGCTCAAACTGTAAAATGTTTCCAAATGATTCCTTCTCTCCACACAGTCAGTGCTGTGAAATCGATACCCTACAGAGCGCCTCTTGTCTCCTCCAAGGAAAACAAAGAGCTTTACGTTTGTACCGTCAAGACGGGTGTGGACCTGGACACTGTTCTACTCCCGGCGAGGTTGCAAGGTGAGCAGCTGATTGGCTGGTGCTCAGCGTGTCTCTTCAGAGGCAGTGGTCAAAGACAAATGAAAAAGACCTAGGGAGCTAAATGCCGCAGTGCAGGTCTGAGATCCGGGGCTCATCACAGAGGAGGGCTAAAGACTCTGGGAACTCTGTTAGACTGAGATAGTGTGGAGCTTTCAATAAAAGGGGTATCTACTACGTTCACCCGTGGTGCTTTTTGGGTGCACAGTCCAAATCAAGCTCCATTCTTTCTGCTTATTTATCTGCCTAGGTACTCATGCAGTCTTCACTGCCACAGTATCTGTGCCTTATGATCCATAGCGTATTGAGCTCTACAGCTCCCCTGTGAGCTAGGGAAGCATTATTCTTGGGGAACTGAGGCACAGAGAAACGTAAGTGACTTGCCTTATGCTTCGTCACACTGTAGGTCTGTGACAGGGAACTGAGTCTGGGTCTTCTGAGTCACCAGCTGATGCTTTGTCACGTCCAAATGGACTTGAATGATTGGTCACAAAGTACCTCGAACCCACTTCAGGTCAGTGCAAAATTGCACTCTGGGATTTCTTTTTAGTTGCCCGAGGCAACAGTGTTCACAAATGGTGTTCCCCTAAGGCACAGAGGGGGCTCCCTCAATGTATTAATTTGTGCAGAAAGAAGAGGTCAGGGATCCAGACAGGATTCTGCTGCTATCCTGGAATGGACTCAGGCTAAAGACCAGAGGGTCCATAATATATGGAATCACAGTCCTTATACAGGAGGCACCTATTGTACAAAACAAACAGGAGTGAGCAGGCTTCCACACAGCTCGCGTTCCAGTTTCATCTGGCTTTGTTTACTAGGTACCACACTCTGGGCCTGATTCACTTATGCCAATCACTGAAGTCAGTGGAGTTACACTGATATAAAATGAGCATGAATGGGAATTGAAAATCATTGTCTGGAACTCTATGCAACATCCCAGAGATTGCTACCAACTGAATAATATCCTATGAGTTAATATATTCATGGGAGGAAGTGATTAACAGATTGACCTTTTTTGTCTGCAGAGATTGCTGTGGCCCAGTTGGACAGCTTGAGCCCCTCTGAGCAGATGGCAGTTAAATGTGCAGCTGTCATTGGCCATACGTTTACTCCAGAGCTGCTGCTGTACATCCTCCCGGAGTGGACAAACAAGAAGATGGAGGAGACACTCATGAGCCTGATCTGTTCCCACGTGTTTGAGTATGTTGGAAAAGAAACCAGAGCTACACAGGCAATAGGTTCCTGCCATTTACACACACATCTGGGCCCCCTGACGATGCAATCCCTGGGGCCAGAGGACTCTGAAGGTGAGCAGGGTTTTTAGTTTCCAGAACCCCCATTGTTCCCTGGGAACGCTTTTGTTCCTCTCTCTTTTGGCCATACCTCGGAAATGATGGGCTAATGTCACTTTGTTTTGTCCCTGTGCGCCTGAGCCAAATCCCGTTCAAGTCAATGGAAGTATTTCCTTCCATTAACTTCATTGGAGTTTGGATCAGGCCCCATGTACGTAGTCTCTGGCCAGTGATGGCAGTTGAAATGCCACATCATATTTTGTGTTCATAAGTGCCGGGAAAATTACTCCTTGGGAGGCTTAGGAGAATTTTGCATGAGGATCTACAGCCATCGTAATCTCATTGGATCTGCTTTATTATTATTTCTTTATACCGCTCCCTGGATGTGTAAAGAAAATCAACAAAGAAAAAAGGACAGGTCCCTGCCCAGAAGAACAGCCAGTTTAAGTGGTTTCCAGTCAGATAAATCTGAATCAATCATGCAATAAAGGAATTATTGCTGCTTTCCAGATGTCGGTGCCGCTGCTCCAAGCTTCAGCCTGCAAGAGGAGCTGGGGATGTTGCAGCAGGATCAAGCAATGCGGTTCTGCACTCCCCTGCTGCGAGAAGGGGCCTATGAGCTGTGGCTGGGGGATCAGAAGAAGGCCCTGCACCTCAAATGTGCCACCTTCCTGGAGCACAAGGCTCACAAATGCAGAAGCTGCGGTGGAGGTGATTTCGTTTCCTTCCACCGCTATGCCCTGGACGCCCAGATGAGCAATGAAGCCTCTTTGCTGGGACAGGGCAGTAAGACCAAGGGCACGGCTCAGGTGCTTTCTGAAGAAACCGGGAAGAGGCTTCAGACAAGCTTAGCACAAGGTAAACGGAAGTTCGGAAATAGCATAGGGGGACTGACAATGCATTGCAGGGTGTTGGCATTTCTGGAGGCTGTAGTTCACACTAGTGCATGGAATAGCCTGTAAGAGGGTGAAGATGATACCTGCAGTCTCTGGAGCATAACACTGCAGTGTGTTGAATGATAGCCCCAGTGTCTTGAGATCTCCTGTTCTCTTCCAGGGGTTCTCAGACTTTTGTACCAGTGACCCCTTTAACACAGCAAGCCTCTGAGTGTGACCCCCCCTTATAAATACATAAAAAAGTGTTTTTAACGTAACACCATTATAAATGCTGGAGGCAAAGCGGGGTTTGGGGTGGAGGCTGACAGCTAGCAACCCCCCATGTAATAACCTTGTGACCCCCTAAGGGGTCCTGAGCCCCATTGTGAGAACCCCTGTACTACACCCTGCAAGGTGCTGGTTGTCCATCTGATATTTCCAGTTTTGGAAATTCTGCAAATGTGTTTCCTACTTCTGTCAAACAAATGACAAACTGGAAGACTAGTGATACATTAGCCAGCCGGAAATCTGCATTGCAACCCAGATAGCCAATACAGAACTAGGTCACCTGGCTGGCTGACTGTGTCAGGCTTATCTGATGCCATGTCTGGTTTCTAATATATCAAATATCCAGATGCTTCTTGTATGCAGGTTAGAGCATTCTTGGATGCAGTTCCAGTGCTGAGCATCACACAGGGGGTAGAGGAACCACAGACAGCTTCTTAACTTACCAAACACACAGATCTAAAATAAAGTCCCAGCTTATGTGTTTGTAGTAGGCAAACCTGGTCACTAGTGCAACCCCAGTCTCTGTTTGCAGGAAGATAGCGATACCTGTATGGAGCATTTCAGATTCAGAAGTTATTTTGTCTTGTCTGTTTCAGATGCACCAGAGAGGACCGATGCCTCTCTGGGGCAGGAACTTGCCATAGAAACTCCCATGGCCTCATGTGAAGGTAAAACTTCTTTGGCTGCCCAGCTGGCAACGCTGTTAGAATGAGGGGAGGCTTTGAAAGGGGGAGATAGAGAGAGATGAGCCTATCTGTTGTTATGGCTGTGTCAATACTTACCTGGCTCCAATTACCACAGTATCTGAGTGCCTTGTGATTTTCAGTTGTAGTTCTCCTCACAGCAGATGGGGGACTAAAGCACAGAGAGCCTAAGTGACTTGCACAAGATGTGACACTCTCCTGGGGCGCCCAGAATCTTAAGCCACTGTGCTACCCATCTGCCTCAGCAAGAGAGAGGTTTGCTGGAGCACAAACTGTGTGTCAGTTCCCTGCCACACCAGTCTGTCCACCTCACCAGCAAACTCCTTGAGACTCTGCTAGTCTAAACCTTGCCTTCCCTGTTGCCAGGTTCCCCAGAGACATCTGTCCGTAATGTCCAGTCCCTCTCGCTGAACACTCACGGCAATTTTACAGATTTAATTAGCTGATATATAATTTAAACAAAGGCATCACGTCATACCCACTTCTGTTTAACAGGAACACAGCACAATAGTTTAGCTGAGGAAGTGAAGGATACCCTCTCCTAAACCACAGAGTAAATTTTGGAAGCTAGAACATGATTCATTTAATCCTTTTTTTTTTAACTTCCTTTTCAGATAATTTACAGTGCAGGGCAAAATCAGCCATGAATAAACAGGTGTTGCCAGATGATCATCTCCGGTATGGTGGGGGGGGGATCTTTGATCACCTGTGTTCTTAAAGAGCAAGTTAATTCCTTGGGAACAGGTTGCTCAAGAGACTGGGACTGGAAATGGGATAACAGAACTTTTCAGCTCCAAGCCATTAGTTCAGATCTGGCTCAGCCAGGGACTAATCCCAAACCCATCGAAATTAATGGGCAGACTCCTACTGACCTCAGCGAATTTAGGATCAGGCCCTGGGTCAATGATAACAAGTTATTGCTGCTTTTTGCAAGGCTATTGTACAATTATTAGACAGGGTTCAGAGAAGGGTGACAGGAATGATTAAGGGCCTGGCAAAACTCTCATATGAAGCGAGATTGAACAGACTGGGATCAAGAGGGGACATAATAAAAGCATATAAAGTAATCGATGGTCTAGAGAAGGCAGATTAGGAGTTTCTGTTCTTCCCCTCTCATTGCAATGGAACAAGGGGACATTCAGTGAAATAAAAAAAAACCCTGCTTTTTTTACCCAGCGCATAACTGGAACTCATTGCTATAGGAAGTCACTGAGGCCAAGAGTTTAGCAAGATTCAGAAAGGGCGTGGACATTTATATGAGTAACAATAATGTCCAGAGTTATAATAGTTAATGCCAACAAATTTAGGAAGGGGATAAAACCTCATGCTTTAGCCAATCTCTGTCTATGAGAGACCAGGATGAGAACAGGTGTGGGGGAACAGATTATCCCACATCTGCCTGCTGCGGGGTTCTCACACCTTCTGGAGACATATAACCTGCTGGCTGCTATTGCAAACCTGATACTGGTCCTGGTTTGATCCAGTCTGGAAATGCCTATGTTGCAATTCTTGATTGCTGTTCGGGAGCCTGTGTACACTGGATTTTTGATAGTGGTATAAATGCTTCATACTGGATTTTCTATCTAGTTAGGTTTGGCCCCCACCACTATAGTATCTGGGCACCTTATTAACCTCACAGCAGCCTGTGAGGTATGGCATTACTATTATCCCCATTTTACAGATGGGGAAACAGAGGCATTTGCCCAAGGTCACACAGGCAGTCAGTGGCAGAGTGGGGAATTGAACCTGGTTCTCCTGATTCCGAGTCCCATGTCTTAACTGGAAGCCCATCCTTCCTCAGTTGGTGGGTGATGCCAGACAACTTGGGGATTTTTATGTCAATTTAAAGGAAATGAAATATTTTTTTTCAGTTACATTTTGGAGTGTTTCATATTTTCTGCAGTAGGGGTGCCCCTATGCCCATGGGGATACTGAGGACTGGGCCCTGATGGGATCATCCCCAGGGGATCCTTTAGCGATTTTCAATTTGGGCTACAGCGGGCTCACCCTCTCTTCTCTCTCACCATAGAGTTGAACAGGAGTTCCTGGACAGGGTGGACAAGCTGATTAAGTACCATAAACGTGGCAAAGAGGAAGCCACAAACCTGGCACCCTGTGAATGTGGAGAGAGAGTGGAATTGGTGGTCTCTGCCCTAGCCCGCCATTGTCTGATGGTGAAAGACAGAAGGAGGGCTTTTTATTATCTTCTGGAGTCTGCGGCTGCTTCCTTATATTTATCCAACAATTATATGGTGAGTGGGCCTCCATATGTTCCTGCATCTCTAGCTGACCTAACCCTAAAGCTGGCCCTGGATAAGTTTCCTCTGGCTAATAAGTAGGGGGTGGAGGGGTCAGAGTTGTGTGTTCTGGGTAGGCGATGGCCCAGCCTCTCACTGTATCTCTCTGTGTTTGCTTGAGGCATACTTGTATTTGAAGAAAGCAAGTGGCCTACAGGAATTGTCAGCATTGGCAGTGTTCCCTTGTCTGCAGAGACCTAAACTGAAGATCAACCAGTTTGAGGAAGCCACTTTCTGCAGCCTCAGGGGAGAGGTAAGGAACCAGGTAGATGCTGAAGGATGTCTAAAGATGACCGACCTGGTTCACGGGGTTTCTGACTCTTGCTCTCCGCTTTACCCATGAGCCCCAAATCCTGTGCAAACCCCTCAGGGTTCCACCACCCATCCATCTCACCACTGCCACCTTAAAAAAGATTGGAGCAAAATCAGAAGCCCACCTGCTTTTGCCGTTTAACTGCCGGGGCTGCTGCAGTTTGCTAATAAAGTGTGCAATCTGAGAGCTCTCTTGGATCCCGGCTTCCTGGAGGAGCAAGTACCAGCAGCAACCCAAGGAATACACAGTATCTCCCACCCCCCGTATCTGCTCCTGGCTTTGGGTTTGCAAACTTCCCTTTCAGCTGCAGACCCCACCATCTCCTTTTGGAGGCTGACCTTGCCACAGTGGCATCTCCAAATCTTCCTACCTCCCGATTTGATTCCTGCAATGTTTGTGAGGCACTCAGATATTAGCAGGGACCAGAATAGAACCTAGACAGACAGATACACAGTACCCCATTATTCCCTTGTTGGGCACCTACAGGTCAATTTGTCTACAGGACCCCACTTCAACCATGTTTTATCCTAAAATGAGGAAAATGTCATTCAGCCTCCCTGACCTCGTCAGACTCTAGGTGCAATTATACAGGGATGTGGTTGCAGCGATTGCCTTACTAGTCACTCCCCATGCAGGTCTGCTTCAACATGGGCCAAATCGCACTGGCCAAGAGACTGATCAAGAGGGCCCTCTGCTTACTGCACAAGGGGTTTCCCCGTACCTGGCTCGGAGCCTTCTTCCATTCGTTACTCGAAGAATCCAAACACTCTGCGTATCATGCTCAGCAGCGTCAGGCCCAACACACAGAGTAAGAGGTGGAATCTCAGCCAGATGATTGTGGGTCTTAGCCCTCCAGGCCAGCAGCTATTTGCAAATGTCACCATGGAAACTGAACACAATAGGCCTGATTGGCACTCTGTGTTCAAGAGAGTTTCTAATGGGCCCCTTTGCTTGATCTCTCATTATTTCATTAGCAGTTACCGTATACATTTGACTTGCTGTGACCGCTAACATCTAACGCCGTCTCTCCAGTAGGAAGGCATTAGCTGTCCTGCAGCAGCAGATTCACTGCCTCTCCTTGCTCTGGCAGTCCTACAGCCTGGACTCTACCACCAACAGGAAGTACTCCCGGCTGGCAGCCCTGATGGAAATAAATTTGGCAGATGAGTCTGAGAACAAGATGCAGGTGTGTGGGCCCTTTCCTAATAGTCCTGGTATAGATGGCAAAGGTCTAGCTACCTCACCTCTCCAGGCGAATATCCTCCACGCATCAGCGTGGCTCCAGAAGTAATAATCCCTGAGAAGAGGGAAGTTCCCAGAAGGCTTCTGAAAGGAGGCCATTTTATGCTCTGGGGTAATGTCTCTGGGCACAGGCAGTATTGCTGCGTGGGGTTGATCGAGAACAGAAAGGCTTTGCGTCTTCATATTGCAAACTATACCGGAGCTGGCAATTAAAAAAGAAAAAGAAAGCTTTCTGCAAGAGAAGTTACCATTAGCCCAGCCTTGAGAGCAGGGGGCAAAGTCATAAGTCAAATTTTTCTCTATGTTTTTAATTAGAAAAGTCTCTGTGACAATCAGATAACCATTGAGTGTCAGTCAGCGTGATGTTTAACACACTGCCCCATGTTAGCCTGCTCCAGACCTCCACTGAGCTGGTGCTGCTTCCAGCTCAGTGCTGATGTCTCTAGATATGGAAATTTTTCTCCACCTAAACATACCATCTACAATGAGACACCATGTTCTATTTGGGCAAGATCCCCAGGCTTGCTCCCAAACTAGGGTCTTCTCCTGCTTGGCCTGCTGCATGGCTTTTCCTTCAGCAGCCTTTTATTTTCTTTATACGGTTGGTGAATTTCAGCAGGGTGCATTTTCGTATCTTCTTTTCAATGCCTTAGATCATTTCGACATATATGGATTTTTCACAGTTCTCCCAAAGTATGGGCTATAAAGACGAGTGGCTAAAATACGAGATGATGGCTATCCAGAGAAGTTCCCAGTGCAACTTCACCTTCACCAGGGAGAGGTTGCTAATGACAGCACAGTTAGCTCAGGCACTGGCCTATAGCAAGCTCTGCTTGGGTCACCTGACCCGATCCATCCAGTTGGGTGAGTCCATTCTAACCATTTGCTGGGAGGGAGAGTTTACATAAACCCGCGCACCATATATACAGGCATATGTATTCTTTCTTCAACAGGCTTTCAAGCTCATACAATGTGTGTGCGGCTCCGGAAAACCAGCCTCCACTGCCTGGTTCTTTCGGTTCTCTTCAAATCTGCGTTCCTGAAGAACAAGTACTGTCATCATTTCATCTGGCTGTGTTAACTCGCTAGAGTTGGGGTATTTATGTTGTGTTGGTCAAGATGATTTATAAAGAGAGATGGACGAATGCATGTAGATGGGCAAATGGGGTGGCGTAAGAAAGACAGGACGGAGATGGAAGAAGGGTCCGAGAGATGGTGCGATTGGTGGACGTAGATGGAGGGGGAGGCGTGGATTGATTTTAACCTGGCCGGGATCAACAGTATGATACAGCAAGCTGGAAAGGCTTGCTGTCGAACCAGCCCTGACGCCAACTACTGCTAACATGTTAGGGTCAGAGCTCCCTTAGGACTTTCCCGCTGCGCAACAGGGTCTCAAGGGGTAGTTTATAATGACTCTTAGAGCTCGTAGGTCTTATTTTGTAGGTACACCCAATGCATCAGAGTCTTAGAGTGGCTGTGGGAACTGGCTACTCAAGAGGAGAGCATCATGGTCTTGGCATGTTTCTATTCAGCCTGTTTAGACCTGCTGCTTTGTGATGCTGGTAAGTGCTGTCTGGAGTTTAAGAAGGGTGGCCAGACACTGCTATCCTCTGCCAGGATTCATGCAGTTTTCATGATGGGAAGAGGCACTTAATGCAGTGTTTACACTGGCTGGGAGGGTTGTGTTACCAGCAGTATCCACTATGGCCATTAGTAGTATCTGTGTGGCTATAACCTAGGAGCTCTACTCACAGACCAGGACCACATTGAGCAAGGCGCTGTATGAACACAGAGCAAAGACCGTTTCTGTCTCAAAGAGCTTACGCCCTAAATGTAAAAGGGAGACGACATCGTCATGAAGCAGAGCATCAGAAATGTTGAGGTGCTCTGTTCTTGCACGCCTAGACTGAGATGGTTCAAGGGGACTCCGAGATGGCCAGAAAAGAGCACAACTTGGAAAGGCATCTGCTAGCCTCTCATGCAGCCATGCCTTTCTCAGGCCCTCTCAGTTTCTCTTGTGTTGGGACCTTAGTGTGTGAAGAGGGGAGTCATTGCTCTTCCTACCATGAGTTTTTTATATTGAGTTTTAATGTAAGGAATGAAAATCTCTGTTGACCTATACAGGCCATTTTTATTTCTTTTGGACAGTTCTGAAAGCTGATTTTTGGCTGCTGATCAGGTATTAGATGGGACCAATTTGCATGCCACACAGATTGCTGACTTACTTAAAGGAAGCACACAGAGCAGTGCTGACTTTGTCCAACAGGATGAGCTTGTCTGGTTTCCACCTCTACACTACAAGCTGGGGTTGGTGGTTTTGAAGCTACCCTAGGTCTGGCTTTTGCCAGGGAACCAACAGGATTTCTTATTAATGGGCAAAACATCATAAGGGAAAATATGTTTTTGTAGGACCTACTTGATCAAAAAACAAACTTAATCTCCTAAAGCCATGGCCTTAGCATTGAGTAGACCACTATGGGGTGCAGGGGTTTATTCTTAGGGAGCACCACCTGGTAAGGATGCCTCCTCTAGGAGGAAAGGTAACTGATGTCTTCATGTTAACTCATTCTTGATGCTTTCTGATGGCACCAGGGACATGGTGCTTCACTAAAAATGCCAGATTCAGTCAGCATCCAGCCATGATTTAAACTGACAACCCAAGGTCCTTGTCACCAAACACACCCAGGTGAATGGCTGTTGTGAGGTCTCTTCTGTTCCGACACTGTCCTGTTAAGTGCTGTTGAGTGGAATGGCTTCTCTGAGGCCCATTTCTTTTGCAGGGTTTGATTACAGGCCCATTGAGGAGTGCCTGCAGTTCATAAACCAATATGAAGCCAGCTGCATCCTTAAGTCTCAGAGCAACATCATGCTGAGTCTATATTCCTCTTTGGCAATCTGGTAATACAGGGGTCTCATCAGATATGTCTCTGCTTTGGGGCATTAGCTTGCGCTCTTTTGTGCGCTGTGGGGAAAGAACCGTGATCCTGTAGGTATGGAATTGGGTGCAGAGAATTCACCCCCTGCTGCGGAATCTGTTTTAAAAAAATAAATAAAGCCAACATTTTCCAACGTGGGGACCTAAATTCCAGCATTTGGCGAGAAGGGGCCTGATTTTCAGAGGGCTGAATATCTGCAGCTCCCATTGACTTTAATGGAAGCTACAGGCGCTCAGCTGCTCTGAAAATGAAATGGCCCTTTCATGTAACTGCCTAGGGCACCTATGGAACTAGGGCAACATTCACCCCTGTGCAGAGGCCAGCACAAAAACTTGTCGCCATTTAAGTCCCTCTTAAACCCTCAAAATAGGGGAGGCTCTTTTCTCATTTGTCCCATTTTTATGAGCAGCTCTGCAAAGCCACCCGCTGCTCCTTGCAAGCTACTGTAAGAATAAAAGGGGAGTTGTTGAGTGCAATATTAAAGCAGCCTTGGCCGGTGGTGAATGGAAGAGGTTGACGGCTTCCTTCCTGTTTGTTTGGAGGTTTGGCAGACTCCAGCAGTGGGATCTGTTCGAGGACAATTTCACAAAGGCCCAACGGCTGGTGAGCAGAACGAACGCATCCCTTTTTGGCACTCACGGCTTTTTTAGATTCCTGGAATGCCAGGGCCTGTTGCTCCGGAGAGTCATGGAAGACACGCCCGAGAAGGTCCGGGAGGCTCGCAGTTCAACGCTCGGGGTGATTTTTCTTTTATGTCAATTTCAGTGCTTATTTAAGGGAAGGACCGGTAACAGCCAGGCCTGGTCTGAGCAGGTATTGTGCATGCATAGCTCTTCCCATTCGGATCTGTTACACGCCATTCTCTTCCCGTTCTTGTGTCCATTATACTCGGACCCCACGCGGCTCTGCCAGTGCACAGCATTCTGTGCTAGTCCAGCCCAAGTGCCCATATAATTCTGCCAATGAACCTCATTAGCCTTTTGCAAAAATTCCCCTGGCTGCTCATATGGAATCAGCTCCACCGGGATCAGCTACATAGGGAGCTCTAGTGTAGACAGGCTGCTGCCAGCATTTTAAGCACCACGCCCCTACTCAGAGCAGATCTAATCTCCTCTCTTTAGTACTTTGAGGAATTCCTTTCTCGCTGCTCAACAAGTCCAGTCTACCACACGAGGGTTTACAGCCTGAAAGCCTCTGTTAACCTCCTGGGAGATGAAGATAAGAGCCAGGTCCCTTTGTCGAAGGGTCTCAAACTTTCAGCCACTTCCCAGACCGGACTGGAGGAAACTTCTTTCAGTGTGAGCCCTGACAGTGTCCACAACGAGGTAAGCCGTGACTCTTCCCTTTGAACGCCAGGGGAGCTGAGCTCTGGGGTAACAATAGAAACAAGGTGGGCAATGGTAATTGCAGTGCAATGGGCATCGAGTGACAACTTGTCGTAACTTTCATTCTTGACGTAACAATAACACCACAAACAACACCCCTGGGTGCAGTTGGATCCCAAACTACCGTGTTTACTAGGGCACACAAACGTGCAAAGCCCAGCTACGCACACGCTCCTGCTCTGACTGGTTTCTGGTGGCTTTTAAAACATAAACCATGATGAGCACCGCTAGAGGGCTTGCAAACTACTTAAAGGGAGTCTACCATACACTGGATAACTCGCGGAGGGAATTGTCAGGGTCCGCAGTGGAATTGATGTGGGTACACGGAGATCCCACTGGGGAAGAGTCTTTGTTGCAGGTTCACTATTTTGCCTTCCACATAACTTCCCCCTATGGTACAGCCCCTGCTAAACTGCAGGTTTAGTTACTTAAAAAATTCAGAGATTAGGCATTAAGGGGAGAGGGTCTGGGTTTCATCTGCTGCTTTCCCCCTGCCCTTTATAGACACACCCCGTGGCACCCGTGCATCCAAAAAGACAGATAAGAATTCCCGTTACAGCTCTTTTACTGCTGCTCCAACTTGGTCAGCAGGGGCCACTGTGAAACATGAGTTTCAGCTTCCCTTCTCATGACCATCTGACCTGATGTTCTTAGCCCATGTGGCCTGTGCTTCAGAGATCTGGCTCTCCCCCTGTACAGGGCACAGATGTCATGACAGAACTACTGATAGGAGGACAAGCAATGTGCACTTTTCTTTTTGCTTTTCAGTAACTCAGGCCAACACCTTGAGCTGGACATTTTCTCCTTCTCCCTTCTTGCCCTCTTGGGCATTGGGCATTATTAACCGTGCTGAGAAGATTTCCTGTTTTGTGCACAGTATCAGGCCACCGGCAGAGTAGAAGAGCTAAAGGACAGCAAAGATCAGGATGTAGAGGGCACACAAGAATACATGAAATCTGCCGCATCGAGGCTGAAATCCGAACCTATGCCGAAGGAATTGACCTTTGTTCATCTCCAGCCGGGGCAAGCTCCCACGTCCCCCCACACTGTGCCTGCTGGTGAGCCTATGGAATACATCGGCATTGCACCCCGCCCATTGCCCTCGACGTCCAGAAAACCCCAGGGTGCTGGTGACAAAGCCTGAGGGGGCAGGAGAGACTGTCAGAGCCAGGACATTGCTGGGGAGGGTGGAGGGTTTGCTGGGATACGGAGCACGTACATTGAAAACCTGACTTGTCATGGCTCAGAGGCCAGCAGAGAATTTGAGGAAGGATGCTATGGAAAAAGGGGGGAAACTGACACAAAGGGGTCCTTTTCTTTTAGTCTGTGTAGTTTAGTGGTGTTTATGGGACCCTGGAGTGATTGGGTATAACTCTGTACTCAAGGGGTATGACTACACTACAGTCAAACACCCGGGACTGGCTCGTGTTAACTGACTCGGGCTTGCAGGGCTCTGGCTGTGAGGCTATCAAATTGCAGTGCAGCTATTTGGGCTAGAGCCCGGGCTCTGAGGGTCTCAGAACCAGCTGCGGGTGTTTCATTGTAGTGTAGACATACCTTAGGATAACCTCGGAGCGGGACAAGGTTCTGTGAGAGTCCTACTGAGACCCCTCTTCCAGCAGATATATCTCCTGATAGGGGTATTGAAAACTTGCACCTGAACCCTTGGGCAGTGTATAACAACAGTCCTGCTATGGAATCTGTTCCACTGTTCTTCCGGGAACTCATTCCTCCTGCTAATGCATTGGGAATTCCTGCAAATAATCTTCCCCAACATAATCCTCCTCCTGCAGGGACCAGCCACAATCGTATCAATAGCATAGATTTTAATGGAAGGTGCAACAGTTTGAAATGTGTATTGTTTATAATAAATTTATTTAAGACATATTTATAATGTGCCATAGAAGTGAATACAGAGTGACTTCCACACCCACCCACCCACTGTTAACTCTGCATTACGATACAGTTTTACTTTGCACAATCATATGGCCTTCAGTGAGGCACCAGTTTAGCAAAGCACTTGAAGTCTCACGGAAGTCAGGAAGCATCCTCGCAGGCTTAAAGTCAAGCATGTGCTTCGGTGCTTTGCTGAACTGGGGCCCAACGGAGGGAGGTGATTGAAAGGTAGCCACTGTGGAGTTAACTGAACCGTTAGAGAAGTTGTAAGACTGAAAGGGAAATGGAGCATGTTCCTATATTTCACGGCACTTCCCTGTTGGGCGCTGTGGCTTATCAGAGGGAGCCAGTTTCCTGATGGGGGGTTTATAGCCGCCTATCACTAAAAATAGAGCCACTAGAGAAAGTAAATGCACCCCACCCTTCCACTGCATTTATTTCCTAGTGGCTGAATCCTGCTACTGGGTCATCCTAGCAGTATAGCTGTTTTTTCCAGTTCTTTGCATCTCTGTCCCAGTCCTCTGAATCCATCCCCTCCTTCTTTTCTCCTTTTCACCTGCTTTGCACTCGTACCCCCCATGGTCCTATGTTACTGTACAATTCCTGTGGTTGTGGGACTCCCTGCAGCACCTGTCATCCTTGCTTCCTGTTTGAGAGGTCCCTGCTGGGCAATGCAGGTCATTAACTCTCCCTACCAAGGAGCGAGTGTGTTACCACTGCAGAATTCCCTGCACCTGCCTGGCCATGGGGACAAGAAACAGGAAAGTAGACACGGGCCTATCCTACCAATAGGCCACAAGGTAAATAAGCCTTACACCACAATTTGTATTTAAGATGATGCACTGTGGTAATGCCCAGAGGAGCTAGTGACAACCAGTGTGGCATGTATCTTCCTTTCAATTCCAGATGCATTCAATTGTCAGCGACTGCAGTTTCTGCGATAGCAGTTTAGGAGAAGAGCTAGGAGGGGGACACTAGATTTCATGGGATCTGAGTTCAGTTAGGGACGGTTTGTTTCTCTTTAGTCCCAGACCGTGGAGGTGAGTCTCCAAAGATGATGGTTGCATATTCCATGGTGCCTGAGGAGAACAGGACAGCTGAGGGCTCAGCAGAATGTTTGGCACCTTTTGGCTTTGGTGGAGGTTCCACGTTGGCATACGTGACATCGTCTGGATTTGGCTTGGGTTGGTGCCTTAGCATGGCATATATTATACCGTTCTTCAATTCCCCATCGGGGTTGGCATCTCTGGGGTGTCCTTCATCCTTCTGGAAAGCCACAAATAATAGGAGAATAAATCGAAAGTCATCTTTTTTTAACACTTCCACTTCCTAAATATTAAGTCTCACTTTACCACAGCTAAAAATCTCCTCTCTAGATGGTGAAACTAGGGGGCACAGGAAAAGAGAAATACATTTCTCTAGGGTGCTCACAGAACATCCCTACTGTAAGGACTGAGGAATTGGACTGAGGCACTTCCCATATTGGTTTGTTCAGTAATATGAATGCATTGCAATCATCTAGCATTCAAGGATCTCTGAGTTTAGACCTCTGAGCCCATGCTGTTCAGATTGCAGATTCGGGGACATTAAACTTCATGCAGCTTGTGGTCATGGTAATATCCATATTACCAGCACACAAACAGAAATACAAGAATCCTGATTCCCATTCTCCTGCTCTAAACACTAGACAATCCTGCTTCCATCTGCTTCAAGTAGCTAGACGGAGGAGACAGAACAAAGTGCTAGAAATACCAGACCTTCAACCTACCTGCCGTGCTGCTAGCCTGCAGTTAGGGTGTTCACCAAAATTCAGCCCATTCTCTACTGTGAAAGACAGAATCTAAATTTAATGTACAAACTGTACCTAACCCTTTGTATTTTATGTACAACTAAAAGTGGGCCAGGGGGTGAAGGATCTAGCACCTCTCTCCCCCCCATTTCCATTCAGCATGACCCTCACCACTGTTGACCCAGGCCAGTGGGAAACAAACCCAAACTGCATGAAAACTGGACAAGTGATAGAAATGTACCTCTTTTTCTCCCTTTGGTGAAAATAATAGCCATGATCGCAATCAGTGCACTGCAAACCAGGAGGGAGACCAGTGCCAGGACAACATAAAGAGTTCTGCAAGGAAATGCACAATATCTCCATTAATATTCTTGGCATCAAAGGTGACCTGGTTAATTTGGGAGGGGACTCTGTGTGTTGGAAACTGGATTAAGGCTCCAAGATCTAAATTCAGCATGCAAAAATCACACCGGCTGCTTGTACCTTAATGCAGTTCCACTGACGTCAATGGGGATACGCTGACTGATGCCACCGGAGGATCTGGGCCTGCTGTATTTTCCCAGGGTTGCTTCTTGCAAGGGATAGACTCAGGAGCTTGAATTATTATCTAGCACTTGCTGGCAGTGCTACTAGAATTCAAAGGGAGCCCACCTCATTGCTATGCTGTACCCCCTCCACAGGTCTGTCTTTCATCAGGGTAATTATCAGGGTCGTCTTTGATCAGGCCTGGTAATGGCTCTCATTTGACATGTGATATTGTTTGGTCTTAGGCTGTGTTCTTAATGCAAGAGACAGAGAAGGCACAGCACAGCTGGGTGCTGCGCTCATCCCCTAAGTATTCTTAAGGAGTGGAAAGAACAGACAGCTCAACTCCTTCACTAAGGGCCTGTTCCACTCCTACTACAGCCAGTGGGTGCCTTTCCACTGCCTTGGGGGTGATCAAACCCTGTAAGAGACTCAGAGGAGGGGGTGTGTGTTAGTCTTTTACAATCCCACCCTTTTAATCTGCAGCAGACCCAGCAAATCTCCTCTGGGGACCCTACAGTCAGCCCTGAAGACTTTTGTTTGTAAGATGTTCATACCTCTGCTCCTTGTTGCTGGCCACAGTTGGGTGGGCGTTTTCCCCCTCGTTAGTGGGAGGCGAAGTAGCCTCATTAACTGTATCATGAGACACACTTTTTTCTGAAAATAAACACAAGAGTGAGTGGCTCTCCCCCGCACGGCCCTGGTCTGCTCGACATTCTGGAAGTGATGGGAAATCACAACGAATCTTTAGAGCCTCCTCGTACTAATCCTGAGTGATCGCTTGTTGGTCAACAGTGAGAATGTGACAATGGGGTGTGATGCAGGAGCTCTTTACCACCCAGAGGAGTCCAATAATCCCTCAAGGAAGTGCTGTGCATTCTATCCAGGTTGTTATATGGTGCCCCTCACCGTAGTATCTGAGCAAAAAAAAGTTTAGTGTCGATACCGCCAGAAAGTGAGTAGCAGATATGGAACTAGAACTCACATCTTCCGAGTCCCAGGCTCCCACACCACCCATTGGGCTACACTTTTTCACTGGAGACATTTATAGCTAGTAAGGACCAAGCCTTGGAAAATCTACTAGAGGAAACAACCCTGCAATGGCCAGAGGGATAGTCTAGACAACCATTGGTTTCCATGTGCCCAACCTTGCCAGTTGCTGAGTGCCTCCAGTGAGATGGACCTGGTAGGTCTGGGGTTTATGACAGATAAAAGGGCTAATGCCAGAGAATACATGTGAGCAGGGACTGATAAGCCACATATGGGCAAAAGGTCCCCTTGGATAAAGATCCAAGTGCACAGTTTATGATCTGACCCTCTTCAGGGTTATTGGGATGGAAGTGTCTAGGGGACAGGCTATCCCTTGTGAGGCTCCATTTTCAGTCTAGTCAGAAAGACCACAGGAATCGCTTCTCCCAATTTATTTTCTGTATTTCTGTTTCCTATACTGGCTCAGAGTAGGAAGTGTGGAGAGCCATGAAAATGGGTATCGAACATAAGAATGGCCATACTGGATCAGACCAAAGGTCCATCTAACCCAGTACCCTGTCTTCCGACAGTGGCCAATGCCAGGTGCCCCAGAGGGAATGAACAGAACAGGTAATTATCAAGTGATCAAAGAAAAGTTTAGTATTCATGAACTATAACAAAGGAATGAGTTCAATCAGAGATTTGGGCAACATTCAGATCAGTTCTGGGGCCATTTCATTTGCTGGTGTAAATTGGTGTAGATCCATAACAACTAATGATTCCGCTCTGATTTACGTGAGGCAGAGGATCTGCCAGAGTTTGTTTTTAATACTGGTAAATATCAAAAGTCTCAAAAGGTAAATTCAGAAGTTGTCTCTGGGTCTCCTGCAATTTCCCTGCTCTGAGGAATCCATCTGAGCTCTGCCCTGTAATCACATCCACCAGGGTGTGAGTATTTGCTGACTTTTAAGGGAAGTCCACTTTTCTTTGAGTAACTCACCCAAAACATTCAGTGTGATCATCTTCAGTAGCACGGTACTTCCCTGGAGATGGGTCTCACAACGATACTCCCCCGAGTCATGTAGCTGGAGTGCCACCAGTGTTACTATAATCTCTCGGTTCCACCGGTCAATCTTTATCCTGGTCCTTCCTTGTGTATTAACAATCTGATCGATCTCAACGCTGACAACAGGTTGACATCTGGTCGCGGTTACCATTTTGCACCAGGTAAAATTACTAGGTATCCTGCTGTCGTCCATCACAAAATAAGAACAATTTAAGGAGATGGAGCCTCCTTCTTTTGCAGATAGCCTCATGGGAGCTGGAGAGAGAAACCGGTGACTGGTTATTGTGAGAGAGGGAAGGAAAGAGACATGTCCTGTAGGTGTCTAAATGCCACCTGCATCTAAATGGGAAGACAAAGGATTAGACCAAACCCCAGCCCAACAGGAGCTTGCAAAAGACACGGAAATAATCTCTCCCAGCCCAAGGAGAATATTTCCTAGGATTGGCTGTGCACAATTACCACGGGAAAACTGCCCAGTATCCAAGCTGCAATCAATCACCACGGGGCAGCCCTGAATCCAGCCTGATGCTGCTGCCACTCTGAAAATGCACCTTCACAACTGGCCCCTCTGCTGCTGGCGGTCTTAGCATCCAAGGAGCCAAGGACTGAATGAGCGATGAAGAGGGTATGCCTCTCTCATTCCTGGAATTGGGGACCACCCAGGACAGGGCTGAGGTAGTTTGGCTGGGGCAGCACGAGGAAACTTGCACTGCGACTGACCATGCTGGGCCTCCCCTGTGTGTCAGGATAAGGGTCCAAGGGTGTCATTGCAGCACCTTTCACCAGCAGTGATAACAAACAACACTCAACCAGGACAGGGACGGTGCGAATGAAGAAGCCCTGTCTTGTTATTGTTCATCCTAACTGGTAACTAGCGCTTCAGATTGGGAGTGGGGTTTCTCCATGCCATGGGGTTTCTATCCCAGCTGGTCAAAGATTTTCCATCTAAAAGGTTCAATTTTTGATGCAAAATGGCTTTTTGACTAACTAGGAAATTTGGGGGAAATGTTCATTTTCATTGTTTTTTTAAAAAAGTTTTAATTGAACAATTGAAAGTTGAAATTTTTTGAGTGTTCAACACAAACCTTTTGGTTTTCGTTGTTTTGACAAAAAGACTAAAAATGTCGTTTGTTTGGGTTTTTTTGGTCAAAATTATTTGGAGGGAGGGGGAGATAGGTTCCTAACCAGCTTTTCTTTTTATCTAGATGTGTGAGAAGCGTACGTCTAAATACATGCATATGATACAGATGGTGTTTCTGTGTCTAGATATGTAATTGAAGGTTATTATTTTAGCCATTTCTCTCTACCATATATACTGGGGAGTTGACATATATATACCCTGTGTTTTCTTTGGAATAGGAATGGAGCATTAGTCTAATTTGGAATATCCTGGTTTGAGCTGATTTGTGTCTCAACTAGACCATGAGTGATCTATAGCTCACCATCATAAGAAACCACCACTTTAATCTTTTTCAATGGGATAATTGTCAGATGATTCAAAACCCCGCACAAGTATGTTCCTGAATCCTCTATCCTGAGCTCCGTCATGGACACAGAAATCCAGCCTATTCCCAAGTCTGTTAGATTGACCCTTCTTTTTGGGTATTTCCCTCCTTTTGCTCGGACGGTCAGGAAGATTTTTCTGTTGCATTCCTGGTCTGACAGCATCTTGCACCAGAATTTCTCCTCCAGTGCATACTTGTATTTGTAGTAACACCTTGTACTGAAAGAGCTTCCCTGTACAGCTGTCACCAGTTCCGGCTCTTCTCTTGCCAGGCATGGCCCTGCCAAGGAAAGAAAAGCATTAGTGAGAATGACCTGCCCGTCAATGCTCCTACTTCAGGCTGCTGTGACTCATCGTCCAGGCTCCCATCTTTGTCTAAATGAACTTCTGTGCTGAGACTCGATCCATTGCCACGGCCGCCTTCCCATTCAGTTTCCCATGTTCTTCCCCACTGTGAAGCTTATGTCCCGCCTATCTTCATTGCCGGCTACCATGTGAACAACTGATCAGGAGCTAAGCTGGCTCTGTCTGGTAAACTGGCACGGGTCTCAGAGTAGCAGCCGTGTTAGTCTGTATTTGCAAAAAGAAAAGGAGTACTTGTGGCACCTTAGAGACTAACCAATTTATTTGAGCATAAGCTTTCGTGAGCTACAGCTCACTTCATCGGATGCATTCAGTGGAAAATACAGTGGGGAATTTTATGTACATACAGAACATGAAACAATGAGTGTTACCATGCACACTGTAACCAAAGTGATCACTTAAAGTGAGCTATTACCAGCAGGAGAGCGGGGGGTTGGGGGGGGGACCTTTTGTAGTGATAATCAAGGTTGGCCATTTCCAGCAGTTGACAAGAATGTCTGAGGAACAGTGGGGGTGGGGGGGTGGGAGGATAAACATGGGGAAATAGTTTTACTTTGTGTAATGACCCATCCACTCCCAGTCTCTTTTCAAGCCTAAATTAATTGTATCCAGTTTGCAAATTAATTCCAATTCAGCAGTCTCTCATTGGAGTCTGTTTTTGAAGTTTTTTTATTGAAGAATTGCAACTTTTAGGTCTGTAATCGAGTGACCAAAGAGATTGAAGTGTTCTGGTCTGATCATCTAATCCTTGAGTCATCTTGCAGGATTGTTCCCTACAGCACATTCTCTGTTACTTTCTCCAGACTTATGGCACACAGTTCCTAGGCTGGTTTGGAGACAGGAATCCCTTCTAGCATGAGAAGAGCCTGTTTCCAAAAATTGGGGGTGGTTAAACCCTCCCTGAAATCTACTTTATGGCTTTTCATTCCACTATAACATATGCATTTACTGGGGGAAAATATGGAGACCCAGCAAGCCGAGCATTTCTTGCCATGGCAAATAGCTGGGCACCCAATTTCCGTGCCTGCTCGCAGCTGGCCAATGTGATAAGTGCCAGAGCAAAGAAGCGCAGTGTGCTACGAATGCAAGAGTCAATGGGAGGGGAGGGACAATCTTTCGGTGCCTTACCTGTTAGTGCCAGCAGTAGCAGCCGGGCTGGGAAGCGACCCATCCTGTCGTGGGAAGTGGTTTAGATCTTGGAGAGGTGGAATGCAACATTGAGGCTTCTTTGTTGCTGTGAAGATGGGTCGGCAGTGAACTCCCTTTGTCACTGTCTGTGTCCTCGTGCTGCAGAGTGACAATATCATTTGCAACTGTTGGAAAGATGCTTTTACCACAGTCCTAATCTGAGCGTTCAGACAGGAAGCCTGCATTTTGGCTATCAGCTGTTTCTCATTTTTACACGTTTGGCGATCTGCTCTTGGAAATGGGGAAGAAAGAGAGAGATTAGCCCATGTTCTATTTTTAATAACATTTGTAGCCTTGGTGTATAGTACATGAACAGCTTTCACTTTTGTATCCCTAGATCTCAAAGCACTTTATAAAGGGGGGAATGAGCCATAGCTGCATTGTATCATTAAGGAAACAGAGATGGGAAATTACTTTGCCCAGTGTCACACAGCCGGTCCGAACACAGGTCTCTTGACTCTGAGCCCAGTGTCCAATCCACTAGGCCATGCCATCTCCTTAGTAGAACATCCCCCAAGTTACTTCTCATCAGGGTCCCTTGTGTTGTTCTCTAGCTCTGTGTCTGAATGTGTTTGGGATGCTGACCTGGAGATGATATTTTTGCTTACAGCCATACAAAGAGGAGGAGGATTACGGTGCTGAGGAAAGGGAAGCGGGATCATGTTGGTTCACCTCCATGTGGGAGATTGGAATGCACGGCTTGGCTCAGCCGATCCATCCAGTCCTATTGGGTGTTCTGGGATGCGTCTCTCACAATCTCTCCTGATAAAGCTCTTCCAACTTTGTATAAATAATGACCTGTTCATTGGAACAGCACCTTGGGCACTCAGATCTGAGGTGACTGCCATAACTGCTGGGCTATTGGTTATTCTGTTCTCTCTTCCCATTGGGTTTTTCACAAAAAAACTTCAAAAGGGCTCGGTTTCATCCCAGGGTGGTATAGGAAATATTTCAAAATCTTGACATTTTTCACAGGATGGGAAAACCAGCTCTAGTCTTCTTGGGGGGTGGGGGGAGTATGGGCTTGTCTACACAAACATTTAGTTGGCAGCAAGCTGGGGTGAGACTCTCCCCCACACTAACCCTCACGGTTAGTCCCTGAGCACCTGCCGATGTGCATTAACGGTTCATTGGTGTGTTTTGATCTAATCCTGTTTCAAAGAGGAGTAGATCAAAGCGAATTGACGAACTCTTAGTGAGTGCCAGCAGGGTCACATGGGCAGTTAGTCCGCGGCGGGTTAGTACGGCATACGCTCACACCTCAACTTGCCACAAACCAACTGTGTGTCTAGACAAGCCCTGTAAGTCAGTTTTGTTTGGCTCTGCCTTGGGTTCACAACCAGTGTGGGGGAAAGGAGAGCATTGCTGGTACTGGGTTTGGCCATTAGGGTGCAGTTGGCATTCTGGGGTGAGTTCTTGCTGGTGTCAGTGTTTTGCATTGTGTAACTAGATCCTTTCCCAGGATGGCTAGATGCAGCTTTGCTTTGGGGCCTGTGATGAGTCAAACTCACATGCCGATGACACCGCAATAAGAGGGTGGAAAAAAACCACAGCTGGGTCACCCTATTTTTGCAGCATGATTTCTTGTGAAATCAGGAAACAACAGGCCTTTTAACACCGAGCAGCGGGCAGGCTCCAAGCCCGTTGTTCTGTCTTGTGCAGCTGGTCCGTGTGCTGTGGCTCAGCTAATAGTGCTGAAATTCTGGTCCTCAAAGATCCAAGCGGCTGCGGGTAGGAAACCTGCAGGATTCACCTTCCCTGAGTCCAAAGACTGTGAGCAAACCACCCCGCTCTCTCCTTACAGCCCCTGGCCTGGCCCTGGATTCCTCTTCCACGATTGCAAGGCAGAGAACCTCAAACCCATGTGAAATGAGCTGTGAGTTCGAGTTTAGAGAATAAAAACAGTACCTAGCTTTTATGTGCATTACTGCCAGGATCAAAAATCATGAGTTAGCCCCCCCACAAAATCCTGATTTGTCCCAAAATCATGACTAAATAGGAAGATTATATGTTTTTTGGGGGTCTGTCCTTGGACGTCTCCTGCCCACCCCCAGTGTGTGTGAGACAGAGTTGCCAACTCTCCCAAATGTATGGAATAAGGTGATTTTCGCCTCTGCTGTCCTCAGATCTTCCTCCCCTCCCCAAGTCTCCATCCGTTCTTCCCACTCTACAAGGGCTGCAGTGGGGGATCTCCCTTCCAGTGCTGTGAAATGAGCCCTGCAGGTTTGGCTTGTGTCCTCCTTTTAAAGGGAGCCCTTGCTGTTCCTGTCTCATCACTAGTGGGTAGGAAGTGGATGTCTCCTCGCTGAGCCAGCCACTCGCTGCACGTGCTGCTCCCATATAAACCCGAGGCCCATGGAAACAAAGCTCAAAGGCTCCCGAATGGACAGGACGTGGCTGCAGCTGGGTATCTGGTGTGTGCACTTATTGTGTCTGAACCTAGTGACACCACCGGGAAATGTTGCGTTAGGGACCCAGCAAACCGAGAGGTTCCAGCTCAACCTCTTGGTGTGTGCGTCAAGTTGTGGTATCACTCCCCTGCTTTGTGTCATTGGCTACAAACAGCATCATCTCTGAGATGGCATGAGTTTGGTGGATCTCAGCTCACAGCCCATTTGCGAGAGGCAGTAGAGGTAAGCAGCTCCCATATGTCTGCAGACTCATCCAGGTAAACAGCCGGTCTCCCAGCTGCTAGTGGGATCCAGAGCACCGTACCGTTATCACCGTGGGAAAGGGATTTGCTGAATCAGGGAGAGAAATGTAGCCCGTAGCACGCTGTCCCTGGTATCTGCTGACATTAATAGCAGATAGATAGCTATGTTCCCCAAGCCCAGTGCACAACAGCAGCCAATCCTCAACAGCTTGGGCAAGCAGCTCCATGTACCCAGGGTCCCGGGTGGCTCACTGCTATTCTGACCGGCACTAGCTAGATCAACGTGAACTTGGGTATGCCTACGTGTGCGGCCGTCACGCTGTTGGTGGCAGTGTGGGCCCACCCTGAGTTCGGATGAATCAGGACAATGCGCTTGTCAATCTGACACCCAACAATGCCTTTTATTTTAGCACCCTACGTGCGAGTAATGCATATAGCCCATTGTGGCCCTTGGAGATTGCTCCTGATGGCTCGATGGCTCAGATACAACACTCCAGAATTAGGCGTGCGCACTGCCAAATGCGGTATCTTTAGTTCCTTTTGCACCTAGGCATTTTCTATTCACTTTGCAGGTAAAACAGGGTTTAGCAAGCAAAGGTTTATCTGTCATGGCTAGAGGCACCGGGAAAACTGAGCAGAACCTTCTCATCCGAAGCATGTGTGTGTCTGCAGGTGTAAATATCTGTGTGAGTATCTCTGCATGTATACGTAGAAGTGCTGGAGGAGTTGGGAGCTTGGCTGGAAAAGCTCTTGGAATTCTTTTTCTTTGCCTACTTCTCTTCCTCCTTCCATCACATCCTTGTCTTACTAGTGTTTTCCTTTCCTCTCTTTAATCCTGAACAAAACAAAACAGGAAATTGGTTAGGTATGGAGTAAGGGATGAGGAATCCATGCTGGTTTCAAGGAGCTGCCTGCTTTTTTGAAAATGTGCCTCTGCGCCCCCCCCACCCCCCGCCACGCACACATTTGAAGCCTGGGTCTCCATTGGTGCTAGTGTAAATCAGGACTGTGACCACTGCTTATCAGGCTGGTCAGTATGGTCTTACTGTTACCTAGTTCCCTCAGTCTGTTGCTTGCATTTCTTGTCCATTGTCTTCTACTCTGATTGCCGGCTGTTTGGGGCACTGAAAATCTTTCTGTTTTGTGTTTGTACAGCACCTAGCACGGGGGGGGGGCTCTGATTCATGACTGGAGCTCCTGGGTGCCACCATAATGCACATAGTAATGATTGTAGTTAACAGGGTCACCCTGGTGTGGATAATGGGACAGTCACATCTGTGGTGATGGTCGACTCTCCTTAGTGTAACTAGCCTAGGAGATCTGAAACACGACAGTGGATTTTATTTTAGTATCATGTGTTTGAGCTATGCACATAGATAACCCGGCAAGGATTAGATGTTTATCAGTAAATGTTGGTTTCATCGTACGCACACAAGCCAATGCAAAAAATGTTTCCATCGATAATCATCTAAATGTACAGATAGTCAAAGTAAGAAAGCTGCTGCTTGAGAATGTGTCACAGTTTGATGTGAGGGTATTTATTTTGTATACTGTGGCACGTGATGTTGGCAATTTGTGTTTTAGCTGTGACAAAGCTTTAACTGTTCGAATCTCAATATTTACTGTCATGAAATAGTTGTCTGACTTCCCCCATAATTTCCTGCAACTGTGAAAATTTAAATAGATAAATATTATAAAAGCTTAAATAACCATCAATATTTTCTGTTAAAATGATAGAACAAAAAACTGAATTCTGCCAAGCCTGCAACCACTGTACCCTGTAAATTGTTCCCGAGACACGTTGGCTCAGGTACTAAACAGATCATCTCACTCCTGCACCTGATGAGTGCACTGCCAAACACTGTGTCTTTGGTCCTTTTTGCCCCTAGGCACTTTCTTCTTAGTGTCACTAGTCTGGGAGTTTCAGAGTAGCAGCCGTGTTAGTCTGTATTCGCAAAAAGAACAGGAGGACTTGTGGCACCTTAGAGACTAACCAATTTATTTGAGCATAAGCTTTCGTGAGCTACAGCTCACTTCATCGGGAGTGGGATGGTTTCACCTCCAGGCTGCTGGTTTGAATCCAGCCCAGGCCTGTGTTGACTGAAACTGTTAACTTCCGATGGCTGTTGTGGAAGGAGTGCTGAATATCACTTCAGTGTCCACTTCATCCGTGCACAAAACCATGACCAGAATTGCACTAAATGGCCTCTTTCTAGGCCACTTCAATAGCAAGGCCAAGGACTGAAAGGGCCAGAGGACAAATGAACAGACTCTTCACCCCCTAGAGAGGAAAACTCCCTCCACCCCGCAACAGAGTAAACAGTTTACATGAGAAACCTGAAAGATCAATCTAAGATCCTAGTAAATACTGTTTATCCTGAAGAAAGGAAAGAAATCTGGGATAGTCTAAGCATTGCTGGAATTCTCAGTTCCCTCTGTCACCGGTTAAAGGGTCCTTTTGCCGCGGTGGCAGGGTTAGAGGTTTGAGTGGCACCTGTAGCTTACTCGGATCCACTGGGTTCAAAATCTCCAAACATTCTCCACCAGACAAGACTTTTACCAAAGGCCTGGAAGAGAGATTCCACAATCCACTAAAGTCACCTGTGTGTTTTAAAATTATTCTTACACTTTTGCTTTTGTTAATATCACTAATGCCTTTGGTGGCTTGCTTTTTGCCTGTTACGTGAGAGGCATGAGTTAGAGGGTGACGCAACACACACTTTAGTGGCTGGTCCACACAGAGGGTAACAGACTACTACTGCCACCAGCTAATGGAGTTACCCCTTTAGTGCAAGTAATCAAGGTCTCTGCTGTCAGGTCAAACACAGCTGGTGACCCATGAGAGGTTATTGCTACATTTAGCTTCTCAAATGTTTTATCGTCTTCCTTGACAAGCAGCTAAGATATATCCTTCAGCCTTACTCCCGGTTCGCACTGCTCATCCTCTCCAGACTCCTCTATCTTGCTTATGTCTGGGGCCCAGCACTTGGGAACGCTCTCCCAGCTGGGATTCATCCCGCCCCATATACACTCAGTGAGATTACCTGTGAGTGGGAGGAGGTGGTGTTTGTTCCGGCCGTGGATCTCCTGCTCCATGGCTTTGCTTCTCCTTCTACTGGCGACGACAAAGATCAGGAGTGCTGTCAGGAATTTAGCGCCCAGCCATCCAGCCATGATATAGAGGACACTGAGACTGACCGCAGAGTACCAGCTATGGGAAACCACACGCACGACAGTTAGGGCTGACTGGGAAAGGAGATTTCCATCCTTTACTGTGAATCTTGCATTTAGCTGAGCCTGAATTTTCTTCTTTCTGTCTTTACCTCTGCTGATCGTTCCTGGCTGCAGTTGGGAGGGTGGCTCCTATGCTGTCAACAGGACGGGATGTAGTCACAAAAGCTGACCTGTCATAAGATTCTGGAAATAAACACACCCCATGATGAAGATAGTACAAGTGAACCTTTCCCCTGTAGCCATGTCCTCGTCATGAGGAATAAGAAGAACAGAGTTAACTTGTTTGTTAGCAGGGAGCATGGAACATGGGTTTCCTGTGGAAATCCACCCTATCCTTTTGCCCTTTACCAGCAAAAAATTATTCCTATGAGTGAGGTCTCTTGGTCTTTGGAATAATCTTGCAAGAGAAGTGGTGGAAGCTCCTCAAATGAGATCATTAAAATGAGATTGGAGAAAGCCCAGAGAAAGATACTGACAGGAACCATCGTGCATTGGCCAGAAGGGATGTACTATGTAATCTCTAATTTCTGTGCACCTGATCGTGCAAGGTGTTAAGTGCTTCGTAGCAGATGCTAAAGTCCCTCATTTCTGAGCAATCAGGCTCAGATCCTCCATGGTATTTAGGTGTCTAACGCCCCTTGATTTCAATGGGAGTTAGGCACCTACATTATTTTGAAGAACTGGGCCTTGGTGCTTGCAGAATCTTATTGTATGACTGATAAAAGCCTGGGTGTGACAAGAGAGCAAATTTTGAGTACTGCTGGTTAAACCTCAGAAGGACCAGAGGTCCCATTCATATAAGAATCCAAATGCTCAGATGCTTAGCTAAACTTCTTTGCTATTATTAGGCTATGGGGAAGGGCACCTTCTTGTGAGGAGTCCATTTCCACCCAAGTTGGACCCTCCACAAGAATGGCTTTTCCTATGGCCTTTTCTGTATTTCTGCTTCCTGCACTGGCTGAAAGTGAGAAGGGCAGAAAAGGAAGAATATCAAAGAAAAGGGCAGTGTTCATGAACCTTGACCAAGGGCTGCGTTCAGTCTGAGATCTGGTCAGGATTCAGCTCAGTTCCTATTCTACCCACCCCAGTTCGGCTCGACACCCATTTAATGCACACTGAAAGTTAATTCAAGCAAAAATGCAAATGGCACAAGCTCGGCCTTAAACCTCAAAAAAGTCAGAATTTTGGGGGTGAAGGCCCAGCCTCTTTATAGCTCTTATGGGCTTTTACCCAAGACTCACAACACGTGGCAATACACAAGATAATTGGTAGATGATACTAGTAGGTATCAAAAGCCTGTACAGGTGCATTCAGGAATTTTTCACTTGTCTCCTGCAATTTCCTTGCTCTGAGGAGCCCATCTGAGCTCTGCCCTGTAACCACATCCACCAGGGTGTGAGTATTTGCTGACTTTTAAGGGAAGGACTGTTTTCTTTGAGAAACTCACCCAAAACATTCAGGGTGATCATCTTCAGTAGCACGGTACTTCCCTGGAGATGGGTCTCACAATGATACTCCCCCGAGTCACGTAGCTGGAGTGCCACCAGTGTTACTATAATCTCTCGGTTCCACCGGTCAATCTTTATCCTGGTCCTTCCTTGTGTATTAACAACCTGATCGATCTCAACGCTGACAACAGGTTGACATCTGGTCGCGGTTACCATTTTGCACCAGGTAAAATTATTAGGTCCTCTGCTGTCGTCCTTCACAGAATAGGAACAATTTAGGGAGATTGAGTCTCCTTTTTTGGCAGATAGCCTCATGGGAGCTGGAGAGAGAAACCGGTGACTGGTTATTGTGAGAGAGGGAAGGAAAGAGACATGTCCTGCAGGTGTCTAAATGCCCCTGCATTTAAATCTGAAGACAAAGGTTCAGACCAAACCCCAGCCCAACAGGAGCTTGCAAAAGACATGAAAATAATCTCTCCCAGCCCAAGGGAAATATATTTCCTAGGATTGGCTGTGCACAATTACCACGGGAAAACTGCGCAGTATCCAAACTGCAATCAATCACCACAGGGCAGCCCTGAATCCAGCCTGATGCTGCTGCCACTCTGAAAATGCAACTTCACAACTGGCCCCTCTGCTGCTGGCGGTCTTAGCATTTGAGGAACCAAAGACTGAATGATTCATGAAGAGGGGATGCCTCTCTCATTCCTGGAATGGGGGACCACCCAGGACAGGGCTGAGGTATCATGGGGACAGGGGTGGTATAAATGAAGATGCTCCAAAGTCTGGGATGTCTAGCAGCTGGTTTGACCATCCTTCTTATTGGTCATTCAAACTGGTAATCAGGACTTCAAATTGGGAGTGAAGTTTCTCCATGGGGTTTCTATTAGAGTTGGCCAAAGATTTTCTGTCTAAAAGGGGTATTTGTTTTTAATGGAAAATGGCTGTGTGCGATACAGAGAATATGTGCAAAAGATCTTCATGTTCCTGGAAAAATATTGATTTTTTTTTCCAACAACCCGTAACTGAAAATATTCAGTTTTAACCCCAAATAATTTGTTTTTAAGAGGACCAAAACCCCTTGTTTGTAGAGTTTTGAGAAACAATGAGACAACTTTTTTTTGTTTTTATCGAAAGTTTTCAGGGGGCAAAAAAATTTCCTAACCAGCTGTGGTTTCTACCAATGTATGTGCTAGCATGTGATGTATAGATGCATGTTTGTGTGTGTATACACACACACACACACACACACATTTAAGTATATACATGCATCTTAAACCTATTTTGTTTCTATAAGTAGATAAAAACTTGGGGTTAAAATACATTAACCATCACTCTGTAGTATCACTGGCATGTCTGTCTGCACAGAATGTGTTTTATTTAGAAACAGGACTGGGAATGGAGTTTAATTTGGAATATCCAGCCTTGGGTTGATTTGTGTCCCAACCTGCTCTTCACTGATCTATAGCTCACCTTCATAAGATACAGCCACTTTTATCTTCTTCAATGGGATAATCTTCAGACCATCGGAAAGCCCGCACCAGTATATTCCTGAATCCTCTACCTGGAGCTCCGTCATGGACACAGAAATCCAGCCAGTTTCCGAGTCCTTTAGGCTGACCCTTGCAATTGGAAGGTTTAGAGAATTCCTTCCCACTGCGGGGGAGCTCAGGACGAGGGTGCGGCATTTCAAATCTGACAGCTCCTTGCACCAAAATTTCTCCCTTCGTGAATACTTGTGCTCGTCGTAGGGACACACTGTAGTGAGCGCGCCTCCCTGCACTCTTCTCACCAGTTCCAGGTCCTTTCCTGCAATGCAAGGCCCTTCCAAGGAAAGAACAAATTGATGTTAGGGGTGAGAATGACCTGTGGGGACAGCGGCTCTTAACCAATGACCTGCCCATCACTGCGACTACTTCAGGCTGCTGTGACGGTTATTCTAAACTCCTTACCCGCGCCTAAATGAGCCTCTGTGCTCAATGCCAGTGCATATCCGCGGTCTCCTTCCCATTTAATGGTCCATGCTCTGCTCCACTCTGGAGCTTATGTCATCCCATCTTCAAAGTAGGTTAGAGTGTGAACAACTAATCAGGAGCAAGGCTGGCTCTGTCTCATACAGTCTGATAATCTAGTCCACCGCCTTTTCAATGTTGGAGTGTTTGCTACAGCACGTTCTCTGTTTCTTTCTCCAGACTGACAGTACCCAGTTCCTAGGTGGGTTTGGATAAGGAATCCCTTCTAGCAGGAGAGGAGCCTGTTTTCACAATTTGGGGTGTTCAAATCCTCCCTGAAATCCACTTGATGGCTTTTCTTTTCTCTATAAAATATGTAATTTACTGCGGGGGAAAAAAATATGGAGACCCAGCAGGCTGAGCATTTCCTGCCATCACAAATAGCTGGGAGCCCAATTTCCGTGCCTGCTCGCAGCCAGCCAACGTGATAAGTGCGAGAGCAAACACGCGCAGTGTGCTACGAATGCAAGAGCCACCGGGAGGGGAGGGACGATCTCTCGGTGCCTTACCTGTTAGTGCCAGCAGTAGCAGCCAGGCTGGGAAGCGACCCATCCTGTGGTGGGAAGTGGTTTAGATCTTGGAGAGGTGGAATGCAGCCTCTAGGCGTCTTCAGTGCTGTGAAGATGAATTTCCCCTCACGGGTAGGAAGTGAACTCCCTTTGTCACTGTCTGTCACGTGTTGCTCTGGAGTTACAGTGTCGGTTTGGAATTGTTGGGAAAAATCTTTAACAGGGGCAACGTCCCTCAGTTTAGTCTTTGGGGTGGGTGCCTGTGCTTCTGTGTGTTTGAACTGCCAGCCGCTTCTCATTTTAAAAAGCACAACAGCTTAGCTATTGACACTTGAACACAGGGAGCTGGGCAAGAGGATGGTGCATGTTGGAGCTTCAAATAACATTTTTAGCATCAGTGTATGTTGTTTTTTTGGCTCCTAGTTTCTGTATTACATAGTGCAGGCCAGATCCTCTCCTGCACCCGATCTCTGCTAGGTAGGGTCGGGGGGGGGGGTATCAAGGTGATGAAGGTGTTTCACATGGTCTGGAGGCTGCTCTAAACTTCGCAGCGAAGAAGGAACTTCTCCATCAGCCTGGGACAGCTGGCGTGTAGGGAGACCAGGGATTTCCCGCTACCCTCTTGCAGTGCCATGATCTCACTTCAGAATATTTCATGAAACAGAAGTTTTCCAGTGGGCTCTGCTGGTGGAGGGTAGTTTGGTTGGCTTCCTTATGAACCCTGTACTGATTGCACTGCCTACGGTTGCCTATTGCACTTTTAAGAGAGAGTCCTGTGTTGCACCTCTTATCTTCACCCAGTGGGAAAGAGGTGAGAGTCAGCGGGTCCTGCTCCCGAATGAACCTGAGGCAAGTGGAAAATGACCCACAAAGGCTCTGTGTTGGACAGAAGCTCCCTGGAGAATGTGGTTGGCACCTGAACCTGGGAGACTGTTGGTAATGATGTGCAAGGAGCCCAGTGAATTATGTCTTCAAACAAACCTCCGTCTGTGTTTGCATTAAGCAATGTGTGAAAGGTGTAAGGGATACCATTCCTCTGGGGTCAGAGGCCTGGGGCTGGCTGGCTGATTAGCCCTGCTCATTGCACCTGAGAAAGACCTGGAACGTAATTAGCTGACCCTTATTTAAAAAAAAAAAAAAAAAAAGGCAGCAGGAAATGGCAGAGAGGGCTATAACACCCTCCAGGAAGCTGAGGGGTCAGGGGGTGCGAGCCTATTGGACTGCTGCTGGAGCTACTGCGAAGAGTAATTGCGCCAGAAACCAAACGGGCAGAAGGGAGACTGCGTGGAGCCCTTTGTTGCTGAGACTCGGAGGTCAGAGCCAGGAAATGTGGGTTACCGGAGTTACTGGCACAAGGGACTGGCTTGGGGAAGGGACTGCTTGGCCGGCAAAGACTATAAGAGAAATGTTTGTGAGGGTTTTTTGGTTTGTTTTGTTAAGAAGGCTTAAAATGAAACTGCTGGAAATTGCTTCCCTAGAGTCCTTGAGAGAGCTCAGACAGAATTACCTCAGGGAGTGAGCTAATTCTGTGAGAGGAAAGCCTGGTCTGGAAGAAGGAAGACGCTCTAAGATAGGCCCTAATCCTCTGACACAGGGAATATCACCAAGGGGGGCTGCCCCACGCTGGTACATTGTTTGGGAGAATCCTTATAACAGGCCTTAATCCCCCTGAACAGAGACGACACTGTTTCTGTCCCTTGGCACTATGTGTGCGCTGCTCTCTGAGGTGACGTGAGTTTGGTGGCTCTCAGCTCTAGCCCTCTGGGGAGGAGACTGTGCAGCTAAGCATCTTGGATAACGCTGCACACTGATATGGCAGAGAGCAGCAAGCCCCTTTGCCGCGGGTGGCAACCAGAGCACCAGGCTTTCTATCGCCATGGGAAAGGTCTCAATCTCTGGGTATGTCTAAGCTGCAGTCGTAGGTGTAGGTAGACACACATGTATTATCTTTAATCAAGTTAACATGGCTAAAAACAGCCGTGAAGACACATTGGCATAGACCTCAGTGCAGGCTAACAATGCAAGTATATACCCAGGCTCCCTGGGCAGGTGTCTAAAGCCCACCCTGTAGCCCATGTTGCCATATGTTCTGGGTTATTATTAGCATGTTAACTAGATTAAAGTGAGCACGGGTATGTTTGCACAAACTACAAATCACATAGGGTGAGAGAGAAAATTCTCCTTTAACTCTCAGAGTGGGGCCACTGAGACCTGGTAGCAGTATTCGTTTTATGTTCCTACGGACCCAGTGTGAACCTTAGAGCACTGACCACCTCCGTTCTTTGTGGGGAAACACAGAGATGTATCCATGGGATTCGGCTGTCACAAGTTCCTAGCTGCAGAATATAACTGATAAAGCACAGTTTTAGCCCATCCCTCTGCTCCCACTCTGTGTTGTTAAACCCTAACTCAGCCCTGCAATGGATTCCTGGACTTGTTTCATGTACTGGGAGTGAGATGGCCCCAGATTACCTGATCCTTGCACTATTGCCCTATTTTGGTCCACCCCTGGGTAAGATATCTCCCTGGACATGTGGGGAGCATTCCATTGGTTTTCTGGAGACATCCAGCCAGGCTGGACACACATAGTAAAACTGCTAGTTTTTCATTACAACACTGATTTTCAGTGAATCAGGACAAGACACATGGAGAGCTGAGACATGACAATGCCCTTTATTTAGCATCACCTGGGTTAGTAATTCACATGGCCCATTGCACCCTCTGTAGATTGGACCCGAGACACGCCATGGCTACTAAGATACGCCATGAAAGTCCCACTTGTGCGCTAGGCGAATGCACTGTCAAATGCTGCATCTTTGGTTTCTTTTGCAGCGAAGCATTTTCCATTAGCCTTGCAGGCAAAGCCTGGCACAGCAAGCAAAGGTTATCCCTCATGGGGGCACGGGGAAAACCGAGCAGAGCTTTCTCATCCTGTCCACGTCTGTGCGGCATCACTACATGTATGTGTGTTTGTCCTGGGGGAGTTGGGAGTTTGGATGGACAGACTCTTGGAGTTCTTTATTTTTCCACCCATCCTCTTCTTCCTCCTCCCATTCTGTCCAAGCATTACCTGCGTCATCCTTTCAGTTCTCTTGTTCTGGAAATGGAAGAGGAACACTGATTAGAAATGGGGTGGGAGATGAGCAATGGAGACAGTTGCTGACAACCTCCCATATGGATGGCAGGCTCATTGCATGTCCATTTCACTTCAGCATTTATCCTCTCCCTTTGCAAGCAGCAAAGTTTGCCCTGGAACCTTATTCCAGTTCCCCAGGGCTTTTTTTTCCTCTTGTTTCCCTAGGTCTGTAGCCCAGCCCGGGGGAGTGTCTCCCAGTTGGGGTTAATTCTGTAATGTGAACGCTCATGAGATCACCTGTGAGTGGAAGGAGCTGGTGTTGGTTCAGATTGTGGCTCCCCTCCCCCGTGGCGCTGCTCCTCTGATGGCTGGCGATGATAAAGATCAGTATGGCTGTCAGGAATTTAGCGAGCAGGAGTACCATAATGGTGCAGATGAATGCATTGAAATGGGCCTCAGGAAGGCTGTTATGGAAAACCAGACATACAACGGTTTAGCTTTAACTAGGAAATGAAGTTTCCCACCTTTTAATGTGGATCTTGTATTTTGGTAACATAGAAAGCCAAAGACAATCACTGTCTCTATCAGACATTCTTCCTGCCCACGCATGGGAGGCTGCAAAGATTACAGTTGTCCCAAACAATAGCTTTAATCTGAAGAATCTCATTAATGGATAAACAATGATATACAGGAACCACTGAAGTGCAGCCAGCTCTGGGCAGGAATGCAGCAGCAGTTTATCAAACACGCAACAACTCCAAAGAATAATTTTGGATCAGGAAGAGATGAAGAATTTCATGTCCTATGGAAAATGCAGGAAGGCAGCACGAACCCCAAACTGGAACTGGGTCAGGATGCCACAGCATATCCCTTAGTCTTGTGCTGAACACAGATGTTCAGGACCTTGGTTTTGCCTCTCATCCAAAAGCGGGATTGCAATACAATCCCATTAGTAAAGAGCTGAACCTTTTAATCGGGTGTGAAATCATAATAAATAGTACTGTATTTAATAAAAAATAAAATCAAAGAAGTTTAACAGCCCCCAAATACTCCGTGGTTGTAGTAGCCTTTAAAAAGTGGGGAGTGATCAATGGAGGTGAAGCATTTGACTTCTGAACTGACGTAGGGGCCACATTTCCTCATCTGCTCTCTATACAGTCCCCCTAGTGGTAGAATTTTATCTCATAGGGCCCAACCCTGCAAGGTGCTGAGCAGCTTCACCTTGCTGCACACAGGATATTTTGCACCAGGCAGAATTGTAGCCCTCAGCCTGCCTCTCGGAAGCCAATGGGAGGTTTGCCATTGACCCCATTGGGAGCAAGAGCAGGCCCTCAGAGCCTGATTGGACACATGAAGTTGTTCACCACTGTGAATGGTGGGGGAGATGAGCCAAGGCACAGATGGCAGTTAGGCACTTCACTGTCATGGGAGTTGGGTGCCTAGCCAAGTGCCCACAGGGTGTCCAGGGCTGGTCAAGACAGAAACCAAGAGTCCCAGGGATATCGCAGCCTGAAAGGCAGAACGGTGACCAGGAAGGCAAGGGCAGCTGATGGAAACAAATCAAATTCCTCCTCCGGAGCAATGGTTCTTGACCTTTTCCATATGTGCCACCCTTTCCCATACCGGGTCATTACCCTCCTCTCATCTACCCAGGATCTAGCGGGGAGCCCTCTCCAATTGAACTGCTACCCCTCCACCATTTAGCTAGGTGCAAAAGGCAGAGTGCTCATTTCTCCCCGGCATTTGTTTATGTTCCCCTTTCCATCCTCCCCCAAGTTGCGAACCTCTGCTCGAGAGGAGGGAAAAAGATCTTCAAACCCGGCCATAGAGGGGTGTCAAATGCTAATCCCCTTATGGGTGTCAGAGCCCAAGACCCCGCAGTGAGATATACCTAAGACAATTAGACAGTCAGCTGTTGGAATTCATTCTTTCTGTTCTATTTGTACGAGCCTCTCTCAGATTCTATACGAAGTGTGGGCTCTGTAATGATGCCTGGCAATTTGTGTCAGACCAATCTGATATCTCCCAGGTGGGAGGCGGCTCTTGAGAGCAATGGGTACACTTGAAAGCTCCCCCAGGGGATAGAATTACCCCACAGGGATCTGTATCGTATTTTTCCTCTGTATAGTTGGTGTAATGACTGGTTAAGTTAATTTCCATGTGTGCATTTGCTACACCAGCCCCCATTTTATTTGTTTAAAGCTGGTACTGAGGTGGAGTAGAGTGACCCTTCTGCCATGGTGGTTTCAGGCAGTTAGTGGGCAGAGCCCATCCTTCATGCATCATTTGTCCACTTTCTCTAGGATGCTGCTGCCAACCTTCCCCCACTTCTGATAGACTCTCCTATAACATTATTATTGTGTGTAGCACGGTAGCACCTAGCAGCCCCAGTCATGGACCAGGACCTGAATGTGCTAGGGGCTGTACAAACAAGGAGCAAAACGACGAGGCGCTTACATCTCAAACAGCTGTGCCACCAGACCAGCCCACTCCTCTTCTGTAGCCAGCCATGTTCTTTCCTATGTCTCTTTGGTTCAGTCTCTCTCCCCCTGCCTGCTGCATTCTTTGCAAATCTCTGACTGCCCATCCCGGGTAATCCTGTCCTACTGGGCAATGTGTCTGGCTTCCCCCAGCCACTGCAAAGGACACACACCCAGCAAGGGATATACCCTAGGTCCCATCGCTGCTTTAAAGCTGGTGCAGTTGCGGGGTGAACTAAACCCAGGGATGTGTTCCTTACAGAGACGTCAGCACGAGAATGAGCCTGCCAGTTTACCTGGAGATGCTGTGCACAGCTCTGGGCTCCTCTGGTGCCAGGGTCTCCATTACACCTGCTGATGGAAACAGAGCAGTTTAGCTTCCCATGCAATGTTTATTAATAACCAGAGGTCATCAGCTTTGTTCTGGCTCCTCGCGGATGCGGAGAGGTGAAGTCTGGGACCTCTCTCATACTCTAGTGCAGTGGTTCGCAAACTTGGTTCTGCTGCTTGTGCAGGGAAAGCCCCTGGCGGGCCGGGCCGGTTTGTTTACCTGCCGCGTCCGCAGGTTCGGCCAATCACGGCTCCCAGTGGCTGCGGTTCGCTGCTCCAGGCCAATGGGAACTGCGGGAAGCAACGCGGGCCGAGGGATGTACTGGGCACCGCTTCGCGAAGCGTGGCCACTGGCAGCTGCAATCGGCCGAACCTGTGGATGCGGCAGGTAAACAAAAGGCCAGCCCGCCAAGGGCTTTCCCTGAACAAGCGGCAGAACAAGTTTGGGAACCACTGCCCTAGTGTAATGACTGCAGTGGGCTCCATTGCTGTAAAGCAGGGTAAATAAGAGGAGAGTCTGGGCCAGAACCTCCAGGCTTGCAGGCCCATTAGACATTTACATGACAAGAGCATCCTGCTAATATTTAGGAAACCATGGTGGCATCTCTGGTACCCGGGCTTGGATACTCCATCTGTGTTCTCAAAACTAGCATGGAACATGGATCTTATAGACACTTGTAATCTGAATAGCAAATGCTTGTTAGCCTACAAAGTCCATGAGTAAAACCCGTCTGTCCTGCCTGTGCAGGGACTATTCCTCTGGGCCATCGAGTGAAAGGAGAAAGATGCAGGAAACCCATGAGGTCACCACCACATTTATGACTGTATCCAAAGAGCCTGATGCCTGGTAACAGGGAACTTTGGGGCTTACTCACTATGGACTAACCTGGCATTGCTAACTGCATGGATCCAAGGATGCCCAAACTTCACTGTGTTAAGAGCCACATTAGCAACTTGCCAGGCATCTCAAGGTTTCATACATTTGGCATATGAATCTATGTAGTCTGAGTGCATATCAAACACACAGGACAATAATATTGGTTTCACAGAATCATAGGAACGCAGGGCTGGAAGGGACCTCGAGAAGTCATCAAGTCCAGTCCCCTACACTGAGGCAGGACCAAGTAAACCTAGACCATCCATGACAGGTGTTTATGCAGCCTTTTCTTAAAAACCTTCCTTGGAAGCCTGTTCCAGAACTTAACAACCTTTATCTTTAGAAAGTTTTTCCTAATATCTAACCTAGGTCTCCCCTGTTGCAGATTAAGCCCATTATTTCTTGTCCTACCTTCAGTGGTCATGGAAAACAATTGATCACTGTCCTCTTTATAATAGCACTTAATATATTTGAAGACTATTATCCGGTCCCCCTTCAGTCTTTGCAAAAAGAAAAGGAGGACTTGTGGCACCTTAGAGACTAACAAATTTATTTGAGCATAAGCTTTTGTGAGCTACAGCTCACTGAATGCATCTGATGAAGTGAGCTGTAGCTCACGAAAGCTTATGCTCAAATAAATTGGTTAGTCTCTAAGGTGCCACAAGTCCTCCTTTTCTTTTTGCAAATACAGACTAACACGGCTGCTACTCTGAAACCTTCAGTCTTTTGTTTCTCAAGACTAAACATGCCCAGTGTTTTTAACCTTTCCTCACAGGTCAGGTTTTCTGAACCTTTGATCATCTCTGTCGCACTCCTCTGGACTCCCTCCAGTTTGTCCCTGAAGCCCGGCACCCAGAATAGGACACAGTACTCCTGCTGAGGCTTCACCAGTGCCAAATAGAGCAAGACAATTACCTCCCGCGTCTTATGTAAAATGCTTCTGTTCGTGCACCCCAGGATGATCTTCGTCTTCTTTGCAACTGCATCACACTGTTGACTCATATTCAACATGTGATGCACTAAACCTCCCCTCCCGCCCCCCGATCCTTTTCAGCAGTGCTACCACCTGGTCACTTGTTCCCCATTGTGCATTTGATTTTTCCTCCCTAGGTGAAGTACTTTGCACTCGTCTTTCTTGAATGTCACCTTGTTGATTTCTGACCAATGCTTCAATTGGTCAAGGTTGTTTTGAATTCTAATCCTGTCCTCCAAAGAGCTTGCAATCACTTCCCTTTGTGCTCATGCCTTCCCGGCTAGGGGGAATAGCAGTTGTTTGCTAGATTTCACTAGCAAAGAAATATTGTGGTTAGTCATCTGTGTCCTTGCCCTACTGTTGCAGAGGAGGATGACTGCAGGCCACACTTTATAGGCTGTGCTCTGCCCCTCAGCTCACCCCTCCTGCATTAGCACAAGGACGGCAGAGGAGGAATGAGGGTCTTGTGATAAAAGCACTGGACTGGGAACGAGGAGATCTGGGTTGAGTTCCTAGATCTGCCCACAGACTCTTCCTGGGTGACCTTGGGCAGGGCACCTAATCTCTCTGTGCCTCAGTTCCCTATCTATAAAATGAGGATAGCAGCACTTCCTTGGTCTGCTTAGATTATAAGCCCCTGGGGGCAGGGAGCGTGTCTTCCTTCTGGGTATGTACAGCACCTAGCACAGTGTGGCCCTGATCTCAGCTGGGGTCTGTAGATACTATGGTAATGCAAAAAAATGAAAGTGCATGAAATCCTGTTGTATTGAAATCACAGCCTGGGGACCTACCTCCTAGCACCTCCACTTTCACCTTCTTTAAGGTCTTTGCTTCTCCTAAGAAGTCTGTCTTGCACTGGTACAGCCCTGCGTCCTGTTTCTGGAGCCTCTCCATGGTCACTGTGAGGACCCCCTTGTGGATGTTGTCGGCAATGGAAGTGTTGCCTTTCCACTTCTTCAGGAACTGGAGCCAGAAGCGGTGGGCGCTGACCACATGCTGGCACTCAGTCTTATTGACATGTTTGCACCAGCTCTTCTCTCTCCACTTGTTCTCCTTGGGGCTGTAGGTGCACCTGATGGAGATGGTCTCACCTTCCATTCCGTACACCACCGTGATGTTCTCTGCCACACACAGCTCTGGAGGAGAGAAAGGAAAACCTGACTTAGGTCTCAATCATCTTCTCTCTGAGTGTCTTTTCTCTCTCTCACAAACACAGACAAACACACACACACACTTACTTCCCTTGTCCTCACTAGGACAATTTGGACCTGTAATTCCCCATCTCTATTGGACGTAGCAACGTAGTGTAGATTAGTGGCTCTCAACCTTTCCAGACTACTGTACCCCTTTCAGGAGTCTTGGAAATATAGATGATATCATAGAATATCAGGTTTGGAGGGGACCTCAGGAGATCATCTAGTCCAACCCCCTGCTCAAAGCAGGACCAATCCCCAATTTTTGCCCCAGATCCCTAAATGGCCCCCTCAAGGATTGAACTCGCAACCCTGGGTTTAGCAGCCCAATGCTCAAACCACTGAGCTATCCCTCCCCTGTCTAACCCAAGCTTCACCTCAGTTAAAAACTGCTTGCTGACAAAATCAGACATAAAAATACAGAAGTGTCACAGGATAATGGTATTGAAAAATTGCTGACTTTCTCATTTTTATAATCATATAATTATAAAATACATCAATTGGAATATAAATGTGGTACTTACATTTCAGTGTATAGTATATAGAGCAGGATAAACAAGTCATTGTCTGTATGAAATGTTAGTTTGTACTGACTTTGCTAGTGCCTGTTGTAAAACTAGACAAATATCTAGATGAGTTGATGTATCCCCTGCAAGACTTCTGCGTACCCCCAAAAGTACATGGACCCCTGGCTGAGAACCATTGTTGTAGATGACAGGGTATCATCCAACCATTTACCACTGTAATCTACTCACCCTCCTCCCTCAGTCCCCAATGTTTGGGCATGTTCAGATTTAGGATTTTGGTTCAGGCCTTCTCTAATTCTTTACCTATTGACCCTCCACTGATGCACCAGTGGGTTTTCCTGTGGGAGAGAAAGGGGAGGAGATCTTGTCTCCCCAGTGAAGGATTTGTCTCCTGAAATGCCACAAAAGCCTTCCCCTTCCGCACTTTCTTCCTTGCATGATGTTGAACGTTACATGGCCTGGCTTGGGCTCCAGTCAGAGCTCATCAACACCTCACCTTGCCTGGTCACGTGGCTCACTCCATAGTGATAGAGTTCAAGGCCAGAAGTGACCACAGAGATTCCAGGCTGACCTCAGTGATGTGAGGTCCTTCCATTCTCTGGGGGCTGATCACATTGCTGGGCCGGGGAGCAAGAAACTTCCAAAAATTGAAACTGGGCCTTTCCTGGGACACTGAGGAGGATTAAATTTACAAAGTCTGCTTGGCAGTTACACCCATGGCCCCTAGTCCGGCTCTGGTGGTATGCAAATGAAATTCACAACCACTGTAGGGCCCCTTCATGCTGCCAGAGTGGTGCAAACTAAGGGGTCTTGGTATAACGGAATCAGATCCACAGGCACAAGCCAGTCTCCAGTTGTGTGGCTGGAGGGTTAATTCTTAGTCCCGTTACTGACCTTTTAACACCCTTGGTTTTGAGAAATCTCTTTTTGCTCTGTTTCCTGGGATATTGCTAATTCTAGCACTGCCCTAGGAGCAGCTGATCTTTGACTACTTTGCTGTTTCTCCTTAGTTCCTTCTAATTTCTGTTTCTCTTCGAGCTGCAGAAGCAAAGGGACCACATTGTTTGGGATATTTATACATTTAGAAGGAAGCTGTGTGCTATTTTGAGGAGTCTGTTTTAGGTGAAGGCTTTTCAGTCACGAGCGACTGCTGCAGAAGAATTCTAAATAGAACTGAAGACGGGAATACATTGGGAATGGACGTTATAAGGGCTTCACAGAGCTGCCTGTACTGAGATGATTGGGAATGCCACAATGTTTGGGAAGATGCACCATCTTCTCTTATTTGTAAATATTCAGAGTAAATGTTAAGCTAAAAAAGAGTAGGCATAAAGGTGTTCTGCAAGCGTTGCATATGCTGCTTTGCCAATGCACCTCAGTCCTGACCTGCAGCACCCTGCTATTGTAGTCTTGGGGTTCCACCCCCACCCCAGTGCACCTCAGTTCTGACCTGTAGCACCCCGGCTATTTCACTCTTGGTCAGAGACTGCCAGTTTAGGTTTGGTAATGTCACATGCAAAACTCTGAGCCATTATCTTTCAGAACAATGCTGCTGACAGAGCCTATGTTATCTGTGTTCCTTCTCCCTTATTCTTTATTACTGAGGATGATACAGATGAGCCCAAGCCAGAATGTTGGTTGCAAACACCCCATCATTTTGGAAATTCTGGCCACTCATCCAGATTTTGCAGCTGTGGCCTATGTGTAATGGAAATAGGGTCGGTGCTTGGAAAGCGTTCATCTACTATTATGTATATTGCGATAGCACCTATGAGCCCCCATGATGGACCAGGGCCCCATAGTGCTAGGGGCTGTACAAACACAACACAAAAATGGTTCCTGCCCAAAGAGCTGACAATCGAAGCATAAGACAAGACACACACAGGGTGGGACAGACAGATGGTAAGACTGCATGTGCCAAGACTATAGAAGAGGATGTTGAGAATCGGGATGAGAGTTCTAATGCCTCGGTGGAGAGGAAAAGCTGTTCCTTACAGATGTTCATCTATTCCTGTGTCTTATTTCCCACGTGAAGTCCCCATAGAAAGATTGTGAGCATCGCATATATGCTGCTAGCTAGATGACAGTCATAATGGATAGGCTCTCAGCTTCTCTCTGTCCATCTTCCAGGCAGGGGGGTTTTGAATGGGTGGATATAGGGTGACCAGACAGCAAATGTGAAAAATCGGGATGGGGTGGGGGGTAATAGGAGCCTATATAAGAAAAAGACCCAAAAATTGGGACTGTCCCTATAAAATCGGGACATCTGGTCACCCTAGGTGGGTATCATAGGAGAGTGAGGTGGAAGAACCGTGATTCCGGTATCCTTCGTAAAGTAATGTGGTCCTTGGTTATTCCAGGGTGTTCCAGGAAGAGAAGTCCAGTCCAGTTTCCTCCTGGAGGAGAGCTGGAATTTTTGTTTGTCAGCCTCCGTAGAAAAAGAAGGGAAGAAATTGACAAGATTTGCATGGGACTGGAGGAAGGATGGTCTTGACATTAAAGCAGTGAACTGGGACTCAGACAGGCCCTGGTTTTATTCCTAGCTTTGCTACAAACTGTCCCCTTGTGACCACTGGCAAGACATTTAACATTTCTGTGCCTTAATTTCCTATCTGTAAAATGGGGCTAACGCTTCCCTGCCTTCCGGAGGTGTTGTAAGATGCTCAGTTGTGACGGAGGCCAGATAAGCACCTAGATAGAATTGTTTTCCCTATATTTTTTCCATTTTGCCTAGATGCATCAGACAATCTCCAGTGGTTAGCCTGACATCCTCATGCCTCGCTCTCCCTCCCCCTGCCCCCAAACTCCTCTCTCCAGGAATCTCTGGAGCTGTTGTAGTTTGCATGTAAAATAGTCACACAAGCTGGATTTTGCAATCTCAGTTGCTGAGAGTGCAGTTAAAGGCTCTTGTTATTTCTTCCAAGGTGTTTCCTGTTCTGACTTACAGATTCCCTGACAGACCTCAGCCCACCACCCTGGAAGCACCTGAGCGGTAGGATCTCCGGTGTCCTTTGGAAAAAATCAAGAGTAAAGAACACAAACCCTGGAAAGAAATGAAACCATGAATGCAGCTGCTGAAAAGCATGTAGTGTAGTGGCTTATGTTTAGGGGAGCCCTTCTGACCCCCCCACTCCAAACTACCTGCTCCTTGTCCACAAACATGTAATAGCTCCCCAGTCATGGGATGGATTCCCTCCTCCTCCTCCTGCTTTGTATATTCTCTGTGGTTCGCATGTTCACTCGCTAAACATGTTACCGTGGCTCCATTTGACTCAGTCTGCTGCTTCAAGACTATTTGTGGCTTCTTTGCCAGACATGTTCTGGGACTCGTATGGGTCAGGAGGGAGGCGGGCTCGTTCTCCATTGCTTTGCACCTGACGTTGTCATTCACACAGCGAACGCGAAGTGGGTGGATCATGGCACCAAATCCGTATATGTGCATGTGACTGTCCCTTTGCACAGGTGCAGTTATTGCACAGAGCCCAAGACAAGGGAGAACCAGGCCCAGAGAATCGACATCTCTTCAGTACCATGGCAGATCTTGAGCTGGATCCTGCAGGGGGCAGAACACCTCCTGCCAAGTTTTGAACTCCCTCAACTCCTCCTGCCGTAAATCTTGCCCTTAAAAGATAGCTACCTGCTTTGACTTTTATTGGCACTCCCACTGATAATTGTGGGGGTGGGTCCGTTTAAGAACGTTCACAGTAGAATCATCTTCTCTGGCTCCAGAACAAGCAGCTGAGCCTTGTGTCCTATGCGGCGTTTGCCTCATGGGCCCTGCTATGACTCATGCTAGATGCTGGACAACGCCAGTCATTGCTCCAAACCTTTGCCTACTCCTCAACCCGACACAAAAGGAGCTGGACACTTTCTTACCTGATAAGGAGACCAAGAAGACCAGATGCATGAGCTTTTCCATGTCTCTTCTTCCCGCTATCCAGCAGTGCAGGGGGGAGGCTGAACAAAAGAAAAAGGATTCTTGCCCAAGAGCGGCTTTTTTCTCTTTGTTCTGCAGGAAGGAATGAGAACAGGAACTTGGCTTCTCTTCCCTCCTGGGGATTGAGCAATGTACCCGGGACGGATGCTTCTCTGACTGGCTGAAAATTGGGGCAGCAGCAATGCCCACTGTGAACCAGCCTTTGGTCTAGACAGCCTGAGAAGAGTTGTCATATGATGAGGAAACCATGCGATGCAGAGGCGTTCTGACACCGAGGGATGGTGCTTTTCATTCTCAATAGGCTTTCTAGACAAGCTTTTGCATGATGTGAACTTCCCGTGTATGGACGGAGATTGTGTCTTGACTATCTCAGGGTGGGCTCTGCCAGGAAGATCACCCAGACATCTTGAAAGGTGGAATAGTGGGGCTGGGATACATCCTTGGGGATCTCCATGGAGAACCCTAAGGTTGTATTCAGACTCTTTGCTTGTCCTTTAATGGCACAACTGGAAAGGAGCTACAGAAAAGCTTATCAGACAAGGCAGTCCAGCAACTCAACATGACCGTTTAGGACAGGAAGTGAAGAATATTGTATGAGTTTAGACTGCTGGGTGTTTCAGACCAGCACAATGTAATTTGCCCAGGACACAAGGGTTAACATCTTTACTCTGTACTCTTACAAAACGTGCTGTGGGATTTTTAATGAAGTCAGAGGACCAGGAGCTCAGTTTTATGTTTCATCTGAAAGACAGCACCTCCAGCAGGTACAGGGCCCATCACCACAGTGCTGGGGCATTGGTTCAGTACTGACTTGGAAGAGAGCCACCTATGGAGTTAACTAATCTAATGAGCTAGGTATTCACATGATGCCCATCACCATGGTATCTGAGCTCCTCCATTGCTTTTAGCTGGAGGTTTTCCTCCAAGTACTGATTCAGCCCCAGGCTATTTAGCTTATAGGAGCTGACAGCATCACACCCAGAGGTGGTAAGACTGCAGATATATCCTCTATGCACAAGCTTTTCTCTTTCTCCCTCTCTCTTCTAGATAAGATATAAAGAAACAGTCCTCCACCATGACGACAACTACAATATAGGATTCATTCTTTCTGTGTAGAGTTCCATTTTCAGTGCAACAGGTAGGAGTTCAGCTTCATGTTGACCAGAAACATCTACTGCCCTTCAAGTACACCCCATAGTCCGTTCTAGTTCAAAATCTTCCATTATTGTCTAGTTTAGGGGTTTTTTAGCGAATATTTTTGTACTTTCTTTTGTAATTCCCCCCAGCTTGTTGCTCCTCCTGAGCACAATGTGATTTACAGCTATAGTGGGTAAGGAAATTTATAAAATTCCCTGCTAAAACAATGACCAAAATTGTTGAACATTTTCTTTGATTGTTCCCCCTCCCCCTCCACTCCCCCAATTTTTCAATGAAAACATGAACATCATCAACAGAACTGGGCACTTTTTCACAAACATGCCTCTTGTTGACCAATAAAGGCTATTTTCCACCATAAAAAATATTTGACTCACTCTGTTTACAGCAAATTCCCGCTATCAATTTACTCCCTTCATTCCTGATCATTGAAGATCCTGCCCATCCCCAGGCGCTGCAGAGCTTCCTGTCTCAGTCATATTTCTGACCCTTCCTTGTGCATGCAAAGGGATCACACCTTGTGTTGCCATTTGATTGAGTAGCATTTTCCACCCACATTGTACCGGTGTAAATGGCTGAACAAGGGGCATATAGTGGTGGAGAATCAGGCCCTGGGTCTCAGGCTCTGCTTTCTTTCTCATTTACGTTATTGCTGGCAAAAGATGCCTGATTGTTAGCCAGAAAACAAAAGTCAGTTATGTATCCTCAGAAGATTGGTAGGGTAGGCTTCCCCATGGAAACCCCAAGACAGCAGGGACCTACTTTTGGAGTGAGGGGTAGTTCAGGCTCGTTCAATCTGCCACCTGTCTGTGGTGCTTGGACAGCCAGATATGGTGCCAGCTCTTTTTGGGAAACGGACACTTCTGTCCACTGGGAACTGGGCTAAGACCCAGCAAACTCTCTCCACATCACTCACTGACCAGCTATCTGCTCTTGGACATTACCCACCCAGTCCAGATTCGCACCACTGATTTATAAATTAAAATTCCAGAGTCTCAGCATGACCCTCTGAGTCACCCAGTGCATCCGAGTCCTTAACTATTTAGCCTTAGTGATTGTTGTCACTTCCTCTCTGATTTTGGGCCTGTGTTGAAATCTGCCCTATGTGCTCATCCTTCTACTTCTTCTATTTTCTCCGTCATGTTCCTTGCAATTTAGCTGCTTCGTCTAGCACTTCCTCATACCTGGTCAGCTGCCTGTCCTCTCAGCTAGAGCAATGGGGGGACCCTTCTGTTTGGAAAGCTCCCATATTCTTCCCTGCCCTTCCTTCTCCTGGGTGCACGTGTGCGGTCCCGTCTCTTTTCTTCACTCAAACACTCAAAGACTGGGAGTGGATGAGTCATTACACTAACTAAAAACTATTTCCCCATGCTAATTTGCCCCCTATTGTTACTCACACCTTCTTGTCAATGGTTGGAAATGTGCTATCCTGATTATCACTACAAAAGGTTTTTTTCTCCTGCTGATAATAGCCCACCTTAATCGATTGGTCTCGTTAGGAGTTGGTATGGCAACCCCCATTTTTTCATTTTCTGTGTGTGTGTGTGTGTGTGTGTGTATATATCTATCTATATCTTCCTAGTGTATTTTCCACTGCATGCATCTGATGAAGTGGGCTTTAGCCCATGAAAGCTTATGCTCAAATAAATTTGTTAGTCTCTAAGGTGCCACAAGGACTCCTCGTTCTTTCCTCTGATACAGACTAACATGGCTGCCACTCTGAAATCTGACTCCTTTCTTGGTTTCTCTATTCCCCATTGCCTTGGTGTGAGTAGCCAGCCTGGGTAGGTCAGCAATACAGCCAGAGGTGCTGAGTAACCCAATGGCTTTCCCAGCCGGAGAACGACTGGCCACTCCTTCGGGGCGTTCAGGGGTGGGACGGGGAGTCAGAGGCCTGTGCCAATGCAGCCGTGTGGAAGCAGTGTCAATAAACGCTTTGAATGCGGCAGGTGACTGTTTTCAGTGCGCTGGCCATAGAGACTGCATGTATGTCCTGAACCTGTGGACAAACACTTGAGCACATGTTCAGTACTAGAGCTGGGAGCGCCACAGGATCCAGCTTTCGAGACTCTCCCCTGTCATTAGCCCTGGCAGCCCTGTGCCCCCTCCCATAAAGGAAGAGACACATGCACCCAACACACGTGCAGCTCTGAGACCCCACATGCCTGTACACTCTATTTGTTCATTTTAAATAGAAGCTCCTGATCTGAGGCCTCACCAAAATAACAAACATTTAATTTATTCCAAAATCCTGTTGTCCCTGTCTCCCTCACACGCACGCAGATTGCTGCACTTGAGCTGCTTAGGTGTTTGCATGACCTATTCTGCACTAACGTGTGTCTATGTATGCAAAATATCATTTTTGCAGCTGCAAGTCTGTTCTGGGGCCTTGGTTCGTACAGTATAGTCATTCTAGATTAGAAACGGTGATGATGGTGATTAATACTTACCTGTCTGCCGTGCAACACGTTGCCCCCGTGCAAACGCTCTCAAGCAACGTATTGAGGTACATGCAGCAAAACATGATGCAGTTCACACATAATCAGTATATTTATTCCCCCCCCATTCATTCTCTCTCACTTTCCCAAGGGGAAGCTGAACCCTGTAACACCTGAGTCAGAATCTTACACATACAATGTTTGAGTGAGTTTGAGATGACAATGCAAAAAGTGTCTTGCCCGGCCATATTCCTCCAGCCTGATCCCCGAGGATTCTCCTTTGTTCTCTTGATCTTCTCCAAAAGCAGGTGCATTTTGCCCAATTGCCTGTGATAAATTTCTCTGCAAGCCTCTGATCTGAGGCAGCTCTTTAAATATACATGTTAAATATAAACATAGCAAAGACTTCTTCTCTAGCATGCACACATGCTTCACCCCCAGCAGTGTTTCAGCTCAATCTCTTCTGTTCCACAGCTGGGCTAGTCAGGGTTCTTGAGATCACGATTTGGCGCCTGATGCTAATGGCTTGAGTGAAATGCTGGCATATCCCACAGGCTCAGTGGGGAACCTGGTGTGGGGTGTCTCCAGAGCTTGACTTGGCGTGATGTTGGCATAGACAGATTCCGGGGGACTGGGTCTGGATTTAAAGACCAAGGTGACATATTTTAGGTCTTGTGCCATCTCCTGTTTGTCATCCTTGGGATCATTCATGTTGCTGAAGCCCTGAGACTGTGCACAGAAAAGGAAAACACTTCTCAGCGAGAGCAGAGCTGATACCAAAAGCACAAGATTTACTCAGGTAGGGAGAAAAAGACCAACCTAACATGTTACTCTCTGTTGCGGAGAAGCTGGAAGGAGAGTGAGCCTTATTCACCCATCTCCTTCCCAGAAACCTACTATGACCCCATCCTTTCTACATTGGCTTCCAACCCTGTTGCCTCTCAAATGCCCCTAGAATCTCTCTGCTTCACTGCATTTCCAGCAGCATTTCCTATTGCTGTTCCCCCACTCATCCAGTGTTTCAAAGCCCCCTGGAGAAAGTTAACCTTGGGGTTTTAAGGTGAAGAGAATGCAAAGAGTTCAGGGGCCACAGCCAATTGCTGGCAAGTCAGCAGGACTCAAATGGATCATAGGACACCTGAGTTTTGTAGCCTCTTGTCTCTGTTTAGCTGTCCAGCTCATTCTATTCAAACCCGACCCATTTCAGCCTATTCCTATGTGTTCTTTCTAGTCAAATCCAATCCAGCCTTTCATTCTGCTCCATTTTCAATCAATCTCAATTCATTCTCGGTCAACCCAATTTTCAATCCACTTTCTCTGCACACTCTTCAGAGCAGGGACGCCCTGTGCACTTTTGTCTGCAAAGCACGTAACACAAAGCACAATACAAATAATTACTGATTCAATCCAGTCCATTCCAGTCTGTTCTATTTAGTTCATTCCATTCCACTCTTGCCTAGTCTGATCCAATCTATTCCAAACCAGCACGATCTATTCCAGTCCCCACCACTGCAAACCAAGATGCTGCTTGGGTTCCTGTTTTGTATATGCACCATCCCAACATTTTGCCTCCAAGCCCATTATAAACAGGTATCACTGTCAGCTAGCGCTGGTTGGAAAAACTTCAAGGGAATCATTTTCCATTGGAAAATGCTGTTCCTGTTGAAATTGAATAGCTTTGTGAAATCATGTCTGTTTTGCCAAAATTATTTTTTTGACAAACTCCAAACTCCGGCCCATTTTGACATTTTAAGAACAAAATGTTTCAAATCTTCTTTTTGAAAAGACTTTTCATTTGGAATTTTTTATTTTGTATTTTTAATACACAATTTTAAGTTGACAATGGAATGAAATGTTTCTGTTGACTAGAAATGGGGTTTTTTTTTGCATTCATAGAGAATTTTGAAATCTTTTGGGTTCCATTGTGAAACTTAAATCTCAAAATCCTTCACAAAATGGTATTTCCATCCTCACACGGCTCTCTTGTCAGTGTGGAGGGAGAGTGGAAATTTAAAATGATTATATAAGTAAACAGCAGTGCACGGTTTCACTCTCACATCCTCTCTGCAGGCTCTGCCTTACAGGGCCATCTCTTTCCACTTTACAGCAAATGCCCCATGATGGCGAAAAGACTGTTCTTTCTCTTTGTACTGCATTTAACACTGTACTGCAGGGGTTGCCAAACTTTGCCAGAGCACGGCTCACATTTTAGTACAGAGGTTGTCTCATTGACACTTCTCCTGTTCACAATTAAACAAAGCACCCCTCCCGTTCACGTGCAATCACATAAAAGCCTCGTGGCAACTACAACAACTGCCTGTGTGGAAAAGTAACATTAAGTGAGCTGTAGCTCACGAAAGCTTATGCTCAAATAAATCTGTTAGTCTCTAAGGTGCCACAAGTCCTCCTTTTCTTATTAAGAAAGTATTTCAAGTTTCTTTGAATGCAATTTAGCAGCTGAAAATAAGGAGAAGCAAGCTCCACATGATCAGCCAGTTCTTCACAGACTGCAGTTTGGGAACCTCCACGCGACTGCTTTTATGTTTCCAGTAGCTTCACTTACCACTGTGGCATCCTTGGGTTCTTCATAGATGCCTTCAGCTTGTCCATCACCTTTTCATAAAGACAAGACAAGATCCCCTCAATCCTGAGCATTCCTCATGTCATCACAGCGTAGGTGAAAGCCACAGAATGGACTGGCCAGTAGTAATGGTAGCAAAGATTGTAATAGTGGGGACCAAACTACACTGAATCCAGGGAGCAGGTTGTGTCCAGTTTACAGTTCCGCCCTGGGAATGATAGTATGGCTGAGTTTATGAAATGTCCTGTGAGAAGTTTTTAGGGACGTGGGTCTGATCTCATGTGGCAAATTATTTCTAATCTGGTATTTTCTGTGGCAGTGATTGCAGTCTGATGCTTTGGAGGATTTTTTTAAAATCCAGGATGCAGCTGTCCAGTTGTGCAATGTGTATTTAGGGGAAAGAACGCCTTCCGAACCCTTGGGGCAGTCAGCCTGTGCCTTGACACACGAGATTTGACTACCTGGCTTGTTGCTTGTGTGCTTACAAATGCTATTTTACCCTTTTAAAAACTAAACTATTTTGCACAAACGTACAGTCCTTTTATCCAAGGACCTCAAAGCATGTTTACAAAGATTGAAGGACACTTAAGTAGTTCAGGCTCAAAATTTAGGTTTTCTTAAGCTCAAATTATTAATAGGACATTTTTTAGGAAGTTTTTTTTAAAAAAAATTTGTGTCCAAATAGTTTGCCTGCATGTAAACATTCCCATGCGGCCTTTGTAATGTGCAAATGTGCAGCCGTGAGCTAGTGCACAGGCATGAGCAAGAGGAACCAGCTACAGACAAAAGTGAAAATGCCAAGGGTAGTGTCAGCTTGAATGCGATGGGAGGAAGGTAACAATCAGCATAAACAGAGGCCAAGCCCTGACTGGGAATGGAGACAGCTTAATTCTGAACGTGCTCCCTCTAGCGCAGGGGCACACGGGGAGAAGACGGAGATGGGAAGCCAGCAATGCTGCTTCCCTGGCTGTACCTGCTCTCCACCTTGTCCAGGGCTGCCCACTGGGAATCAAGCAGTGGGGTTGAATTCACTCCAAGTTAAAGCAAATGAGAAATAGGGAACCCAGTGTTGTGACAGCCAGACCATGTGAGGCCCCATCCGGCTCTCTATTTACCTCTTGTCTTCAGCCGCCTGGACTGTCTGGTGCATAATATCACCAAGCCTAGAAGCACGAGGATGAAGAGGACTCCCAGGACCACGCTGACGATGATGACGGTTCTCTCACTCAAGAAGCTGAGGAAGCAATGGCAGTCTGTGTTACAGGCGGAATGCTTCCCAAAACCCTTAGTGCACACCCAGCGGACCGTCAGACCGGGCCCTGGGATAGCTCGCACACCTCGGTGGCTTTTTCTCATCATGTTACTTCCTTTAATGCTAAACCCTGTCTGTGCCATTTGACGTAGGGAGTAAGATCCTGAACGTCTCTCTGGGGCCCTGTGAAAACAAACCACTCTCTGAAGCCCAACTGTGAGCTCTGTGGGACAGGGAACGTCTTTTTTGTGTTCTGTTTTGTACAGTGGCTAGCACAACAGGGTGTGGGGTGTATGGTGCCACCACAATACAAATCACAGACCTCAAAAAGAAAAACAAACCTAAACTGAATACATCAGTAAATAGAAGGAGGTGATACACCGCTGGGGAAATATTTAATACGGCTTCTGCAGCTTCCACTGAGCACAATGGCCGCTGGCTGGCATCAGGAATGAGAAGGGGGCAACGTTGCTTTTACAATGGCGGATGCAGGGAACTGTTTGGATTCAATGCATCCAGATCTAACGTCATTTCTCTTGCACCAAAGAGCAGCAGCTGCAAGGGTTAATGATAACACAGTGACAAGATGAGTAAATTCTCAAACGAGACGGGGCCTGGATATCATCTGCCCATTTTATCATGTGCCATTTAACACTGGTTGGCAGCTGGGAAGAGGGCACTAATCTGGCACCTTTTAAAGGAGGCCTGCTACATTCAGTGCCACTGTGAAAGGCTGCTGCTTTCTCTCTGAAAAGACGAGAATGTGGGATCAGCCACTAACAGCCCTTTGGAGGTGTGCAAACACAGAGGCTGTCTTAGAGGAAGGGGTTGGATCCTTACCTGCTGTCTGCTGGGTTGACCCCAGCACTAAAGATTAGGCTGGTGTGACCTGTGGTTGAGGTAACTGGGACGTCACTGGTAGATGTAGCTGCAAATACAAGCACAGTTTCAACACCTTAGGCTTTGTCTACTCCAGCCTTTAGCCTGTAACATTTCCAACCAGTGCTGGCTACCACTGGTGCAGGGCTAGTGGAGACAAGCTGGCCGTGCTGTAGGCGCTGTGTCATGCAGACCTACTTGGAACAAGCTAAAATACGCAATGGTTAAAAGGCTGAGTGGCCACTTGAGCCTTGTCTACACTAGCCTTCGCACTGTTGCTACTGAGAAGCACATGGTACGATGGGGAGGTTGCTCTGTTTTGCAAAGCTTCTCCTGTAACAGGAAGCATGTAACAATCCTAGACAAAGCCAGCCAGGAGCATGTGAGAAGTAGGCCATTAGCATCACCTGTGTAACAGTTCCCTGCAGTAATGAGGAAACCAAGCAAAGAAACAAACCCTTAGAAACATGCCAAACATTGATACAGTAACAGCTTCTAGAGCCCTTACTACACATCACTTCAGGCCTCCCATGAGGTATCAGGGCTCACAGACTGTGTATTCAATCACATGTATTATGATGCCTTTTTTTTCTTCAAAATAAAACCTTTGTTTTTCAATTACCTTTAATTCTATTTTTAAACTGTATTTAAAAAGAAGTATCTCAAAATGGAAACAAAATGTTTTGCTGGAAATGAAATGTTTTTAATCTTTGAAACTTGTAGCTAACCAAAAGTTCAAATTTTTGCACAGCTCTAATTCTGATATGGACTTAATGTCTGACGGCTTCCCTTGCACAGGACTATCCCCACCCGTCTGTATTGCTCGACGGCCATCTTCAGAAACAGGCCAGAGAAAGTTGCTGGGCTCTGATAGCAAATTTGTTAAATTTCACTGATTTAAAAAAAAAAAAAAGTCAATTTGAGGGAATAACTAGAAACTGGAGCTGGTTAAAACGTGGGTCAGAATTTAAAAAAATATTTTTTTCCCTCCATCCGAATGCAAAATTTGAACTGAATAGTATCTCCACTAGCTGCTCTGGAAACCAATGCTCAGCTGCTACGCAGGTGCTTAAAAACTATGAGTCTGCGGGTCATAGAAGTACCTAGATTGAAATGATTGAACCAGCTCTCAAGTAAAGGGGAGACGAGAAACAAATATTTAGATAGAAAAGGAGGACTTGGGGCCCCTTAGAGACTAACCAATTTATTTGAGCATGAGCTTTTGTGATGCAGCCGATGAAGCGAGCTGTAGCTCACGAAAGCTCATGCTCAAATAAATTGGTTAGTCTCTAAGGGGCCACAAGTCCTCCTGTTCTTTTTGCGGATACAGACTAACCCGGCTGTTACTCTGAAATATTTAAATAGGTCATTAAAAACAGAAATATCCACATGACCAAAGTCCTTATCCCAGCTGATGTTCTACATCAGTTCCTAGTGTGAGCGATGAATAAAGGGACAAGGTTTTGTGGGGAGTGGAGAGAATTCCGGAATCAGCTGGGAGGAGGTGATACAGATTCAGTATCAGAGAGAGGAAGGAGAGAGTGGAGAAGGTGGGGGGCTGAAATCTGCAAACCAAAAAATCCCAAACCCCAGATTTTCCCTACCAATAAATACTCACCCTTGGTAACAGCCAGTTTAACTTCAATTATTCTGTAAAGCCTGGGAGGCTTATAGTGCACACACCAGTACACCCCTGCATCGTCTACCTGCAGTTTCTGCATGGTGATAGTAACAATCCCTTTCTGGGTGTCGTCATGTATCCTGGCTCTGCCTTTCTGAGCCCTGTTTTGATATGTGAAGTACCCGTGATCAGTGCTGACCAAGACATCACACTCATTCTGAACTGTCCTTCGGCACCAGGCTTTCTTCTCCTCTTTGTAATCCTGTGTGTTGTATGGACACTGGACAGAGAGACTCTGCCCCTCCATAGCATCGTATTCTTGGAATTCTGGAAAACACAAAACCTGGTCAGTACAATCTGGTTGAGAGGTATGATGATGTACATTTCCCATGAGTGGGTCATATACCCAATGGCCAAATTCTTCCTTGGTGTAGCTCCATTCACTGGCTTCAGCTGTGTTACAGGAGGGGTGAATGTGAACTGGTGTATTTGGTCCTGTTTGCCACAAAACTCAATGGTTTGGGCTGTTCCCTTTGCACTTGATCATTCCAAAGTCTTGCAGAGCGAGGGAAGCTACGGATCCTTTCCAGGCCAGGTTCTCCAAAGAGCTCAGTGTGTGGGGTGCAGTCTGGGTGCTGAGCTCTTGGAAATCTGGCCCTGATTGTTGGGACTGAGCACTTTAAAATGGTGATTCCAAGCAGTTCCCAGTGTGAGACAGGAGAGAGGAGACAAGGGTTTGTGGAGGGTGACAGATTCTGGGGCCATGCAGGAGGAATCTATACAGGCAGGGGAGAGATGATAAAGTGGGGGAAGGAATTGGGATTATAGTCAGTGGAAAAGACAGTTCTCCTGAAAGGAAATGAACTCACCCTTGGAAACATCCAGTTTAATTGCTGTTAGTCGATACACTATATTGGGCGGCTCAAAGCGCGCACACCAGTACGCTCCGGAGTCCTGCACCTGTAGCTTCTCCATGGTGATGGTTACAATCCCATTATGGGTGTCATCCTCTATTGTGGCTCTTCCAAAGGTAAACTTGGTTGGGTGTCTACGTGATGATGGGTAAGAGGTGCTAACTAAGGGAGAGCATTTCTCGTCTCTCAGCCGGCACCAGGTTTTCAGTGTTGCACTATAATCCGTGGAACTGTAAAGACACTTAACAACGAGACGCTGCCCCTCCATTCTGCTCTCCACTGCGTCAAACTCTTGTTCCTGGAATCCTGGAAGACACCACACCTGCTCAATTAGAGCTGGGCTGGAGAAGGGCTGCCAGCTGCCCCCCCTCTGTCCTGCACTCCAGTGCTTGGACGAAACGCAGCCCAAGAGCTAGAGGCTGGGAAGAATGGAGATGAATCAGTAAAAGCAGCAATTACAAATCATTCTCCTATCCAGGGCCGGATTAATGCAGGGGCTCTAGGGGCTGCAGCCCAGGGCCCCGGCCAATGGGAGTTGTAGGGGTGGCGCTTGCAGGTGCGGGCAGTGCATGGAGACATGCTGTCCTCCTCCCCACGGGGGTGCACAGAGATGTACCAGCAGCTGGTCACTTCTGGGAGTGGCGTGGGGCTATGGCAGGCAGGCAGGCAGCCTGCCTGAGCCCTGGTTTGCCGCTGGCCATGAGCCACCTGTGGTAAGAGCCTCCCTGACGGAGCCTGCACCTCACACCCCCTCCTGCACCCCAACCGCCTACCCTGGGTCAGAATCCCCTCCTGCACCAAACTCCCTCCCAGAGCCCGCACCGCTCACCCTCTCCTGCACCACAACCCTCTGCCTCACGTCAGAATCTCCTCCTGCACCAAACTTCCTCCCAGAGCCCACACCCCGCACCCTCTCCTTCACCCCAACACTCTGCCCCAGCATGGAGCCTCCTCCTGCACCCAAACTCCCTCCCAGAAAGAAACTAATATAACAGCTGTTCTAAGGTAAGAAGTAGGCTATTTTCAATTAATGTAACTATATTTGACATGTTTTAAGACTGAAATGTAACCACAGAATGGCTGTATGTTACTTAAAAGGCAAGTTTAGTATAGTGTTAATAGCCTCGATGCCATAACTGTGATCATTTTCTTTTAAATTAGCAACAAGACTTGTATACAGGGGCCCCACAAAATCTAATAGCTCCAGGCCCACAGGAGAGTTTATGCAGCCCTGCTCCTAACACCTGCCTGGAGCACATTCAAAGACAGCAACATATCCTGCACTGTCCCCTGCACACGGTCCATTTTCTAAGTGTGTATTCCCATGTTCTTTGTTTATTTGCAGCATTTCAATCTCTCTGGTGGTTTAAAGTCCCTGTGTCATCTCCGCCTATTTACATGTAGGTAGCTGGCAATAAACCAGCCCAAATTTGAATTCATTGCAGCATCAGACATAATAATAGTGGTAAGTCACATTAGCTATTCCGATCTCATAGAAGATATGTCATACACTTGATTTACCTTGGTATAAGTGAAAGCAGAATCAGGCCTGTTTTTTTAAAATCTCTCCTCAACTAAGGAGCTGGACAGTTGAGCACAGATCTTTGAGCTGGGTAGTTCTCTGCACTAACACGGAGATGGTTTGGATGTTCCAGTAGATCTTTTCAATATCTTATTTAGGACACATCTCTAGATGGGTGAAGCCTACGGCTCCACAACTGGAGAAAAATGAAACTAGCCAGAAAGTTTCTGCTCATCCCTTTATTCTGTTCATCCTTATAAATACTATTTATTTCAGTAATGCAGAAAGGCCATGCAAGAATGGGGCCTAATTGTACTAGGCACTCTGCAACTGCCCAGGAAGACTTGGGTGCCACACTCAAGTCTCTTTTTAGACCCTTTCCTTAGGACTCTCACAAGATAACACAAAATATCCCCCTCTGGCAAATGGGTTGCAAGACCCAGAGAACTTCCCCTCTGCCCTTGTAAAAGGACACTCCCCCCTTTAAAACCCTGCTGAATCAGGGGACAAGCAGCCCATTATGGCATGGTCTGATCCTTTAAGGGCCAGAGGCCTGGAGTTGGCCAGCCTGTCCAGTTAGCCCCACCTGCCACACCTGGGGGAGTGGCGGGGGAGGGGGAATGAGGGTTAAGTAGTAGAACCTGCTGGGTGTGGAGGATCCGTAGCTTCCCTCGCTCTGCAAGACTTTGGAATGATCAAGTGCAAAGGGAACAGCCCAAACCATTGATTTTTTTGATCTATAAAGATCAGCAGGACTCTGCAGAGAGGGGATGATAGGAAGTTGTAGAGAGGTGGCAGGGTGTGAGAAAGGCTTCTGCAGGGAAGATCCTGAGACCAAGAGAGTGACTCCAGCTAGGAAGCATTGGGAAGAGCCTGAGACACAAGCAGAGTTTGGGGCTGTGTCTAGCTTGTTGCAGCGGGAAGGGCTTTTTGTGTTAATAAAACTCTAAGTAGGGCTGTTCTCCTTGGATTCATTAAAGCCAGTGTGGAGTTTATTGAAGAAGTCCCTTGAAAGGGGAAACTGAGGCAGGCCCCGAACAGCAAGCTTTGGCCATGAAAGGGTGCTCAGGAGTTGGCTGGCCCCTGTGGGACAGCCCTTAGCTATTTCCTGGTCATTCCACCCTGTCACGCAGAGACAGTCCCTGCTCCAAAGAGCATACAATTAGGGCTGTCGATTAATAGCAGTTAACTCACGCAATTAACTCAAAATGTTAATCACTATTAATCGCAGTTTTAATCACACTGTTAAACAATAGAATACCAACTGACATTTATTAAATATTTTTGGATGTTCTTCTACATTTTCAAATATATTTATTTCAATTACAACACAGAATACAAAGTATAGAGTGCTCTCTTTATATTATTAGTTTTGATTACAAATATTTGCACCGTAAAAATGATAAACAAAAGAAATAGTATTTTTCAATTCACCTCATACAAGTACTGAAGTGCAATCTCTTTATTGTGAAAATGTCACTTACGAATGTAGGGTTTTTTGTTACAGAGCACTGTACACTTTGTATTCGGTGTTGTAATTGAAATCAATATATTTGAAAATGTAGAAAAATCCAAAAGTATTTAAATAAATGGTGTTCTATTATTGTTTAACAGTGCGATTAATTGTGCGAATAATCACAATTAATTTGTTTAATTGCTTGACAGTCCTACAAGCAATCTAAATACACAAGGACAACCACGGGTGGGAAGAGAAAGGGATATAATGCCCCAGCAAAGCGAACAATGCAATGGCTGCCAAAATGAAGCCCTCAGCAGTTCTCCAGGGGCAATCCATGGACCACTGCTGGTCTGCAGAGCCCTGCGTGGTGGTGCACAGGTCGGAATGCTTTAAGAAACAAGAGGATTGAGGTGATTGATTGGAGCTGTATGGAGCTAGGGCCTGTCTCCACAGGGGACATCGCTGCCAGTGTAGCTCTACCAGGATAAAGAAAAGGAGGACTTGTGGCACCTTAGAGACTAACCAATTTATTTGAGCATAAGCTTTCGTGAGCTACAGCTCACTTCATCGGATGCATACCGTGGAAACTGCAGCAGACTTTATATACACAGTTTCCACGGTATGCATCCGATGAAGTGAGCTGTAGCTCACGAAAGCTCATGCTCAAATAAGTTGGTTAGTCTCTAAGGTGCCACAAGTCCTCCTTTTCTTTTTGCGAATACAGACTAACCCGGCTGCTACTCTGAAATCTACCAGGATAGCTGGATATCGCCCCTGTGATGCATGTCTACACTGGGGGCTTGCACTGGTGCAGCTACATTGATTTAACAACACACATCCCCAGTATCGATAGCTCCCTAGGTAGAGGTGTTGAATGAAAAAGTGGGGCCAGGAGCGAGCTTTCATCCCAGGATCCGGTCCATATCCTGCAAATAGTGGAGAGTGACTATGTGATGTACTCAAGATGGGCTTCTGTTCAGTATCCGTATTTGCTATGTCTAGGAAAGTATAGTCGTTAAACAGGCGGGTTTGGAAAGGAGAAACTGTGGCTTTAAATGGTAGCTCAGAGGATCTGAAAGCTGTTTGAGCAGGTGTGACGTGCCCTACGATGGGGGTTTGGTGCTTTTCACTGGGCTGTAGTCTGACTCTTAGAACACTGAGGGACGTATTTGCAAAATTGCTCAGCATTCAGCTGCTTCCACTGAGAACTCTGCATCCCTCCCATATCCGCCGAGTTGTTCTCAAATGGAGCTGCTGGGTGGCACTGCTCAGAAAATGGGAACGTTTCTGTGGAAAATATTGACGTTTTATCAAATTGAAAACCCAAAAGTGCTGGTTATTGGCTGGAAAATATTTGGGTTTTGGGAGTTTGTGTGTGTGTGTGTGTGTGTGTGCAAAGTTGAAATTTCCATGAAGAGCAAACACTTTTTTTAGTTGAAAACCCAATTTCCCATCAAAAACAGTGCTGATAGAAAATTTTTGAACAGTGCTACTGGTGGATGCTCAGCACTCTTTGAAAATCTGGCCCTGCTTGTGTCACGGTGCCTGGGAACTGCCTGAGGCAGTGAAGGTTTATTTCTGCTCCCTCTCTCTCTGGCATAAAACTGAAGTCAATCCCTTGATGTCAAAATAATTATGCAGATGGGAGATCAGAATTGGTTCCTAAATAGTTACAGCTGAGTTCCTATGGCTGCTGTGCCGTTTTCTGGACGGGTGTGTGAGATAATGTTTGTTTTAATCAGAGAGAAGGGGGAACTCTGTACTGAGCCGGAAACAAGTACCCAAAAGAAAAGGAATTGCCTGAGTCGTGGTTAAAACTAGACCTACACTTGGGGAGAATTCTTGTAGCTGTTATTTCATATTTATATTATGCAAGTGTCCAGAGATTCAGAAGATCGAGGCTTGATTCCCGAGCAGGGAAAATATAGCCCCAGATCCCACCTGCCCCTGACATGGACTGTCCATGTAACTTCCCAAGTATCACTTCACTCTTCCACTTACCTGAGATGCAGAGCAGCAGCAGCAGCAGCAGCAGGAATCTCAGCTCCATGCCTGTCTTCAAGCCCACAGAAGGGGCATTGCTGGAATGTACTCTGGAACGTGAAATGGTCTTCTCTCTGAGCTCTCTCCTATCGACACTGAAGCTGCAGGAGGAAGTGGCTGAGGTCTTGCCTTAGCACGGAAATTATTCACCATGTTTTGCAATGAAACATATTAAGATAATTTAATTGTGTATTTAGGGAAGTGGATGGCAACAAAAGAGTTTGGGGGGAGGGGGAATGGTTTCCACATCCCTCCTGGGCACAGTCACTGTCTGATCTTTCACAGACTGGGCTAAATGATCATTTTGTTAAGTTCCCTGTGTGGGAAAGCGGGAACGAGCTGGTGTCTCAGGCTCAAATCAAACCCCAAAGAAAAAAGGGGCATATTTTAAGAGACAGGTTTCCTGAGCATGGAAATGTGGTGCATTAAAATGCACCCCTTTTTGCTTTGTGGTATGATTGGAGCCTGAAAGACCATCTTGTTCCCCTTTCCCACAGCTCATGTGATCAAGAACTGAGGATCATCTTTTGACTCAGGTTCCACCAGGGCAGTGGAGACCAGTTCGTTTGTTTTTGCTACTATGCCTCATCTCTGCTGGCAAACTGCATGATAGAATCCCAGAAATGTAGGGCTGGAAGGGACCTTGAGAAGTCATCAAGTCCAGCCCCCTGCACTGTGGCAGGACCAAGTAAACCTAGACCATCCCTGACAGGTGTTTGTTCAGCCTGTTCTTAAAACCCTCCAGTGACGGGGATTCCACTACCTCCCTTGGAAGCCTGTTCCAGAGCTTAACTATCCTTAGAGTTAGGTTAAGTACTAGGAAAAACTTTCTAAATGTCCCTGGCCTAAGATTATGCCCGTTACTTCTTGAGCTACCTTCAGTGGGCACGGAGAGCAATTGATCACTGTCCTCTTTGTAACAGCTCTTCAGATATTGGAAGACTGTTATCAGCGCACCCCACAGTCTTCTGTTCTCAAGCCTAAACATGCCCAGGTTTTTCAACATTTCCTCACAGATCAGGTTTTCTAAACATTTGATCATTTTTGTTGCTCTCCTCTGGACTCTTCCCAGTTTGTCCACATCCTTCCCAAATTGTAGTGCACAGAACTGGAGCGAGTACTCCAGCTGGGGCCTCACCAGTGCCAAGTAGAACTGGACAATTCCATCCTGTGTCTTCCATATGACACTCCTGTTAATACACCCCAGAATCATATTAGCCTGTTTTGCAGCTGCATCACACTGATGACTCCTATTTAGTCTGTGGTCCACTGTAACCCCCAGATCCTTTTCAGCAGTACTACTACCGTGCCAGTTATTCCCCGTAGTTGTGCATTTGATTTTTCCTTCCTAAGTGAAATACTTTGCACTTGCCCTTATTGAATTTCATCTTGTTGGATTCAGACCAACTTTGAATTTTAACCCTGTCCTCCAAAGTGTTTGCAAACCCTCCCAGTTTGGTGTAATCTGCAGATTTTATAAGCATACTCGCCATTCCATTATCCAAGTCATTAATGAAAATATTGAATAGTATTGGATCCAGGAATGACCCCTGCAGGAACCCACTAAATATGCCCTTCTAATTTGACAGCAAACTGTTGATAACTGCTCTGCGAGTACGATCTTTCAACCAGTTGTGGACCCAGCTCATAGTGAATTCAACTAGACTACATTTCCCTAGTTTGCTTAGGAGAATGTCATGTGGAAATGTGTCAAAAGCCTTAAAAAATCAAGGTACATCACGTCCACTGCTTCCCCCTATTCACTAGCTCAGTAATACTATCAAAGAAGGATATTAGGTTGGTTTGGCATGGTTTATTCTTGACAAATCCATGCTGACTACTCCTTATTACCCTATTATCCTCCAGGAGCTTACAAAATGTTTGTTTAATAATTTGGTCTAGTATCTTTCCAGGTATCAAAGTTAGGCTGACTAGTCTGTAATTCTCTGGTTCCTCCTTGTTCCTCTTTTTATAGATCGGTACTATGTCCTCTGGGACCTCTCCTGTCCTCCAGGAGTTCTCAAAGATAATTGCAACCAGCTCGGAGATTGCTTCAGCTAGTTCCTTAAGTGTCCAAGGAGGAATTTCAGCAAGCCCTGCTGATTTGAATACATCTAACTTATTTAAGTATTCTTTAACCTGGTCTTTACCTATTTTGGCTTGTGTTCCTTCCCTTAGTTGTCAATATTAATTATGTTGAATATCTGGTGGTCATTAACCTTTTTCGTGAATACTGAAGCAAACTAGGCACTAAGCAGCTCAGCTTTGTTGATGTCATCATTTGTTAGCACTCCTTCCCCGCTAAGTAGAGGACCTACACTTTTCTTGGTCTTTCTCTTGCTCCTAATGTATTTAAAGAACATCTTATTGCCGTTTATGTCACTTGCTGGGTGTAATTCATTTTGTCCCTTAGCCTTTCTGATTTTGTCCCTACATACTTATGCTGTTTCTTTGCATTCCTCTTTATCAATTTGACCATATTTCCACTTTTTGTAGGATTCCTTTTATATTTTCAGGTCATTAAAGGGCTCCTGATGGAGCCAGATTGGCCTCGTATGATTCTTCCATTTTAGAACTAACATCAGCCTTAGCCAAGGGCTGTCCTGTTTAACACTGTGTCAGCAGATTGCAGTTAGCCCTCTGATCCACTCAATGATTAACCATGACCAGATGAGGCTATGTTAAACCCAACAGTCCATCACTACACTGAATGATAAATCATGTTAGTTAAGATGTTTTCCAGCAGGAAGTAATTTTTGAGGGCAGATAAGCCTTATCTGGATCTGGCCAAGGGCAGAGTCTTCTCGTTGCTTGGTCTTGTTTGTGCAGTTCTCCCATGGAGGAGGCCACTCTGAGTTCCTCTGAGAATGTGCAAAGCTTTTCCATTCCATTTATAACTCCATAGCTCCTTGTTCTCACCTGTGCACTGGAAGGTGAGAGTTCATGCTGAGGGGCCCTCCAACCTTGATATTCCACGTAATGGACCCAGATGTTGCTTTGGAGAAGGGCACTTTATACATTATTTCAGGGGGAAAATGCACCCTTTGTATATCTACCATGCAGAAGCAGCATGAAGAGCAGCAGTGTAAGGTTTTCTCATTCCACCCCTTGCCAGCATGCCTTTAATCTGAATGGTAGGGTGTCTAGCTGTTGAGAGAAGAGTCTGTACCCATGACCATCTCTGTCCTTAGCAACTCTGCTGGGATTGCCATCTACTCTTCACTCTGATGGTGATTTTCGGATGTGGGCAGTGTTTGGGCTCCTGCCTTCTGGGAACTTGACTGAGATCCAACAACCTCATTGGACATTAAACAGTTTGATAAATACTTTTGGTCACGGTACACCTGAGTCAGCCATTGAGCCAGATTCTACTCTCATCTACCCTGGTGTAACCCCACTGACTGCCACTGATCTACTCTGAATTCACTGTGGTGTGAATTTGCCCCCAAAAGCTCCTTCTGGTTCTGCCATCGGGTTGATATGGAGCAGGCAGTGGAGAGGGTGAATTATTAATATCTTTCACTTCCCTAGCACCGTTGTGTGTGGATCTCAAAGAGCTTTGCAGGCAGTGAGTGCAGGACTTGTGTTGCAGAGGAAGTATCAACCCAACATTGCAGAGGAGAAAAGAGAGCCAGTCCTGCATCTGTTTTGAGATCCCATAGGAGGCACTATATAAGTTCCAGGCCTTATAACAATCAAACTAGCCCCCAGGTTGCTCCCAATGATCCATTCCATGGAATCGAAAAGAGCCAGGGCCAGGACCAATGGGACAGATATTTCCATAGGAGCCTGGCATGGAGAAATCAAACTCACACCATTCAGTGTTCATACGTTGTATTTTCAGTTAAAGAGAGTCGTTACAGCCTTCAGAATTGTACAGCTCATGGAGTAACAGTAGGGTTGCCAACATTGTATTTAAAAAATAGAGGAGCAGTTTCTTGGCAGTGCTGCTCAAATTTGACCTGGCTGCCCCTCCGTGCATGTCAAAGGGGAGGCCTGGCCACATTTGAGTTGACTGGCAGCCAGAGCCATGCTCTGGACTCCTCCGGAAACACTCTACATTGAAATGGATGATAAAAGGCCCTCAGTACTGATTTTGTTTGGGACAGGCAATATTTATTTAAATAAGGGACATCTCTAAAGATATGGGACTGTTGGCAACCCAGGGAAACTGGGCCCGTCTGCAGCCAGTGTAGCAGAGAGCCTCTGTGGATATTTGTCACAGCCCCCTAAAGCTCTCCCTGCTGGACACTCACCAGGCTACTGTGCATGGGTCCATCACACTAGAGCCATGTGTTTTAAGCTTTCCAAGGCTGAGTAGGCCCCAGCACTGTCTCTGTCCTTGGCCTCTCATGCACTCTTCATGGAAATGGGAGCTCGTGGTCCAGCTGCTCTACACCTCCAGGACCCCACGACCATTCCAGTAGTTTAAGCTCACCGTTTCCAAGAGCTCCAGCTTTGTGGGTGCTCTGGGTTACAGGTTACCTCTCTTGCGACATGTGACAGAAGAAGCACATAACACACTGACTTTGCAAAAGTTTCCAAAACAAGCACTCTATGTCTTTAGATTTCTCAAGACATACAGAGATATAGTCCAAACAATGACATCTGTGTGCATTTCCCTGCTTCAAATTGCTAACCTTTCTTGAACGTTCTTTGGGCTTAGGTCGGAGCCCGCTATGAGTCCAGGATCCCCTCTCCTGCATGTGGCTTCTCCTCTGAATCACAATCTCTCTCTCCTCTTCAGCCAGCTTCCTTCTTCCTCAGCTGGTCCCACAGTTCAACAGAACACTGCCCCCCCAGCTATGAAAGCATGCCCCTCTGTTATTCTCTGCTGCCCAAGCTTCCTTTGAGTCCCTCCTGAATCTCTAAGCTGCTGTAGTTTTTAAGACCCCGTGCTAACACTGGATCTCTCTGTTTTGCTTCTGGGAAAATTCCATTCCTTCAGGCCCCTAGTGCCCATGCAGAGAAATTGTAGAAAGCGAGCTTGATCTATGATGCAGTTACTCCTGTTGTCTCCCCGAGTAAGGTCTGTTTTCATGCTGCTAGTCTATAATAATCAGCCTGTCCATGGACATGCCGGTGCCTCTCTCCTCTTAGCACAAGGAGCATGAGGCAGAACACAGTCAAAGGCAGTCATAAGACATAAGGATACAGACCGTTCATAAAATCAAACTGGAAGCCATAATTTGTACCTAGCCAGATTTCGCAAAGCGACTCAATATTGTCAAAGTGTGTGCAGGTGGGGAGGGCGTTCCCACCCCGCTGGAAGAGCAGCTCAGAAAGAAAGTGGTGGATTGCTTCTTCCTCCTGGATATCAGGGAACCACTGAAACAGATCCACTGCATTATTAGATGTAAAACTGCTGAGGGGGAAGAGAGCCCAGCTCACATCCCAGGGTCTGCAACTGGAAGGGGAGCCTAGGTAAGGAGCTACATCTTTCTGCATCCTCTCTCCATGCTATTGTGTATGAAGTCTGCGGTACGCAGTGTAGAGAAGGGGTGGTCTATTTAGGGACGAAGCTTGGATACAATGTGTGAAATGGGCACCTGCTTCTGCTCAGAGCCTTGGCAGGGATGACATTGTCAAGTTCAAGTACAGAGATGCTTCAAGTACAGAGGAGATTTGTATCAGCTCCTCACCCCCTCAGACCGGTCTCCAGTGCTTGCTTCAGCTGCCCCGTTGCCCTGAAAGAAAAGAACAGTTTTCTTTGAAAGAATCTTATCTGCAGTGAGGTGGATGTAGCCTGTCTCAACAAGGGGAGGAAAGGGTTAATAAACTTGCAGATGATACCTAATCACTTAAAATTACCGAAGATGGATCAATCCAATAAGTTCCTTAGAAGCATCTGGCACTGGCCTCTGTCGGAAAACAGGATACTGGGCTACATGGACCATTGGTCTGACCCAGTATGGCCGTTCTTATGTTCTTAACTTCCTTGAAGGAGGAAAAGAACCTGCCACAACCAAAGGGATTGCACAAACTGTCATGCCCATGGGAGGTCAGGTGGGCCTGAAGGAAGTGCAGGGCCTTTTAAAATCAAGTGTTTTGGGCTATAGGAGAGGCCTCTTGCTTCTCGAGAGAAACACAGTCTGCCTGGATTCCAGACTTAGCCCTGGAGGCAGGGTGCTCTAAGTGCTGAACATCATGAACATGGAATGGTGTGAGGTTGGGCTACCTTCATGCTCTCTGGAGGTAATGTGCCTTGGGACTGGAAATCGGGCTGGTTGAAAAATATGGAAAATGTCTTTTTTTCTTTTCTCACGAGAAAGACAAAACTTGGTTGAAAAATGGGCCGTTTTTGACCAGCTATACCACTAGCAGGAAAATTATGTCTTTCTATTTCAAGGTCCGCTGAGTTCTAATTTGAGCCTCTTAATCGGATCTATTCTGGTGACTGCACATCGAAGAGGAGAAGCAGTTTTCCAGGGTCTCAGAGAGAGAGAATAAAATTCCAAGGGTAAAATTTTCAAAAGTTCTAAGTTCTAGTCTCAAAACTGACTTGGGCCTTAGGAGCGTACATCTTCTCAAAAGTCAATGGGACTTAGGTGCCTAAGAATGTAAGTCAGTTTTTGAAAATGGGACTTAGAAACCTAAGTTTTGAAAACTTCACTCTAAGTTACCAACAATCTCCTTCAGCTTTTTGATGAGATATTGTTCCTTTCTAGCACTCTTGATCCCTTGAGTTTGGTCTAGAGTCCACTTTTTTCTAGTGAGTCCTGGCTTAGGAAGCTGACCAAATGCTCTGATCTCCTGGATTTCATGTCATGAGCAGGACTTTGCTACCAGAATCCAAGTCAGTTGGCATGGGCTATATCTACATTGGCAGAAATGGGACTTGTAATTCACCACTGATGGAGCTGCTGTGGTGCTAGCCAGAAGAGAAGCTGTAGTGGGGCCTTTCCCCATTGTGTTGTCTAGCCCTGCTTTCAGCAGGACTAGATGACGTGGTGATAAAAAGTCTGGGCCTTATAAGCTATCACGAATGGAGCTTCCCTGGTTCCCTATCTGGCAGCATAATCAAAGTCCTGTGAGAAATTCCCTGCTTCCTAGTGGGCCCATATGACGGATAGTTTGGTTTTAAGAGACAAGCTGTCTTTTCGCACCATGAATTCAAGATTTATTGGTGTCTGGCTGCTTCCTCCAAGGTGGTTTCTTCTTCTCACTAGGAGAGTTATTATCACAGCTTACAGGGTCTTGTTGATCAGGAAGCCAACTCCCAACCAAAGGAAAGTAGATCTCAAGTCGAGGGAGCTGGTAAGGAAATAAGGAAAGGGAGAGAAGCAATCAGCTCACAAGGATGAGGAGGGTTTCAAAAGACATATTGGGACTGAATACAAAATTAGAGTATTTCCTTCATCCTTTACCATCCAGAACAGATAAACTCAGATACTTCAAATGGGATTTAAGGTTAAAAAAAATCATGTAAGCCAAAGATAAAGCCCTAAAAGGAGTTAACGCAGGTTGCTTGGAGCTAGGACCCAGTGTTTCCTGCCCCACCTCAGAATCTCAGGGCAGGTGTGTGTTCACATGGGTGTTTTTGGCCCATCACTAATAGCTTGTACCATGCAAACCGCCATTGCTAGTAGAAAGAATTCATGAAAGACTGAATCCAAAATGTAGAGAACCTTTAATTGAAAAAGTATTTTCTGTCTGAACTAAGTTTTGATGGAGAATTTTCAACCAGCTCTTCTTCTCACTTTTGCTGCACTTCCTCTCCTCGATGAAAGCAGATTTACCAGCTACTGTGAGGAGGCCAGGCACTGACAGGAGGTGATGGTCACAAGGATGATTTCTGTGACTTTAGAAGTACATGAAGCCCTGCTCCAGTAGCTGGGGGAATAGATTGCTCTGCTACTATATACATTTCTCCTGCGATTTCAACGATGAATGAGATAACAGCATCCAGTTTTTAGTATATTATAGTGTCCTTACCAAAAATGCTGCTTCAGAGCATAAATTATACAATTTAGTTGATATATGGGAAGACTTGTCTCCACTAGAGGCCTTGGTAAGGTTCAAGACCCCATTGGGCTAGAAGCTCTATAAACAGACATGGGTCTGGCCCTATTTTCCGTGCATTCAAAATGAAGCTAAAGCCTACAGTGGTTCGTCAAAGGCTAAAGTTTTAAAGGATTTTTTTTCTAACAATACTGGTACTAAAACCCGAGGTAAACTGTCTAGTATAAGGACTCTTCTAGTTAAAGCTACCGAGTTACTCAAAAGTCTAGCAGTTTTTCCTATTTACAGTCAAGGGTGGAATATAAAGAATCAAATAAAAACAACGAGGTACTAGACTTTAGATGTCAGAGCTTTAAAAATGGGTGCAGTTGTGAAGTCTGGAATCAAGAACTAGTAATGGTGCTTCAGCATTAGAGATTAAGGCACCTTTTACAATTTTTTTCTCTTGAGACTAAATTAAAATCAGTACAATCAGTTTCACCTAAATATTAGTTGATACACTAAAAAGCAAACTACAAGGTGTGATGGGGCGGCTGCCCCTCACTGGCAGAAAGGGGTTAAAAGCAGCCCTAGGGAGGCTGCGCCAGAGGCAGCGAATTAGAAAGGGGCTGAGAGGAGCAGCCAATCATGGCCCAGCAGGCTCATATAAGAAGGGCCGCAGGGCAGAGCAGAGTCCGGTAGCTGACTGGAGCTTGAGGGGAGAAGACCAGGATCCTTGCAGGAAGAAGGAGCACCAACACTTGGGACAACGCAGTGCCGCAAGCCGAGACTGGCGGAGCTGGAGAGAGGTCCTGGCTGGCTGCTAGGGCCTGCAGGCTGAGGCCCTGAGGTAAGGGCAGAACAGGGTCCTGGAGCTGCATGGGAAGTGGCCCTGGGACAATGAACTGCAGTTGCCACTCAGGGAAGTGGCTGGACAGAGATTGCAGGTCCCCCGGAAGCAGGAAACACAGAGTGTGGCACAGCTGGAAGGCAGTGTCACTGAAGAGGAGGCCGCAGTCCTGGGTGTGGCATCGGTCCTGGTGAGGCACCAACAGAAGAGCGCCCTGGGGAGTAGAGCTAATTCCTATGACAGCCAGCAGGAGTTGCCAGAGTGGTGAGTCCCACCCTGTCACACAACGGGCCATCAGACCAGGGCCTGGGATAGCTCTCACACCTCGGTGGCTTTTTCTCATCACTTTACTTCCTTGAATGCTAAACCCTGTCTGTGCCATTTGACGTAGGGAGTAAGGTCCTGAACGTCTCTCTGTGGCCCTGTGAAAACAAACCACTCTCTGAAGCCCAACTGTGAACTCTTTGGGGCAGGGAATGTCTTTTGTGTTCTGTTTTGTACAGATCCTAGCGCATCCTCTCCTGGCTGATGCTGTCTGAGGAAGTTGGTGCAGGTCTTAAAGTGTTTTTGAGGTGGATGCTTTTCACTAGGATTTGCAGTGAACAGATGCTAAAGAGCTGGCAGGGAAAGGGAATTTCTGGGTTGTTGACATTTTGTGTCGCATCGGTATGAAACGTGGCCATTGTGGAATTTCTGGAAAAACAGGACAATCCATTTTGGAACCCACCCATCAGCTGGGGAGTAGAGGGCAGCACGGGAAGCTCTAATGTGACACAGTCCTGAGGTCGGTCAAGGTGTGGGAAGAACAGAAGGCTGGATTCCATACTCCCGCTATACCTTGCCTGCTCTCGTGACCCCAACACAGACAGCCCCTCCCCGCTTTACTAACAGGCTGGGAGCAGGTGACGCTTGACATCTGTCTCTATAGAAGATGCTGAAGTTTTAGCTGTGCCCCTGCCTCATCCCCAAAGCTTCCTGACATGAGCATGTAAAAGGTGTGTGTGTGTGTGTGTGTGTGTGTGTAAAATGGCAGTGGATATGCCGGACATTGCTGGGTCTCAGCTTACGGGGAGGCCGTTATGAATAGACTTGGCCAGCAGCTACTTTCAGTTCTTTCCAGTGGAATTGGCATGGTCCCACGCAACATTCTGATTCTGTGGAATCAGCATTTTTTATGGAAAACTGTTCCACTGGGAAAAAAATATGAGCAGCTCTAATACTAAGGCAGTTGGGGTTTGGATTGGAACAACAGAGCTAGGTGAGTCCAGAAGGGAGGGCCCCATGACCCATGGGCACGGTCAATGATTCCCCTTTCATGGGGTTGACTGTGTGCTCGTTTTGTTCAGCTACCTGTGTGACAAAGGGGAAGAAGCTATTCCATGGATTGTGAAGGATGGCTATTTCCACCAGTGCCTAGGAAGGAGAAATCAAATCAATGCTTGATGTTTCATGACATATTATTTTCCATTGAACAGGTCAAGTTGTTGCAGCCTCTAGCATTATTATTATTATTTGGAAATAAGGGGTAACTTTTTTAACAGCGAGGATGATTAACTGTTGGAACAAAGCACCAAGGCTCATGGTGAATTCTCTATCACTGGCCATTTTTAAATAGAGATTGGATGTTTTTCTGAATGATCTGCTCTTGGAATTATTCTGGGGCAGGTCTCTGGCCTGTGCTCTGCAGGAGGTCAGACGAGATGATCACAATGGTCCCTTCTGGCCTTGGAATCCATGAATCAATGAATTCTATAACACATGGCATACTGAGACCATCTGTAGACAGTACAGTGTAGTGCTGCCAGCAATAATTTAATGGAAATCCTGAGTGCCCGTTGTATGCACGCGGGGAGGGCAGTCCTTGCACAGAGCTATGAAGCCGTGTGTTGCTTCTTCCCCAGCTGTGGCCAGGATCCACAAAAGCTGAACCACTCGCTTATTAGATGTCAAACTGCTGAGGGTGGAGAAAGCCCAGCTGAGATCCCAGGGGCTGCTACTGAAAGGGGAGTTCAGGTAACACATCGTTCTGCATCTCCTTCTTCTGGGGTTAAAGAAAACAGGTTAAGTCCTGCAGTGGCAGTGTGCCTTGGAATTCGATCCCTGGGCTGCCATAGTATCACGGAAAACAAGAATTGTTCCTCTGTTTCATGGTGTGAGATGATGTGATAGAATGGGAGGTTGTATCCACACTACGAGCTAAGGGTGTGATTCTCCTGCTTGTCTACACTTGCTCGCACTAGTGCTCATCCAGCTAGCATGAGTATAAGTAGCATGTAGCTCTGGTAGCATGGGTGGCTGCAGCAGAGGCATGTCTGAGTCGTGCGGAGTACAAACCCACCAGGCATGAGTGGGTATGTACCTGACAGGGCTCAGCTTTGCCTTCGCTGCCCCCACCGGGGTTACCGCGGCTACGCTGCCATTTCTATTTGCACTAGCTCACACTGAGGTAGCGTGGGTATGTGTACACGAGCAGGGGAATCATGCTTCTTGCTCATAGCATGGACGTAGCCTGAGTTACCAGCTAGAGCCCTAGGGAAGCCCGTACCTTTTGGATGAGCTGTCCCTTCCTTCCTTTTCTATTGCCTCTGATCTTGTGGTCCACCAGGAATTCATGTCGACCTACTGGTGGGGGTCCCCGCATGCCTACTAGACCTTCTGTCAGTCCCCTTCTCCCATCTCACTCCCTGCTGGTAGCGTCACATTCCTCTCCACGGTGACATCCCAAGGTCTGCTTCACCCCCACCAGGTGCTGTGGCATGCTGTCTCTTGTTGACGATAAAAAGGCCTCTTTTGAAACTGAGGTAGACGTCCTACAGTCTGAGGAAATCAGTCCCAATTCGGGTTTCCTGTTAGGCTTCTTCTACTACTAGGACTTCACAGCTTAGACGGAGGGTGGCTAGAGTTATAGTGGTTTGCTGTATTCCCATCACCTGGAGACGAGTTTAGTCTGCAGCCTGAACCACCCCATTGAAAGGTCTCAACTTCTTCTGGTCTCCCTGGGTGGCTGTTTCCCACAATTGTGACTGTGCAGTGGAAACCTGTGCCTCACAGTCTACCAGAATTCTATATGGATGTCCACTGATCTTTCGCGTGATGTAGTATTTGGGACTGAAATCATTGTTAGCCATCCCTTCTTGTTTTAGACCTGCTGGTTAGTGGCTTTGGACATGAAGATGGGTTGCTGCATCTTTCTGCCTGCACCTCCCTGCCTATTTCTACTCTCAGAGCGCAGGGGAACACTTTCGTCATCAGAATTGTTCATTTCCATCCACCAAGCAGCCCTTTGGCACCTCATTCCTACAGCACCGACCCGCTAAACTTTGCCAGCCAAATTTGCCAGTTGCAATCCCACCGCTGACACCAGAGTAATTGTTGCAATCCCACCACTGACACCAGAGTAATTGTTATAGCTGCACAGTGTTGTGGCACACCCACCCTCTAAGGTATGAATAGTGTGCCAGGTGTACCGCAACTCAGAGGCAAGCACTGAAGGACTCAATAACCACTCAGACACTTGGCTAAAGTGAAGGGGTATTTCACTAGGGCTGGCAAGAATGAGGAACTTTGCAAATAGCCTGAGTACAGCGACTTAAACAGTTACGACTCAAAGTGAAACTCAAGGCAGTTCTTATTTGGGTCTCTGGGGATTAGCCCAGTCGAGGGTTATGACTCTTTAGGCCTAGTGCCTGCGCTGCCCTCCCCAGTCCAGTCGCTTTTAGAAGCAAACGGGAGCTTGCAGGTTTCCAGGCCAGGCTCACTTAGCAGCAGTGTGTCTCATTGGGGTTCCTCTCCTCTGGCTCCCCACACAGTCTCAGTCTCTTCTCCCCAGGACAGAATAGCAACTGTGCACCATTCTGCAATGTCCAGCAGTCACAGGGAGTGCTGGACAGGGCAGACGGGTGAACAGGTGACTTCCTGGGTCAGGGTCTGTCCACAGAGTTTCTGCCCCCTTCCCCTAATTGGCCAGGGGCAGGGGATGTGCCTGTGTGTGCAACCCAGAGGGTGATAAATCAGTGGGGAAAGGGCTGACAGTAGTTTCCTGCTTAGCAGATTCACCACACAGTCATCAGGTCCTGTCATAGCCCCACGGCTACTGGCATGAACCCTAATCCTCCACGGTGTGGTAGGCAATCCAGCGCAGGGTTCCTGGATGCAGCTGGCCCAAGGGAAAGACACCTGCCATAGAATGGCAGCAAGGGAAGGAGCAGATGAGGAGGGCTAGGCAAAGGAAGAGCAAGAGGCAGCGGGAGAGGAGAAGCTGGCTCTCAGAGGCATATGAGGCTTTGCAATCACTAGAGGGCAGAGGAGGATCAGGAATGGTGGCCCAGAGCAGAGCATGAAGTGCCATGGTTCTCCCCTAGGAGACACGATGGGGAAGCGCTTATAGAGGGGACCGTCTTTGCCCACCAGCAGGCGGAGACTGGGAGCCCAGTTTTAAAGCACTGGCCAATACACAAGCTAACGTTATTTCCCCTGTCTCTCGGGGTGGGTGAAAGACGCTGATCTGCTGATGGTTTGTACAGTGATGCGAGGCCTTTAGGTGAGAGGCACAGTACGTAGTGGACGAAAAGGCCTTTTAGAGAGACCAGGTGGGTGAGGTAATATATTTTACTGGACCAACTTCTGTTGGTGCGAGAGACAATCTTACACAGAGCTCTTGTAACTTTCTGCCACTGCCCATCCCGAGAGAGGCCTGCGATACTGCCTGTGGCCACCTGATGGCAGTCCGAGATCACTCTGCCTGCACCGGCCCAGGGCCTGAGAATTGGGATTACAGGCCAGAAGCTAAGTGGGCTCTCTGGGCTGCTACAACAAGGTCAGGGGAAGCAGAGCATCCATGGCTGGAAGGCGGGGGCGGGAGGCCTCCTGCATCATGCCCCAGGATTTGGGATGCTCTTGACGCAGTAGCTCTACGGAGGAAAAGTCCCTCTCTTAAGATGCCTCATCGGATGTCACTTTCCAGCAACCGGGCACCACAGGGACCAGGAAAGTCCATGTGTAGACTCTGCTGCATCCACAGCTGGGCTTTGGAGAGCCCTCCAGAGAAAGCTGCTCCCAGCAACACCTCTCCGTCGTGTATTGAATATCTAGCCTGTGGAGAGACTTTTGACTGGGCATGCCCCACCCCAGCCTGCCTCGGAGGGCCCTGAACAAACCCCGCTGTCCCTCCGGACCTACCCCCACAAACCTAGTGCCGGCTGCAGTGCGGGGAGCCGCTGTCCCGTCCCGTCTGAGGCTCCTGGGGGCCTGTTTCATTCATGATGGCCTCTACTATGGGGACAGCTGCTGGCTGCTTCCCAGCTAGACCAGAGCACTGTAGAAATGCAGCAGGATTTAGGGGCCTCCTCTGCCGGGTCTAGAGCTCAGCAGAGACGTGGAGTGGGGGGGGGGGATTGACGCTAATAACCTTATGGAAGTTGTGGGGTGGAGCTGAAGGGTTGATGGGGGGCCGGTGAAAGGCCAGTAGGCGCTTGGAACAGGGTGCTGGGAGACGTGACTATGGGGTGGCCTGTGAGCTGTAGCTTCGGCGAAGATGCAGGAGCTGGGAAGAGGATGGGTATAATGGGTATATGGGTACAGGGAAGTTATATGGGGAGATAAGTAGCGCGGAAGGGCAAGTAGGAACTGGCACTAGGCACAGGCTATGTCCAGGCAGGGAGGCCTCGGTACAGGGGAAGAGGGGAGAGGCTATTTGCAAGCAGGACGCGGGCAGTGGTCTCGGCTGTGCTGTAAAGAAGCAGAGGCCCCACAGCTTAGTAAGGGGCCTGGTGTTTGGTCTGTTCCACATCAATGGGGCGTCCAGCTGTGGCTGAGGATGAAAGAGAGAGAGGGGATTAAAGGCTCCCAGGGTCTCCTCTAACCCGCCTAAGACTCGCCGACAGGGCAGCGTGCGGCTTCAGGAAGGCTTCTTCATATGGAAAATATTATGCAGGGGAGAGTACAAGCGTATGTTCTCCAAAAGAAGGGTGGGGGCGCGTTCCCCGTACACAGCACTGTGGAACCACAGACCCAACCCAGAAGAGCAGGAGCTGAGCCCCCTCCCCCTCATTGCATGGGGACGATGGAGGGGCACACGTGGGATGAGTTTGGAAGGCCTCAGCTCGTGAGGAACGGGAGAGAGAAGTACAAATGTACCAGGAGCACAAACGATAGCAGACGAAAAAGAGGGGGAGAAACGAAAAGGGGGGAAGGGAGGATCGAACCTGAGAGGGGGAGGTGGCGACAGGAGGAGAGATGGAGAGAAATGGAGGGGGAGGTGGTGAAAGGGGGAACGAGAGAAATGGAGGCGAGAGAGAGGTGGTGAAAGGGCAGCTGCCTGCTCTATTGTGTTGTTAACCAGGTCACCAGGTGGGAGCTCCCCACACACAGCAACCAAACGGTTCTCCTGGCATATTTCCTCCCCTCCTCCCCGCCCCAAACTTCTCCCAGGAATGTTTGTGATGGGGAACAAATTGCTAACAGAAGTGAGAAATCTCGTCCTGAAAGTAAGCGAGATTCCAGTGAAAGATTTCCTGTTGGCGGGTCACGTCTAGAGGGTGTGGAGCCTTCTCCCCGCTCTGGTGAAATAATCTCAGGAGTTAACGTAGGATAAATAATCCCAGGCTGGCGTTTCCTGCCTTCTGTTTTGGCTGGAGCAATTCGGCTGCTTCCATTTACCGCTATTTTCTCCTTGCTGTCACGTGGATATTTCAGTCACATTAGGACTCCTCTTGTCCCCCCCAACAAGCTTCACCACCAATGAAATCTCCTGAGAATTCTTCTCACTTCCACTCTACTTTCCTCCTTGATTTATACTGTCGACCGGACTGACCTTCGTTGCCCTCATTTTCCTGACCGTGTCAGCACACACACATCAGTACACGCGGAACTGCCAAGACCCACATTTGCCGGGCCTCTGCATCCATCCCCACATAGCTGCAAGGACATGCAGGCACACACCCCTGTATGATGACCCATGCATACTCACATGTAGTCAGCACAGAGGGGCGTACATTGCTACACACAGGCGCAGCCTGGAGAGGTGTGCAGCAACACATACCCAGAGGTATTCCCACGCACGGTATAGTTTATATGCATAGAAGATGCTGATGCATACAGGGGACATGCACATAATTGGGCTGACACGTATGCACAAATAAATACTGTATGGGGAAATATAGTGTGTGTCCTGAGTGTGCGTCCGCGTCCACAGATGTCCATGCAGACACACGATTATACATCAAGGTGCCTTTTTTTTCCTGTACCATCTATATGTCCCTAGCTATCCCAGGCATGTATGGAGGGACTCAGCCATGCATAGCAAGGTTTCGCAAGGGACAGACACACAGGACTTCTCTCGGTCTCTCTAGGTTTCTGTACAGTTGCCGCATGCAAGCACCTGCCACGTGGTCATTCACCCAGGTACGCATGGCTGCAGCCCAAGGCCCGCAGTTAGACCGCCATGCACGGACACTCCTGTCTGGACGGACACGAAAGTGAGTGCGTGGGGGTTTCCATGATGAGCACTGTAGCTACAGAAACAAGTTGCTGTGTTTCTGAGCAGCTGTCAATCCGGGGCCTGCAAAGGAAGTTCCCTGGCCTAGCGCCTCCGGCTCCAGAGGCCAAAGGTGCGGCTCACACATCCTCCCTTTGGAAGGGGTCTCGAGGTAGCTTTGCCCCCCTCCCCACCCACAAATCCCTTTGTCCTCCTCGCCTGGAGAGCTGCCTTCCTTCCCCTCCCTGCCTTCCTGGGAAGCCCATGTGGATTTGGTGCTGCTGGGTCACCTGTCTGGGCGGCTTAGTTAAGAACAATAAACAAACTGCTAAATGGAAGGATATTCGCTTAAACCCGACTTCTGCTGCCTTCCAGGGAAATGCAAACAGCAGAGCCCACCTCCTGTCCCCTTCCAGCCCCAGCTTCACGGCTCTCCTGAAACCTGATCTCCTTCGCCTTGGAGCGGCAAAGCACCATGGCCTCTGAGTGCACCTTCCCCCCTGACCTCGTCTGCTCCATGTGTCCTTTTCCTGACACACACCCGTGGAGCACACAGGACGCTGCCTGGCCAGACGCACACTCACCACAAAGGGGCACATGTGCACACTGCACCAACATGCACACTCACCACAAAGCGGCACACACATGCATGTACACACTGCACCAACATGCACACTCACCACAAAGGGGCACACACGTGCAGGTGCACACTGCACCATCATGCACACTCACCACAAAGGGGCACACACGTGCAGGTACACACTGCACCAACATGCACACTCACCACAAAGGGGCACACACGTGCAGGTGCACACTGCACCAACATGCACACTCACCACAAAGGGGCACACACGTGCAGGTACACACTGCACCAACATGCACACTCACCACAAAGGGGCACACACGTGCAGGTACACACTGCACCAACACGCACACTCACCACAAAGGGGCACACACGTGCAGGTACACACTGCACCAACACGCACACTCACCACAAAGGGGCACACACGTGCATGTGCACACTGCACCAACATGCACACTCACCACAAAGGGGCACACACGTGCATGTGCACACTGCACCAACATGCACACTTACCACAAAGGGGCACACACGTGCAGGTACACACTGCACCAACATGCACACTCACCACAAAGGGGCACACACGTGCAGGTACACACTGCACCAACACGCACACTCACCACAAAGGGGCACACACGTGCATGTGCACACTGCACCAACATGCACACTCACCACAAAGGGGCACACACATGCAGGTACACACTGCACCAACATGCACACTCACCACAAAGGGGCACACACGTGCATGTACAAACGGCACCGACACACACACACACACTCACCACAAAGCAGCACACACATGCATGTACACACTGCACTGACACACTCATCCAGATGCACACTTACCACAAAGGGCCACACACATCCTCCTGCACATGAATGCCCTGCACAGTGCCACACAGATACACACCTCAAAGGAGCCCCTGCATTGCACTGACACACACACACACACACACACACACACACTCCTGAGGGACGAACACACTGCTCACACATACCACAAAGAGCCACCCAGACACACTGCGTAGACACACTCTCTTCCCTTTACAAATGCCTCCTGTGCAGATCCGCACACGCAACCCATTCTGACGTGCACCAAAGAGACCCCCCCACAAAAACAGCTCACAGATCACACACACAGAGTGCAGCACATGTGAGAGGCACCACACGGCCGGCTCACGCACGCACACACAGAACAGGGACACCACAAAGCCCGGTGAGTGCGGGATAAGCAGTCATGCACGCAGCACAGAGCACGAACATACCTATCGCATACCCGGGAGCTCAAGGTGGCTGATGAGAGGGGTGGAAGAGGACAATTGTACATGGCCCCGAGCTCAGGTCAGCCCCCAAAACATGTGTAACATCTGCGTAGAGGTGGGGCTCCGGCAGACATGATGTACAGGGGCCCAAAATTTCTCTTGGTGGGTCGCCCCCTGTGCATGCTACAGAGACACAGACACAAACACAGTAATACCCAAAGACCACCCGGAAATCACACATACTCACTCACCCTCTCCCATATACATATTCCTCCTCAGGCCCTCCATACACACACCTCTTCTACACCCCCTCACACACCTCTCATTTACCTACACCTTGACACCCACTCACACACCCAGCTCGTATATACGCAGCTCTCTCTCTTGCACACCTCAGAGTTTCCCTTGCACGAGCATGCACACACACTCCTCACACCCCCTCGCACCCTCTCACAGACACACTGACCAGCTCGCACACCTTCTGTTAGAGACATATCCCCTCACATCCTCCCAAACATCTTCATTTGCTTTCTCTTCGCACCTCCTCTTGCATCTCTGCGAATTATGTAAGCTCAGTACCAATGTGGACACAAGAACAAATGGATATAAACTGGCCATCAGGAAGTTTAGACTTGAAATTAGATGAAGGTTTCTAACCATCAGAGGAGTGAAGTTCTGGAACAGCCTTCCAAGGGGAGTAGTGGGGGCAAAAGTCATATCTGGCTTCAAGACTAAGCTTGATAAGTTTATGGAGGAGAGGATATGATGGGATTGCCCAATTTTGGCAATTCATTGATCTTTGACTATTGGTGGTGAATATGTCCAATGGCCTGTGATGGGATGTTCAATGGGGTGGGATCTGAGTTACTACAGAGAATTCTTTCCTGGGTGTCTGGCTGGTGAGTCTTGCCCACATGCTCAGGGTTCAGCTGATTGCCATATTTGGGGTCGGGAAGGAATTTTCTTCCAGGGCAGATTGGCTGAGGCCCTGGGGGTTTTTTGCCTTCCTCTGCAGCGTGGGGCCCGGGTCATTTGCTGGAGGATTCTCTGCACCTTGAAGTCTTTAAAACACAATTTGAGGACTTCAATAGCTCACACATAGGTTAGGGGTTTGTTACAGGAGTGGGTGGGTGAGATTCTGTGGCCTGCGTTGTGCAGGAGGTCAGACTAGATGATCATAATGGTCCCTTCTGACCTTAAAGTCTATGATTCTGTGAGATACGCCTTCACGCTACCGTCTTAGTACACCTCCCTTTTCATTTTTACACACCCATCCACACCTTCCCCCCCCCTCCACATACATACCCCCCACCCCCAGCCTCACACCCCTTTCATTCATGGCTACCACTCTTCAGCCAGCAGGAAGACAATGCCAGCCCGAGGCTAAGCAGCACACTCCAGCCCTTGCACACTCCAGCCCTGCCACAACTTCAAACTCACCTCTCATTTTTCTGCCTCTCTTTCCCTGTTTGTTGTTAGCGCTCCTCCTCAGAAGTACCTCCGAAAGCCACCTTCCCTCTTTGCCTCAGTTTCTCTCTCTCAGGATGAAAGAAGAATGTATACAGTTCTGCTGCCATTCTGTCCCCACCCCACCGTCTTTTCCCATCGATGTTGCTGTAACGGTTGAAATTAAAAGAGCCATTACAAAATAAATAACACCCCAAACTGGCCTCGTACACAGAAGGCAAACCTCTGGCAGAGAGAGGGTGTCCCACTAGCATGCTCAGCTTGAAGAGAACGAATCTCCCAGCTCTGTTGAAATTTTCGGTCACACGGTGGTAGAAGTTACCCCTTAGGGACCAGATTTGTGGATCCAGCTGAGCTGTGCTTGTAGGACCCAGGGTGGTAAATGACTCTGAGCTCAGTATTTATATGACCCCGTTACGAGAGTATCAGAGCCCCTCATGCTTTCTAATGTGTTCATCCACACAACAGCCCTGGGAGGCAGGGCAGAGACTAATATCCCCAGGCTATACAGAACTGAGGCACAGGGTAGATTAAGTGACTTGCCGAAGGTCACCCAGGGAGCGTGCGCAGAGCAGGGAATTTGACCTAGGTTTCCCGAGTCTCAGGACTTCCACTGGTCAGAAGAGCAGATGTAAATGGCATAACAGGAACCAGTGCGGCATTCAGCGGGTGTGCAAAGCAGGTGTGACGTACACAGCAAAAGGGGGCAGCTGGGAAAGCAGCACATAGGAGGGGATATAATTAAGCAGGTGCCCAGCTACGTTATCTCATCGTCTTGTATCTATTGGTTACTTTCCCTGTGGCCTGTTTTCTCCCTCGGTATGGAAGTCACACTCACATCGCACGCTCGCTGAATGCCAAATCAGTACAAGGTGTGCTACTCTGCTACCCGGTTGTTCACCAGTTGACACCCGTCGTGTAACTTTCACCAGTATTTGCGTCACCTTTGAACGTGGTCCAGAGGCCTTCCTGGGAGCGGTTCCCCCTTTAACCTCAGGAATCTCGCTCTGTGTGTGGGGAGGGCTCTGTGCCCTAGATGAAGCCAGGTGGGATGACTCAGATATTTCCAAATTGATCACAAAGAAGGGAAATTGTCCCCGGGAAGAGAGCGTGTGCAGTGCGTATATAGCTGTCGTGTGTGGTGTGGTTTGGTATGGTGTGATGGCCAGGGTATCCTCTCCTGGGCTGGAGGAAATCAGAGCTAGCGAAGGATTTTGACGAAGAGGACCAAATCCTGTTCTCAGTTCCACGCTGCAACCCCCATTAAAGTTTGTGGCAACTGAGAACAGTTTTGGGGCCAGCGCATTTAGAAAAAAAAGGAGAGGAAATCTCTCTTGTCTTAAAACCAACAGTTCCCTTTCCTTGCTGCCATGTCAACTAATTTGCTTGGTCAGGAGCTATTCTTTGTCTGTCTGGGACACATTTTGGATCCAGTCCTGCTCTCACTGATCTCAATGGACGTTTTGCCCCTGAGTTCAGTGGGAGCAGGATGGGGCCCTGATAATACCATCTTATCCCAGACTTGACCCTGATTTTGCACAGTTAGACGAGCAGCATCCCAGAGGCTTATCATTCCTTTAAGAGCACAAAGCTGGCGTGTTTCCCACAGCAGGATTCCAGTTCGGCTTTAATTTTTAGCGATGAATAATTCCGGGCTCAGTGGCCCTGGAATTCCTATGGAAACACAAGACTTTCCCGTTGAATCTATCCCAACTCAGGTTCTAGCTGTGGCCGATGGGGCGCTTAACACTTTTCAGATCGATTTGCAAAGATGCTTTAAAGTGAAACCAGTTTTCTGGTGGGAGGCCCTGGCGCCAGTTTTCCATTGTTCAAACAAACAACAAAATGCTTCTTAATAGGAACAATGATGCACACGTTCCTTTGACCCTTGGTCCCAAGTACCCCAAATCTGATAACCTCCAGGGCATGTTGCAGAGCTCATGTTTCCCCAGACGTTTGGAAATGGAAGGGAGGAGGGGGTTGTAAGAGTTCGGGATTTGGGTGGGGGAGGGCAAGTCAAGTTTTTAAGTTGTCTGGCTCACTGGTGGCTGGTGATCTCCAGTTGTACAGAGCCCACTTGGAGTGTATTTATCAGGTATGCCAAGGGCACCTGGAGTGTAAAACAAGGCCCCATTCCTGGGAGTTGCAAAAATCTAAAAACAGAAACAAATAAACATACATTTAAAAGCCCTTCAGAAGAGGAAAATTCGACAGCAACGGCCTGACCCTGCAGTCCTCATGCTGGCAATGTGAGCGAGTCAATTTATTAGCAAGGTGCTGTTGCCTAGTAGATAAGGCACTGGACTGGGACTCAGGAGATCTGAGGTCTGTTCCTTACTCTGCTGCTCGGCAGCCATGGGCAAGTCACTTTGTCTGCATTTCCTCAGTTTCCCAACCTGTAAGATAGGGCTAACCACCTCCTTTGTAACGCACTTTGAGATCCACATGCTGTATGAGAGGTAGATATTATTATCGATGACTCTAGGTAATTTTGTCCCTTGTCACCATATTATCTTCACATCTCTTGAATCTCTGCGTCAGTGCGGTTTTTGCCCATGTCAGAATTGCACGGTTGGGTCCCAGCTTTCTGGCCTTTTAATTTTCTCTATTTCATTTTGATTATTTCTTTTTCTTTTGGTGACCAGTGTCTTCCACAAAGTGTCGGTCCTGTTATAACAAACATTGTTACTGCTGGGCATGGGACATCATTGGAAGATGGATTCTTTCGTGTCTAACAGCGAAGTTTGCACATAAATACCTCTGTGAAATGTTTCTTCATCTCTGTGGTTCCTTCCAGCCCTTTCAATCAAAAATATGATCCACCAGGGATGGCTGATTGGAGGTAAAATATGTGGTAGGTAAAATATGTAAATAGGCACCTGAAAGGAACAGGATTGGGCCATCCAAAGCAAAACCTTCACTGATCTCAGTGTTGGAGCATTGAGCCCCTCTTTTGACTTTCAGATTAACATGCTTCTGATCAAAGCCCACTGAAGTCAATGGGAAGATTCCCATTGAATCTTCAGTGGACTTTGGAGGTAGGCTTGTACCTTGAAGAACAAAGGATAGTGGTTGTGAGAGACAGAGAGAGGGACAGAAAGAGCGATCCAAAGTTAAGGTAACCAACAGCTGCAGATGTCTATTTTACTTTTCAGGGAGGAACATTATTTTCCAGCCCCTCCCCTCTGAAATTGGAAATCCCCCTTTCCAGCTCCTGTCTTTTCCTTGGCTCCCAATTTGACACTGGCCCCATATGTATATGTATGTGTGCTTTATAGAAAACAATTTGCCATGTGCCAATGCATTATTCAAGCCACCTGTGAGCAGTAACATGTTTACAAATTACTGATTAGGACAGAAGAAAGCCCAACTGTTTGTTTTGATAAAGGAACCACTAGGCCACAGAGATGCAGAGGACTAACTCCTTATCCATTGATATTACTCGTTTGATTGATTTACTGAGAGCCAGCAATGCTGTATAGACAGATAAGGAAGGTGAGGCACAATCCTCCTCTCACTCTGGTTTTTACAGACAGACTCCTGATTTATACTAGGGCAAATGAGAAGAAAATTTGGCTCATACTCCCTGCAGGGAGGACAGATTTGATCCAGAGGCAAACGGAGTTCAGACACTTACACAAGAACCCAGTCCTGCATTAACATAACAACATAAGAGCAGCCAGACTGGGTCAGAGCAAAGGTCCATCTAGCCCAGTATCCTGTCTTCCGATAGCAGCCAATGCCAGGTACCCCAGAGGGAATGAACAATCACCAAGTGATCCATCCCCTGCCGTTCACTGTCAGCCTCTGCCTATCTTGGCTAATAGCCATTGATGGACCTATCCTCCAGGAACTTATCTAGTTCCTTTTTGATCCCTGTTACAGTCCATTCTTATACATTCCAGGCTTCCATTGGCATCACTGCAACGTCAACCCTGGGCGTCCCAAATCCTCCTCACTTTACTCATGTGTGCAGTCCCAATTGAGGGACTTGTTGCAGGAGTACAGCAAATTGTTGCAGGAGTACAGCAAACAGGGTGTGGCCCAGTGTGATGGCGCTGGCTCAAGGCTGTACAGAAATCAAGCAAGCATCATTCTTAACCGGGCTTTGGTTGCATCCATCTATTTCTCTTATCTACATCTAGCTGCCTAGCTACCCAAGTTATGTATCTATCGCTACACAAGCCCCCCCACCACCACCACTCCGATAACTACAGTATCTTTCTACTCATAACTACAGTATCACGCTCTCTCTCATACCTACAGTATATATCTGTTCTCATAACTACGGTAACTCTATCTATCAGTCTATCTATCTAACATTTTTTAGATTAAACATTGTTTTAACTTCTTGAAAACTCCATCAAGAAAAAGAAATTGCTTCTTTTGTCTGGCTTATGTCATCATTACTGGAAAAAATATCTCTCTCCCCCCCACCCCTTTTCTTATTTTGAAACGTTTTCTGAAAAGCCAACTTTCCAGCTGCCTAACGGCGTTGAGGAAGAATTGTCAGCAGCAGCCTTTATCCCATTCTCTGTCTTTCCTCACGACTGAGTGTTTGCCTGGGTCTTCGTCTCTCCCAGACACTCCGCTCCACCTTGTTGTAAATTCTGACAACGAAAACATTATTTAAATGTCCTCAAAGTTTTTCTTCCCATTGAAAAAAGGGATTTATTCTTTCTTTTCCCCATTGGAATTAATGTTATTCTAATGTGTTTCCTTTTGATCTTTAGGGGATTTTACACTGATTATCCCTAATTTTGAAAAGAAAAAAAGAGGGGTTTTTTTTGTTTTAATTGTTTTTAAAAGCTTTAGCGAGAGGCGAAAAAAAATTCCATCCTACTTCTTTGGCACATCTTTAACCTTTAAGTACCTCCGGAAAAAAAAGTATTTAAAATATATTATACATTTTTAAACAGGGTGCTTTTGACAGGTCAGTTTCAAACCTCTCTCTCTTTTCTTGTGCTGTGTTGGAATAAGACAATTTTGCAGCTTGGATTTTTTTGACAGTTAAATTGCAATGTAGGCTGAGAGTGGAATAGGGATCCTGTCTCTTTAACTCTGTAACTAGACAAAGACTTTTCCCCTTTGAGAGCTGAGCCCGGGATCAGAACTGTCAGATGATCTCGTAGCACTTGGGAGAGTTTGCAAAGTCATAATTATATCTTTTAACCTGTCTTGCTCTTTGCAAAAGAAAGGTCCTATTATATTGAAATGAGATTATTAGCCATCAAATACTTTCTTTCTTGGGATTCTTCTTTATAAAAAAAATATTCAAATACCTTAACTACTTTGCAATTGAATTTTTATAAGATTTACTTTTCACTAAATAAATGTTCTATAGCAGATATTTTTAAAAGGTGTTTTCAATGTGCACATACAAAAAACATAAATCCAACTAAATGCCTGAAATGTCACCTGGATAATTAACAGAAGGTAAAGTTCCAAAGCCCAGTTCAGATTTTATTTTATTTTTTTTTGTTTGCTTGGTGAGTTTAGCGGGGTTTTTTTTAAAGGATTGGGGGAGCTTCTTCAGTTACCTTCATTGCCAGAAATCATTCTTTTTTTTTCTTTTTTCAAACCCAAGAAATTTTTAAATCAAAGCCGAACCAATCAGAAGTAAAACAAAACAAAAGAAAACACACAATTAAAACAAATGCATCACAATCTAAATGTGTGCTTTGTGAAGGTGACAACTGCATTAAAACAATCAGGGAAATACAAAAGGGATCGCGAAATAGGATTCAAACTGAAAATAAAGGCCTGTTTAAACTACCTCTTCAGAGCCCCGATGATCAAAGATACTTATGTACGTACCTAACTTCAAGCATGTGTGTAGTCCTGGACAGCACATGTGCTTCAGGCTGAGCATATTCTTAAATATCTGACTGAATCAGGGCCCTGATGAGCATAACAGAGCTGGAAGATTAGAGCATTCTGGGCCTGATTCAAAACCCATTGAAGTCAATGGGAAATCTTTCCATGGACTAGAATAAGCTTTGGATCCAGCGCCCTTTTTTCATAAGTGGTTGGTCATTTTAATCGAATGATTAGAGTGCTGCCGTTTATAGCTCCATAACTCAGCTGATGTCAGCTGGTCCATTATAAACCCCCTTCCTTTTCAGGGGTGGGTTATAACTTGGCCATAAAAATTCATTCTGAGATTAAATTTGGCATGTTGAGATCTAACAAAGGAATTGTTCCTTGGGCAGGCAAAAAATTCCGCTCAAGTCACAGGGGGCTGAGAGATCAAAACTGGTTTAATTTTTTAAAGTTCCACAATATTAAATATGCATTTTAATAAAAACAATGCACTGCAGAATACACGGGACCCGAATTTGCAAAGCTCTTACCTGGGTGAGTAACTTTACTTTAACCTCCTTTAAGGCAATGGGAGTTGAGGAGAGTAAAGCTACTTGCCTGCAGGATTTCATGCCCAGAGTCTGGTATTTGCTCAGTTAAAGATGTCTTTTCATTCATATCCCATTGATAATACATATGTATTTTCAGCTGGCAAAGTATGTGCTTTATTCCAGAGGCTAAGAAGCAAAGGCCATTATTTGATACACATTTCCTAACCTTCCAGGAAAGATGTTTTCCAGTCCTAATGAAACCCAGTGAGCTGACAGACAAAAAGAACCCCTTGATGCTAAATAAGGCCCCGATCCTGCAATTGAAGCCACATGGAGGAACCCTGCACAACCCCCAGCCTTGATTCAGGACAGAACTCGAGCCCATTAAGCAGGTGCTTTAGATGGATTTAAGCACCTGCTTCAAGTTAAGCACATGTTGTCTATATATAAGGTCCTTCTCCGGCCCCTGTCACCATAGCATCTGAGCACCTCACAGCATTTATTCTCACCACACCCCTATGTGGCAGGGCAGTGCTGTTATCTCCATTGTGCAGATGGGAAACTAAGGCACAATGAGACCAAGTAACTTGCCCAAGGCCACACAGTCAGTCTGTGGCAGAGCAAGCAGTAGAACCTGGGCTCCCAAGTTCCAGCCACTAGGCAAACCTTCCTCCAGACACTTGTGTCTTTCCTGAAGAGGGATGCTTTCTTAAACTGGGACCCCATTGTCTTCAATGGGATTTCATACAGCCAGAGGGGGCTGTCCAGATGGTTCTGGCTTAGAACCTTCCCGTGCTACTGGCCACATATAAGTTCAAGGCTGCAGATAATATGTTATTCCTGCTGGATCCTTTTTGCCTTTCCCAACAGGGTGAGCAAACAGAAAGGACTGAAAAACATTCAGATACTCTCTTGATGAGCGATCTGTAAATGCCCAGGGGCAGTAGATAGAGAGACTGCTAGAGGTCAGAGTCCCAACTGGTGGGAATCGACAGAGTTCCATGGACTTCACTGGGGATGTACGAATTTACACCAGCTGAGGGTTTAGCTCAGCATTTCAGGGCTTTCCCCAGTTGGTGCCACCCTCATAAATATTGTCTCTCTCTTTTGGCATTGAACTAATTCGTACAATCATTCCAAAAACCAGAACAAGTTGCTGGTAGATGTCTTTTATTTTCAGCTGAGTCTTTGAGACTTTGATTCAGTCACTAGGTACTGGGTTTTTTTGGGTTTTTTGTTTTTAATGCCCACAATAGCTTTACACTTCTTCATGATGCTGTCAGCTAAGTCGTGGCCATTAGACCTAGAGGAAGGCACTCTCTGTTCCAGTACAGGTCACAGCAAACAGTGGTGGCTCAACAAAGGGATCGCTGCAAACACTTAATGGCAATGACTCTGTTTGAAAGAGCTCTCTTGTATCACTGAAAAGACCACGGGCGAAAATGTCTGCTGGTGGAACTTCATTGAAATCAATGGAGTTAGGCCAGCAGAGAATTTGGCCCCAAGATCCCTGGCTCTTAAAGGGTGGAATTCACCGCTGTGCACAGGACCTGTGGACCGTTCAAATCCCACTTATACCACTAGGCCACAGTTCTGCAGGAAGCTCCCAGTAGGCAGAGCCCGGCACCTGTTCTGAGTCCTATTAGCTTTAATGGGGCTCCATGCAGCTCAGGGGAGGGGGTGGAGGCACAGGGAGACAGTTGTAGGATCATGTCCCTAATGACTTACGTGGGACTTAAGCGAATGCTCTTCTGGGTGAATGGAAACAGATCTCGTCAAAACTCAAACCAGAGAAGATGGCTTCTGAAGAACAAGCAACCCAGGTGAATTACTTTTCCTTTCAGAACTCTTCTGAGATTTCGGGTCTGAATCTCCATCCCCTTTTGCACCAGTTTTACCCCAGTGTAACTCCCTTGACATCAGTGGAGTCATTCCTGACTGACTGAACAGAATCAGTCCTTTTGTATCTTAGCCTCTCAGTCTCACCAACTGGAGGGTATCTCTGTCATTTCTCTCCCTCTGGCATCCATACCTCTAAGTCTTCAATTCCTGAGTCTCCTCATCTATACCGGTACAACTCCATTAATTTAAATGGAGTTCTTCCTGATTTACATCAGAGTAAATGAGATCAGAACCAGACCCAAAGTCTTGTCCTCCACCGCTCTGTCTCCTTTCATTTTGCTACTCTCTTTCTTAACTACCCCACTTAAGTAACAACATGGATTGCAGTTACACTGGTGTAAATCCAGAGTAACCCCATTAAAGTCAGCAGGGTTACACTAGACTACGGAGCTGAGGGTAGAATTTGGCCCACAGAGTCAATGGGGTCATATGCCTTGCCTTCTCTATTGCATTGGGGAAAAAAAAGCAGTGCCATTCCCAGTTACACACCTAATCTGGCTACTGCTAACTAGTGCTGGCGAGAACTGTGGGAGTTATTTGTAAAGGTAATACTGGCTAATGGTTGTATTATAGGTAAAGCAGTACTTTCTGTAAGAGCAAGGGTCTTAGTTAACGCTGGAGTTTAGGTAATTCTACCTTCCTAAATCCACCTGCCTGAAATTTCAGTTTGACACAACATGCTTCACTTTCTGTACTAAGCTGTTTTGTATTGTGATCATGCACACTGCTGTACCCCTGCCATGTTCCAACCCAGAGATGGCTGCACTTCAATGGTAGGCAATGTGATTCCTGCCTATAAAGACCTCAATCCTCTATTTCTTGTGTGGGCAAAACTCCTCTCAGCTGAAGTGTGTGTTCTGCTGTCCGAGGCACTGCAGGATCAGGTCTATCATTTACATGCTTTGGAATCCTTGGCCCGGTGCCTCAGCTGGTGTCCAGGGGCATAGCTTCACTGAAATCAGCAGGGCCACACCCACTCACACCTGCTGAGGATCTGCCCTGTTAGGATTATACTTCTAGCTGGACGTGCCAATTATAACGTGTCCTGACTTTGTTATTACTAAAACCAGGCTCCACTTTGTCTTACTCATGAGCGATTATTGAGCTGATTAAGATTCAGCGGTACATTGAAATTGACGGTTTATTTTAATTTGGCAACAGCAAGCATTCAGCCCTGCAAGGTCCTGCAGCAATTCCTTGAAGTCTCATCAACTTTAAGGCCAGAAGGGACTGTCATGATCATCTAGTCTGACGTCCTGCACATCGCAGGCCACAGAACCTCACCCACCCACTCCTGTGAAAGGCACATAACCTTTGGCTGAGTTACTGACATCCTCCAATCTGTTTTAAAGACTTTATGTTACAGAGAATCCACCACCCCTACTAGTTGAAACCACTAAGTGACCTTTGCCCCATGCTGCAGAGGAAGGTGAAACCCCCCTAGGGTCTCTGCCAATTTGACTTGGAGAAAAATTCTTTCTCAATCCCAAATATGACAGTCAGTTAGACCCTGAGCATGTGGACAAGACCCCCCAGTCAGACACGTGGAAAGAACTCTCTGTATTAACTCAGAGCCCTCCACCATCCAGTGTCTCCGGCCGTTGGAGATATCTGCTAATAGCAGTTGCAGATGGGCCATAAGCCATTGTAGGCAATCTCATCATATCATTCTCTCCATAAACTTATCAAGTTCAGTCATGAAGCCAGTTAGGTTTTTTGCCCCACTATTTCCCCAAGAAGGCTGTTCCAGAACTTCACTCCTTTGTCTAATTTCAAGACTAAACTTGTTGATGGATCAGTTTATATCCATTAGTTCCTGCGCCAGCATTCGCTGCACCTATTCCAATTTGAGTTCATCTTCCTTAAACATGGGAGACCAGAATTGCTCAGCCCCTTTGCAGAACAGAGCTCTAAGGAAGCTGAACCCCAATTTTGGTTAAATCCAAACTAGGACATAGGTGACTTGGCACATCCCAGCGACACCTAGTGTGTTTCACTGCCTTGATCTGTCCCACAGCTCCAGCCAGCCAGAGCAGGTGCTAGCCACCTCCTCCACTAGGCTAAAGGTTGTGCAAACTCTAGCTTTGAGTTGCAAATGCCTCGATATTTGAATTCACTCCTGGGGCTAGCTCAGGAATAACATCAAAACCTTCTGCTTCGATATTGGTGCTGAGCTAAAAACAACTTTGGGAACCCTGCCTTTTTTGAACACATGGTCACACATTCACAAACAGAGCTGTGCACACGCTCACATACCCCAGCACTCCCTGACTATCTAGCAGCCAGATACGAAGGTGATCAGACCCCTAGAAACTATCGTCGGCAGTTAATATTCATACTATAGTCATGTCCTAAAATAGCTACCTATCTATTAGAGATGGTCAAAAGCTTTCCATAGACAAGTGGTGGGGTTTTGGTTTTGTTTTGTTTTTTCAGTAGAACATGGCTTTTTGATTAAACAGAATTTTTGGTTAAAAAAAGTCCATTTTAATTGAAAAGTGAAAACCAGCATTGGTTCCATTTTTGGCAACCGAAAAATATATTTTTGTTCAAGTTAATACTGGTTAATTTTGGTTGCCAAAACCCAGAATGCTTTCAGTTGTCGATGGAAATCTGAATAATTTTGAAAAAAATTTCAACAAAAAATGAGTCCACATCTTTTTCAGGGGGAAAACAAAATCATTTCCTCAGCTGCTCTGCTGCTGTCCCAGAACGGCCAAACCACCTGAAACTATCAGGCTTCTAGGGGGTGCTAGGTAAGAGGCATATCACCTTCTAGACCAGGTTCCCAGCTGATGTAAATCAGTTTAGCTCTGGTGAAGCCAATGGATCTGTAGCACTTTATACCAGCTGGGGATCTGCCCCTCTGAGTTTTGGCTGTGGCAAATCCCTTACATAGGGGTCAGGGGAAAAAAAAAACCCCAATACCCTGGTGGCTGTGTCAGACTACTGTCTCGAACCCTGCTGTGATGATCATTCCAGGGTATGAAATGCATCTTGATTTCACATGTGATTCTGCACGCCTCTGCACAACAATCACCTTGCACTTCCCCCTCCCTTTCTCTTTCTGCCGTTGAACGGCAGACGGGAGATTTCATTTGCAATAAATATTTAGATTGTGCCTGTGTGTTTATAACACTTGCCGAGAGTGTAACCGGAGCAGCTCAGGCTCTGCAATGACACCTGACGCTGGTGAAAGTTTTCCATCACCTCATGTGGGCCAAACAGCCGCCACGCTGCGATTAGAGCAGGCACGTGGGACCAGTAGCTATGGCCTCTTTGCCTTCCCCCTCCCACGCCGGGGAAATAAGAATAAGAAGACTCAAAATGTAGATTTGGTGAAGAGTTTGCTTCATTGTCCCTTAGGAGCCTGTTATTCCAAAGGAAGGTGGGATTGTGGGGTGGGGGTGGACTGGCGAACCAACCTCTTGCGCCATGCCTTGATGGAGGAACTAAGCTGCCTTGGCATCTAGGTACATTCCCCCAGCACCGCTGGCTCACAGGCACCGGGCAGCCCTGAGGTTTCCAGCGCATCAGGCCTGTTATAGAATTTGTGTGTGTTTTAATGAACGTGTCTTGCTAATGTTTCTTTGGGGGAAAATATTGTTCTTTTGTTTCTCTGTGTAGCCTCTGTAGGACTTTTTGGGGAAGCGCGGCCAACAGTACTAACCTTAGCTTTTATTTTTTTTATTTTTTGGGGGGGTGGAAATAAATCTGTGTGTTCAGTCCCTTCCCTTGTACATATTCCACTTTCCCTCCTTGGATGGCTGCGGGTTGGTTCTCCACTCTGCAGCCTTGAAACTGGGGGGTAGCAGATCACCCACAAACTTAGGAAGATTCTTCCTCGATAGGCAGGTTATTCTATAATTGGCCATTATGGCGTGTTCCTTGCATATTTCTTTGAAACATCTGATACTTGCCGCTGTTGGAGACAGGATCCAGTACTAGATGGGCCTCTGGTCTATTCCAGTTTGGCAATTCCTACAGAAAATTTTAAATTTAGTTCACCAAGGACCAAAATCAAGAAGGAAAAGAGAAAGAGAGAGAGCGAGCCCTTCCTCTTGTTTTAGAAACAGGGGATGGAGGGGAAACATAAGCTCAATTTTATGTGGATTATGAGGCACCTATAAAGAAAGTCATATGAACTGAGACACTTGGCTCTGTTACCTTAATGATACCTACGGTACAATATGTGAAATCTATTACACTATTCTGGATACATATATATGTACGTTTAGAGAGGGAAAGAGAGAGACGAAATCTCGGGGCCTTTATTTTTATTGGCTTCTGCAAAGAATAAATTACACAGTGAGGGCAAGGTTAAATTATTGTAAATGTCTGTATGAAAGGCATCACTTAATTATTAACAGTCTGCTACAAATAAAAGGAACATATGCTAAAATGGTCTGACCTGCTGGATTGTGGGTTGTGTGTGTGTGTGTGTGTTTTTTTTAAACTTATTGGTGAGGCCCAGGTCTGACTTGTTCTCTGTCAGGCAGGCGGGAAAGAGATAGGGTGAGGTTTCATTACTGGGTTGCTTATATCCCTCCCTACCAGATGTCAAGTGAATGCCTAGGAAATAGGGGAGGGAAGGAGGGAGGGACAGATGCCAGGCTCTTTGAAAGCAGAGGACAAACCATCGCATAGGGAATGGGACTGTAAAGCCTTCAGTGAGAGAAAAAAATATGATGTAGGTAGCCCATTGGTTGGTGTGTGTTACATGCCCCCCGCTGTGCCTGATCTACGAGACTGTGACTCAATTACAGGCTGACTCTAGCTCCTTGGCTGTGGTGTGTGGGAATGGGATGGAGTCCCTTTAAGTAGTTGGTGAGCCCTCTAATGGTGCTCACCATGTTCTGTGTTTTAGACGTCGCCAGTAACCAGAGTAGCAGTGTGTATTTAGCTAGGCTTGCCATATCTGTGTATAGTTGGTGAACACAGATATTTGGGCCCCAATTGTGCCCCTGTGGTATCTCTATAGTTTTGTTGCATAAAAAGCAAAAGACATAAAGACACAACACTAGCCCAAGCTACAGCAACTCATGTGGGTATTGCTGGAGGGTCCCAGTTCAATCCCTGATGTCAGCCTAGCGCAGCCTGTCAGCCCAACATTGACTGTGTGAGAATGACTGAGACCGACACATTCGTGACACTGCGCTGCTCACCATAGTCACTTTGAACATTATGGGAACAGCAAGGATAGAATGCAGATCTGGCTGTTGTGGAAGCACAAGCACCACGTCCACTCAAGGAGAATCTTCTTTAGAAGTATGGGGTCTCTGACACACTGGAGAGCAGTTTTGGACTCCTCCACTAGAGGGCATTGGTGTCATTCCAGCCATTTCATGATAGTAGGCTGATGTTGAATTTTAAGGGAAGGTGGCATTGTCAGAGCTGGACTCAGATGAAAGATGAAGCTTTTAGAACTAGTAGGCACGTTGTAATTTTTAAAATTCTGTTTGACTAGGTGAGGAACCATTTTACCCTTCTGATGGTTTTTATATCCACAGTATATCTTTGAAAGGACCAGCGTAGGTGGAGCTGTGCAAAGGAATTGAGACCCACCTACTTGAGAGACCTCCCCAACTTCCCTGTCTCATCTGAGATGAGCAGAGGTGCTCAGGACCGTACAAAGAAGAAGGGTGTTCTCTGTGAAAGACCTGTGGCTTTGGAATTCGCTCTCCCCAGTGGTCTGAAATAGCCCCTCTCTGATGACCGTCCGGGCGTGTTGCAAAACTCCTCTGGCCTTTGAGAATGTGCTGGAGTTGTTCAGCCCAGGAATTGTTGGAGTGGGAAGGGGCTTTCTTGAGTTTTCTGTTGTCTGGCTCACTGGTGGAGAGTTACCCTGAATTGTGTCGCTGCACTGAGGCTGTATTAAAGTTATGCTGAGAATGCATAGAGTGGAGGGGTGAGCACCCTTCTGAACGTACACCTAGATGAAGTAATTAACTCTCTTTCACTTCCTTACATTTAAAATCCTCTTGTCAAACCAGAAGACATCACTTTCCTGTGATTTCATCTTTCATGTCCAGGCCAGAAAGAACAATTAGGACCATCTTATCTGACCTCCTGCATAACACAAGCCAAGGATTTCACCCCGCAGTTCCTGCATTCAGCCCGGTAACTTATAGCATTCATTTTTAGAAAGAGACATCCAAACTTGGGTTACAGAGTAACAGCCATGTTAGCCTGTATTTGCAAAAAGAAAAGGAGGACTTGTGGCACCTTAGAGACTAACCAATTTATTTGAGCATAAGCTTTCGTGAGCTACAGCTCACTTGCATCCGATGAAGTGAGCTTTAGCTCACGAAAGCTTATGCTCAAATAAATTGGTTAGTCTCTAAGGTGCCACAAGTACTCCTTTTCTTTTTGCAAACTTGGGTTAGACGCTCCAAGTGATGGAAAATTTACCATGCCCCTTATTCTGGTGGTTAATTAATCAGTGCCAATTGCACCATTTGCTTCCATGGAAATGTAACATTATTAAGAACATATTTAATATGGATTTTGTTTAGACGTATTTTAATTAAATCTGGCACCTGGAAAGGGTGAAGAGCCAGCACCATGTGACCAGCCAGCTGTCCCCAGACCTACCAGTAAGTGTTCTGCAGACTGCAGTTTGGGAACCTCTGTTCTATGCCATTCATTATTTCATAGCTCTCTGTTGTATCTGTTCTAAGATGCTGCTCCCATTAATAGTAAAAGTCCAGTTGATTTCAATGGAAGCAAGATTGGGCCCTTAGCTCATTGCTTTGTTGTGTCATGCATGGAAGGGGAGCATAGCTCTCTGCTTATAGCAACCGATGGGAACAGAATTCTTCCCTGAAAGGACGTGACGCCACAGGAGGGATATCTTGGAACCAAGAGACAAGCATCCCAAGGCCAAGCAAACTGATGGCAGCAGAGACTGCAACAGACCCCTGGTGCAGCTGAAAATCTCCATCATTCACATGCTATGAACATGAGTGTCCCATCTCCAGAGGACATCTGCAGCCATTCAGGGCCTGTTAGCTGCTGAGCAAACTTAGCTCCCTATTGTGTGTGTAGATGCAGGGACGGAGGACTGTATCTTATCTGTGCAGGTAGGAGTGGGAGTTGGCTGGGGTTGTACATATAGGTTTCAGCTGGATGGTTCTTAACTAGGGTTGTGTGTGGAAGTGTAGGAGTAAAAGATGGTTAGGACTGTGCATGTAGGCCTAGAGTCAATGGTTGTTGACTTAGGTTGTGTCTTTAATTATGATGGTTATGATTGCCTCATAAGGTTGCATGTGTAGCTGCAGGGATCAGGATGGTTGGTTAGGTCTGTGTATGTTGATGTACAGTGGATGGTTGTTAATTAGGTGTCTGTATGTCGGTGTGGAGTGGATGGGTCTTGGTGAGGGCCACATGTGTCAGTGAGGAGTGGCTGGTTGTTGGTTAGGTACGTGGTGGATGGTTGTTGGTTAGGGCTGTGTATCTCAGTGTGGAGTGGATGAGTGTCGGTTAGGGCTGTGTGTGCTGGTATGTGGTGGATGGTTGCTGGTTAGAGCTGTGTGTCTTGATGCAGAATGGATGGTTGTTGGTTAGGGTTGTGTGTCTCAGTGTAGGGTGGATGGGTGTTGGTTAGGGCTGTGTGTGTCGGTGCAGCGTAAGTGGTTGTTGGTTAGGTCTCTGCGTGTCGGTACAGGGAGGATGGTCGTTGGTTAGGTCTCTGTGTGTCAGTACACGGCGGATGATCATTGATTAGGTCTCTGTGTGACGGTGTAGGGAGGATGGTCGTTGGTTAGGTCTCTGTGTGTCGGTACAGGGAGGATGGTCGTTGGTTAGGTCTCTGTGTGTCGGTGTAGGGAGGATGGTCGTTGGTTAGGTCTCTGTGTGTCGGTGTAGGGAGGATGGTCGTTGGTTAGGTCTCTGTGTGTTGGTGCAGGGCGGATGGTCGTTGGTTAGGTCTCTGTGTGTCAGTAACGGCGGATGATCATTGATTAGGTCTCTGTGTGACGGTGTAGGGAGGATGGTCGTTGGTTAGGTCTCTGTGTGTCGGTGTAGGGAGGATGGTCGTTGGTTAGGTCTCTGTGTGTCGGTGTAGGGAGGATGGTCGTTGGTTAGGTCTCTGTGTGTTGGTGCAGGGCGGATGGTCGTTGGTTAGGTCTCTGTGTGTCAGTACACGGCGGATGATCATTGATTAGGTCTCTGTGTGTCGGTACAGGGAGGATGGTCGTTGGTTAGGTCTCTGTGTGTCCGTGTAGGGAGGATGGTTAGGTCTCTGTGTAGATGGAGGAGAGTGGGGTAGAAGCTGGCTAAAGTTTTATGCAGGATGTGTGGAGGGGTGCTGGGGAATAAGGATATTTACCTTTGGTTGGGAGCAGGGCAGGAAAAGGGGCACTGTGGGTGGGTGGGAAATTGTCCAAGAAGGTGCTGCTGGCCTACGCTCGTTCGCACACCTCTCATTCTATTGGTCCTGAAAGGAGCTGCGGCTCTGGGCTATGATGTCGTGGTAGCCGCCAACGGCCATAAAATCTGGGGTCTAAACGAAAGGGAAAAAGTGACAAGGGGAAAAGCGAGGTCAGCCCCACCTTGCAGGGTTCTGCTCTGGAATGTGTTTGCACTCCAGGGTGTGCAGCTCCGGAGTGTGAGTTAGCAGCAGTGTTGAGTTAGTAATATGAACCCTACACAAATACCTCCGGGGCAGACAGGTCCATTTCAGGCTGTGTTTATTTAATAAAGAGCCAGTGAAGTAACTGCAATTTCATTGTCAATTTACTAATGCGTTACAGTTATGTTTCTTAACCTCATTGTTTGGGCTCAGAAGCCAGCGGTGCCCAGCCAAGTCTCCCCACCCCCCCTCTAGTGTAAAACACATTTTATTATGACTAGAATGTCTTCTATTTCTCAAAAATTGGGCGGATTAAGGACCCTTGGCTCCCCCCTTCCATGCACATAGCCCACTTGGCAACGGGTCGGTTTATGAACCTACTAAAAGCCTTTCTTTCTCCTTTTTTTTTTTCTTTCAGAGAAGGAAAAAACACACACATTTTAGAAGTTCATCTGGGAAGAATACAATGGAAACTATGCCTGGAAAGTGAGTAGTCTCTGTGTGTGTGTCTTTGAGGTCTGGGGAGGTCTGATGCATGCACACTCACACCCCCCCCCCCCTAAAAGAGGAATGAATCTTCAAATGGAGCAAGAGGCTGGTTGTCAGTAGGAGCCTGGGGGGTGATCTAGAACCGGGGCTCAGATTCCTTGGGTAGGGGAGAGAAAGGTGTTGAGGAATGAAAGTCTTGTTTGTTTGAGTTTCAAGTGGATTCTTCCCACCCAAGCTTCCTCCACAGGCTTCCTCTGGGGGGCGCTTTCCATCTCCCAGTGCTGTGAGAAGAGCTTTTACCCATCAGGACTGACTTAAGAAAAAAAGAAGCTAAAAGCCTTTTGCTTTTTTCCTCCAATGTTTGTCAAAGTTGGTTTCACAGCCAACCTATGTTTAAAAAGAAAGGACCAGATCCTCAGCTGGTGTAAATCAGCATAGCTCCACTGAAAGCATTGTAGCGAGGCCAATTTATTCCAGCTGAGGATTTGGCCCAAAATCTAGATAAACTCCCCTTAGCATCTGGGTGGCTATAGAAAAAGCAGGGATAATTATTCTAGAATTCTTTCCATCAAGATCCTGAAGGGCAGTGTTATAGCAGGAAGAATTCTAGATCCTTTTCCTGTTAGAAACGGTTGGAAAATAGGGATGGATCTTGAGAAAATGTCTTTGAATTTCCCCCCCACACCCAGCAACATTTCAATGAGAATATTAATGGACATATTGAGATTTTGACCAGCTCTAGTTGCTATGATATGGCCCGATCCAAGGAGTTACCAGACACCCTCAACTCCCATGGACTTCAGTGGCCTCTTGGCACCAAGCAGGTTCAGATGATTGCATGGTAGGACAGTGCGGGCAGCTGGTGTATAGTTCGGGTGGGGAAGGGACACTGTACGCAGGACAGTTCTGGAAATGACACCAATGAGTTCTAGAGTGCCCTTCCAGGCAATGTTGTAGCTTTGCACTGTTTCACTCCTTCCAGCTCTTGGCTCTTTTCGTTTCCCAATCTCATCTCACGCCCTATGCCTTGCCCAGGCTGACTGACGAGCTGCTTCCTTTCTGTTCTTACCCTCGCGGCTTTGCTCTTTTTTTCAGGGCCGAGCAGGGAGCAGAGCACCTGGGGGCGGTGGGTTAGAGAGGGGAGAGCAGTGTTTTTCCTGGAATGCTGTAGGGCAGAGCTGAGTTGGGGCATTAAGCACAGAGAAAGATGGGAAAGCAGCTGTTAAGGGGTTAGCCATTCAATTCCCTGAGCAGTCACTTGTTTCCTGTGTGAGCTTGAGCAGGTGCCTGAGTGCTACCCTACCTGCCAGGCTAGTGAGGAGGAGAAATGCACTGAAGACAGTGAGGTGCTCAGATACAGCGATGGGGGACATTCAAGGACCTTACAGAGATGGGCCGGGGGATGCCTGTAAAGTGGCAGGACAGGGCTGAGCTGGGGGCCTGCTGCGCTGTAGGAGCCAGAGTTAGCTCAACAAAACAGCCCTGTTCAGGTGTGTACGTGTGTGGGTGTGCATCCGTGTGTGTCTGTGTGTGAAATAATTGTTGTGTTGACTTTGAAGGAGTGAGTTTTGAGGAAGATTTAGCTTTGAAATCTTATCTATCTAACCCCATCCACCCCATCCACCTATCTAATCTAATCTATCTATCTATCTATCTATCCCCATACACCACATCTAATCTATCTATCTATCTATCTATCTATCTATCCCCATACACCACATCTATCTATCTATCTATCTATCTATCTATCTATCTATCTATCTATCTATCTATCTATCCCCATACACCACATCATCTAATCTATCTATCTCTCTATCTCTCTATCTATAGATTATCTAATCTAATCACTTTAACTGTAGCAGAGCTGGCATGCTGCTGTAATCTAGTAATTTATACAGCCTCAAAGCAGCAATTTAAAGACCGGGTTTCACTCCTTGTTCTGAAGGCTCTCGATTTTGTTGGTTTAACCAGTGCTTCTCAACTTTTTTCCTTGAAAACAGTATATCTCTGTGTTAACTTTCCCCTGTTGGTTTTAACATAAGGAAGTGAGTCTCCCCTGGATGGACAGGAAAGCCAACATTTAATACAGGGCTTTCCCCACACCATATTTTGAACATATCCAAACGCCTCCAGAGCAGACAGCTGCGATGCCCTGCCCTGCCCTAACCTCAGCCCTGACCTAGAGGGACCACACTGTCTAGTCCATGAAAGGATTCAATTCAGCCTTCATGCCCGATCAGCAGCCGGGCCCCTCTGCAATACAAACTGCCAGTCGTGACAAATTACACGGGGCGGCTTCAGAGTGGAGCTGAGAACTGACCCCACTCGGCTCATCCCAGGGCTGTGAAACTGGACTTGAACCACACCTCTGGCGGGATGCAGGGTCTTTGTCTGGTGAGCAGCCTTGTGCACTCATCCGAACAAAGCAAGCATGGATCTGGGAGTTCGCCTGGTTCTGTAATTAGAGGGCAGATTTCAGCTAATCCCTCTCTAAATGAAGGTCTAATTCCTAGTGTAAAAACTTGTCAGCTGCTTGTTAACAGTGCCTTGGACTTGCTCTCACGTGGGCTTCATCAGTTGCAGAAGCAATTCCACTAGTAACTTTTTGGTTTGGAATGGGAGCGTACCCACTGCTGAATGCAACCTCGTGTCTTCACACCGGCCATGTTAATAATACGCACCTTAAATCAGAGGGTTAGAGGGAAAAAAACCCAGCAGCAGTGTTAGTAGGGAAGGGGGTTATTTAATATTGAATTTGTTTTTTTTTTTTAAATGTGGAAACTTTTAGACACAATCCCGGCCCTGTGTTTAAGTCATTAAAACATCTTTAAGCATTTTCTGGTTTTAGTTTTCTTAGCAGCAGTCCTTTTCCTGGAATGTATTTTATTTTTCTTTTAAGTTGATGGAAAAAACCCCCCATAACCCTCACATTTCCAACAGATTTTTTAAAGGGGGAGGTGGGGGGGAGGGCGGGAAAGGGGGGGGATTAGGGGTGGAGAAACTGAGAGAACAGGGCCCTTTCTGTGTTTTATTTCTAATCCGCAGGAATCCATTTTAGCCTTTTATGGCCGTTGCACTTGCTGACGGGATTTACATTCTCCGTATGTTATCTGAAACATCGCAATTGGTGGCTGTGGAATTGTTTCATGCTTGGGTTAGAGAACACGCCAGTGCTTCTGGAAGGCTCTGGGGTGGGGGAGAGCTGGGCAGCAAGCAGCGAGAGAAAGGGAAAGCTTTAAAAAAAGAGAAGAGGAAAAGAAAAGAGCTAAGCATTTTTTGCAGAAGCTTCAGCCGGCAAAGTTCACGCCCCAGACAAACTAATGTTTAAGTAAACCAGAGAGGGTATTACACGTCCCTTTGATTCCAACACTGTTCTAGGCTAGGAAAGCAGCGATGTAAAAATGCCACCTTGTTACTTGCTGGATCCCCAGCTCGCTGCTTGTCTTTTGAGCTGCATCGGCTGTCTTTACCGACGCACAGATGAGGTTTTGATCCTATCAGCCAGCACCGGTATGGGAAAGTGAGCGGGAGTCCCTTCTGCATTATGCATCAGGGGTGAAACTGATAGCGAAGTGCTGATGGCAGAAGCTTTATGGTGGATTCTGTGGTAGGAGGTAGCCCCAAGATAGTGTGGGGATGAGTGAGGTATGAAATACAGATAGAGAAAAGGATCTAGGGTAGGTAAGTAGATAGATAGAACCCAACTGATCTGTCATTCTCAGGTTTTTATACCACACTATCTGATTGCCTGTGTGTTTGTCTGTCCTCTGTCCTCCTGTCCAACAAATAGTCCTCTCAGTTTGGTTCTTGAGTGGTGGGATCGACTGTAGACGGACAGGTGGACTCTTGGTAGATAATGGAGGCATCCGATTTGGTCTAATATGGCATTTGCAAACCGGCACATTATTTACTCTGCTGTACATTCTGTTTCTTCCTGCCATTCATGCTCCTCGCCTGGCTTGTCTATTTAGACAGCAAGCTTTACGGGGCAGGGACTGTATCTCATTACATGTCTGTGCAACTCCTAGCTCAGTGGGGCCCTGGCATTGGAGTGGGCCTCCAGGCACGACCAGAGTACAAAGGAACAGTAATTAATCACTGAGCCCCACCCTAACAGTGAACCTGAGACGAGCGTAAAGTTTAGTTCTACTTTCCAGAAATAGAGCGGGGTCAACAAAATGTTTCTTTGTTTTTCCTAAACATTTTTGAAGAGAACAAAAAATATTTGTTTTCATCTATATTTTCCCCTGATATTTTTTGTTGTTGTTGAAAACCAGAAACCTGGTGGCAGGGGTTGTTGTGTTTTCCAATAAAATTTCAGTGTTTTCAGGCGCTTCCAGTTTTGGGTTGGAGCCCAGCTTGAGACACCTAAAAGGGGCCTGGTTTATAGATTACATCGTGCCGAGCGCCCACCCATCTGAAAATGAGGCTCATTTGAAGTGCCTCAAGCTGGGCAACCTAAGTCACTAGTCACTTTTCTAAATCGTGGTCACTCCCCACTAGCTGGACTGACTCTGCGGTTGCATTTTATTTTCCCCACCAAAGTTAGCAGGTAGGTCTCTGGAGAAGCAAAGGGAGCCAGTCTATTAAATCAGTCGGGGCCATTTTTACAGAATCACTCTCCTGCCCATGGCCACACTTCAAACTCTTGAGGGAGGGACTCCAGTTTTTTAATAGCTCATGGGAGAACCCAGGAAACATGTAAGTTTTATGGAGTCTGGAGAATATTTTTAATATTTTATATGGGCTGTCTGGAAAAAATGTCTGGAAAAACGTTTTCTATGGGGGGGAAAAAACTGCATGAGCAATTATTTTTGTTTTTCTCTAGCTCCCTTCCTGAATGGAATTACCACAAGTCTGAAAAGGTTCTACGGTCTAGAACCCAAGGACCCGATTCTCAGCGGGTGTAAATCAGCATAGCTCCATTGAAGTCAAGGGACCAGATCCTCAGCTAGGGTAAAGGAAGACAAAGGAGCTGCATCAATTTCCATCAGCTGAGACTCGTGGCCTCATGTGGCTTTAGAGGCCATGGTCTGGAACCCATGTAACTTTGAAAGCTTTTTGAAAGTTCTAGAATTCACGGTGTCCTGAAAGGCTCTGTGTTCTAGAATGTCAGTGTTATAAAAGGTTCTACACAATGTGATTTAAGATCCCTAATCACTTATTTCTAACTCTTTTTCTCGGTTCATTATTTTATTAATTTAGCAGTGATCGAGTCCTGGGAGATAATAGGGTGGCCTATGAATCATGGCAGGGGATCAGTCTTTGCATTCTGTGGAAGAAGAGCAGGATTCTGCGTTGGATTCTGCAGCTGAGAGCATCAGTTGTTTATGGTCTATATGTTTGCTGTAGTTTATGTGTGCTTAGTGTGTGGGTGTGTGGTCTGAGCACGCTCAGTGTATGGATGTGTTGTGCACATGTTCAGTCTGTGTATGTGCATGCTGTGTGTGTTCTGTGCAGGCTCAGTCTGTGGATGTGTGTGTGTTGTGTGTGGGTGTTCAGTGTCACGTGTTCTGTGCAGGCTCAGTGAGTGGATGTATGTTATGTGTATACTCAGTCGGTATGTACGTGCTCAGTGTGTGTGTTCTCTGTGTACTCAGGGCGCACGTGTATTTCTGCTGTGTATTCTTGCACAAATCCCTTTCTAACCTCAGCCAAGTTTTCCTTTTAGTTCCCAATCCAATCCTAATTGGGAACCCAACTTCCAGCTCATTTATGACCAGCAACCCATTTCCCCACGTCTCTGACTCTTCCCACTCCCCTCCCCTCCCTGTGGACAGCATGGGGGGTTAGCCTGCTGGTCCCCTGGCAAAGCCTTTGTTTCAAGGCCTATCTTTGGCTGCAATAAATCATCTGGCATGCGAGTGGGACCCACCACACCCTCTTTGCACAATGCAAATTATGGTGCAGTCTCTGCCTCCCATCACCCTCTGTCTCTCATTCCCTCGTGGGAATCAGGTTACGCTCTCCATCCCTGTGAGTGAAAGAACCCACCTGTGGCTGAGGGGCCTGTTTTAGATTCCTGGGAAACTTTAACCTCTATTAATACCGCTAAATTATTTCTTCACATGGCAAAGTACTTATGTAAACCGATCTCCCCCCACCCTCCTCCCCTTCTTGGAGGAGGTAGGAGCCCTTGCACATATGGCTCTACCTGCTTTCAGGGGGCTTTCAAACCCGCCGCATGCTTCTGCGGTGCTGCTTTGTGTTGAGCAAGAACGGGAACGGGCTGGGAGGGAGGAGCACACATGATGCGGAGGGCGGGGGAAAGAGCGCCATGATAATGGCTCCAAGGGCTGGGGAACAGCAGCAGGTTGTGGAGTTACCAGTACGCTTTTAAGGGAGCTTGTCTGAGCAGTGTTACCAAGCCTATGTCTGATTCAGACCTCCCTAGGGCTGGAGTGGATGCAGAGCAGCCGTCCTGGGATCAACTGGGCCTTGTTCTTGTTCACGCTATGGGCTCTTTGCACTGCACCCACTTCAAAGCCCCTGTGTGCTGCCCGATCGGTGTAAAGGGGCTTTAGTATAAATGAGAACCAGGCCCCATTGAGTCTTTCCAGGGGTGGCACCCATATTCCCAACCACAAGCTTTCTGAAATCATGAGTCAGCTCCCCCCCCCCCCCCAAATCTTATTACCGGCTAAAAAATCAGGACGTTTAAAGACAGTTCTTTTCTGATTTTTGAGACTTTAGGGGATCACGTTTTCAAGCTTTACTTCACTACCACGTGGGCTAGGAACATCCTTTTTTAAAAAAAAGTGAAAGCTGCCTGAAACCCCCATGTAGCCACCTGACTTCAGGAGCTGGGGCTTTAAGAAGAAACACCACAAGTGGTGAGAATTGTCAACACTGGTGTAATTTAAGTCAGAAGCAGGCCTGGGAAACCTGGGTTCAATTCCCACCTCTGCCACAGACTTCCTTTGTGACCGTGGGCAAATCACTTAGACCTGGTCTACACCTAAAACATAGGCTGACCTAGCCTCATCATGCAGGGCTGTCAAAAAATTCACAACCAAGGCAACATCATTAGGGTCAACCTAGCCCCCAGTGTAGACCTAGCTACTGCCTCCTGAGGGGATGGATTTACTCGAGATGGAAAAATGCCTTCCGTCACCGCAGTAAGTGGCTATGTTACAGGGCTACAGCAGCTTAGTTGCAGTGCTTGTAGAGTAGACTTACCCTTAGACTCTGTGTGCCTCAGTTTCCCAGTAAAATGGGGATAATTTAGGGGCACCCCTGGAAACCCCCAACATAGATACTTTTAAATCATGTTCAGACTGATTCAGGTTAATTCAGTAAAGTGCTGGATTAAGCTAAACTTGTTTAAGCGTGATTTAAAACAGTCTAAACATGTCTACATTTTCAATCAATTTAATTACAACACTGCAAGGTTTCTAATGTGGACTGTGTTTTAAAGGAGTTTAGAAACTGTGGGCTTCATTCTTCCTTGTCCTGCACCTTGTGGAGTCATTTACACAAGTGTACAGTGCCTTCCTAGGTAGGGAGATGGGCCAAATTCAGCTGTGAAAGTCAGTTGTGTTGCATCTGCTTACATCAGATTTGCATTTGGCCTAGTCTTTAGCACCAGGCAAAGATGGATCTGTTATCTATTCCCAGAATGTCCACAGGATTTAGGGTTTACTCACTGGAGATCACTGCACTGATATAACTTGAATCAGCCTTTAAACCCATTTAAAGTAGTGCAAAATGCTGTATGGATGCCCTTAATTCAGTTTGAATGGCTTATTTTGATTTAACTTAAACAAACAAACAAACAAAGCCACTCTTAAATGGAAATAAGAGTGTCTGCACTGCTTTTTGCATTACTTTAAAACAGTTTCAATTTGCACCATAACTTACACTGGTGAAACTTTCCCATAGCAAGTCTGTAGTCAACTTTACCCTGCTTTGAAACGGAGATGCAATGTAACTTCTTTCACAAGTTACCCCATGAGCACCCAGCAGGCATTGCTACACAAAGAGCCATGTAGATCGCTGGTATAGGACTGGGGAAAGGCGCTGGAGACTGAACCTGTGTTTCTCTCAAAAACTGAGCAGGTGGACATCAGGTTGGTCTAAGCACAGGGACCAACAGCAGTGGAAAAGGAAACCCTCTGTTAACCGTGGCACTGGCAAAATGGGGGGGCCTCTGTGGGCCTCAGTTTCCCCACCTGTAAAATGGAAATAGCAGTTCTTCCTTTGTCATGTCCATTTGGAGCGTAAACTCTTCAGGGCAGGGACTGTCTCTTATTATGTGTATGCATAGCACCCAGCACAAGGGGGATGCATAGCACCCAGCACAAGGGGGCCCTGATTTCAGATGGGGCCTCCAAGTGCTACCGTCCTACAAAGAGTAATCTGGATCCAAATTGTACAATTGACCCCTCTGTCCAGCACGGCCCCAGTCAAACTCCTAAAATCCAGTCACCATTTGATGGTGATTAACCATTGGATTAAACTACCAGGAGAACTGGTGGATCCTCCATCTCTTGATGTCATCAGATGAAGACCGGGACCCAGATCCTCAAAAGTATTTTGACTTCAAGAGTGGTTAAGCACTTAGATACTTTTGCAGGTCTGGGCCTGGGTGCCTTTCTGGAGGATGCTTTCATCAAACACAAGTTACTGGGCTCAATTCAGGAATAGCTGGGGGAAATTCTCTGGCCCACATTAGACAAGAGACCAGACTGGATGATCTATTGGTCCCTCCTGGCTTTAAACTCTATTAAATCTATTTTCCCTCCCAGGAAATATAACTGTAGTTTGAGATCGACAGCCCCCTAGAAAAACCTCCCTCTGAAAAACAACAGCGCAAAATAATAAAATAAATAATAATAATAATTAATATAATTAATCCCTTCCAATATAAAATGAAATAAGGAACAAGATGCAATTAACAATGTGCAAACAGCAGAGGCTGGAATGTAAATTGTATTTAAATAGGGCTGTGAAGAATGTTGCAGTCCTTTAATGGCTTCTCCTTCTCCCGCTGTCTTGAACCTCCAATCAAGCCCTGCCTGGGTGTAATTTGGTGCTGGAAATTGTTGCCACACGAACAGCTGAAGGTTGGAAAGGTCACCAGCCCCCCGTGTCACACCCTGTCATTTTAGATTAAGATCTGCAAAGGCGACATGGCTGCAAACTTTCCCTGTGCTGCTGTGGCTGCATCCATCCCCTCGGCCGTAATGAGAGGAAGGCGTAATTGGAGTCAACTGCTTGATTATAATAATTGCTACTGTCTGGGGGAAGAAGCATTGGAGGCTGGCAGTTCGATCAATACTGCACCTTTCTGGCGATTGCTGTCTGCTAGGCTGCTCATCAGCAGATGTGCCTGGGTAGAAAAAGGGCTTGCTGGCCTCTTGACCTCTGCTTGACCACTTGTTGACTCGGGGATTTCAGCCAGGGTCAAGGGGTTTCTGGTTGTTCTCTGCTCCTTGCTGGAGGATTTATCCCCTTAGAGGGAAAGGGCCTTTATAAACTTTATCCCCAGCTCTTCACAGCTACACAAGTGGAGAACAAGGTGCCATATATTTTCCACCAGGAAATTTATCATTTTCATTGTGTGCCTCAGCAACAGTCTGTGGGAAGTGTCGCCTGGAGGCTCAGCTGGTCAGTCTGTCACTCCCTGTATATTTCTCTTCGTGGTAAGAGGAAAGTGGGATTAAGGCAGTAGCCTGGGTGCAGGAGAGGTGGGTTCAAGGCATGGCTCTGCCCTGCCACTCACTCCCTGCGTGACCTTGGCTAAGCTGTTTATTCTCTCTGTGCTTCAGTTTTCTGTCTATAAAATAGAGCTCACACCTACTATGTGAAGAGTCATTCGTTAATGTTTGTAAAGCGCTTGCGATCCTTGGAAGAGGGGAGGAAGGATGGTTGTCTAGTGGTCAGGGTTCAGACTTGAAGACTTAGGTCCAATTCCCTGCTCTGTCATTGGCTTCCTTGGGGAAAGTCACGCCATCTCTCTGTGCCTCAGTTTCCCATCTGTAACATGGGGACAATAGCCCTGCTCTACCTCACAGCAAGAGCGCGAGGATAAATGGAGTAAGTGTTAGGTGCTCAGGCACTATGGGAATGGAGGCCAGATAAGCACCTAACATATTAATTCATTACTATTATTTATTAAGTCCTGCTTTAAGTACAAAATGCAATTTAACCCAGCTGTGGAGCGATGACCAAAGCTTGAATAATAACAATAATTAATATGACCAACAATTAATTGAATAATTGTGTCATCAGTATTTTTCAGGTCTAACCAGGCTTTGGAATTTAAGGCATGTCAGTTTCATCAGCAATGTAGCCAGTATCATCTCCAGCCACCGTCACCAAATGGATCTGGCACAATTTTAGCAGCTGGGTAGCCTCTCCGTTTGAGATTGAGCAAGACTCAAACTCACAGTGATCAGGAGGGTAGTAAAGCACTTTGACACTCCGCCACCACCCCTCACCCTGTTTAAAAGGGAGAGAAGTTTTTCAGCTTCTGTTCAGAATATAAAGGAACACATATGGAGATGATGTGACGATTTTTCATTTTGAGTGAAATCTGGGTATGTACCTTTAAGGGATTAGAGAGCACATGACTCTAATCCTACAGTATAAAAGGGCTGCCTCCTTAGGCTATGCTTCCTTTTGGCACTAGCTTTTGATGAGGGAGGACTGGAGTGATGCCTTTTGGGAATGCTAGAAAGTTAGGGTGGTTTGCTAATTGAATCAGGTGTATAGATGTTGTTTCTGTTTAATTACTGAGGGTTCTCTTAGCACAGCCTGGATAGGCACCTTGTGGGGGTTGTTTTTTGTTTTTAGAAAATAGATTTTATATTCTGTATAGATGCAGAGAAGTCAAACAGATCAGGCAGGGGTTGGGAAGAGGCTGGGTGTCAGGTGCCCCGTCTCTGCCTCCACCACCTCTGCTACAGCACCAAAACCCATGTCCTCCTGGATGATGACCACATCACTGGGGGAGCCTTCGTCCTGCATGATGATACATTTGTGCTCGTGCTCAGAGGTTGTGATCTCAATGATGTCATTGTTCCTGCATATGTCAAGCTGATTTGCACCCAGTGGCATTGCAGCCTCTTGAGAGTTTTTCATGGTCAGGAACAGGAAGAGCCTGTTGCAGTTTGTTTGATAGGGATAATGGGGGGTAGGCTCCTTGGGGCATGGCAGTCTAGAAGATTTCAGGCTGCACTAAGACAGACTTTAGCAACCCAAGACATACAGGAGAAAATATTTGGGGTGAAGGTATAGTTTTTACCACAAACCAGCGGCTTGGGTCTCCTTCACAAAATACACAGCTGAACTGTCAATAAATCAAGAAAAGAAATGCCATAAAAGGGAGCGATCTAACTGTTTTGAAAGACAGCCAGCTTTTCCTAGATACTTAAGGCTGGAAAGGACTATTGTGATCACCTTTCTAGTCTGATCTCCTGCAGAACAGAGGGCAGAGAACGTCTGCATTGGTTGCTACATCCTGCCCAATACCGTGTGGTTGAGTTATAGCATCTTTTAACCCCGTCTTGATTTAAAGACTTCAACTGAAGGCTCAGCCTACTCTTCAGCACAGCCAGTCTCCAGAATAATTAATTCATCTGGGTTACAAACTAAAACACGAATTGCAACAGCCTAACCCAGCAGGAAAATAACAATTTATCTGGGCTCCCCCTAGTCCTATATGTATCCATTCTGGAGTCATTAACTCTTTGTCGCTGGATTAACACACTGCAATACTCACTTTTAATACTCTCAGTGACCAGATGTTTCATAGACCTTGGGGATGGCCAGGCCTGCTTATACAACAACCAAAGGGACCCTTCACTCAGTGCTCCAACCAAATCTTTTTGAAGTGTGATTAACTTTCCGCGCCACCCCCTGCCCCCCTCATTGTTTTTTCTCATTTCCACCTAGCCTAAGGCGTGGGAGACCTGGGGTGGGGTCAATTCCCTGCTCTGCTACAGACTCCCTGTGTGACCCTGGGCAAGTTATTTAGCCTCTCTGTGCCTCAGTTTCCCACCTGTGCAATGGAGAAAATAGCACCACCCTGTCTCATGAGGTTAGCGTGAGGATGAGCACATTACAAAGACTGGGAAGCGCTTTGAGATCTACTGATAAAAGAGCCATATAAGAGTTAAGTTTATTATTATATTGGCCCATCCTGGCATCACCTAGGAACATAGGAATTGTCAGACTGGATCAGGCCAGGGATCTAGCTTCAGAGGAAGGTACAAGAGCCCCTGCATTTATGGATAACCTGCCCCCAGAGAAAGTTTCTTCCTAATTTCCATTAAGTTGAAGTAAAGTAAGTAAATTCCATTAAGTTTATGCTTTGCAATAGGTTGGTTTACCCTCTTTCCTCTAAACTCATTTTTAAAAAAAATCCTTGTTACCACAGCTCTGGGCTAGAGAAGGAAGGGTCTGGGAGGCTCCAGGAAATACTCTATGAGAATTTAAGCCCTGCCAACAACAACCTTTGGCCTGCAGCTTCTTTATTAGTGGTGAGTGGAGCTGAAAAAAATGGTTTAAAAACAACATAATTTTCAGGGGGGGTTAAGTACTAATTACATTTGTAATGAAAATTTTCAACAAAACCTCAACATTGAGAAAATGGCAATGCTACAAGAGAAAGAAAGGCCCTGGCTTAACTCTCAGATCCCAGGTGGAGTCCGCACAACTTGCTGAGAGAAGAAAAACATCTTATGTGCAACCTGCCCCCATTTGATCTGAGAAGCTTTGTGATCTGATCAGAACAGAGCCCCATATCCAATTGATACAGTCGCTCCTGAGAGCAGGCATTGCAGTTCATGCAAGCTTATGATGGTGATGATTTGCTAAGTGCCAACAGACTGGTAGGTGCTTCCCAAAGCACAGAAGAAGACATGGTCCCTACTGTTAAGTTCCTGGAATTCAAACAGAGAAGTTAGATAAAACCATAAAATAATCTTGTAGGAAGGTTGCAGCATAACACTACTTTATTTCTTAAAATCCAGACCTTTAACACGCAGGAACTAAAACCATAGCGAGACAAAGCAGGCTGCACCCTACATCAGAGAGGCACAACTCACCCTAACTTGCTGCACGCTGGCTCCTAGCAGACTGGCTCTGATCTGATGCTTCCCTACAGAGCCCCATAGCCTGCAAGCAGGACCAGGAAACCACTTACAAATTAAAGTGACAGCCTCTAATTCCAACACAGTTTTCAATACACCACACCTACCCCAAGGTGCTTACACATTTTCTTTTCCTTTGCTCCTGGTGGAAAGTCTTATGAATGGGCTGAGGCTTCTGAAAAGCAGCCAACTTGCTGGGCAAAGCTCTGGGGCTCTCCAGATATTGGGAATGAGGCATTTGGTCTTAATTAAAAACACAAATCCTAATTCAATAGGAGAGCTAAGCTTGTTATTATCCCAGTAATTCTTGGGAAGATACTGGAATTTCTGGCCTGATGTCATCATCAGGACTTGGGAGGGACTGTGGTTACCCAGAACTCCGAGCTGCTGCTTTACAAATCTCTGCGAACAGAGCAGTACCATTGTGTTATAGTCAGGAACTGGAATACACTCCTTGCCTAGGGGAAGTAGTTTAATGCAGCTGTGGGTAAGCCTGGAATTGTTAAAGGCGCCTAACCCAAATCTCATTTGGAGTTGGGCACCCAACTTTCAAACTCCCACCCTGAGCCCCTTTTCTGGAGATGGAGGAATTAAAAAGGCCATGACTTTTATTAGTAATATTACAGTAGGGCCTAGAGGCCGCATTTTGTGGGCCTCTGTACAAACACATAGCAAAAGGCAGCCCCTGCCCCGAATCTAAATAGACAAGGCAAAGGGTGGGAGGGGAAACTGAGGCATAGAGAGGAGAACACTCAGGAATAGAATCCAGGTCTCCTGTGTGCCCACCAGGGCCTTATGCACTAGCCTACACTCCCTCCCTACCCAAAATTCCCCCTCCCGACTTTGCAAGCCAGAGGTGGGAATGGTTCAGCCAAGGTCTTCAGTTGGTGTCCTTTACGTGAGTTGGGAGGGAGAGGCCTGCCACGGGGGGAGGTCAGGCACTTCTCAGCCATCATTAAAAAGGGATCTGTTAAAAAAAAGAGAGAGAGAGAGAGAAAGGAAAGAGGAAAAGAAATAGTAAATGCATCAAATAATAATAAAAACTCACCCTTTTTTTTTTCCACCCTGAATGTATGCTGGTGCAGTGCATAGGGGATTAATCTCTTAAAAAATAAGTGCCATGTGAGTAGACAGGCAGTGATTAAGGTTTTAACTGATCAGTCTGCATCTGACAGTGAACCAGCTATTATCTTAACGGAATCAAACGAACATTCAGAGCCTCTGCTCAGCCCCAAACATGAAAGGAGATGTCATCTGCTGGCAGTTGGCAAGCCGCAGGGGGAGAAAGAGAGAGGGGAGCGGGGAAGCAAACCAAGGGTGAGAAAAAGAGGGGAAGAGAGGCGCAGCTTGGGGGGGGAAGAGAGAGAGAGAGAGGAGGAGGGGGAAAACAGGGAGGGAGGAATAAAGAAGGGAGGCAGAAGAAGAAAAAGAGACAAAAAGGAAAGGAAGGACAGAAGAAATAAGGAAGGAAAGAGAGAATAGTAAAGGCAGGGCTGGGATTCTTCTCTCCCATTAAATTTCTCCCCTTCCCGCTGTCCTATTTGGTTAAGAATCTGCTCCTGGACAAACAGGTTCATTTCCCTTGTGCTCCACCATCCCCATGAAAATGTGGGGCAGGAGTCTTTGCCTGGGTCTTTCCCACACTCCCTGCAGCGCCTGCTGTCAAGTTCTTCTTTAAACTGGGGAGGTCCAGCACTCTTGAACCTGAGGTCAAAGCTGAGAGGGTGGAAAAAAATGGCCTTCAGGCCAGGGTAAGAAACCAGGGCAACAGAGCTCTTAAAGTGATAAAAGGGCTTTATCTAGAGGCACTTAAACAAAACACACAAGGCTGAGAGAAGAGGCTGTGTCAAGTATCTGCCATGGCCATAGGGGAAACTGCAAATCCCTGACACAATATAAAGGCTCTTTCTTTAGACTAAGTAATCAGTGGAAGTAGATCAGTATGCTGTAGGGTCGTACAGGCTGGTGCAGGTTATCTCCAGTGCGGATACAAAGTGGGGCACCATGGATTTACTTTGGCTGTGTGGGCCGGAAGCCAGCTTATTTGCGGCAAGAATTCACACGAGCCACGGGCATGGAAGTGGGTGATTACAAAGGCAGAGGGGTACAGGCGTGCAGAGCAAGGCCACGCAGAGAGCTGAAGGGGTGGGTTTGGAGAGAGACAGGAAGCTAATGAAGATGACAGAGGGCAAAAGAGTCCCATTTCCTGGAGTGACACTGTCACCCAGCCTCCTGGTCTCCACTCTGATGCTGGTTTAAATCAGTGTAGTTCACTGACTTCAATGGAGTTACAACCTGTTTACACCAGCTAAGGATTTGGCCTCTAATGTTTAAAGAGCAGAGGTGAAATTCTGGCCTCTTTTGAAGTCAATGGCCAAGCTCTCATTGGTTTCAGTGGAGCAAGAATTTCACCCCAGACGATTTAGGGAGACCGTACAGGGGGGAATTGCAATAGCCAAGACATGGAAAAGGCAGAGTGGGCTCCAAGGTAGGGACAAAATCCCATCTGTGAGGTGGGCATGGTCAATCCTGGGTTAAGGAGGACCCCAGGATTTATAGCCTTGAGGGCAAAGTACAGGTTGGGTTGGAAGCAGAATGCGAGACATGGAACAAAGGGGATTTGTTAGCCAGGAGGAAGCTATATTCCCTAGAAAAGGGGGCCGTGGCCCAGAGATGACCGAGCCAAGACAGACAGGCAAATGGGAAAGGGCAGAGTTGGAGAGTGAGCCGGGGGGATGGAGATCCCATGCAAAGGAGCCAGGGTTAAGCCTGGCAAGGGGAGGGCCCAGTAGGCGAGGAGAGGGCAGAATCTGGAGTTGCTCCATAGTGCCCAGGGAATGAGAGGAAGAAGCAAACGTCCACCAGAAATGAAAATGGGCAGCCAGAGCAATGGACGGCAGCCAGGGGCCCCAGCCTTGCACTCTGGACACCCAGGAGAGAGCCAGGGCAGTAATCAATGGTGTCAAAATCCAGCTGGCTTCCAGGAAGGTGAACGCTTTGCAGCTAACCTGTGCACCAGTTTGGTGACCTCTAGCTTCTACGGAGCCAGCGAGGGGCGGAAATACCCACGCCCTAGGCTCCCAACACACAGGCAGGGGTACGGCCTGCCTCCAGCAGCCTTCATTAGTATGATTGCTGTGCTGGGGCGTTCGGCTCTCTGCCTCAGCAAGGTCTCCCCTGCCGCCCCCTCCCTATGTCCACCCATTAGGGCCGAGTGCCCATGTCCCACCTATTAAGTCCAACTCCGAGGGCCTGATCCCGCAACACTTTTTCACGGATGAGCTCTAAGGAGGGATTTTAGTGGGAGCTTGGTGACTCACTAGGCTGGGGCTGATAAGCCCCTCACAGTAATCTCAGAAAGGGCAGGGTATCTTCTCTGATTAAAGGCGTGCATCCCTCTCATTTGGGATTCAGTCACACATTTCACGTAGGGGGCCAGTTCCTCCCTCAGCGAGGGACGGGCACCTCTGTGGGTGGGTAATGCCTCTCCCCAAGGATAGGTACCACACTTTCCCCATGAAATTGCATCCACAGTCAGGGCTCATCTCCCCATCTCATGCAGGGCCTGGCAAGAGGCACTTTCTAAATGTCACCTGTGGAGCCCCAGAGCATCTGTCGGGGGGTACCACACTGCTTGCCATTTGGGGAGGAGGCGATTTCAGCATTCCTCTGCCCCACACTGGAAATACAACTCTCCTAAAGTCCCTCTGTCTATCACTTGAAGGGCTAGAGTCCCTTACAGCCCAGCCTGGCAAATTGGCACCTGACAGCTCCCAATGGCCAACTCGCATCCCCGTCGGGCGTGGCGAGTTGCAGCCTGCTCCGAATATTTAGGGGCCGGGAGGATATGAATTTCCCCCGGCAGAGACACAACTGCCAGGTGGTTATTTCCATGTGCTCTCCCTCCTGACTCCATCTGTCTGCATGGAGTTACCGCTCTATGCCAGGAGGGTCCGCAGGACCGCCAGGGTCACGACTGCCCCATTACGGGGTGAGATTTATCATTGGCAGGTGTGCTGCAGGATGGTATATTATCCAGGATTATGAACTGTAACAGGATAATCTCTCTAATGTAATTCAAGCTCTCGACATGGCTTATGGCTCCTTAATGTACCTCAGACTGAAGAATTACAAGAACATTCTTCCCCCTCCCTCCCTTGTCAGCTCCTAAATGATTTAGGCAATCGCCTGAAGCCAGATCTTGGCCTCCAGTCATAACTCAGTGCTGTTCAGTAAATATGATGAGGATGGAGTTTTCCCTGCTTTGCTCGCTCTTTTCCTTCCATGGTACTCAGTCCTCACCTGCCCCTCGGGGGGGGGTAGGAGTGGGGGGCAGACAGAGCCAGGGTGTTAACTGACACCGCCCCTTCCCCAGGGCTTTTCTCTGTTGTTATTTTATAGCTGTACCTTCCATGGCTAAGTAGCTGCCCTGCAAACCCCAGCAGCAGGGCAAGCCGTTGTCTCGAAGGCCGGAGCACTTTGGCAGCCACTGAGCTATAAAGATAACTTCTCCACTGTGGGACCCTTGCTCAGTGGGTCCGGCTTGCAAGTCCTCTGATGGGACCCTCAGCCAGCCTGTGGCTAGCTCACCAAAGGGGAATGGCCTACAATCTGGTTAGAATCCCCGAGGGAATGACTTGCTTCTCCAGCACCACCTTTCCCCAGCCCATTGAGCCTAGAGGGAGACAATCCGGGCCAAGGTTTTCAGAGGTGACCAGTGACTCGATCAGTCTATCACTTAGGCCCAGATCTGCAGAGGTTTCAATGGAAGGTAGGAGCTTAGGCCTCAATGATTGTGGCTACCCAACCTGAGAGGCCCTAAAGGGCCTTGGCTGTCAGATAGTGCTGAGCACCCTCCCCTCTGAAAATCAGGCATCTCAGATTGGTTGCCTGAAGTCACTAGCCACTTTTGAAACTCTTGGCCTCTTGTCCCCCTTGTAACCGTGACAACTAGCTTCACGAGGACTCTCTGATGCCTTTGGAAAGACCCACCCCTCCCTTTCTTGGAAGATCTTCTCTATGCTATTCACGGGAAAGATCGATACCCAACCAGCTGAAGGAAGTCTTTGTTCTCCTGGAAGCTTCTCCAAGACACAGCGTCGTAAATCTCCACTACCAAACCTCCTCACACACCACACCTCACATCTGTGCTCTCTCTGCCTTCCTAGCTCATCCTCCACTGGAAGGCATGGAAAGACAGGGTGGTCTAGTGCAGTGGTTCTCAAAGCCAGTCCGCCGCTTGTTCAGGGAAAGCCCCTGGCGGGCCAGACCGGTTTGTTTACCTGCCACGTCCGCAGGTTCGGCCGATCGGGGCTCCCACTGGCCGCGGTTCACCATTCCAGGCCAATGGGGGCTGCGGGAAGCGGCGCAGGCCAAGGGACTTTCGCTGAACAAGCGGCAGACTGGCTTTGAGAACCACTGGTCTAGTGCACAGAGCATGGGCTGAGAGTCAGGAGACCTGAGCTCCGTCACCAGTTCTGACGCTGATCTGCTTCATGAGTTTGGGCAAGTCATGTCCACTCTCTGTGCTTCTATCTCCCCTCCCAGCTGTTGTCTGTATATTGTAAGCTCTTTGGGGCTGCAGTTAGCTTTCACAAGGCCTATGTACAGCAACCAGTACACTGCAATCCTGATTCTGGGTGTGACCTGCCAGTGCTACTGCAATACAAATAATTAATACTAATCCACTTTCCTTTCTGCGGTCCTACTTCACCTTCAGGTAAAATAACCGCTGAATCGAGTGCAGGTCAATTGAGAGTCAGCAATCTGGTACCGAATCAGTTTGCTTGTTGTCAGCGGTGGTTATTACTTGTTTATGCCCATGGCATTCTGTACCCTTCCATTACATTAAGAGGGTTTTTTTCTTTGTTTGTTTGTTTGCAGTCCACTTTGATTACTGCGCCTCTCATCATTGTCTTTTTCCCTAAAGAACTGGATTGGGGGGAGGGATGGTATTAGTGGAGAAGAAGTTAATTCATTTCCCATTGCAGAGTGTCAAGGTAAAATTCTGAAAAGACAAGGAAATAAAGGGAGACACACACACACGCACATGCCAGGAAAATAAATAAATAAATAAAGACAAGAGAGAAGAATAAAGAGAAGAGAGAGAATAGGGTCGAACGATAGAAGAATAATGAATAAGAGTGTGTGATGAGATATCAAGGCTAATGTAGAAGGAAAGCAGGGGTTCTTGTTGTACACAGACGTTACACAAGGGCCACTACACAAACCTAGATTCAGTGCCATCTCCGCCCCTCCCCCCCAAAAAAACCGTTTTGGAAAGTTCCGATCCAAATGCAAACCTTGTAGCTTGGCCCCGAAGGTTGTTCTGAGAATTATGCAGCTGATGACTGATGGAAGTTCCTTAGATTGGAAGCTTTTTGAGGCAGGGTTCGGTATCTGTACAGTGCCTAGCACAATGGGGCTCCTCAGTGCTACCGTAAAACAAATTATTATTATTAATAATAATTAATAATCAGTACTACCCCTTTCAATTTGTCCAGAGTTCTTCTGTCCCCCTTGAGTCCCTGTTCTCCTGATTCTTCTCCCTTTGTGCCGATTAGCAAGTCCCACCATGCACTGTTGTTCCTTCTGCAGTCTTTTCATCCCCTTTCCATTTAGTCTGGTCTCCTCCATGCTGTGGCAAAGGGGCAGGGATTTGTCCAGGTGATGTCAAGATTTTGCACCCTGGGGGCCTAGCTAGAAATGTGTACACAATGTATCCTGGCTGATGCGTTACCTCCCACCTGCCAAATGTACCAAAACTCCCAATCAGTGAAGTGGGTGCATTTATATAAAGCTGTAATAGGTGGGCAGTGGGGTAGCTGAGCAGAGGGCCCAGTCCAGGCATCCAGTGTTTATGCAAAACCACTATTCACATTTTGCTCTAGTCAGCCCCTCATCGGCAGCCTCAGAAGAAAAGCCAACGTCTGAACGGGCCACGGAGATTGAGCAACCCCTTCCCACTGCTCAAAGCCCTCTAGCTCAGATGTGAGGCATGCTGGTAGGAGGACAGTGTGGGGAAGTTTGCCAGCACTGTACCTGCTCTGGGGATAACCACAGGACTCCAGTCTCCAGGCTTGGGCACATTATGCCTCGCATACTCCCAGCTGGGATGAAGGATCTTATGTGCTTAAAACATGAGAGCGTGACTTGAGAGGGCTGCTTTCTATTCACAGCTGGGTCCCAGATTTACCATGTGAGCATGGGGAAGTCACTTAAACATTCTCTGTCTCGGTGATCTCAGCTGTAAAATGGGGCTGTCAATATTTTCTGTACCTACTTCACAAGGGGGTGGGGAGACCAGGTTAACTGATGGTTGGATAACACCTGGAGATCCTTGGGTGGACATAAGAACATAAGAATGGCTCTATTGGTTCAGACTAAAGGTCCATCTAGCCCAGTATCCTGTCTTCCTACAGTGGCCAATGCCAGGTGCCCCAGAGGGAATGAACAGAACAGGTAATCATTGAGTGATCCATCCCCTGTCGCTCATTCCCAGATGGAAGATGCTGTTGAAGTGCAAAATGTTATTATCAACACGTAGTCCATCCAGTGCTTTGCAGTGGCTGCTGGGCAGATGTCTGATGCACATTGATGGGCGTCAAAGGGTGGGTGCCAATGAGGTGTGAGACGCAATCATTGCAGATCTGTGATTGCCTAGGCAGGTTCTGTTAGCCAGATCATAATCTCCTGAGCACATCCCCATTTTACTGCATGCAAAGGCAGCATTGCCTAGTGGATAGCGCACCAGATTAGCACTCAGGCGATCTGGGTTCTAGTCCCAGCTCTCTCGTGGCCTACTGGGTGACATTGGGCAAGATACTTCATCGCCCTGTGCCTCAGTTTCCCCATCTATAAAATGGAGCTAATGATACTGACCTCCTTTTTAATGTGCTTTGAGGTCTATAGAGGAAAAGGGCTATAGAAGAGCTAGGTATTATTATTATTGTGTGTTTATTGGGCCAGCAGTATTCTGGAAGGTGGGTGTCTACATTAAATAGAGAAAGTCTGGAGCAAAATGAGTCTCTTCCAATGACATCCAAGTCCTGCTTTTCTAGGCAGAATCCACCCTGGTCATCCTGGTGGCGAGCCCCTTAGTGCATCATCCATCTTTACACTCTCCTCTAGCTCTCCATTCCTGTTCCTTCTCTACTTGTAATTCCATGCTGTTCTGCTAGGAGGAGCTGGCTGATCTTACCCCAAACATATCCGCTTAACCCCCCTGAGCAACTGCTTTGGTGCCCTCTCGGAGGTCAGACAGGAAAGACAAATTAAACTCTTTTTAAGAACAGGAACTGGAGAGATACAGACTCCACCCGGTAACTGGCTCTTAAAATAAACACCAGAAACAGGACGGGGAAGGGACCCGCTGTGGCTTTGGAAAGAGAGTGACTTTGAAAGAACGATGGGTCTGTGCTACAGGTTTTAGGTTAGAAATAGCTTAGTTACCTGTGTTCTTGTAAGAATATGTGAGATGTTAAAAATGCTGGTGCGTGGGAGAGGACAGATGGAAAGAGAAGGAAATGGGAAAAGAACAGGGAAGAAAGCAATATGAATGAATCAGATACATAAAGACGAGACAATGAACAACTAAGAGAGAGATTAACTAAGCTGACCTTCAGCAGAGGTGGAGATAAGGAGGTACACCTGCATGAACATGAGATAACTGTGTGCTATCAATACTGTAAGCTACTTGGGCCCCGATCCTGTGTCCGCAGACCCCTGGCCCTACCCAGAATCCCCAGAAGTCAAGGGGGCTCTGCATGGGTCCACCCACATGGAGCCTACAGCTGCTAGAGTGACTACATAACTTGTGTATGTGCACACTACACACCTTGTGTTGACGGTGCTTGTCCTCAGGAGGTGCGTGTGACTCGATGCAGGGGTCAGCGAGGGGCATTGTGGGACAGCTCCTGGAGGCCAGTAACAGCCGACATAAGCAAGGAAGTGTCTACACTGACACCGCGTTGACCTAACTACATCAACCTTGACTCTACGCTGCTCAGGGAAGTGGTGTCATGAAGTTGGCAGAGTGGGGAAGTTTCATCAGCGGGAGTGAAATTCAAGTGTAAACACGTCCACAGCTAGGTTGATGTAAACTGCCCTGCTATTGACTTAACTGTGTAGTGTAGACCAGGTAAAAGATTGGAAGCTACCAAAACAGTGGGTACTTTGGGGCAGGGGCTATCTTTGTCCCTCTTGGTGTTATACAGTGCCTAGGGCAGGAGGGTCCTGACCCCTGGCTGGGGCCACTAGGTACTACCACGTGACAAATAAATAATCATAACAGAAGAGAGTGAATGAATTAAACGGAAGAGAAGATGAAGAAGTAGTTCAAAGAGACGCAGAGTAGCAGATGGGAAACAATAAAGCCTTTGTAATTACTTTGAGGGGAGAGCGAAAGAAAAGACAGGAGCTGTGTGAGTGCCTGCATGGATGCTAGAAGTGTATAACAAGAAAGCAAAGAGTGTCCTCTTGAAATCGAGAGGCAGAGTGTGTCTTGTTGAAGCATGACGCCCTCTCTGATCCCCAGCCTGTGGGCCAATGCACCATCCAGTGAAATTCGGGCAGCTGTATTTACTGTTGCTATTTGTTGTTGCCCTGGCAGCTCCTGGGGATGTGAATTTTCTGTGTCACTGACTGAGAGGATTCCAAGCAGGGTTTTTGATAAGTTGTTTTTTTGTAAAACAGAGAGAGAGAGAGTGAGAGAGAGAGAGAGAGAGGCTACAGGCTATAAGCACGGTTGGCAGGGGCTCTTAACTGCTCAGCTGCCAATGCCGTTTGGATGGAGTGTGAGGTTAAACTAGCTGAGAGAGTTTTTCTCCTTGTTAGGGTTTAATCTGCTGGGATAGAGGGCACTGCCCTTTATTATTCCTGCCTTAGATGGTAAATATAATAATGAATGATAATACTATTATAATCCTTGCCTTCCCTTACGGAAAACCCCTATAGAGAATGATCACCTCTCTATAGTATTTTTAACTCAACTTTTAGGATTCTGTAGGAGGGATATAAGTTCTGTAAAATTGCATAGGGTTTTAGAGGAATCTTTATAGGGTTCTCTTGGTTTCATCCCCTTTAAATGGTATAGGGGTTTTAGAATAATTTCTGTAGACCCCGACTTAGTTTCTTTAGAGCCTTCTCATTGAAATTTTGGAAGGGCTTTGCCACAAGGGCTGCAAAAATTCGACTTCCCGGGGGCAGGTGATTGTGCTTTGCTGAGCGAGTGAATGCTCCTTTGGGTTTTTTCATTCCCATCCTCTCCCTAGTAAAGGGGGGTGAGTAATTTTGAGCCAGGGCTCGTAAGTGCTCATGGTAGTCCTGCAAGGCTGTTGCACCCTTATAGAGATGTCAGCCAATTACTTAACCCCAAGTATTAGGAAATTAAACCCCAACCATCCTTCTCTGACAGGAAATAATAACTCTCTTCCTGGCCAGTTCACTCCATTGACTCTCTTCAGCTCATCACTCCCTGTTAACTCACCTCCATCCCCACAGGCCACCTTTCCCCCAACTCTGCTGAGGGGCCTCTCTCGTAACCACTCTGTGCCTCAGTTTCCTCATTAGTGAAAGGAAAAGCCTAGCAGCTACCTCCTGTGAAAGTGATGGAAGAAGGAAATGAAGTCCAAACTGAAATGCTCTGGACTCTGGTGGTGTTGATCGGAAGGCCGAGAGCCAGGTAAGAGCCCACCTGGCATATGCCCACAGCCATGGCTGTGGGTGGAAGTAGATTTCATACCCTCCAGGGCCTGCGGCTCCCGCCACTTGAAAGCCCAAAGTAAAGCACGGGGGGTTTAATCTCACCATAAATAAATGCAAAATCTGAGCATAATCCTCTGCTCCTTTGTTTTCAGTCAAGCAGAGAGTAAGGGTGTCTGTCCCCTCCCGCACTGCACATCTATCAGCATGCAGGGAAATCATCATAATAATTCTTTCTTCTTTGGTTTATGCTTTGGGTAATTAGTGTATCATGAAGAGATAGCATTTGTGGGCGGGGGGTGGGGGGGAGAAGCTGTTTATACAGTGAGATCACTGGCAAAGCATCTTCGAACTGTCTTCCCCTTCCCAGGCAGCACCTCGGAGTTAACCCTTTCCTTGCCATGCCAGGGAGAGCAGGAGACTTTTCCTGCTCAGTTGGGACCTGGTTTTAACCTCACCTTGCTGGGGAAGGAGAGACTGTGACTCCAGGCTGCGTCTTGGAGCAAAGGACACCCCTTTGCACAAATGTGGGGCTGTCCCGTTCTTATATCTGAAAGAGCTTCCCGGGTACAATGCTGGGTTGCTCTATGTTGTCCTCATTTTACAGAGGGAGAAACAGGCACAGAAAGGGATGAGACGTGACTTTGCCCAAGGTCACAGAGCAAGCCAGTAACAGAACCGAGGCCCAATGCAATCTTATGCTCAGAGAGACCCTCTGTCTTAACCCCTTCTTTCCCAAACTACAGAAGGAGCCCCTAGTAACCTTCACCCTCCCATGCATACGCTTGGCAGAACGTAACCCTTTCCTCCCTGGGGCAGGAGAGATTGTGGGAGCCAGCTGGTTTGGCACATGACTGACATTGCTAATTAGCAAAACGAAGCCAGCTGGATTCGACTCAGACCCCAGAAGCGCTTGAGATCCGATTCCCTTCCCTTCAGGCTCCACTGGTGGGCGTTTTGGTTTACGCGGTGTCTTTTTTTAGCCCTCTCTGAGACTCTGTGTCTTGTTCCCTGGATGCCATTCAAATAGCTGCTCATCCGCTTCCTGTTCGATTGTCAGAAAGTTTGAGGCAGTTGTCATCACCTGTTTGCATTTCCCCGGCTCTGGGATTTCCCCAGGTAAAAGAGGAAACTCCCTCTACTGTGACACATTCCAGCTAAGCATTCAGCTGCGGGAAGAGGCATCAACCACCCAAGGCAGCCCAGGGACCAGGAAGCTGCCACTAAAGGATGAAGGGACTTGCAGCCAGCGCACCAATAACTTTCCTCAAAGGTGTGGTCAGGAGTTTTTTTGACCGGTCCACTCAGCTCAGGGAGTCAGTGGCTGTTTAAAAAGAACCATGTCGAGGGGGCCCCATGAGACAGATGAATGCCAGGAGTGTGTGTCCACAGTCGGGACAGGCTGTGCATGGAGTTCGTCTCTCCGGAGATCTGGGTTTCTTCTTTCTCAACGTTTTTGACTCATTTCCTCGACTTGCAGTCAGATATTTATTTAACCTTGCAACTGAACTGCATCAGGAACGCCAAGTTTGGGGGCTGCAAGCACTCTCGCTGATGCTGTGTTTACATACGCAGGCACACACATGGTTCTACATCCCTTGCATGCATGCAAACCCAGTACATCCGCATGCACCAATGCACATGCATGTACCGTGCATCAAACTCAGTCCCCAGGCAGCGATACAATATGCAGTTACACGCATACAGGCAAGCACATGCATGAACCCATATACATAGCCCACAGTACAGGTACAGGTATACATATAATATACACCCACAACACTAATTTCATATGATGATAATAATACCGTCCTGCATTTCCATTGTCTCTTTTGCCTTGACAGACCCCAAAGCCCGTCTCAAAGTGATAGAACTGCACAAAGGCTCCACTTCTTCCACTAGTGAAATGCAATCCAATCTGGGGTGGAGCCCAGCAGCTATGTAAGAGCACACAGCACCAACACCCACCAATTCAGACCAGGAAGTGGAGAAGGATCCTGTTTGGCCAGCAGATGAGGACTAACACCGCTACTCTTACAAAAAGTACCATAGGGTCTTTAATGACCAAAAGTTGTCAGTAGGTTGTATCCAAGAGACAGCACATGCCACAGCAGAGCGCCTCCTACTGCAGTGATGGAGTCATTAATGACTTGGAAGAAAGAGCATGCCCAGCTCAGTCGCCCATGTTGCCCCCTAGCAGCATCCTGGAGTATTAGGGTCAGCACTGACCCACAGAGAAGAGCACCGCCTATGAGCCCCAATGGCTCCCTATCTACCTATACTATATAGCCCCCATCACTGTTGTACCTGAGCAGTGAGCACCTCACAATCTTTAATGTATTTATCCTCACTACTTCTCCCACCCTGTGAGATAGGGCAGGGCTATTATCCCCATTGTACATATGGGGAAACTGAGACACAGACAGGCTAAGTGACTTGCCCAAGGTCACAGAGGGGCAGAACAGGGAACTGGAGCCAGATCTTCCAAGCCATCGGCTAGTGCCCTGACCACTGGGCTATCCTTCCTCTCCCTGTAACACCGCACTCCCCAACATCATGCTGGGGTATTAGGGTCAGCCCTGACTCAGAGGGAAGAGCACGCCCGGCTTAATCACTCGCCCTGCTTCCTGAAGCAACATGGGCTGCCTTTGATCTGAAACAGCTTTAACCTGCACGAATGGAGAACAAACAGCTGAAACCTCCTGAGTGGGGGCCACAGGCACATTTCACACCCTGCCTGACGAGCCAGAGAAATCTCATCCTTGCTAGAGCCGGAGACACACAAAGCCAGTTGACGACAGATTTCCAGTGAGAGGGGAGAGACAAGGAATGATGGTACTAGAAGCTGAACAAGGGTCCAGAGAGGGGGCAGAATGGGGGCCCACATCAGTGAAGATGAGGGCTACCTGCTGAATCCAACCTCCCACCTTCCCACTTCCAGTGTCTCCTTTAAGATGGCATTGTATGGTCATATACAGAGCTGGGCAAACTACCCACAGCTATGCGCTGGGATTTTTAAATGTGTTCACATTGGCCATGCTCAGACCACGAGTACCCATAGGAGGACATTTCCGGGCACAGTTGTTCACAACCAGCCAATACCAAAGTCGCACGAGTGGGTATTCATACAGGAAGTGACTGGAGATCCCTCCAGCGAGGGAAGAGAAACAAAATCCGGTGTTTTATCTGACTAGTTGCCACCGAGCAGTGCAGCTAGAAGAGCAAAAGGCATGTGGGAGAAGTTTACAAAGGATGCTCCCATATAAGCTTGCTCAAGAAAAGTCTCTCACAAAATATCACACGTGCAAAAACCCATGTGTTGACTCATTCTGAATAGCAAAGACGGGCCCAATCCACAGCCCAGTTCAATCAAAGGGAAGACGCCCACGGATGTCGGTGGGCTTTGGATCCAGCTGTAATGTGCTGGGGAAGCAGCTATCAGCCTTTGAAGTAGGCGGCTGAAATTAGTGAAATTCGATCCAGGTGTTAAAGATCCTGAAAGGGGGAAGGAAATCCCTTTGGTCCTAGAGTAACAACAGCACTTTTATTTTCACTTATTTCTGTATGAAGCTGATGGAAATATTTTATTATTAATTTAAAAAAAAGCCGCTTGAAGTCAGAAGTGGTCCCATTGCAACCTGCTCCTATAGAGCAGCCTATGTGCCCCACGCCTGCTGTGTGTAACCTCCCCCTCCTCGCACACACCCACCCACCCTCCCCCACCATGTGCTGCTGGGGATTAACCCCCGTGTGCCTCTGGGAAGTTTAATTATCCAGTTCAACAGCAGAAATGACAAGCAGAGAGACTGCATGTGCCATGGTAAACTAGAGATTGCCACGGTGTCCCTCGGGCCAAGATTTTAGAGCGCGTATGGGAGGGGAGGAGAAAAGTGGCATTAGTCCTGGAATTTGAAAGCCCTCCTACTTCCCAGTGCTTTAAGATACAAACAGTATTCGTGATTAATATTGTTATGATCGATCTATCTACCTTAGTACTGTGGTGATAGGAACCAAATAAGTACCTGGAGAGATTAATCGATGGATTAGGATATATGGTGATATCTATCTATTTAGGTTCTTACACCATGCCCATCACAAGAGCATCTGAGTGTTTAACAGCCCAGGGCGTTAAACTCCCCTCCCTTCTTGAGCCCAGCATCTCTTCCCCGGAGAGCCGGTGGTTGCCAGAAGGCAGGTCCTGTGCCATGTTGCGGATCCCTTAGCATTACCGGGACCTTCCCGGAACTCTGCCTTCTGGAGCTCAGCGTTGCTGGGAATGAGCTCACATGACTGTTGGTTTGGGGTGCCTGCCAGGGATGGTGGGGATCCAGTAAGTGGACACTGCTGCCGTCTGTTAACCCCTTCTTTGCAACAGGTATCTCAGAAAGTTATTGTAGGAGACGAGCTACACATGACTGAAGGAGGAATTAGGTCCCACTGCAGCGGCTTCCAAAAAGCAGAGGGACTCCATTCCAAAGAGCCGCCCCACCCTGTTTGTCCTCTCCCAGGACTAGTGTCTCTACTTCCTGGACTCATACTGGGGCTGGATACAGAGACATGGCTTCCCTGGGCTTTTGTATTGGGGGTAGGCAAGAAGGAAGGGAAATCGGTTTCCAGCCAACCTGGTGCAGCAAAAGCCAAGTCTGAGGCTCTGCAAATCTCCAGCCCATACCTCAGGGGTTAAGTGAGCCAAGAGAGCTGTGTGCTAAGGTCAACAAAAGCTGCACCTGCCCACAGGCTCCTGTGTGCGGCAGCACAATCGATGGCTTGTTCCTTTCATAAGTGCCGTTGGAGCGCGATGCCCAGGCCCCGAGCCAGCCTGCTGATCATATAAAATATTATTTGTGTTTAAAAATTCCAGTAATTGACTATGCACCGGTTTTTTCCAAGCCCTCTGCCAAGGGCAGTAAAATCAAAATCCGTCCCAGGTTATTTTCATCATGCAAATTCCCATTTCTGTAAACAGGAGTAAGCAGCAGGGCCTGCTGCTTCCAGCAGCTCTGAGCCTCTCGGCTGGGCCTGCTTCCAGCATGTGGTGGGGTGCTCAACAGAGCTCTCCAAGAGGCGAGGAGGGGGAAGCAGAGAGTCATACACTGCAAGGTGCAGCAGATTGAAAGAGCCTCCAGGTTTGAGCTACACTGACCTGCTTGCCTGAGGGTGGGAGCTTACTTTGTGGTTTACTTTACAGGGCCCAAATGTCATGTCAGAAGTGGAGTGAGGCGAAACAGCCCCCAGATCCACAGATTCCCACGCTGCTCCCCCATCCCCCAGACACTCCCTCCCTCCCAGCCCACTCCTGCCTCCTTGATATCTTCCTCTCATTTCTGCTGTGATTCTAATCTTCCTCCCAAGTCCTATAGCTCAGCCCAAGTGGCAGCTGGATGGAAGCAATTGGCTATGCACCCATCGGCCCCCGTTACGCTGCCACTGACTTACTACTGCATCTGGCGCTGCTCTGACTGTGGATCTTGGGATGCCAGTGATCCTGCCGTAAGCCCCTTCTGACCTTATGGCCTATGAGCCTCACTAGGAGTCTCACCCTACCACACCCTATTTCTGTTTATTTACAGTCCTTGCATCTTAAACATCAAACTATCCTGCAGAAAGGGAGTGCCTTTTAGACATGAACCCAGGGTTATCCAATGGAATTCCACCTGCAGGTGAGATGGAAATGTAAGGTTTGGGGAACTATGAATCATTTAAAGCTAGCTTTTTCTGCGTTGCATTGGAAAGTTCAGCATGCAAGCCATGCACGTGTGTGCAATTGCACAAATGCTTGTTTGCACATTTACCGGCTGATGTTAAAGACCAAGGAATTTATTGTGCATAGGAGTCTTTTTTTTTAGTCACGGTGAATTTCCTTTACCCCTTCTCATCTCCTAAACCCCAGCCCTGGCTATTCAGGAATTACTTTGGCAGCAAGGTGGTTTCAAGGTGGAAAATTTCAATCGGGATCTAGGATTCTGTACAACCCAGAGGTTCTGGTTTTGGAGAAAGGGATAACTTGGATCCAGGTTTGGAGTATGAATGGCCCTAAAGTTCATTTGTGGTTATACCCCACCTCTAATACCAAGTATAATCACAAGTGATGTGAGAACCTCAGACATTCATAGGCTCTGCTCAGATAAGTACTAAAGGCTCAGATGTTGGTTGGAATCTTTCTTCAGCTCTTAAGTTTGAAAAACTGGGCTGGAGATCTCATGAGGTGGACTGGTTTGGTGCTGAGCTGTCTGGGACCTCCTGGCAGGGGTGAAGATCCAACCAGTTTCTCTTCTGTATTTTGGCACATTTGCTTCTGACTCCAGCCATAATCAGTAGCAGGAGGGAAGTGGGAACTAAAATGCATCAGAACTTTCCAATCGGTTTGGATTGACTTGGGTGCCAGGGCTGGCTGAAGGTTCAGGAGAGAGCTGGGGGCATTTTTAAATGCTTTCGAAAGAAGTTTGGCCAGCCCTAGTTAAGTATTCTTCAGAACCTCTCTGTCATTATTAGACATGGGCATAAAACAGAACACCAGACCTGAATCCCCTTCAGTTTTGGGAAAGTCTGGATGCTCATCCTAATCCAAATTTTGCAGCTCAGTCCTAATAGGTTGAGCTGGAATAGTGCATCCAACACCCCTGAGCTTTAGGGAAGTTTAGAATTGGATTTGAAATGGGATCTCACTCTGAGGCCTTCTCTATTAATTACTACCTGATTGTATTGATGAAAACTTGTGGAATTACATGGATTTTTGTGCTACTTTTTTGTATGTTTACCCTGTGGAACTCACTGCCAAAAGATATATTTGAGGCAAGATCTTAGCAGGTGCAATAAAAGCATTAGAAGACATTTATATGGATAATTAGAATCTCTGAGGTTACCTGAGAAAGGATAACAAGCTATAAGGAATATAAATCCTCAGGCTTCAGAGCAGATGCCAACCACTGACTGCCTGAGGTTATGGAGAAGCTTCCCCTCTGGGCAGGTTACCACATAATTGTCTCTGGCACCTTCCTCAGATACATCTGATAACAGCCAATGTTGGAGATGGGATACTGAATTATATGGACCACTGAGCTGGACTCATATGGGAATTCCTATGTCCTACAAGGTTTTGCACAAATTGACAGAGATGATATTTAATCCTTTTATAGATGACGAGATGGGAACTTTGCTGAGAATTAACTTTGGTATTGGAAACAAGGCAATTAAGGAAAAACGACCCCATGGAGTAGTGATGTGTTTTTGATTGTAGTATATCGTATAGAAAGTAATGCACATATATTGAAAATATATTAAACAGCATAATAGCTCACATTTAGCCTGCCTTTCATCCTGATGTGCTTTACAAACTTCACATTTATACATAAATCGCTTTACCCACCACTGAAATGTGACCACCACTGAAGGAGAGGTCAGCAGCTTTTTAACAGAGCATAGCAACAATGCATAACACCATGTCTGGAAAATGGCAGCCTTTATCGAACTGAGCCCTTTGGAAGATGCATGTTCAGCAGAGCCAACAACAGGTCCCTGAAGTAATTTGACATTTTGGGGGAAATAATCTAACCTTTGAATAAAAACTAATAGTAGGGAAAACATCTTAATGATTTTTCTTCACTTTTTTTTGGGTGCGTAATGATACCTGCACAATCAGAATCTTTGCAAGCCAGTGTGGTTCCACCTTAACTATGGTGTAATTAATGTATATGTATATAATTTTTACTGGAAATCCCAATACTGTAACAGATTTCCTTAAAAAAAATCTCGACCTCTATGAGGTTTTAAGGGAATAAAACTAATAATTCTTTCCATCTATTGGATGAGATGTAAAACTAAGGTCCAGACCACTTGTGGTTATTAAAATTCCTTGACATTTTTAGCAAGGGTCTTGAGTTAGATTCCAGTTATTTGGGTAATTCCATTCTGCCTCCGTATCAGCCCACTGGGATTTCTAATGGATGCTAGTATTCTTTTTCACTTCCTCATACTAAAATGTTATATGGTGCTGTTAAACACCTTCCACCCCAGAGGTGGCTGCACTCCAGTGGCTGGTGAAGTGACTGGATAATTGATGCAAGTAGCAAAATTTGTAAAAGGCAGGAACCATCTAAGTGAAAACGCAGCCTGATTCTCCTCTCAGTTACAAATCAGAAGTAGCTCCATTGAAGTCAGTAGTTGCATCAGTGTGAAACAGGTGTAAGTGAGATCAGAATCTGGCCCGATATCATTATGAGAACAGAAACACCAGCTCCAAAGACGACCGAACTATGAAAAAGTCATGCTCCTGTTCTGGAATTGAGCTTTGCAGCTTGGACCCATGTCTTTGGTCACTATCATGCTCACTACTTCGCGACACAGTCTATAGCTCTGTCAATAATTGTTCTTATTTCTATACTGTGGGACCCAGGGTTATGTTTAGAAACCCACCCTTGAGCATCGTAAACCTGGATTTACAGTTGCTGGACCCAAGCCTCTCAGCCATGCTAAAGCATCCATACTGCACTACACAGACTCGAGTCTATGGCTTGACCTGTGCCCACACTGCAAAACAACTGGTCTCGGACCCGAGTCACACTGGGACTCGGGCTCTGACACCCCCGTGGCCAAGACCTAGGACCTGGATCCTCACTGCTTGCTGACCCAAATCAGACTGATTTGTGTGTGGACAGAAGAGGGACCCAGTCCCAAACCTGAATCATAGCCCGGGCTTAGTGTGCAGTGTAGACATACCCCAATCGGCCCGGCTTAGGCATAGCAGAGGGCTTTATACAAACAAGGCTATGAGAGGGAGCGAGTAGGCATCTTGGGTTTGAAATATAGACCGTACACACAACACATGTCAAGTAAGACACTTGTAACACAGTGAGCAAACATAACAAATGATGCAACAGCAGATCGGAAGGAAGTGGCACACGTCTGTGTGCACTGCGTGAATATGGAGTGAAGCTTTCAAAGTGAATGATTAAAGCACGGCTCAGATCCCGTCAAATGGAACTGTGCTAATCTAATCACAATCCATCTGGTAGTGCCATATCTGTCCCAACACCTCCACCACTTCATTTTCAATCAGCCTGAAATAGTACGTAATTATTAACGTCTACCAGCCTGTCAGCTGGAGCTGAGGATTCCGTTATCTCTCAAGATCGACTAAACCCAGGCACTGATATCAGTGAGGTTTAGTGCCAGACTTAGATCACAATAAGCCGTTCACCCTCAGTTCTCTACAGAATGAAGAGACCAACTTCCTTTTATTGCCACCACACATGGCCAAATTTGAGTGGGGGGCAAAGGAAAAGAGTCCTGCACAGACCCCGAACCCTGCATCTGTCTGGAATTAAGCATCTGGCTTACGATAATAAGCAATGCTTATAGGGCACTTTCCATCGATAGATCTCAAAGCACTTTACAAAGATGGGTGAATGTCACATTCACCATTTCCCAAATAAGGAAGTTGAGACACAAAAATTTGCCCACGGTCACACAGAGAATGGTGGCAGAGCTGGGAACGGAATGCAGCTCTCCAGCGTCCCAGTCTAGTGTCTCGGCCACTAGATCATGCTGCCTTCCTGTCCAAGTGTGACCACTTGGCATAAATCAGCTGAAGCAAACACCCACCTAAAGCTGAACAGTGGGTAAATGAGATGGATCCAACCCAAAACCATGACTCCAATGTTAGGAGCAATTAGATCTGATAAGAAAATTTCGTTCTGAGCCAAAATTCATAACCAGCATCTCTGTGTAAAACAGGCTGGACCAAAACTTTGGCTAGCCTCTAAACTTTGGGATTGTTTGGCTCTAGTTGGGAACTTGGCACCTCTACGTCAGCTCTGCCTAATCAGAACCACACACCTGTCCCAAACCAGTGCTGTGTAAAACGGTGCTGCTTTCAGTTCTGGTTTTACACACCACATGTTTCACTTTAAGATTTGGGTTTGTTCAAGTTTATATCCTGGGGAAGGCAAAACTCAAATTGAAATTGGCGACTTTCATCAATTATTGTTATTATTACTTGTATTGCATTAGCCCTTCCAGGGCCCAATCATTGACCTGGGACCCCCTGTTCTAGGTGCTGTACAAACAAATCATGTTCTGGGGTTCTCTATCC